>NC_056689.1:81543482-82205982 GCF_018350215.1 Panthera leo | reverse complement strand
TAGATTTAAGGGGCAAGAACTGGTGGTAAAGTTGCCAGACAACGGGCATGGGGAGGCCAACAGGTAAAAAGGAGCATCAGTTACCTGAGTCAGAGAGAATAGCTGTGTGGAACGGGGCGCGAAGTCAATGCCTTGCCCAAAGGGAGAGGACTGGACAGAAAACACCCAGCCTCAACCTCCCCAAACCCGACAGCCTCCAAAAGAAGCAGAGGGTGAGGAAGCCAGCTGGCACAGTACAAGCGGGCCCACCTCCCGGGCACAGAGCGAGCAGAGGAGGGTGGGGAGTCAGAGCAAGAAAAGCCAGCACCAACACGTGACGTGTAAGGTCTTACAGGGTAGGCACGCGGAGCTGTCCCAGGGTGGCTGAATGTGTGCCTCCGGAGCTCAAGAGAAGGTTTGAGCTAAAGACACCGAGTGAGAGGAGCCATGAGTCTAGACCTGGGACAGGAGGAGGGAGACCCCACCAAGGTCCTCAAGATGAGCTCTCAGGGAGGTGGGGAGAGAATCAGGAGACCAAGGGAAGAGGATGCCCCTCGCAGGGGAAGTACTGTGCAGAATGGTGGTAAGAGGCCCCCTGGGTGGCTCCGTCGGTTGAGTGTCCGACTTTGGCTCAGGTCACGATCTCACGGCTGGTGGGTTCCAGCCCCGCGTCGGGCTCTGTGCTGACGGCTCAGAGCCTGGAGCCTGCTTCGGATTCTGGGTCTCCCTGTCTCTCTGCCCCCTTCCTGCTTGCTCCCTGTCTCTCTCTCTCTCTCAAATATAAATAAATGTTAAAAAAAAATAGAATGGTGGTAAGAGGCGAAGCCAGCAGACCCTAGCTGCAGCCCCCCACGAGAGCAGAAGCAGCGTCGCTGGGGACCTTAGCCCTGGGAATTTTCCTGGCTGGGGTGGGAAAAATTCACCTGCCCTCAGTGGTAGTGGGAGGTGAGGAAGAACAGGTGTCAGGGTGGTTTGGCCGTGAAGGGGGGGGACATGGTACAACACAATGACAGTGGGAGGGTCTCTCTGGACGCCAGAGCCTGAGGCTCCAGCGGTCAGTGTGGAGTCAGGAATAAGGCTCCTGAATTCACTGGAGAGCTGAGCGGAGCCAAGACGCCCTAACAGACCCCCATTCCCCCAGCCCGGTGAACTCTGTGGGTTTGGGTCTGGACAAAGCCCTGGAACCTTACATTAAGGACATTTGAACATTTCCTTTTCTGTCTAGTTCCTTTTTTCCATGCTGAGGGGAGTTGGGGTAAAAGGGGTTCCCCACACGGGCCACAGAGGAAGTAGGAGAGAAGTTGGATGCGGTGCACACAGCCTTGTGGAAAATGGAAGGACACGGATGACGGAACACACAAGATTTTCCAGGCCATGTTGAAAGCAAGGTGACTCATACATAATATGACCTTGAGAAGAGTCCTTGGCCCCTCCAGGTCTTGCCCTGACCTCATCCACTGTCTGAAGATCACTGTACCCCTCCATAATAATGTCATGGTGACAAGTGGGGTGGTGGTCGTCAAATGCCAAGAAGGGTCTGGTTCACGGTAGGTGCACAACACATTTTAATTGCTTCTCCCAACTCCTGCATGTTTCTGGGAATGTTTATCTTGCCTCTTCCATCAACAAAGAAGACTGAAAACCTGTAAGTTCAAAGGGAGTAAGCCGAGTATCACGGTAGGGGAGTAGAGGACAGAGGTAGAGAATAGTTCACCCTTCTAACACAACAGCACACCCAAGTGTCTCTTCTGGAAGGATGTTCTAATCTGCAGTCGTCCTGATGGTGAAAATATTTAATGATGTAGAACGACAAAAAAGAGTGCCTTATCCGATAGTATTTCAGCCGGCATTTAAAATAAAAACAGAATAAACCTTTTTTGTCAGGTTCTTCAGTCCTTATTTAATGTTGGTTTTAATTAGTTCGAACTCTAGCCACCTAAATTTTCAGAGGGAAAAGTTAAACCATGGCTGCTTAAAAACAAAAAACGTTTAGCTACTAGCAAACTATTGAAGAGGGCAGGGAGAGGGCATCCTTTTTTTTTTTTTTTTTTTTGGCATCTCTTAACTATTCTTGTTCAACAGGAATTATTTTATTGTCAACAGATTTGTTACAAATTTATGAACCATTTTAACCTCTTTCTGTTGCACAGGGAACATTTTCTCGTGAAAGAAGTTAAAGACATTGCTCAAAGCACACTCTCTCCTGGCAGGTCCCCTCCCCCCCACCCCCCACCCCCAGGGCTCCCGGAAGGATGACGCAGACCTCGCAAGAGCCACCACTCACTTCTGTAGATGGGAGTGTAATATTTAGGGTGTTTAGAAGTCAGCTTCATAATACAATAAATAGAATGAAGCACCATGAGATTAGTCATGCCTATTGACCCATGAAAGTGACAGAAATGAAGTGACCACATTAAAACAAACAAACAAAAGGAAAGTAAATAAAGTTCCCTTTATGGAAACATTTTCTTAAACACTTTACATTCTATCGTTGGTCAAAACATCCCCAAATTATTATAGGTTAATCTACTTTTCTTAACCACAATCTACCTCTGACATTCAGTAGAGGGCATAGCTACAAGCATCATAAACTACTAGAAGAAGAAAAACGTGTCCAACAAGCTGATTGCATTGTCCTCTTTGGACAGTAATCTCTGTCAGAGAGCTCTAAAATAGAAGAGAATTGTATACCCCACTGTGGCTTTCTTCCACAATAAAGTAAATCGAAACACTTCCTTTCACGTATAAATGTCATCATCCCTCGTATGAGCATTGAGTTTGGGAGTCAGAATACGATCATTTAGGGGCGCCTGAGTGGCTCAGTCGGTTAAGCATCTGACCTTGATTTCGGCTCAGGTCATGATCTCATGGTTCGTGGGATTGAGCCCTGCATCAGGCTCTGTTCTGACAGTGTGGAGCCTGCTTGGGATTCTCTCTCTCCCTTTCTCTCTGCCCTTCCCCTACTCATACTCTCTCTCTCAAAAAAAAAAAAAAAAAAAAAAAAGAAAGAAAGAAATAAACTAAAAAAGATTTTTTTAAAGAGAACATGATCACTTAGCCAAAGAGTTGCCCTCTTTCTTCTGCAGGATGAAAGCTCCCAAGTCAAGTTCTCAAGCAATAATTAGATACTTTTCGTGTACAGCGCCCCTAATTATGCCTTTCAGTCCCTGACAGAGTTGACCCACTGAGCATTCAAGGGGTCAACAGGATGGCAGCAGCCTTTCAACGTGTTGGCCCCGGGGACCCTTTTGCGAATTAAAGCAATCTCAATAGGAAATTCCGAATTCCAAAAAAAATCCTTGAAAATGAGTCGCGTCAAGAGGAAAAGTTACAACCTACGCCGTTGCTAATAAAATTAAAATAGAATAATGTAAAAAGAATTGTCCTCGTATAACATCTTAGAAAAGGGTAAAGATTCTTTCTTAGAAAACGTCTCGCATGTACCATATGGTATCTTGCATACAACATATGGGACAGCGGCACCAGTAGGTAAGCATTAGGTAAATAGTTGCAAGCTGAATGCGCTGAGGATTGTAAGTCTCCTGGGTTCACCAGACCTCCACGGGCAGCAGCAATCTACCCGGACTGCCACCTGCAGGGACCAGGTAATTTGAACAAGGCAGTGGATGTCTTCTTAACCTCCAGCTGTCACACTGGATTGAGAATAATGAAGCTTGACAAGACTGGAGTTGGAAAAGGGTTCGTCGCCATGGATCTGGTACAAGGGCTGCATTTCAACACAAAAGGTAACAGAGTACTTTGACGGAAAAAGTAGCTCATCTGTGTGTTCTTCATAAGACACACTTCACAGAGAAACTGGGTACCCAACTGCCACTGGAGCTATTGGCTTTGGAAATACATAATTCAATAAACATTACTGATGTATGCATTAGAATAATATATCGTTCGAAAGACGTTTGCTACTCTGTGCCGAGCGTGGTGCTAGCTTCTGGGAATGTAGCGACACCTGGCCGCCCTCAGGGAGGGGGACCCACATAGTGATCGGGCCACGTAGGGTCCGAGAGGTGACCTGAGAAAGCTGTCTCTTGTGCTGCCGCAGGGCCAGGAAAAGCTTTGTAGAGGAGACTGTATGCTTCTGTTTCTGGAAAAATTGAGAGTATGGCAGATAGAGTGGGGAAGAGAAATATTTGAGGCAAGAGGGACAGGGTGGTTTTATATATATGGAATATATATATATATATGGAATATATATATGGAATATGTATATATGGAATATATATATATGGAATATATATGTGCAATATATATGGAATATATATATGGAATATATAATTTTATACACATGGATGTATATCTAAATATATAAAATAATATATAAACATATAAAACTTTATACTCCCTAGATAATATATATCATTTCAGTATATCCAACGGGCCATGTTCATTTTTCAAAAATGAAAAATATTCTAAAAAGTAAGGAATGCTAAGGTCACCTTCTCAGACCACAGCGTAATAAAATTACAAAGGTATAATAAAAAAACATCAACCTTTTGGAAGCAATACCCATCAGTCCTCTAGCTAACACTTGAGACAATAGGAAATCAGATATAATCAGAATTGCAGTTGTAGGATGTTTATGTAATAATGACAGTGAGAACTCTAAAAGTAAAATCCTTAGTCATATGCTCCTGGGCTTATTATTCTTAAGTCAAAAAACTTTAAATACGCTTATCATTCAACTAAGAACTGAAAGAGAAAAAAAAAACTGAGGAAAACTGTAATGAAATTGATCAAGAAGCAAATAGCACAACCGGAAGATATAAAAAAGATGTTGATGGGTCCAAGCAATGTTTCTATAAAAAAACAGTCAAACAGACAAGCCTCTGAAAAATCTAATCAGGGAAAATGATGAACCACAGAAGCATATCATTACAAATGAGAGAGGGATACACACACAACTATAATAACTTTAAAGGTATAGTATAAGCAAATCTAAGATACTTTAAATTTTTAACATTTTTTTAATGTTTATTTTCAAGATAGAGACAGGGACAGAGACAGAGCGTGAGCTGGGGACGGGCCAAGAGAGAGGGAGACACAGAATCTGAAGCAGGCTCCAGGCTCTGAGCTGTCAGTACAGAGCCCAACATGGAGCTCAAACCCATGAACCTCAAGACCATGACCTGAGCCAAAGTTGGATGCTTAACTTACTGAGCCACCCAGGTGCCCCAAGACATTTTAAAATGTAAATTAAATGGTTGATGGTTGATTAGGAAAACCTGAGGAAACCAAAATCACTTTTAAAAGAAGCTGAAAATAAATAAGCCAAAAATAATTTTTAAAATGATGGAGGAACTATCAAAAAGTCAAAAACCGAAATAAGGAGAAATAAATCTAAAATCTATTAAGGGTCTACTTCAAAAATTTAAAAAAAAACAACAACAAAGCAACAAAGCCTCTTGTGTAACAAATGGATTTGTGGGTGACTTCTATGAAATTCCCAAGAAATAGATAATTTCTGTGTGCCTTTAACCATCCAGAGCGTTGGAAAGTGTTCCAGTTTAATTTTCCAGCATAACAGTCACACTGGTCATCCTTTACTGATTAATAAATTAGCCCAAGACCAAGGAGATTTAAACAACAAACACTTCTTACCTCACACTTCCTGCAAGTCAGGAATTCAAAAGCACCTTAGGTGGGTCCCATTCTGCCTCACGGTCCCTCCTGAGGCTGCGTCCCATACACTGGCTGGGGCTCTAGTCATTGAAAGGCTTTGGCGCTTGGATTCTCCATTTCCAAGAAGGTTTTCACTTTTCTGTCTCTTCCCTGGTGGCCTCAGCACCTCACCACGTAGGGCTCTCTGTAGGGCTTCTTGAATGTGTTCATGACAGGGCTGATGACTTCTTCTAGAATGAGCGATCTGAGAGAGAACAAGGAGGAAGTTACAGTGATTTTTATGATACAGGCTCAGAAGTCACACACTGCCATTTCTACCTTACTCTGTTCCACAAACAGGACTCACTATGCCCGGCCCCCATTCGAAGGGAGGGGAATTAAGTTTTACGTCTTGAAGGAAGGTGTATCAAAGGATTTGTGGACATACTTTAAAACCCATATAGTCCGTCTTCCAGCCATAAATTATCTACATTTCTCCCACAGGCAAAATATACTCACCCCTTCCCTAAACTCCTCCTTCCCTAAAGCATTAGCTCTAAATCCGAGTCAAGTTCAGATCCAATGAGGCTCCTCCCATGAGGTCCCTTAAGATAGCTCCTCAAGGACACTTTCTGTTCTTGGAGACTTGTGAACTTGGAAACCTGTAGAGAGGAGAGCTATCTGGCCCTCACACAGCCAACATACAGCAGTGGAATGGACATCGTGGAACGGGGACATGGAATTCGCAGAGGAGTCACCCTATCAATTCTGAAATCCAGCCAGGAAAATGCCATGAGTTTTTTAAAATAAGGACTCAGTCCTTCTACTGTCTGGGCTCTTGGCTCTGCTTTGGGAGTCATCCTTTTTTTTTTCTTCTATAAAAGGCAACCCTGTTAGCAGTCACAAAGTTTTCTCAGCTTGCTTCCTGCCAGGAGAACTTTGGGGGTCCCCTTGCCTCTCTCCATTTTGTATCGTCTCTATCTCTTCCAGTCAGAGTTAATATGATTCTTGCCAATGTATCTTCTTTTTTTTTTTTTAAGTTTGCAGTTCTCCTACAAATTTGTTGGAGATTTATTCCATTAGACAAAAGCTTCATTTGTAAATATCTTTGAGATAAATCCTGCTCTCCCTTGAGCTTCTGCTAAGGGAAAACTCCCTTAAGATTCTTGGGAGCCCTATTAATTGACTACATAACTCTCAGAGGCACATTATGTTTTTCTGAGGTCTAACCAAGGGTGTTAAGTAATACCCTTGTCTTCATATTTAGACTGTGCTTTCCGATGAGTGTTCTGAATTTGATCTTTACTTGGAAACCATTTCTTAATTCCATCATTATTTGCCATCTGGAGAGCCTGAGAAGTTTTGAAAACATGAAATCCTAGTTCCTTTTATGTTTAATGATCTTTTCTTTAGGTTATCTCCCCTCTCTTGCATTTTAGTATAAATAGCAGTAAGGATCCAGACTGCCTTTTTATCACCTTGCCTGGAAATGTCCTTAGCTACATCATCCAGTTCAGTATTCCACTTTCAACATTACCCCAGGTGGCGAGGTTACTATACGACTATCTATATTGTATACGTAGTTATAAAATTTTCTACCCCTCTGGAACAGTGATCTCCTTTCCTCCAGTGTTCATAGGATTTTCCTCACTTTCTGTGAAGCACTTACCCATCAAAGACGACCATGCTTCCACAAGCAGTCTCTGGAAGGCTTTTCAAGCCCTCACGAAATCTCCTTTGTCTTTTACGCTTCTGCCCACTGTCTGTTCCAAAGCCACTCTGACCTTTTAAGCGTTTGTTATGACAGAGCTCTACCCTTGGTACCAAATTTTGTACCAACCACGGTTCAGTCAGAGAAACAGACCGCTAGGGCACGTATCCAACAATTGACCCTACTGATTGTGAAAACTGGCTCAGCGGTCTCTAGAAGACTACCGTTTTCATGTCTGGTGGTGGAGACCAAATCCACCGTGTGGGAAGCTGGGGGGAGCAAACGGATGTAAAGTGGAGGGTCGCAAAGGTAAGGTTGAGTCCACGAGCACGAGAGGGCTCAAATTCATGAAGACACACGAGAACCCTGTCAGCCCCACTGCCTCATCTCTTCCTTCCGGGGAAGCTGGGACCCTGCGGCATCACAAGACTAGTCAGTCACACATCTGGCCCTGGAGTCACAGGAGCTAAGGGAGGATTCAGGGGAGGGTAGAGGAGAGCCAGCCCCAGCTGCCGTCCCACGCCAACGAGGGGAGTCAGCAGAGAAGTGGCAATGTGTGTGAGCCACATGAATCCTGCCTGACCTGCTTCATTTCTGCTTTCCAAATCTTATACAAAAATATCTCATGGCTTACCTTAGCTCAAAGCACACAAGGAAAAGACTTTTGGAAAACCTAGTTCAGCCTCATCAAACAGATACAACATAAAGTCGCGCAGAGTCCTAACACCAACAAAAGGTGGAAACGAACAGGTCACGGTTCACCAAAACAAAACCGTAAGCGAATCTCACATATAAAGATGAAATAAAAAATTCTGACTACAATAGTACATGGAATCTGCACGTTTATTAAATGAATATTAATATTCCTCCGCGACCGAGGAAGGTGCTTGCAGGAACGAAATGATGATTCAATGTTAGAAAATTAATGAACATCTTTTCTCCCCCAACAAATTGACTCCATGATCTCAAAATTGATTTTGAAAAATAAATGAGTGAAAATACATTTAGCAGGCTAAGCTAGTCATAAGAGCCAAGAAAAGAGGTTAAGAGGAGAGTAGCAGGAGGGATCTGCGCTGTGAAATTTCTAAAAAGACAGATTTTTTTTCCTTCAAACGTTCAGCAGCCATCAGGCATGCCTTGGGCAATACTGAAACTGCGCTATAACCATTATTCTGGAATCAATGTGGAGAGAGTAACGTTATGTTTGATGCCTTCCAGAACCCAAGGAAGAGTCTTTGAAGCCATCAAGCTCTGGTGTTAGTGAGCAAGGCTGCCCATCATGTTTGATTCCATCACTGTCTCCCATGAATAATGGTGCTCCCTACGGACCTAGCTGAGTCACCTCTAGCCCCTCCCCTGCCCTCCCCCTCTCCCCCTTCCCCTCTCCTCTCCTTCCTTTCCCTCTGCCTCCCCCTTCACCCTTCCTTCCCCTCTCCTTCCCCCTCCCCTTCCCTTCATCCTTCCCCCTGCGAGGCCCCCTTCCTCTCCCCCTTCCCCTCACCCCTTCCCTTCCCCCTCCCCCTAGGCTCTATCCTCCTTCCCTCTGCCCTTCCCTCTCCTCTCCTCTCCCTCTCCCCTCTCCCCTCCCCCTTCTCCGTCTCTCTCCCTGTGTCCATCTCCAGCATTACCACCACCCTTTACCAGAGCCTTGCTCTCCAGAGGTTCCCTCCACAGCCTCATGCAACCAGCCCCACATACTTCTACAAAGGAGTGGCATGGGATATGTGCCCTTTCATCTATATTCTTCTTTTTTAATATTTTTTTAATGTTTATTTAGTTTTGAGACAGGAGAGACGGAGCATGAGCAGGGGAGGGGCAGAGAGGAGAGGAGATACAGAATCTGAAGCAGGCTCCAGGCTCTGAGCCATCAGCACAGAGCCTGATGTGGGGCTCGAACTCACAAGCTGTGAGATCATGACCTGGGCTGAAGTCGGACGCTCAACCGACTGAGCCATCCAGGCACCCCTATATTCTTCTTTTTTAGAATTTAATTCTTGGTTTCTTTTACAATGAATGACTTATTGTATTGAAACGAGCTAGGGACATATATGGAGCCATGTCACTGAGCATGAGGGAGGTCCTCATAATGCTTCATTTCCCAGACTTCTTGTGACCAGACTTGCTGTGATTCATCCAGACTTGCTTTACATGTGGATTTCCAGGAACACATCTGCAGGCAGAAGTTGCTTCTCTTTAAAACCAGTTGACTTGTCTTGATGAGCACTGAGGGATGTGAGAGTTGTTGAGTCACTTTATTGTATACCTAAAACTAATATAACACCGTATGTTAATTATGCTTGAATTAAAAAGTGGGGGGAAACAGTGGTTCAGTAAGTACTCACTATCCTCAAATGAAACTCTGTGCTTTGATTCGCTCCTGTGCTTGGGTGTGTTGGGGCGGGAGAGGCCTGGGAAGGAGCATCACCCCGCGTCCAGGGGTGCCACGGACCAGGGAATGGAGTCCCTGTAGCAAGCCATGCCCTGGGTCATTTGTTTGTGGGGACTGAGGAGGAGAGTTCTGGGTCCAAGCTGGAGTGATTCCCAGAACAGAGAAGAGAGCAGGAAGTTCTTCCCATGGCCTTCCGTGTAGCCTCTGACTCAGGCCTGTATTTCTACTCTGCTCATCATTTCTATCTCCACAGAAGGATTCCTCCTCTCCAACATCTTCCACTTTGAAGGACACTATTCGAACCATTCAGCCATTCACCCGTTCATCCAACATTTTGACCAAGAATCCATTATGGGCAGAGAGCCAGGTCCTGGGGGGCTATAAAGACAGACCAGCCCCTGGCCCACTCTGATGGGTAGACACTGCCCCTGGAGGCTAAAGTTGGCAACTTTGTGCCCTCTGTTCTCTAATAAAAGACTGATACACACTCTGGAGCAACCCAGTGATTAGGTCTATCCATACCAGCTGAGGACACAGCTTCCAAACTTCCTAAGAGCGCTGCTTTCCTGTTGGGCAGACGGTGCACTTAATGACCAGGCAAGTCTCGGGGGCTATGAGGGAAGGCGCCAGGTTTAAGACTGAAGACGACGGGATGCCACGAAACCCTTCTGCCGCTTGTGTGGCTCAGCTGGTGCATCGGTGGCAGCATATCCAGGCTACGGGGTGAGTTCTTTCTCTGTGCTGAGCCCATCTGGGGGTGGCTTTCCCTGAAGGATTCTAAACCACCCCTGAGGAGCAACCTAACTCGGGGACCAGGCCTCTTAAATGCCTGCTGTATGACCAGAGTGAGATAGACCTGTCCAGGGCCCCGCAGAAGACCTTCAAAGGGGAAGAAGGAGTCCGTGCACACAAGATCAAACAAGCTGAGATGAATGGACCCTGGCCGACATTGACCAGGATGGCTGTCATCAGGACAGTCAGGGACGCCCTGCACCCGGGGCTCTACCCAGCCTGCTCTGGGTATCCAGCTATCCTCTGCTCGAACCTTGAAGCAAGACCCCCTCCAGCAAGCAGGTTCCAGGGTGGACAGAGAAAGACCCAGAGCTGGACCTTAACTCGGTTTGTCAGATGAAAAAGCTCTAGACCATGACGTCCACAGTGTTTCCCTGGATGTGTGGGGTTGACCATGAGTTTGTGCCAGACCCAAAACAGAGGAGCAGACTCTCTTTCCAGTGTACATCCCTTGCTTGGTTAAGACTCACATAAAATGTCACAGCGGGGCAGGGCTCAATACAGATTTTAGGTTCTTGAATTCATTACTGAGGAGCTTAACAGTTTGTTATAAGAAGTTCAGCAAGTTAGGCCTGCTGGATGTTTCCAAAGTCGATATGCTCAGGAGAGAGCTATATATTAAAGATTATCTATTTTAGAAGGGTTTTTTTGTTTGTTCGTTTTTGTTTTTATTGCTCTTGACTCAGGATTCTGCTGACTTCTTTTTTATTCTAGAAACTTAGTGCAGTGGCTTAACTCATTCAGCAATTACCAGCTGTGTGCTTTCTGTATAAAGAGCTGGGAATGAGGAGCTAAGGGGAGCCCAAGAAAGCTAAAAGTGATCGGAAGCCGAGCCAGAGGAACTTCAAGCGGGCTTGAAACAAGAGTGGAGAAGGAACGAGCCATCGTCCAGGGGCAGGTTGGACCGGGGGTCAGGCTCCGTTTGTGTTGTGGTTGGAGGTGATGGGTGTGTGGACCAACAGACACAGGATAGAAAGGCATGCCGGGTAAGGTTGGGACCCCACGAGCGAGGCGTGGAGTAGGGCGATGTCGACATGCAGAAGAGGGAGGGACACGGATGAGCTCCAAGCCTTGAGCTGGGACTCCCATCTTCCGCCCAGAACACAGCAGCCGTGACTGTCAGGGCCCCGCTGCTCCCCGTGTGCCGGTTTGTCACGTTGCGTGACGCCTTGCTGGTTTCAGCAGGCTGGTTCGCTCGGTCCTTTTGCGAAAACCGAAGGCCTCGCTGCTGGCCGGTCCAGCTCACAGGAGGAGCAGTTGCAAAAGTCTGTGCTTCAGGTCGCCAACTGGCGTGCTGTCCTGTGCCTGTGTCCTGCCCTGTGCCGTCGCTGGTCTCACCTGCCCCCGACCGGCCGTGGCTGCCCCTGGTCCCCTATACTCTTCCCTCCCCTGTGACTGCCCTCTACATTCACCCTCTAATTCATCGGACCCACGGCCTCTGTTTTAGTCCAAATTCCCCCCAAAAGCAGGGCCTGAGACACCGAGTTTATTCGGGGCCGTGGTGGGTGCACACACAGGAGACAGAGCCAGCCCTCACCGGCCCAGCCTCGGGAGCGAGCACGTGTAAGCCGGTCAGATCAAACCCACCGCTGTCACATGCTGAGAGCAGGCTGTGTGTTGCCTACACTTCGAGCTGCTGCTCATGAAAGGTCTGTCTGTGTGACTCTGGGAGTAAAGGCCGGGCCTTGCGGGGAGAGGGCGGGGAGGCCGAAATCCCCACTGGGTCCCAGTTGGGTTGAGAACATCTGTATCACCTCCTGGAAACACCCCGGATGGGGGTGCAGGGTGAGGGTGGCTAGAGCGGAGGGTCCCACTTGAAGCCAGTTAGATCGGGATCGGAGCGCCAGGTCCACACCGAGCTTCCCCTCCCCTCAAGCGGAGATAACCTTGTCTAACAGTGTAGAGAAATAATGTAGAGAATAACGTCTAGGGCGCTGAGAAACATAAAGCGGGCACTCAACCAACGGCCTTTCTATGTTAACAGCTATTTGCCCACAGCGATTTCTAAAGCATCCTGCCCACGAGTGCACAAAGGTACACACGCGCACATTCACACGGGCTCTCGAATGCCCAAGGTCACGGTGCACGAGCGGCTGCAGTGTTTCCCAAGAGCTAAGCAGGGAGTGCCAGGGATCCACTGGGTCTTTAGCTGCTGCTCAAAGCATCTGTCCTCTCCTCTGTCCGTGCTGGGCGCAATGGAGGGCAGCACAGAGGAAGTAGAGCGGAGATGGCTGAACATTCCGGAAATATTCTGCTTACTCTGTGCAGGCAGCACGAGAGCCCCCACCAGCCACACCCTAGGGTGGAGGTGTCCTAATTCTTGCCGGGGCAGGGGTCGCTCTGGGATTCAGAAACATGAACTCGTGCCAAATTTCTTGCCTTGTTTTGATGCATCGGGGGGAACGCGTGTGCCCTGAGCAAAACGTTACCCAGCATGGTGGCCTGTGAATGGGAACGGTGGCCACATCCCGGTGAAAAATATGACTCGGTGAGGGTTAGGAAAGCCCCCGGCGATTTCCCTCTATCCCATTAGTGTGTAAAAACAATGAGGCAGCGCTGGAGTTACCGAGATAATATGGGAAATTCATCGATAAGAGACTCAGTGCTTTCAAGACGAGGGGGGTTGGACTGCACCAGTCCCCAGAGACACCTTTGTCTACCGGCCTGGGTCAAGCACGGGGAGGCGGTGGCCCTGGAAGAGGCTTGTCCCTTCTCAGAGAACAAAAGACCTGCAGCCAACCCCCCAACATCCTGCAGAGACAGGTGCGTCCCTTGCACCCAAGCATCTTCCTTGAGAAAGGACACCCGCCCACACACGACTGCGTGGTGACTAGTCACTTTCAGTTATGCTGCCCAGTCACTTAATGCTCTTTGTCAGGCAGAAAGAAGAGCAGTGGAGGCAAGGCAGTTCTAAGAGGAAAATTGTTTCTTTAGTGCAACTGTGACCCTGAAGAACAAGCAGCCGTTCCCAGGGAAGACACATAATTATGGGTCAGCAGGTGCTGTGGGAATCTCGGCAGGACTAGGCGTCGCCCATTAGGATGCGGCCCTCCCATCAGCCTCCCGTCAGAGCCCATCTGCAGGGGAAGCTGTCGTCTGGTTTAGGGACGCTCCTCCCCTGACAAAGACAAGTGAGGCATGAGGACACAGTGCTACACCAAGTCATGGTCCTGAATAGTCTGACTTAGGAATTCGATTCAGCTTTGAGTCCCAGATTTTCCCCACTGAGCTCTAGCATCTTGGCAAACAACCTTCTCAGACACAGCTGCCTCCGCTGAAGAGCAGGGTTCGTTGTAACACCTACTCCCTGGTGTTGATCTCCAAAGGGAGATAATCACTATGACAGCTGCCATCCATTGTGCCCAGCGTGGACGGAGCTACTCCGTGCATGTGATGTCACTTCCACAAGAAGGAAGGAAGGAATGAAGGAAGGGAGGGAGGGAGGGAGGAAGGGAGATGAGAGCAGAAGAATGAAACAAGCTCGTTCTTTGGGAAGAACAGCAAAATTGACAAGCCTTTAGCTAAAATGGACCAATAAGGAAAGGGAGAAGGCTCAAAACACTGAAGTCAGGAAGGAAAGAGAGGACATTACTAACCTTACCTACTATGCTACAAACACTCAGCTCAAAGAATAAGCAAAAGTCTTATTTTATGGAGCCTCTGGTCCAGAGGCAGGTCCAGGCACAGGGAGGAGGATGGTCGCTCGGTAATGCCATCAGGGACCCGGCTTCTCTCTGCTTCTCCACTCTGTGTTCACCGCGTATTTCTGTGCCCTCTGCCTTCCCAGCATGCAGTTGGATTGCACTCCCCCACCTCCCCGCGACTTGCTTTGGCTGAGGACACGTCAGCAGAACAGCACGGGTAGCTCCTGGGAGGGGGCATTAGGAGCCAGGGCATGGTCTCCTCATCACGTTCTTTTCTTCTGCTGTGTCACAGTCGTGGCAGCTGGTGTGGAAACAGAGCCTCTGTCCTCCTGGACACAACTGGGATGCGCGGGTCCCCCTTCTGCTCTGGGTGGGTCATGCAGCAGGAGTGACCATTGCACGTGCGTGGTGTCAAGCTACTCAGGCTGCCAGGGTCACTGGTACACATGACTCATGTCATCTCACTGCCGGCATCGTGCTCAGGTTGGCTCTCGGTTCTCATGATCACGAGAGCCATGCGGCGGGGTCACGCAGAGTCTTAATGGGAACAAAAACCTTCTTTCTCACGTCTACCCCAAGCACAAAGAATAAATCTCTCTCCTCGTCTGGGTCAATGTAGTGACCATTACACGTCGTGTCCACCTGTGGACCAATGAACGTTGCCGGGGGAGCCCGTGCCGATCAGTTGGGACAGTCACCTTCTGGGGCATCAACCCCAGGCTGCTTCTGCTGCAGCCACATGCACTCAGCCTCTTCAGGCCTCAGTTCTGCCTCCATAAAATGGAAGGGACACGTTACTCCTTTTTTTAATTAGAAAAACTGTTTGTAATATTTATTTATTGTTGAGAGAGACAGAGAGAGAGAGAGAGAGAGAGAGAGAATGAGCGGGGGAGGGACAGAGAGAGAGAGGGAGACACAGAATCCAAAGCAGGCTCCAGGCTCTGAGCTGTCAGCCCAGAGCCCGACATGGGGCTCGAACTCACAGACTGCGAGATCATGACCTGAGCCAAAGTCAGACGCTTAACCGACTGAGCCACCCAGGTGTCCGGACATGTTCCTCCCTTTATCTGATACAAACGACGTTTGAAGATCTGATGAGATGGTAAATATGAAAGTATCCTGCAAAGCAAAAAGGCTGACGATAAAAATAAATTATTATTATTATATTTTATATATGATAATAATTCACCGACACTATCATTTTCTTGGCCCACTACCAAGCGTCACCAAGAAGCCGTGATTAAAGTTTGGTTCAGATTTTCCTACTTTTCTTTTCCCCAGTCTCCGGATGGTGTTTCCTTTCCCACCAAAGAAATCTACGGGCAGAGGAGCAAGGCTTGGGGCGGGGCGGGCGGGGCGGGGGACATTAGCCTCGTCGGGGAGGCACGTCTGGGCACGCCATGGACACCCACCGGGACTTGCTGGCCTTCTCGTGCTCTCTCTGGCCGCTCCTTCCCCGCGTCTGTGAAATTGACGGCAGCCTCCCCAGCGTGGGCAAACTAAGCAGAGCTGCAGCCATCACTCGGGCACCGCGGGCCTTTTCTCCCCTCCTGTTCTGTCCTTCCTCTCCTCCCCGGCCCCCTCTCTCTTCTCAGATTCCCGCCAGTGTCCCTCTGAGCGCTGGGCTGTGAGAACAGGAACCGCTGTCTCACTTGGAAGCCCCGTGCACGCGCGCTCCTGCACCCAAGCCGCTCCTTGAAGCCCTCCTTCCACCCCTGCGCCTTCCTTAACCCGAACCTGGACTCACACCGACTCCCCTGCAACCTTCTCGAAGGGAAATCACTTGCCCTTACCTCGGGGCACGTGCTGGCGGTGGACGGGCACCGGACCTCTGGGCTCCTCGTTGCCACTTCCGGATCATTCCTCCCACATCATCCTTCCGGAGCTCCCCCTAGCAGGCTCCATGGCCAGCGGCCCTTGGCTTTTCGTCATCTGCCAACACCCTGAACTCCTCCAGCCGCCAGCAGCTCGGGCCACCGGTGTGCGGGGAGTCTCTCACCTCCGCAAAGCCTGGCCAGACTCTCAGGGGCTGCGGAAGGCCCGTTCCTCCCTCCGCTCGCTCCCGGTTCGTGATGGTGCCTCGCACCCCACCGCCAAGTGCAAGGGCACTCGCAGCCCGCCTTGCTGCCTTGTCACGGCCTCTGGCCCTAGCTGTGACCTCAGCGCTGCTGAGCAGCTGACAGGACCCACCTGCTTGCTGCGTGGCGCCTGGCTTTTATGCCCCAGGGGCTCCTCCGGAGCTGCTCAGGCTTTCTCCAAGTCTGGAGGTACAGGGCAGCAGATCCCCCCGGGGTAACTGTAAACCAAAGGGAACAGGACTCTAAATGCCCCCACGGACTCCCTGCCAGGTCGGGTGTTCCTAGAACTGACCACCAAAGGCGACTGTTCCCTGCTGCTCTTACACAGGGCAGAACAACGGCAAGGAGGGGTCCCCCGATTTGGTGAACTTCTACTGGTGACCCAAGCCGGCGCATATGGATGGAATCTCCCTGCATCCAGTCTGTTCCCTACCCCTGGGGAAGGAGCAGGTGGATTTTTGAGAAGAAGGGACACGGGGAAAAGGCACACAATGGAAACGGGTAGGTGGCCCCTTGTCATCTCTAGCAGGAGCTTGGGGATTTGCAGAAGGTCGCCTGTCCCGAGTAGAGGGGAGGGATGCCCAGGGGGACGAGGGCCGCGTCTGGCAGGAGGGGGCCTTGGAGCAGGTGGGAAAAGCAGGATGCCGAGGGCCTTCCGCAGAGACATCACCCCTTCTCCGCCTCCATATGTCCCATAATCACGTGGCAGGAACCGCAGTGGGGAGCGCACAGCCCTTCCACGTTCCCCTGCCCCCGACTGCGAAAGCGCTCCGATTGCCAGGCTGCCTCTGCGGGCTTCGGGGGGGCCCACAGGACCCTTCGCACAAAGCGCTGAGACCCAGAGGGAGCAGGAGACTTCCAGAGCGAGCACGATGCCAAGCAGATACGCACGGAGAAGCAAATGGAACAGCAAGGTGTGGGCTTTCCCTGAGGGTTGTGGCGGGACCTGGAAATAGGGAGAGAGTGTTAGGGCACAGCTGCTGTTGGGCTGAGGACCGAGACTGACAGGGCCGGGGACAGGGTATTCTCAGACTGTGTTGTAGGACTTTCCAAAAACGTACCCGGTGCTCCTCTTCTCCCCTTCAATTTAGTGGGTTTCTGCAAGACCGTTGGTTTCAATTACGCTTTTCTATCCAAATCTCGTTTCTTGGAGTCCACTCTTTCGGAAGACCGGCTCGCCTTTCGGCAAAGGGAAGCGGTGCCCGGCCTTGGGGAAGACCCACACCTATAGGCCACAGTCTTCTCTGTTTCAATGTGGTTGTCCACGAGAGGTGACGCGAGATGACTACCCACGTTATTAGTGGGATAATAACTCTGAGTAGCCAATGTGCACACAGTTTGGTAAGGCACTGTAGCGGCAACAGGCATCTTCGGGAAGCGTAGCTCTGGCTGCTGATACCACGGTCGTTTAAGCGCAGCCCCGCGGGCGCTCTTCTCACACTTGTGCGGTGCAAAATACAGTGGCCCAATAAAGCGGCAGACGTGCGGCCGATTTTGGGGACTGAGTTCTGCTTGACACAGTTTGGGGAGGTCTGGAGCCTTAAGAGAAATAGAAGACATGCCTGCTGAACTGTCCCTTTCTAATCCAAAGTGAGTGTTTTTCTCTTATGTGGATCCTGAGAAACGTAACAGAAACCCATGGGGGAGGGGAAGGAAAAAAAAAAAAAAAAAGAGGTTAGAGTGGGAGAGAGCCAAAGCATAAGAGACTGTTAAAAACTGAGAACAAACTGAGGGTTGATGGGGGGTGGGAGGGAGGGCAGGGTGGGTGATGGGTATTGAGGAGGGCACCTTTTGGGATGAGCACTGGGTGTTGTATGGAAACCAATTTGACAGTAAATTTCATATATTAAAAAAAAAAAATAAAAAAATAAAAAAATAAATAAATAAATAAATAAATTTTAATACATTTAAATAAAAAAAAAAAAAAACAAACAAAGTGAGTGTTTTTAACTGTCACCCGTTAGAAAGCCAGCTGGGTGACGTGGGTAAATCGCAGGGCCCTTCTGTGCCCCAGACCAGCGCCTTGCACCTGCCAGGCTCGCATTCAGTGGCCTGACAAGTGAAAGATCTCGCAAGCGAGACTTCGAGTCACATGAGTTCTATGTATGGGTCTTTACTGAGACAAGAATGCTAGAACTCGTTTTCTGTTCTTCCCAAACCTGAGCCCGTTCCAGTGTGGGGCCCACAGTTCCTTCTCTTCTGACAGCAGTACTCAGCAGGAGGAGGACCGGGAGCGTCTTAGAGATGGTCCTCCCAAGCACCGCGGGGTGGAAGGTTCCAGGCTGCCTTGCAGACGAGGCGGGCTCTGGACGTCCTGTTCCATCTCTGCTGGCCCATCCCGAACCCCGAGCTGCTGGCAGCTGGCCGGGGATGACTCCCAGATCACGGACCGTCCTCCGTCCTTCCGGGAGAGCCGTCTCTTGTCCCCGCACGGAGGGCAGAACCGCCCCTGCCTCCGCTCTCGAAGTTTTTCCCCAGCGTTTCTCCCCTGGGGCGGCGTTATCCAAGGGACGGTCCAAGAAAGAAAAGCTGCAGCCACCGGCCTCTTTTGCGCACTCAGCCTCCAGGCTGCCAACTGAGCCTCCTCTGGAGACAGGCGACAGCCTCTTCACTCCAAGACTGAAAGAATATGGTCTTCCTTTGTCCCGGAGAACATTCATTCCCCTAAAGTTTCTGAAAAGCCGAGGGATGATTCCGATGTTGCTTTTGCATTGTAATTGCTTCACCTTCCAAAGTTTACTTTTCATGTGAAAAAAGCCTTCGCGAGGCAGTGAGAGCCCATGGATGCTGTCTGTGATCCCTGCGGAGCAACCCAAAATATATAGGAGCGTAAAAATAGCCCTGCCTTGGGCAGGTAGCTCCTTATTCAGTATTAAGCGCCCTCCTCTCCAACGCAAGTGTTCATAATGCTAAATTAACTGTTCACAAGTATTTTTAAATAGGATAATGTATGCCAATTCAGAAATATTCCCTTCCAAGATGGATTATTTTTACCTCCCGAATTGCTGCACTTTTGCATCAGCAGCTGATTGTTAGGGCGCTACAATCCAGCATCTTTCAGAGCGGCTTCTGGATTCCTGGCCGTTTCCGAGGGTGGTTTCCATAGCCGCTTCGGCACAGCTGGGTGCCATGTGCCATAGATATGACCCGTCAGGATTTGCGTAGGAGGAAGGATGCCACCGGCACCGGCCGACGCAAGCATCGTCTCTCAAGGTCAGGGCAGCATGGGAGAAAGCCCCACGGTCCTGCCTGATCTGGCCCCATGGGGTTGGAGGGACTCAGGCTGCTCGTTGGCCCCTCCTGGGGGCACCTCTCTCTCTCCGCTCACCCCCAGTGAGACCATCACAGACTCTGATGGCGGCACAGACCCAAGGCCCACTGCCACACTGAAGCGTGGTCATCCGATTCATCGAATGGAATACATTTTAGGAGACGCTGCCGCCACACCCTCCCTCTCCCTTCAGTCCTTCACAGGGACGACGCCCCCGCTCGCCCCTCAGCCAGGGGAAAATGGGTCAGGTCTCTACAGCCATGGCTCCCCAGCCCCTTCTCCGGCACGGGTGCCTGCCTTAGGACTAAACTGTTCAGGAAGGAAGGGAAGGGGAGAGAAGAGAAAGACGAATGGAGCTTTATCTTTTCTGCAGTGACATTTATGCTTCCATAAATTTATCCTAAGAAGGAATCAGCGAGGGGCGCCTGGGTGGCTCCGTCGGTTAAACGTCCGACCTCAGCTCAGGTCATGATCTCAGGGTTCGTGGGTTCGAGCCCCTCGTCGGGCTCTGTGCTGACAGCTCAGAGCCTGGAGCCCGCTTTCGGATTCTGTGTCTCCCTCTCTCTCCGCCCGCCCCCCCCCCCCCACACTCTGTCTCTCAAAACATAAATAAGCATTAAACAAAAATAAAATTAAAACCAGAAGGAATCAGTGCCACCCGCGTGGTCTGTGATGAGGAACACGTCTACCGGGTAAGATACTGGTGATGGGGGCGGGGTGCCCGGAGGCAAGATGGTCCTAAAGCTGCTGCTTTAGGCTGCTGACTCCACCTGAAGGCCGATCAAAGCCGAGGAGGGAAAGCTATGGCGTCTCCCAAAGACCCTGTCCTGTAAGTGCAGGTGAGGGTTGTGAGGACACCCCGGATGAGGGGATGTCGAACACGCGGCACCTTTATGGGCCGGTCCCCCGGGGATACGGGACCCACGCTCCCTGGAGCGCTTATCGTCCCTGATATGCCCAGGCCGTCACAGCCCAGGATGAGCTCTGCGGACAAGTCCCCTCAAACACACCGCGGCCTTGGCTGACACCATCCACGCTGGCTTTCGTCAGCCCCGCTCCCACGCCCCGTCATACTCCCGCCCGGTCCCCCATTCTTCACCACCGTCCCCGGGCTCCATTCACAGAGTACGACACGGAGGCTGGGTGGGTCCCCCCGCCCTCGACACTGGCCGGGGTGCACGGATGAAGCCCCGTGTGTTCACGTGGCCTGGAAGCACTGGCCGTCACCATCCTGATGTCGCCCAGCTCCCCGGCCTCCCTCCTTGCTCCTCCACACTGGCCCCAGCCTGCTGGTCTTCTGGAAGTTCCTTCCGAGTACAGGGTCTCCCCTCTCAAGACTGGAAGTCTGCACATGCTGTTTCTTCTACCGGAACACTTTGCCTTCACAGAACCCTCCTGGGCTGCTCAATTCCACTCATTCCACTGCACCCCCCCCCCCAAGTCTGCTCTGCGGTGCCCGGTGCTCACCTGTCACCTTTGAAGCCTACTTTGCCACTGGCTCGTCCATTCCCTCAGCCGACTCGGGGATCCCGGAGGACAGGACTGGGTCTGTCAAAGCACCCGGCACGTACCTGTAGACACCCTCCGAACGTTTTATAAGAGGGCACCCCCAGGTAAGAGAAGGGATAAAGAGCACGTGAAGCCCAGCACTGCCCGATACGGGAAATAAACACCAGCAGCAACAGGTGGATAGTTGGCAAAAGGTGACCAAAACGACAGGAAACCAGGGAGGTGCGGAAGTGCTGCCCCGATGCGGGACGGGGGAGTGGGACCCCTTCCCCAGGGCAGGGGGGGCACCGTGATTGCTGGAGGACTCGGGGACATACTGCAGGGAGGCAGACGTGGCCAAGGCAGTGAAGACAAGGGCAGAGGAAGTGGTGAAGCTGTGGGAAGCCGTTCCCAGAACCGGCCACCTCCAGAGCAGATCCGTCCAGGGTCCGGCAGAACTGGCAGCCGGGAGCTCAGGAGGGGCCGAGACTCAGGGGGAACCAAGGTGTGTGACTGGACGGGCACTGTCGCCTGACCTTCCCACACCAGCTGAGCAGAGGCGACCAGCTTTGTTCAGAGTTTCAATGGAGAACCTTGGCCACGAAAAGTAGCCTCCTACAAATGGAACGGCCCCGGAGAATGAAAGATGGCCAAGGTGGGGGTCTGAGAGGGGAGACAGACACAGAGACAGAGACTTAGAAGGAGAGAGGGTGCCTAGCCAGCCCCAGTGCCAGACCCGTGAAGGCAGCCATTCAGACATTCCAGCCCCAGGAGACAAAGGACAATACGAGTAGTTTGTATTATTATCATTTGACCGATGAAGAGACTGGTTTTTTAATGTTTATTTATTTTGAAAGAGAAAGAGAGAGCATGAGCGGGGCGGGGCAGAAAGAGAGAGAGAGAGGGAAGGAGACAGAATCCCAAGCAGGCTCCACGCTGTCAGAGCAGAGCCCGATGTGGGGCTCGATCTCACAAACTGTGAGATCATGACCTGAGCTGAAATTGAGAGCTGGACACTTAACCGACTCAGCCACCCAGGCGCCCCTGATGAACAGTCAACTGGAGAGGCCAAGAGGAATGTCTGGGGTCTCTAGACTCCGGGCATCTATCCAGGTGTCTCTAAAGTCACCTCGGTCAAAATATCACTTTTCTAGAGAAAGTTTGCTGTGCACACTGCTTCTCTTTTGCGAGAATAGTTTTGTTTTGAATATCTCATTATAATCTTGTATCACGGTTCTTCACAGAAACTGAACCAACAAGAGATATGTATGCACGGAGATTGAGAGATTTATTTAAAGGAAGGGATGAATGTGATTCTGGGGGGCTGGCAAGTCCAAAATCCGTAGCACAGGCTGGAAACGTAGGCAAGGTTCCCATACTCTGGTCTTGAGGCTGAATTTCTTCTCCAGGAAACCACAATTCTTGCTTTTAAGGACTTCAACTGACTGGACAAGGCCCACTCACGTGATTCAAGGTGATTTTCTTTAAGTCAACTGACTGTTGGGTGTTAACCACGCCCACCAAATATCTTTAAAGCAATAGCTAGATTAGTGTTTGATTAACTGGATGCTACGGCTTGGCCAGGTTGACACCAGATGAATGATCACAAGTCTTTGCTTGGGGTGGAACTAACCCCGTGGTATCAGCAGAAAGAGCTTTGTACACCACACCCCACGCAGTCCCTGCTCCCGTCACGCCCGCACAGCTGCCTTTAGGCCGTCACAGGACCCGGATGGAGTAGCGACTTCTTTGTGTTGGAGGGAGACAAACGAGGAACCCCAGTTTGGGTTTAGTTGGGGGCAAAGGGCTACCGGTTCTCAGGTTCCCTGGTAGGTTTTTCTGAGGCATCACCCACCGAACAGCAGATGTTTAACAAATTCAGAAAAGGCAGATTGGGGGAAAAAAAAAAACAAAAAACTTTTAATAAAGATTTGAGGAAAAGACATATTAAACTGGGTAGTCAAAAATAAAATAAAGTTAAATAGGGTTAACTAAAGCTGGATTTGCAATAGACTGGAAAGCACTTTGGAAGGCAGAAGAATAAAACCAAAGTGTAGCTGAATGTGTGGGAGCTAAATTTGGCTTTGAGCTTCCTGGCACCCAAAGCAAAAATAGAACAGAAGATCCTCACCATTCCTGTTTTAGAGCACGCATTCTCCACGAGGCAATATCACCCTTTAGAGGGTGAACATTGGTGGTGAGGGGACTAAAAAAAAATCTTACTTTGTTCACGTAAAAAGCATAGATATAAACAGCATACATGAATACATACACAGCATATCTGTACTGTTAAAATTTCTTGATGGGGAAATGATTAACATTTCTTGATGGGGGAACCTAAAAAGCTTCCTTGGAAGGCAATGAGGAAAGAAAGGTTCAGGAACGTTTTTTTCGGAGAAAAGAAAATATATCATTGCATCTGTATGGGCAAGCTGTCCCCCCAGACCTCACTCCAGAGGAGTCTCTCGAGATGAGACTTGATAACACAAACGTCAGTTCCTCAGCTGTGGTTCTGCAGTCCAGCCCTTGACTTACGTGACGAAGACATTTTGTGCTACGTGTTTTCTAGCTCTGGACACCAGTGTGGGATTCACAGCAGTTGGGGGCATCTGTCAGGGGAAGGGGGCTTCCCCTGAAGTGTGGAGTCTGGGAATTATCTGGGAAGACTTTCTGGAGGAGGCTGTGCAGGGCGAGAACTAGCAACCAGATGTCATTCTAGAAGAAGAATATTTTTTGTAGGGCCGGGAACTATTTTTACAATTTTGGGCAACAGCTTATGCATCGTGAAATGCGGGCTGTTCGACAATTCCCCGCCTCGTGGGGGCTGGCCTCTCCTGTGCTCTCCTGTCCCAGGCTGGTATGCCAATACACTTATTTTAGGACCTTGGATGACATGTGGTTTCCAATATACACAACGGAGGATGAATATTTATCTCAGTTCAAGAGCAGGAATTCACAAAGACAAAAAATTCTATGTTCACATGTGTCTAACATTTCCTGGGGGTGGACTGCATACTTGGAACAAGGACAAATAAACTGGGGGGCAGTGATCAAGTGAGAGTGACGGGTCCACTGAGGCTCTAGGGTTCTGCAGCAGATGTCTCTGAGGTCTGGTTCATGGAGCAGAGAGGCACGTCCTTGTGATTTAAACAGGGACATGTCTGGAAGGAATACAGGCAAATGTGCTTTATGTGGAAAAGAGGACCCCAGTGCCTTCTTTGTTTCTTACCTCCCAAGATCCAGACAGAGCTCTGCAGTCTGATGTTGAATGACACATCCCACTAAACAAAACCCTCTCTCAAGTTGGCAGCTGAAAGTCTACAAGGGGCAGAAATGATGTGCGGCCAGAGAGCCTGGCTGGGCTGAGGGGAGAAAGTGTCAGCAGGTGCCAGGCTCTGCTCTGCTCTGTCCCTAAGGTTGTGCAGGCACAAGGGACACAGGTGCTGTCTACCTGGGCCCCAAACTGAAGACAGCTCAACAGTGGTCATTAAGGAAGATGAGCACATACATCAATGTGGCTCACAAAGCTCTTTAAGAAAGAAGAAGAGGGGCGCTCAGTCGGTTGAGCGTCCGACTTCAGCTCAGGTCATGATCTCACGGCTCGTGGGTTCGAGCCCCGCATCGGGCTCTGTGCCGACAGCTGGAAGCCTGGAGCCTGCTTTGGATTCTGTCTCTCTCTCTCTCTCTGCTCCTCCCCGCCTCGCACTCTCTCTCTCAAAAATAAATAAACATTAAAAAATATTTTAAAAAGAAAAAAAAAACCAATGGCATTTATATACATATTTTTTTTTTACATCAAGGGATAAAAACATAGTATTTAGACACTGTGAGTCTTTTTTAAATGGCATTTTATTTTTTTTGTTGTCAATGAATAACTTTTGAGCCTACTAGAAGAGTATTATGATTATAGTGGATAAAAAAATATAGATGACAGAATAAAAATATTAGGTTATACAAAGTTAGTTGGGTTTGTTTGTTTTTCTTAATCATTGTCCACCAACATTTTCAGGACTTTGGAGCTTAGAAAAAAAAAAATCAACAAAGCTTAATTTGTGTATTTTTTTTTTCACTTTCAGCAGTTAAAAATTAAGAACACATATAGAGATTCATTTGCGGACGCCTATGACAATAAACGGAAGGACCAAAAACATTAAACCTTACGTTCTAAGAACCATCGTATATACAAACTTCTGTACAGAATGACGACAGAAAGAATTCACCCGGTTAAAGCCATCTCTGTGCTATAGGCATTCTTTTTTAAAAAAGAAAGAAAACGTATCTTCCTATACTTGTATTTACTTTCCCACCTGATCCAGTATTTTTAATGGTGTTTCTACTCCATAAATTAGTAACTGTTCAGTAGCTGAGAAATATCCTATTTTAAATTATACCAAAGGAAATCAGGAAGTTCCCTGAAAGAGTTGACCTTAACTGCCTGATATAGGTTGAAGATACACTTGACCGCAAAATCACACCCGCAGGAGGAGGGTTGATAAAACACCCTTCGGGAGTAAGCTGGGGTTCGGCCTCGGGAGAAGAGTAGGATTCAGTTACTACTCGGTCTCGTGGGTGGTGGCCTAACCTCTCCTACTGCACAAAACCCAGGTCAGCCGAGTTCTTCGCTAATGTGTCATTTGGCACAAAGGGAGGGCTTCTGGGCAAGACTTCGGCTCTCTCGAGACAGACACAGTCAGAAGCCCCCAGTTTTGATCAACACCACAGTACGGTCCAGACCCACATCCGCCTTGCTCCCCGAAGCTAACGGCCACCCACGCCATGGCTGGAAACGAACTCCTTTCCAGGACGAGCAATTGCACTACTTATCAGACATCACAGGCCTAATGAGGTAAACACCAGACGCGGGAGAAGACGCGGAGGGAGGGACGGGACGGCGGCCGGTGCTCTCCGTGCGGTCCCGCTGTCTTCACTGCACGATGCCAGAGTCCACGGACGTCTGCTTGCGCGTGGTCTTTGGGGGGGGCGGGGGTGGCGTCTTGCTGGGCAGCGGAGGCGGTGCGTGCTAGAAGACACGGAAACACGGCAGGTGCCACGTTACTCATGCTCTGGGGGGTGGGGGGTGGGGGTGGGGGATGGGCTGACCCGGGGCAGCGGCAGGGAGGGGAAGCGACTCTGCACCCTGGGTGGGGACGGCCCTCTCTGCGTGACCCGGGGCTGGGAGGTCTGCCGCACACGGGGCCTTTCTGGCATCGCTGATTAACTGCTTTTCACAAAGCCCTTCAGAAGGCCACACGGCCACTGAGAAGGGAAACCGCTGCTCTGCGCGTTGATCCAGGGGCCCCTGGAGAGGGACTGGTTTCAGGACTGGACAGTTTAAATGCTTAAGGGCAAAGCAGAACCAGGGCCACCCAGGCGGCCTGGTGCTGTCACAGCTGAGCGCTCCTGGACGAGGACCTGCGGGTCCCCTCTCGTGTGCCCGACGAGGCCCCTAAACCGTCCAGGGTCCACACAAACCCTCGGAGATGTTCTCCGGGGCTGGGCGAGGAGCCCTTCCTTGCTCTTGGAACTAGGAAGGCCGCATGAGAGAGGGTCGGCCGGATACCTGTGGCCACTGCCCAAGTGACCCGTTTAAAGGCAGCTTTTTGTCTAATCTCTTCCAACACTGCAAATGGAGTGGGATGAACAACGTTAGGGGCATGTTTGAAGTCTTCACGAGGGAACCACATTATTTACAGAATGGGGGCAGCTGTGCCTCAATAAAATAATTTACAAAAAGAAAAGGGTGGCCAGGGGCGCCTGGGTGGCTCAGTCGGTTAAACGTCCGACTTCGGCTCGGGTCATGATCCCAAGGTTGGTGGGTTCGAACCCTGAGTCAGGCTCTGCGCTGACACCTCGGAGCCTGGAGCCTGCTTCGGATTCCGTGTCTCCCTCTCTCTCTGTCCCTCCCCTGCTCACGCTCTGTCTCTCAAAAATAAAATAAACATTAAAAAAGAAAAAAAGAAAAAAAAAGAAAGGGCGGCCGGCCGTATTTGGTCCATGGGCTGTTGTTTGCCTCTTGGGATTCCTCCGAATGAACTGATAGTTGCAAAGGTGATAGACAAACCTCCTGTCAGGGCGTGAACGATGGAGGGCAGACGTTGCCCCCTTGCTCTTGGCACCCTCGTGACCTCATGACCGCCACGGACGCCTGCCACACAGGCCATGGTCTGTAACAGGTGCTGAGCACACAAGGATGTGAATGAGCGGACACATGAATGAATGAGTGAATGAACGGATGAATACAGGAGCAGACGTGGGGGGCAGAACGAGCCAGGATGAGATCGCAGAACGCTAGCATCTAAGGAAAGGTCGGAGCGGAGTTTTTAGCAGCCTCTCGGTGGAGGCTCACATTTAGCCCGACGTGAGGGAAGGAGTTTCAAGGACAAAACGGTGGTGCTGTAGGCTCTTCCTCGTTGCCCAGATTTCCTCCCGATTCACAGACAAGTAAATACCAAGACGACCTGGGGCTTCACGTGCAGAAGGGAATAAATACGGAGAGACAGAACTCAGGGACTGGCATTGAGGCGTTACAGAAAAGTCACGCAAAATAATAGGCTTAAGTTTTCTTAAGGTTATTAAGCACAGTTAAAAAAAAGCAGACGCCTATTTAAGGGACGCGATGACCGGGGTGCTTAGGTACTTGTGAAAGGCACAGGGACAGGGCAGGGCGAGCCCTCGAGGGCCAGGCTGACACAGCAGGACACAAGCGAGACGCTGCAAATGCCCTTTGTGCCAAATGGGAAGACGGTGGGTTTATCAGTGTTCAGCGAGACGATAGCTCAGATCACTGCTTGTGAGAGCCATTTTCAAAGAAACGACGGCTTAAAGTGGCAACAGCCGGTATCAGGGTTGACTACGAGCCCGGGGCGGATCAATGACAGTGACAGGAGGTATCGATCACCCCCCAGGGCAGACGAGTGATCCTTATCCTACAACAGCCCGCAGGGCCGGCACGGAGGGAAGCGGCCTCGAAACGCCACCGCTTCCAACCGATGATGACACTGCTCCACGGGCACGTCACTGCACCTCTGCTGCAGGTAAATCGCACAGGAAGCAAACGGCAAAGAGACCTGGGTTCTTAGTCTCATTGAATCCGCCACCCGTTCAGAAAGGGAGCCGAGGCGCACACGTGTTCCTTCCCGACCCGGCAGCACGTGGCATCAGTGTGGCGTCGGTCACCCCACATGATGCAGCGACAAAACGGGGATAAAATGTGGCCCCTGAACTGATCTGTAACCACATGGATGCGGTCATGTTTCCAGGCTCAGAATTTCCAGGTCGCCGGTGTAGGGACAGACTGGGGCACGGTCCTGCTTCTCCAATGAAATAAAGATATGAAAATAAAGGTGGGATCGGTTAAGTAAGCTGTTAGGAAAACAACACCCCAGCCGGTCAATGTCCTCACTCGACCCCCTGTGCCTCCTTTCTTTCTAACTTGTAGTTAAAAGTCTGCGGAAAAGGTCAGACTCATGTTTTCGTGGTTGCAGTGAACCACTCCGGCCTCCTGAAAAGCCATCATAGGTAATGTGGCCACATCTGCGAGGCCAGTCCCTCCCTGTGGCATCTCTGGGGACAGGACAGAGGGCCGACCGGAAAGGCACTGTGGCCTCAGGAGGCCAGTCATCGCCTCAGCATCAAAGATGAAGCCCCACTTCTGGTGTTTTTTTTTGTTTTTGTTTTTGTTTTTGTTTTTGTTTTTTTATATAAGAGGAATAATCAAGTACGGGTACTGTAAATAAATTCCTTCTCTCTTGTGCTTTCTCACAAGAAGAGAGAAAATAAACTTGCAGAGCATTCCATAAAAAAGTACCCATGAAAGAAAGAAAGGAAGAAAGAAAGAAAAAAAGAAAAAGAAAGAAAAAGCGGGTACATAGGATTTGTATTGATTTTTAAGGGGGAAAAATGTGCGTAGCTGTTAGGAGAAACCTGCAGTCATATTAAAAACCTCACGTCTTCAGTGTTCGACGGGAGCTCTGTTGCCATGTCATGACTTTGCTGACCCGCTGCCCGTGTGCACGGGAATGTTTTACTTTTCACTCTGCAGCGATTTAAATGTATAAAGCTATGAATAATGTGGCCGCGGAAGGGAGGAACCTGGAAACAGATCTCCTGGGGCTTCGGGGTCAGTCCACCGGTGATCTACTGTGTGCCCGCTGACCCCCGTGTGCACGCTGACCCCCGTGTGCACGCTGACCCCCGTGTGCATGCTGACCCCTGTGGGCACGCTGACCTCTGCCTGCAGCCGCCGGAGAGCAAACAGAGGAGCCAGGACAGCGACCCAGGACAGGAATGGGGGCTGGCTCTCCAAGGAGTGTTTCCAGAACTGTCAACTGGTAACAGAGGGACTGGTTCAAATGGTTTTTTAAGACTCTGTTGTCGGGCTCAGGGCTTCTCGAGGGCCAGGCTGGCATCCGGTGGGAGCCCAGCCCCATACAGGACCCGCTTCTTTTAAAAGTCATGTAAACCATCTCACAGAAAAGCTGCTTTCCAGAATCGAATTTGCACGACTGCACCTCAAGCAGAAGACCTCCGAGGTCACGAGCCTGGCCCGTTGACCCCGTCGGGATCCTCTCCCCCTTTCCCTTGCTCTGAGACCCACATCTGGAAGCGTGTCCCTCTGCAGTGATGGATGACACAGAACAAAGATCGCGTGGGCGGACTGCCCACCACTTTGACTTCTCAAGACCAAATGCTGGCCCAAAGCACGCGTGCTAATCTCAGGAAGGAGGGATTTCTATTTTGTGGAGGGAATGATTTTAAAAACCCCACATTTCAGGTTCCGGGCCGACTTACCCTCTGGTGAGGAGGAGGGGGCGGGGGCGTCGGCGAGCTGATCAGATCCTGGTTTTCCATCAAGTTCCCATAATCTGCCATGCTGCCCTTGAGAGGCAGGGGGGGCGGGACCTCGGCCGTGTCCATCCCAGTCACGCCGGTCATGCCGTTCAGCTCCAAACCTGGAAAACCGAATCGATTTAGAATCAAGCGTCCTGGGGCGCCTGCGTGGCTCAGTCGGTTGAGCGTCTGACTTCGGCTCAGGTTATGATCTCGCAGTTCGTGAGTCTGAGCCCTGCATTGGGCTCTGTACTGACAGCTCAGAGCCTGGAGCCTGCCTCCGATTCTGTGTCTCCCTCTTTCTCTCTGCCCCTCCCCTACTCACACTCTGTCTGTGTCTTCTCTCAAAAATAAATAAACATTAACATTTTTAAAAAAAGAAGAATCAAATGTCCCCACTGAGCCAGAGCATCCATGTGGCTGCTTCACCTTCTCTCCAGGGAAAGGGGAGGCAGAAACGTGCATGTCGACTGGGGAGAGAAGAGAGCTGGGAGGGGTAGAGAAGATGAAGGGGGGGACCCCCCTCCCAACGGCATGTTCTAGAAAGAGAACGCTAAATGCTAGAAAGACACCTACAACTGGAGCTTAAAGGAGGCATCAATCCACTGTCAAAACAGCCACGTCCACCCCGGGCCCCGAAGGATCCCTCCTCGGGCCTCTTTGTGTTGGTGGGATCTAAACAGCGAGGTGTCACAGCCAGTCACCCGCCCTTCAAATCTCTCTCAATGGGGAAACCCACGACTGTATGAAGTGAAGTTATTAGCAGTCACGGTCACTGTGGCTGTTACTTTAAAGAAGCCAAGGGGAAGTACAATTGATTTTTAAAGTAAACTGAAAAACTAGCCAGTTTCAAATGGAAGTATAATCATTAAGACAGGATCCTTTCTCAACCCTTGTTGAGACTCTTAGAAAAAATTTGTTTTTCTTTTTTATATTTGAGGAAAATTGACTTTTTTTTTAACTGATGGGTCTCTTAGAGGTTTCCCCAGTGGCCCACTGGATGAAAAATCCTTCATTAGGGAAATGCTTCCTGGGGGAAGTTGTTGGTTTCTGAGGAAGGCTTGTCAATGAATCAAGGGTAGTGAGAGAAAAGGCTTCTGGTGGAATATCTGCCCTCGTGATCACTTGCTTATTTGCATCGTGATAAACTACGTATAACATACAATTTGCCATCTTAACCATAACTGTATAAATCAGTGGCATTGACTGATACAACCTTGAGCGACCAACACCATGATCCGTTTCTAAAACTCTCCTATCATCGCGAACACAGAATCTGTCCCCATAAAGCGAAAATGGCCCCCGCCCCCTCCCTTGGCCCCTGATGCCTCCGCTCTACTCTGTCTCTACAAATTTGCCTATTTTAGATACTTCACGAAGGCAAACTCATATATTTGTCCTTTTGTGTCTGGCTCATTTCACTTCACATAATGTGTTTGAGGTTCATTCATGATGCAACATACAGCAGAGATGGAGTCCATTTTATGGCTGAGTAGTATTCCACTGCATGGATTTTTCTTTGATGCACACTTTGTTTGTCCGTCCGTCAGGTGATGAACACTTGGGCTGTTTCTACCTTCTGTTATTGGGAACAATGCTGCTGTGGACATTCGTATGCAACGAAGCCCTATTTCTAATTCTTTGTGGCATAGGCTTGGAGTGGATTTGTTGCGGCATATGGTGATCCTACGTTTCACATCAAGGCAGCACTAAAGTGCTTTCCGCAGCGGCTACAATGGTGCTTGTTTTTAACTATTTAAAGGGAATAATACAACACTTTTAGAACAAAGAGTCTGTGGTAATAGTGTAAGGATGTAACACTCAGAGACTGTCTGCCTCCCAGCGGCCTGTTCGGCTCACCTGTCGTGCAGTGCTGACTCCCCACCCGAGAGTCTCCGGAATGGCCACTGCTCCCAGGAAGAAAACCAGGTGCAAAGGACAACTGTGTGCCTTCCAGAGCCTCCGTGCAGGGCAGAGGAAGGAAGCTGGGTTCTCCTGGGTTTGCAATGTATTTGATCATTCCTCTTATATAAAAAAACACACCAGAAGTGGGGCTTCATCTTTGATGCTGAGGCGATGACTGACCTCCTGAGGCCACAGTGCCTTTCAGGTCAGCTGTCTGTCCCCAGAGATGCCACAAGGAGGCACTGGCCTTGGAGATGTGGCCACATTACCTATGATGGCTTTTCTGGAATGGTGTGCTGCAACCAAAACATGAGTCTGACCTGCCACCCTCTTCTTGCCAAGACCTCTCCTCTCTGGCAGACCTGAATTTAGTGGCAAAAAGCTGATTCCCACTTGTAGTGGCTTGACTAGTGTCCCTTGAAAACTCATGTATACCCAGAACCCCAGAATGTCACCTTGTTTGAACGTAGGCTATCTGCAGAGGAAATTAGCTAAGGATTTCAAGATGAAATCATTCTTGATTTATGGTGGGCCCTAAAGCCAATGGCCTGTGTCTTTATAAGGGGAGCAGGCCACACGAAGACAGAGGCAGAGACTGGAGTAGTATATCTAGAAGCCAAGAAACGCCAAGGATTGTCAGAAGCTACCAGAAGTGGGGAGACAGGCATGGAACAGAATGTCTCTCTGAGCCTATGGAAGGAAGCAACCCTGTTATCTTGATTTCTGACTTCTGGCCTCCACAAGGGTGAGGGAATATATTTCTGTTGTTTTCAGCCAACGAGTTGATGGTAATATGCCATGGCAACCCTAGAAACTGGGCAAAACTAGAAAAATTAGTTATGTGCTTAGCTCTTAAGAATAGCTCTTCACTTTGCATTCTTCCTGGACACAGGAAGGTCCAAGGCCCTCGTGTGGCTCCGTTTCCTGTGATACAAAAAGGGAGGCTGTCCGTGTGCCTCTCATGCTGACCCTGCTGCATGGGAGGTTCTGAGAGCACACTCTCCCCCAGGGAACTCGGGGAGACTGATTTGCTGGTGCCGCGAGGGGGGCTCCCTGTAAGTTGAATGCTTGTGGAGACTCACTACATGGGAGGAGGCGAGCCTACCATTAGAGCCTCTGGTCAAAGAGGGAGCCACAGAGCAAGGCCACGAATCCCAACGCGGAGAATGTTCCACTCACTTGACTGCAAACTGAAGCTGAGCTTGGCCCTTGGCGTGACCGGAGGGGGTGTCGGCTGGGAGGATGGTGGTGACGGGGACACCGAGAAACGTCTTTCACTTCCGGTGATGTTGATCACCTGGCTCTTCGGTCTCTGGGGCCGCAGGGGACTTATCTACATTGGAGGAAAGAGCACAGTTAGGGTCTGCCATGGCTGAGTTGGGTCCCCCAGGACTCACAGGTCGAAGCCCTAACCCTCAGTACCTGTGACTGTAACCGCACCTGGAAATAGGGTCCTTTGCAGATGAAGTCACTAGGGTAGGGCCCTAACACAATGTGACTGGTGTCCTTATAAAAAGGGGGCATTTGGAAACGGATATACGTACATGGGAAGAACACCAGGGGAACATGGAGGCAGAGATCAGGGCGATGCTCTAGAAGCCAAGATATGACGAATACTGCTGCGGGGGGAGGGAGGCCTGGAACAGGGTAAGCGTGCATGTGGACTGGCGACTGTCCTGTCCCATGAGGCACGTTCTGATGACTCAGAAAACAGAAGGACGCTTTCCTAGTGTCAAGCAAATCACACCTGGAAGATCTTCCCTCCTGCCCCAGGCTCTGAGTCTCAGCTGAGGGTCAGGAGATTGTGGACGATGCAAAATCAAGTAGGAAGCCGAACGCAGCCCCACAGAGTGACCAGAGGAAGCCTCTGCAGATGCTTAGGAGGCAAGGTGCCGGGCAAAAGTCAAGGCTGTCCTAGCGGGTGCAGGGAACACTGTGTTGCCCCCCCGTGCTGCTTCCACTCCGGTAAACCTGCCTCTGACCTGTCCACCTGCTCTGCCCTGTGGCACTCGGCTGGTGCAGGCACGAGGAGGCTGGCACAGGAAACTGCGGGTGCCCGCGTGCACTCACAGACCTTGCTGACACCTGTCAGCCAGAGGAGGAGGCCCCTTTGTGGAGAGACAGGCAGCTGGGCTGGACCAAGAACAGTAAGTCTGCCCCCAGTGAGAGGCCAGGACTCCTGTCCCTGGAGCTGCAGCAGCTGTGGTCATTCTGGGAGGCGTCAGAGGCCGACGGGGGTCAAGGTTCTGTGCTCTGACCCCGGTGCGTTCCTGTGGGTTTGCTGAGGCCACTGCGGGCCAGCTGTGGGGAGGCCCACTCTGGCTGAACCCAGACGGTCTTTGCCAGTGTCCCTGAAAGCAAACAGGGCCACGGCCGGGAGGGACAGAACCCGTATGGGATGTGAAGCGCCTGGCAAGACCTTCGACCGCTTCTCAAGCAACTTTGCTGTGAGCAGGTCTGCTATGTGGTGCAACGTCTCTCAGGCTTGGTTTTAACGGCTGAAAATGGAGCCTAAATATGCACAAATATATGAATGGCCACACAGAGCGTCTGGCACTAGCTGATTAGCTTATGCTAATTCCCCCACCCAGCTCTGATGTTTTGAGACTTGAGATCTCTATCCTGGGCTCAAGAGAAGGTGGCCTCGGCTAGTGCCAGCAAGGTCGCGGGCACCCCAACTCTCTCGGGTGGTGGACAGAGAGCGTGGGGTGGCTCATCAGAGACCTCTCCGTCCCGCTGCTGTAGGCCCAGCACCTGGGAAGCAATACCAGCCTCTGGTCTGTCCCCCTCTGGGGGGGGTCTGACAGCCCTGGCCATGCTTATGCTGCAGTCAGAGCTGTGTCTGAAGGCTTCAGAAAGGCATTCACCTTCTTGAAGGCCACACCGTGGCTCTCGAATCTGCCTTCTCCCTCTAGACAGCCAAGCAACATGTGACCGCTGCTCTGAGTGGCTCGCAGTCTGGGTGAAACGTATTCTCTGGGTTTAAGACATAAACAAGCCATGAAATATGTCTTATTAAAAGGTGGTTCCCTGTGAGCCCTTTTGCCAGGCGACCCTTCAATCACAGCCAGGACAGGTGAGGGGCTCCTGCCCGGGGCAGGCACATTCCTGGCCGCCGTCCAGGTAAGTGCCCATCGTCTCCAGGGGGAGGCGGCCCTAGGCCTGACGTAACCTTTGAAGCTGACAGCCTGTGAGAGCCTCCTCTTCGCTTTCAGTCTACAAATAGCACTTTCTTTTTTTTTTCAAAAATTTTTTTTTGAAAAAAAATTTTTTTTTTCATTTTTTCATTTATTTTCTGAGAGCAGGAGGGGGCAGAGAGAGAGGGGAAGGAATCCCAAGCAGGCTCTGTGCTGTCAGCGCAGAGCCCGATGTGGGGCTTGAACTCACAAACTGAGATCGTGACCTGAGCTGAAATCAAGAGTTGGACGCCTGACCGACTGAGCCCGCCGGGCCCCCCCCAAAAGCACGTTCTGAATAAAGTTCACCCCAGAAGCTGCCGGTGCCCCATCTTTGCCCTCAGGCCTCCCACACGGCTGGGGGGTCCCGTGAGCAGCAGCCCCCAGGCCCGGCCCTGGAACTAGGACATGCTGCACGGGTATCCACTGCCTTCACACTGCCCAGGAACCGTGCAGCGAGCAGGGTGCCCTGGGATCCGTTTCTAACGTCAACTAGCCAGCACGTGTCCGGTTAAATTGCGGAGTCCTTCTGAAATGTGCCAACGATGTAAATGTGGGGCAGACACGGCAGGGAGACCAACACGGAACCCCGGGCTGTGTGCAGAACCCGGCAGGAGGGGCTTTGGCACCCTGGCTGAGCAGCTCATAACTCGGGGCAGTACCTGGGGCTTAGAGACTTCTGGTCAGGAAGGGGCAAGGGGAAGGCGTTAGCCGACAGGGAGCATCGTTCTCAGACGAAAAAAGCATCCCTGTTCGTCTTCTGAGACGTCAGAATGCATATTGGATGCAAGGACCACACTGCTGCACGGAGCCCAGCACCACCGGCTGCCGACCCGGGCACCCCCCAGGGAGAAGAGACCTCCGATCTGAGCCTCTGGATGCCCTACAGCACTGGGTCATACAAGGAGAGGGTCGAGGGTAGACCCCAGATTTTCAGGGGACTATTTAATAGAAAATTCAATGAAATCCAACCGACAGCTCCATCGGCTAAATGCGGAGCAAAGGGAGGTCCCAGAAGCTAAGGCAGAGCGGGGAAAGTTCCCCGGCCCTGAGAAATTACCGTCTCGGAAAGGATCACAGCCTCAGACTGCTGCAGGGAGACGTCGGTGGGTTTAAATTCTTTATCAAATAGCTCCTGATGTTTGCTATTCCTTTTTTCCTTCTTCTTGTCCTTCTTCTCCTTATCTGGGTCGTCCTTGTCCAGCTTGTCCTGGGACCTGGAGTGCATTTTCTTTGGCAGGAGAGGCTCCAGGGCAAACCTAAAGGACATGGTTGTGTAAATCACTCATGGCTTAATAGGAGGACAATTGCCTCTCACCCTGCAGATAAATGTCAACCCGTTCACAAGGAGTCTCCGTGCCGACCGACCGGGAACTGGCACACCTTACAGGAAAGGAATGATTTAAAAAGAGAGGCCAAGGGGGACTTAAGATACATATTAACCAGCTGCACCAGAGAGAGCCTGTGTTTGCCATCCGAAAAGAACAAACTGGAAAAAAAGAGCACACTCATCCGAGGATGGGGGAGATGTGAAGTCTGAGCGGACGTGTCATGGAGATAGTGAGACGTTACTGTAGATGGAGAAGAGGGTATTTGGGGTGTGTTCCAGAAGGGGAGCCCTTACCTTGTAGAGATTCGTACTGAAACACTCATAAATGCAATGGGGAGAAATAGACAGATTCTACCGCAAAGAAATTTCTGGTATCTTGATTCTGACCGAGTTCCTACGGCCAGCTCAAGGTTACGGATATGCTGGTGCTTCAATTTGAAAGTCTTTTGGATGAGTCAGTGGGAAGCAAGCCGATTTCGGCTCATAGGGACAGGGAGGAGAAGCCCTTAGTTTCTCAGCTGACCACTGAGCTAGAAGACCCAGGGTTTTGGCTTTGTCACCTCCTGGGGAGTCTCGACATCCCCTGACTGCTGCGGGCTGGATGCCCCCAGTCTCAAGACACAAAGAAGACACCACCACCCTTGTGCCTACAACACCAACGGGTTGGTATAAATGCACATTCGTTAGAGGTGAGTCTACTGAGTACATTGATCTTGGACTAGCTTCCGTGCACACACATCCATGTGCAATTGTGGTTTGCTATTTTAGCACAAGACTGAGGGGTGGGAGGGGTCCACCCTGTCTCTGTCCTAGTAAGTCATATCGGGAGAGAGAAGAACCGGGTCTAGTTCTAAGGTCGGAGTTTCATTCTCTGCAGCAGGAAGGAGTTCGGACAGACAGCCAACATGGATGAAGGCATGAAAATGTCTTAAAAACTCTGTAAGATTCGGGGCGCCCGGGTGGCTCAGTCGGTTGAGCGTCCGACTTCAGCTCAGGTCACGATCTCGCGGTCCGCGAGTTCGAGCCCCGCGTCGGGCTCTGGGCTGATGGCTCGGAGCCTGGAGTCTGCTTCCGATTCTGTGTCTCCCTCTCTCTCTGCCCACCCCCCCCCATTCATGCTCTGTCTCTCTCTGTCTCAAAAATAAACAAATGTTAAAAAAAATTAAAAAAAAAAAACAACTCTGTAAAATTCTAGTTATAAAATAAATAAGGCACAGGAATGAAAAATACACCACAGGGGATATAGTCAAGAAAAACAAAATAATCCTCATGATTTTATTCTAGGTTTTGCATAACTTGAGACAATTAATGTAGGGAAGAAAAGAAAACAAAATAAAAAGACCAGTGGATATCTTTCAGCTCAGGGGGAAGAACCTGTATACATCTAGGAGAACCTAAAGAAAGACAGGTTACATTTAAAATTTTTCACACACTATGTGGGGCACCTGGATGGCTCAGTCGGTTAAGTGTCTGACTTTGGCTCAGGTCATGATCTTGCGGTTCGTGGGTTCAAGCCCTGCATCGGGCTGTGTGCTGACAGCTCAGAGCCTGGAGCCCGCTTCGGATTCTGTGTCTCCCTCTCTCTCTGCCCCTGCCCTGCTCATGCTCTGTCTCTCTCTGTCTCATAAAAACCCACAAAAAACAGAAAACAAAAAAAACCCCAAAACACAAATCGCCAAACATTAAAAAAATTTTTTTTTCACAGTCTGAGAACCTGCTGACCAGATGAAGTTTATTCTGCAGGTAACCTGTGCCATGTGGGACCAAAGCCTCATTTTCTCCACATTAATTACAGAGAGAAGGGTGGTAACCCTAGAAGGAACAAAAATCTGGACTCTAATAGAGGCGCCTTCTAATTCAAGGTTAAACAATGCCTCCTGGGAGGGGGTGTGTAGTCATGTGTGTGATACGCCACGCCTCTGTCTGAAACCTCCACATCCATTTCTGCCCACACCCCCACGTTCCTGGAAATGTAAAGACCTTTTCATAACTGGCTTGGGGATTTGCTTGAGGAAAGCTGAATTCAATTTCTTTAGCAATCTTTCTCTAAGTGACAAGAACACCTGCTTTAAACACCTCTAAATTGAGAATTTCCATATGGATTTGGCCTTTTATCAGAAGACACTGATAAAAATTACCGGTAAGGAAAAAACTGTGGGTTCAGTCTTCGGTCTTCCATTGGGCACACGGGTCACGGGCAACAAAGGGCACTTGGATTTGAGCTGTCCCTTGGGGTGCTCGGGGAGTGTGTGTCTGCGTGAGGCGGGGGCCAGGAGCCCGGGGGTTTGGGAAGGCGATGGATGGAAAACCAAATGGGGTTGCAGACACACAACTGTACAAAGCCAACCGTAAAATAATTAGCAGTTGTTCTCCGATGTTTAAATTGCACGAGACATTGCTTCTTTTTATTTAATAAGAACCAACTTTACATGTTTGCTACTCAAAAACACAGAAAAATTATTGATATTAAAAAAATTTTCTTTTGAGTTTTATTTATTTTTGAGAGAGAGAGAGAGAGAGAGCGCGCACAGGGGAGGGGCAGAGAGAGACACACACACACACACACAAAATCCCAAGCAGGCTCCAGGCTCCGAGCTGTCAGCACAGAGCCCAACACGGGGCTCAAATCCACACACCGTGAGTTCGTAACCTGAGCCAAAGTCAGACGCTTAACCGACTGAGCCACCCAGGCGCCCCAAAAGTTATTGGTATTTTTTAACACTCAAAGTTAATGCAAGAAACACAGTGAGAGCTCAACCAGTATTGACTAGCCTATTACGTTCTTGTCTCCCTTTTAGTCACTTGGTGCTGTTGGGCGCTCAGTGGCAAGAATGAGGCCTCCAGAGAAGTCTTGTAGAAAGAAGGTGGCCCTACCAAGCCCTCAAGTAAGCTGACTGTGTGTGACAGTCCTGCACTGGCGTTGACACCACAGGAGTGAGCAGGAGACGAAAAGCACAAGCACACAGCCAGCAAGGAAAGTCCTGCCCTCCTTCCAGAATCTCCAGAACTGAACGAACCCTCGCTGGAGGTTTTCAAAGATGATGGAAACCTGTCCCAAAGAATTTTTTTTTTCTAAAAAGCTCATAAGACCCTGCACTACAGATGAAATGTCTTGGGGGGGGGGGTGGGTTTCAGCTTCAAAGACAGTTTTGATTTAAAAAACATCCCCATCTGTGATAAAACAAACCCAGGGCGCTGGTAGCTCCTCCCAAGACCCTCCAAGCCCCCTCCCTGCTGCTGAGCCCGACTCACCCATCGGAGCCCCCTCCCTGCTGCTGAGCCCGACTCACCCATCGGAGCCTGGTCTGGAAGGGGTGCTGTCTGAGGACAGGGAAGACACGGAAGCTACCGACAGAGGCCGGGACGAAGAAGGCATCGTGAAGGATCGGACCATGGACCGGGGACGGCTACCCCTTCTGTCATCCAGACTTGAGGGCTGAGAGAGAGAGGGAGAGGGAGAATTAGAGAGAGAGAGAGGGAGAGGCTTGTTTAATGCTCCTGTGTCAACAGATGTCAGGCCTGGCATGGCCAGACTCTTGGGACCATGTGATCTTAGCAGCCTGGATTCTAGACCCAAACTGTCCACACTTCCATGAACAGTGTGTATTCCCATTCAGAGTTAAAGACGAGAATGATGAGCATCTCAGGGTTTTTTTGAAACGTTACCTGATAGTGTGAAAAATATCACAACCTTCCTGTTTTTTTTTTTTTTTTCTTTTTTTTTTTTTCAACGTTTTTTATTTATTTTTGGGACAGAGAGAGACAGAGCATGAACGGGGGAGGGGCAGAGAGAGAGGGAGACACAGAATCGGAAACAGGCTCCAGGCTCCGAGCCATCAGCCCAGAGCCTGACGCGGGGCTCGAACTCACGGACCGCGAGATCGTGACCTGGCTGAAGTCGGACGCTTAACCGACTGCGCCACCCAGGCGCCCCATAACCTTCCTGTTTTTAAGAACTTTAAATGCAGTTTCCTTTACCAAGACTACAATGCATCCACCCGTTTCGAAGCCAGAGTGGAACGTAAGGACCAGAAAGCTTACAGAGTAGCATCCAGAATGTCGTTAAAGGAATTGCAAGCCCATCAGATGAACTCTGTGTATCTCTGCGTGTTGACAAACCACACAGGTCACCCGCATACACGGATGTGTAATGACTGAATTTGTCTAGAATAAAGTATGATTCTCCTGCTGCTTGACTAAAGATGGGCTCGTTCCCTGCAGCGGCTGGGACAGCGGGTTAGAGGAAGCTGAGGCCAGAACTGCTCACACTCTTGCTCTTGGCCCCGTAGGGGCCCAGACAGACATGCATTCTGGGAGAAAAATGGTCTCTGGATGGAGTTTTCCTCTTCTTTCTGAAATACGACCTCTGCTGCCGAAACAGGGGTCACTGATACATAGCACGCATCAATACCTCATTACCTAGAAAATGCTAATGACCTTCACCCCAAGGCCAGATGCAGCAGAAGCTCCTCCCTTTACCCTGAGGATCTGGGGACCTCCTCTCCGTGTGGCTTCCACCCCCCCACCACCACCTCCCAGCCCCACACCACCGAAACTGGCCCTCAGTCAATCACCTGTAGAAGACGGGACCACTGCTGCTTACCTACTGAACAACACTACTTTCACGCCTGAGAAGCGGGCCTGTTTCTTAAACGGGTGTTTGGCACATGCAATCCTACTTGATCTGTGTGTTATCTCTCTGGTCATAAACGGTTCACAATCACAGAGGGACAGTTTCATGCAGGAGTTGGTAAACTTGCTGGGAACGGCCAAGGAATAGGAATTTCAGGCTTGCGGGACGTAGGGTCTCTGTCTGCAGTGCTCAGCTCTGCCACCGTCGCGGGCAGACAGCCGCAGACAGTACAGGAGCGAGTGGGCACGGATGTGTTCCAATAAATCTTGATTTACAAAGAGGTCAGTGGGCCACATGTTGGCAACCGCTGGCTCAAAGCCAAACGCCGCTGGAATCTGCCTGCACAGACGGTGGGTCTTGGGTTCCCCACCGACGACGGCGCCGTGGAACGTCTTCGGGGAGACGTCCATTGCCATTAATTGGCCTTTATGAAGAAACTAGAAAGGAAACTGTTTCTTACAAATTAGCCCAAATTGCGGAGCTGTTACCTATAGGAAACCTAGTAACTCAAAGTCTACAGGATGCACGTCCCAGCCTTTCTGAAACACACTTAGACGGCCGCCCTGGCTTTCTGATCTGATGCGTGGCGCTCATCCTCTTGGCTCTTGGCTGGGCGCCGGGACTGCTCTGTGTCCCACTGTTCCTGACCCTCTCAAGGAAGAGTCCTGTCCGCTGCTCTAGGCCCACCCTGATCGCCCCACCCATCCGCCGCCCTTCACCCCATCCTCTGCCCACTCGGCCACTGCCCTTCTCTCTGACATCTCCTGCAATGTTTGTTTTTTTAGTTTATTTATTTTGAGAGAGAGAGAGAGAGAGAGTCCCAAGCAGGCTCTGCACTGTCGGCTCAGTCCGACGCGAGGCTTGAACTCAGGAACCGTGAGATCATGACCTGAGCGGAAATCACGAGTTGGGACGCTTAACCGACCGAGCCACCCAGGTGCCCCGACCTTCTTCATGCTCTGAATGGGACCCACGGGCAGCCTCTGCCTCACACAACCCACACCGTCCCTCGGTATTTCTCCCACAGCAGCAGCGTCTGTGGACGGCTCCGAGGTGGGAGCCTGAACACCCGCCCACCAACCCTGCAGGGGCTGCCTTCCCACCTCTCCCCTGCAACAGCTTCCACCTGTCCCTTCTGGACCCGGGGAAGGAGAGGAGCAGAAGGGCAGAGAACCGGCTGCATCAGGCTCCCGTGACGAACGTGCTCGGGAGACACTGCCTCTCTATTCCATCACCTACTAGACATAGGGACACGCAGAGTTCCAGGAAATGCAGCCGGACATCGCACGGAGAAGAAATGTGACCTGTCCGACATCGGGTGCCCCGTTCCTGGCGCGACGGTTTTCGTTTCTCTGGCGAAATGATCTTTGTAGCAATGCAAGCAATGCGAGCGTGAGGTGTGCAGGTGCAGGAGGGGCCGGTCAGGGACCAGGGGGCGGAGATGCCAGCCAGGACACCAGGACGTCACTCCAGCTCTTGGGAAGGCCCGGAAGACCCCTGAACATCCCATCCCACAAAGGGCTGGTGATGTCCCTCAAGACGCAACCTTGAATCCTGGGCGGATGTGCGAGTATGGCCAGAAAGTAAAGGGAACGGGGGTGACGGGGGCAGGCTCTGGCCAGGGAGGGACAGAGGCCACTGCGGGGTCCCACCCTTGCAGGGCACACACTGGGTGTGGCCACAGGACCCACCGGGCCATTTGCCTCACCACTCCTTCCTGACTGAGCAGAGCCTCTAGAAATGGAAGAATCCAGACTTTTCCTTTTGCATCTGAAGCACTTAGAGTTTCTCCCAGCTGTGACAGGTGCAGCTCCAGCCCCAGGACACCCCAAGCGAACTGACGTCCCCGTGTCCCCGCATCAGGGCTGTGGGGGTGGGGAGGGCGCAGTGAGAATGCGGCCAGAATTTTGGCTCTGGCGCCCACCAGACCTCGCGTGGAATACGGAGCCCGTCTGAGCTCGGCTTTCTCCAGAGGAGCCGCAGGGAATAATCACCCCACCTGGAGAGGCCAGGTGAAGCCCACAGGCCTCTGGCACACTCTGGTGGCAGCTCCCATTGTCCTTGCTGTTGTCATTACCACAGCCTGAAGCAAAAGCTCGTTTTGGCTCTCTTACCCGAGGCCGGCCCTGCCCTGCCCAAAGGCTCGGACAGGGTCTTGCGTTGTCTTCCAGCTGAGTCCAAGTGCCTGCCCTTGACCCACCACAGGTGCCTGCTGCCCATGGATTCTGGGGGGCGGGGGGGGGGGGGCGTGGCGACAAGTGTTTCACCGGGTAGGGTGAGAAGCAGGTGCGTTTCCTACTTTTCGGGAAATATCCAGAGGGTGACACGCTGGCCCCTCAGAAGGGCTGCGTGGGGAGGTGGGCAGGGCGAGTGAGGAGAGTTCGTGCATGCTGTTAGGAGGTGACCCCACCCTTCAGAGGCTGCAGGGCGGGGCGGTGCTGGGGGACAGACGGAAGGACCCTCGGTCAGCTCTGCGTCTCCCACGGAAGCTGGGAGCCAGGACTGCTCTTGTGAGCCTTGCAAGCCAAGTTCTCTCCCTGGTGAAACACCCCACTGAACTCCCGCAGACAGAACCGGAGAAGCTGAACTATCATCTCAGCCTCCCGAGGAGCCTCTGAGGAACCCCAGGGTTCCACGGATCCTGGTAAGATGACCATTGGAGGGAAGGCCCGGAGAGGAGAAATCCTGGAGGCCGGAGGCAGGAGGGGCCTCCGGGAACAGCAGAAGTGAGAACGTGAGGCACAGGGGAGGCCGGGGACAAGCGGCGCGGGGCCTGGAGGAGGCCTGGTGGGCTCTCCCTGGTGCGGGGTGAGGGCGAGAGTCAGCCGAGGGGGTGGGGGGAGGAAGTCTGTGTGCTTTCCGTGTGCACGTCCGGCCGGGGGCTGCCAGGGGGACCGGGGAGGAGTCGGTGGCAAGCAGTCTCGGGGGGAGGTGGGGGGTAAAGGGATGGTGGAGACAAGGGTGGAGAAAGCGGGGACCCAGGTGTGGTTCCCTCGCTCCTCAGCTTCAAGGAAGAGGGACAGGAATTGTGTGACAAACGCAGAAATCCTTTCCGCGAGCTTGAAGGCAGACAAAAGCTAAGGAGCCCTTGAAGCAGACACAGGGGCTGGGGCTGAATACGGCAGGCACTTGTGGTCCCTTCTTCGGGGACCCCGGGGTCTGCACCCCTCACTCCCTAAGCATCCGGAGAAGCCGGGCTGTGAGCCTTTGTGCGGGGAGCGCTGGCTCCTTCGAGCCCCGGCACCGGCCAGGGGAAGGCCAGGGTGGAGTGAGCCCAGGGGCCTGGCAGAGCCGCCTGTGGATTAAGAAGTCAGAGAGTGTCCAAGTCTTCTGTTTCTGTCTTTGGCTTCGGCTGGGTCCGAAAAATTGACAGAATGGTTTATGTCTTTTCTATGGGGTTTTTATTTTTAAATCCTTTTTTTTTTTTTTAATGGGATGATACTACATTGCTTTTCAAAGTATTCTGAGATGCTTGCAAGTTTTCAGAGCAGATAAGGCAGGAAAGACTCACACCAGACTGCTTTTTATTGTCACATTTCTCAGAGAATGACAAGGACATCTGCCTGTCTCTCTGCTCAAGGGAGGGCTGACCGCAGATCCTGTGTCTGGGGTCCCAGGATGGACTCAGGGAGGCAGCTCCGGGAAACAAAGCACCCAAGGGGAGAAAATGCACCCTTCATTCGATTCCCGGATCGCCCTCCCAGTAAGCCTGTCTGGCCCCTAGCTGGGCTGGGGTCGGGGGCTGCCCTGGCAGCCCCCTACAGAGAGGTGGTCCGCTTGATGGGCACGATGCCGTCTCAGGATGTGGTGGATGGAAATCGCTAATCTCCAGCCGAGGACGGCTGCGGCTCCCTGAGTAGGGGGACACCCCCCTGCCCCCCGCCCACCACCACCCACGCAATAGCCCCACCTCCTGCCCCTGCTTCCCCTCTCCCCTGTGCCCAGCAGCAAGCATGCGCGGAAGAAATGAATCCCAGCAGAGACAGGAGTATGAAGGGTGCTTGGTGAGCCCGACAGGTTTCTGTCATTTTGAAATAGAAATTACATGAGTGATAAAAGAGGAAGCTTTTCACTTAGTACGAAAACCTGGAGATCTCACAAGTGTGTATTTCTTAGAAGGACTTAAAAGTGGTGTAAAACTTTGGAAGAGACGGGCGACGATGCCCTCTGAAATTCTTGCCACCTGACCGTACTGAGCCGCAGCCCCCGAGCGATCGCGCAGCGCTCCAGGGTTCTGACCGGCGCGCAGGGTCGTCCGGTGCAGCCGGCAGGGGGCACCCTGGTTCCCAAGCCTGTGCACCTGTGGCAGCTCCCGCTGGGCTGCCAGCTCCAGATCCCCGCAGGCTGAGTTTCCAGACCAGAGCCCAGAGGCTGTGTTCTCCTGGCTTTGTCAGGCTCAGACCCTGCTGGGCGCAGGGCAAAGATGCCACGGGGAACTGGTGCCCAGCCACGGCAGGCGAGGGCGGTCAGGGCGGGAGAGCACGCGGGGTAGTCGTAGCCAGATCGGCTCCTTTCTGGGGCCTCTCGGTCTCTTCCCTGCCTCCGACCACATGAGCCAGAGAAAGAAACGCTCTGCCGTGTCAATTACAGAGTTGCGCCTAAAAGCGCAGACTTGGAGGTAGATGGACGGGGTTCCAACTCCATCGGCGGCCGGAGTGGCCACGGCCAGGGTATGACCTTGTGTCCCCATTTCCCCATTTGTAAAACGGGGATGGCCGCGGTGCCTCCCTCATAGTGTTAAGTGGATGAAGCAAGTTCATATTTGCAAAACACTTGGAAAGCTCCCTGGCATATGGTTCGCACTAAATTAGTGTTTGCTAAGTGAGATGAATCTGTGAAGAAAAGAAGGGAGTTCAACAGAAAGAGCAACAGAGAGCTGGAGGGAACAGCAGACAGACGGAATCGGGCCAAACGAGAATCCAGAATGGGCCCTGCATTGGACGCCTGGTTCTTCAGGGACTGGCGGGCAGTGCTGTGCGATGTGAGAAGCCTTTCGTTGGCAGGAAAGTGGAAGCCGTGTGTGCCCTGCCCTCCCTCATGCCACAGGCTTGGGATCCTAGACTGCAAGCCTCGCCGCCTCTTTTGTCCCGCTGCTGCTTACCTCTGAACGTTGGGAAAGGGGGCCCGGGGTCATCTGCTGTGCCCGGCGTCTCCAGAGTCCACGAGCAGTCAAGGTCAGGACCCACCAAGGCTCCCAGAGGCCGTGAGGATACAACCTCACACGACATTGTGGCGCTGGGCCTCGCCCCCGTGTTGCTAAGGCATGGCTCCCGGACGGCATCTCAAGCCCGCCACTTACACTGTGGCCTGTAAACACCGTGCCACTATTACCAGGGCTTCTCCTGTCAGATATTTTGCCTCATTACATATTGCAGGGCAATCTTTTATCATGAGCTTCATCCCAGCCCCCACTCAGAAACCTTCCACAAACTCTTAGCAAAAGCCCAACTGTGCCCCCGCATCCAGAGCAAAGCCTCCCGCCCCAGATCCGTGTCCCAGGCTCTTGGAGGCTGGGCACCTTTCCAGCTTCTCCTGTGAGTTCTCTTCTGCCCCAGGCACAGCTATGTCTACACTGGCCTCTGGCGTGCCATTCGAGTTCTGGCCGCCCAGCCTTTGCCGGGTGAGTGAGCCCTTTCTCCCCACCTCCTTCCCTGTCTCCAGCTTAACCTTCCTGGCCTAGACCAATGCCCACTCCTTTAAGAGGTGAAGTCCTTGCTAACAATTTCAGATCTCACTAACCCACAGCAACTCGCTTCAAAGACTCCGACTTTGGACTGGGTATAGGCTCCACCCCCGCCTTCGGACATCAAGAGTGCTGTTGCCCCATGTGTTGCTTAACCCTCCGCGGGTGATGTACGGCTGTAGGTGAGGCCTCTGTGAGGTTTCCTGTTGTCCCACCACTTTAAGGGGAGGTCGTGTTCACAGCAGGTGAGCGGGGTATTTGGTGATCAAGCAAATTCATGAACGCTTACGCACACTCACATTTCCAATCATTGAAAAGAGTCTGCCGGTTTCCTGGCAGATGGACTTACGAGGGGCCGAGGTCTTTTAAATCCCAAGCAGGCGCCAAATGTACATCTTACTCACTCTGCCCATGGCCCGTCACCGTAGGACAATATGACGCAAAGACATCCGTTCCGCAAGGCTACCCGCTTACCATGGTTCGGACGCCATATTGCTTTTCCACTTTTTCTTTCAGCTGTTTGAAACAGGCTTCCATTCTCTCGTGAAATGGCCGCAGTGCTTCTGTGACTTTGTCTCCGTGAATCCTGATCCCTTCAGCCAAAAATGGAATCTGAAAAACACAGCAGTCAACCCTACTTATTTCCTGGTCAGTCGTCTCGAGAGAGGAGCACACACCAGGCAGAAAGTGGCACTGTGTGCAAAATGCAACTGTTCTGTTTCCAAATCAAACCGTGCATCAAAGTCATCAGCAGGCACATTACCCCCAAAGACCAAAATGTTCAAATTAGAATCCTTTGTGTTTTAAATTGGACACGTTTAGTGCAGTGTGCTCAGCACACGATGGCCACTCAGTGTCTTTGCCTGACTTGACTCCCTTCGGTGGACCAATCCCAGAACAGACTCATCTGTGCTTTTCACGTGAATTTGGGGAGAACTGCATTTTGAATTTGTTTTGCCGTAATTTGACCTATTAGCAAAGGGTCATGTCACGGTGCAGAGATTTTTTAGCCCAGAAGATAGCCTGTATAGGCGATTGAGAACCCTATTCGAAAATGTAAAAATCTAATTATATGTGATCTATAGTCCTGAAGGATCTTCTTATTTGGAGAGGAAAACCGAATTTATTCTTCCTTAAAACTAAAAATAATCACTTCTCTGCCAACATTGCTGTCACAAAATATCCATGCCAACACTTCACTGCCAAGTGCGGGGATGTAGCTGACCTTTAAAAGCGTCGCAGGGAGACATTTTCATTCCCCAGCCCCAGAGACCCCCCCAGAATCACTGGTGTTGAGGGGTGGGGGTCTAGGGAGGGCTTGCTTTCCCCAGCTTCTGCTTCCCCTCCGGAGGCTCGGACTGGGAGTTAGACATTCTTCAATGCAATCAAGCTAAGAGGCTTCCTCTTAATAACTTATAATTAAATCAAAATACTGATTAAAAACAGATTTTCCTAATATGACAGAACACCAACCTAAATGAGCAGATTTATTAGTAAGAACGATAATAAGCACACAATTGAATTTCATGCGAACAAATTCAAGAAATCTTATCAAGATGAATCAATGCATGAAATGTATTTGGTTGCCATTTATAGCACACAGCGGTTGCCTCTTGTGGTCTCCAGGGAAAGACGGAAGGAGTGCTCCTACGGTACAACCCACCCAGCAACCCACGCAGCCTGCCCTTGGGCTGCATGGGCACAAAGCTGGTTTTGCCAACAGTTGGGTCTACACCCAAGGTGCACGTTAGGTATCCCTTTCTGACCAGTTACCGCCAAAAGGACAGTGTGCAGGTGAGACTTCACAGTGGATGAGATGATTTAATATTCCATATGAATTACTCTTGCAGATGGCAGCTTCCCCAGAGCTCGCCACGGTGTGTTCAGGTGCGTCAGTAGAAAATGCTCGCATTAATCTTTCTGCTTTCCGAGTCCTGCCATGGGGCATAGTAGCAAAGGCGGACCGGGGACAGCTTTTGGTGGGATGGTAAATGTGTCATATCCATCTGGGTGCGACAGCAAGCATGGGGTGCTGTCTTGAGCTTAAAGCACAGCCGCTGGAGACACGGCAAGCATTCTTCTGTAGAATGGACCTTTTTCAAATATACAAAATGTGGTCTAATTGTTTCTGCAATTTTTGTTGGTTTGCTTAAGAGCCTTAATTGGCCAGTTTCTGGGACATCAAGGAAGCTACTTGCTGGACTGACGTTAAGTCCATTTGGTCTAGGTTCCTGGTACCTAATGAGCCGCATGAACTTCACTTTGACAGGTGAAATTTATGGGGTATGAGAATTGATCACGTCACCAGGCTCTTGATACAGCCTTCTTCTAGGATGGGATTCTGCCTCTGTTTCGTGTCTGATTGGGGCTGAACTGCAGCTGTATATAAGAAGATGCTTTATGCAAACACTCCAACACATTGGGTGCTTAATATACAAACACAAGCCATGGGATGAGGCTTGAAGTGATCTCTGGAGACCCCGTAGTTGAGTGGGTTCCAACCTGGATGAGCATCAGAGTCTCCCAGCAGGCTCCTAAACTCCACTCCTGGAGTCCTGGTTTGCTCTGGAGCAGATCTCAGGAATCTGCATTTCTTAAAAGTTTTCCAGAGCCCAGAGAGGAGAGAGGACATCCCCAAAGGCACTCCTTGAGTCGTTCAAGGTGAGCACGCAGCCCGCTCTCCAAAGACACCCTTCTAAACAGCAGTGCTATATGTGAAGTTTGCCCCTGTGTGTCCCCTACGCAAATTCATGGCCTGCTAGCAGCACAGAACATTTGGGAGCACTGCTCAGGGCTCTAGGAGCACCGGCCCTGGTGACAACAGTCACGCCTGTCATCAGCTGGGGATGACCAGTGAGTTTGGTCTTTTATCTTTGTGCATTTCAAAAGAGAAATATGTACACAACATAGAGGTTAAGTACAAGTCTGTACGGATTCATCTTTGGACACGTGGCAGGGATGCTTAACAAGGCTTTCTTGGGGAAGGACAGAGCCGTGCCTTTGAGGAAGGGGCTGGGGCTCGCTCGTGACCTGGCGTCAGCTGTAAACTTGGAAGAAGCCCACAGACGGCAGTCACTAGCTCCCACCTGGGAGAAGCATGTCAGGACCATCGTGGTTGGGGGAAGGCAAAAGCAAAATGGAGAGCTGCCTGGCCCTTAACACCCAGCCTTCACAAACGATTTTAGGCACGGAGATATGTTTATTGCACATCAGTGATGGAAACTCTGCCAACAAGTCCTTGGGATTCCCAAGAGAAAACCTCACTCTGCCCTGTTGCGAGTTTCCAGAAAAAAAACAAACCCAACATACTAACAAACAAAAACGGAAGACAGCATCCTGTTAACCCCAAACTTCTTATTTTTAATGACCGTATGACTCAATTACACCCAAGTATGAGTTTCCAAACATTTGCAAATGAAAGCAAAGTCACAGGTAATGTGTTGAATATGTATTTTTCATCACTCTTTGATTTAATGAAGTTGCTGGAAAATGGATTCCTTCTTCCAGCTTTCCTGTGAGCTGCTTTAAAATTCATCCTTTAATATAGTTATTAGGGGTGATGACATAAAGTTCTCTCTGGGGAACAAATTATTTTCCTCTGTAGGACTTGAAACTCTTAAAATCCAATTTGCTGTAAAAGCTTACAAGGAAAAAAAAAATCAATACAACTTTTGCCGACCAAACTAGTTTTTGGGTGGCAATGATTTTATAGCCTTCAATGGAGTTTGAATTTTGTGGCCTTTGGTTTCTACAACCTCTAAAATGGAATCGTTCAGGCTTTTACACTCTCTTTTTAGAAACAGAGGGAGGCTATCCACAGGAGGCTTACATTTCATGCAGAGAACCATCCTTGGCCAACAAGAGCCCTGGGCCCAGCTCCCAGGGTTTCTTATCACAAAGTAATTCCAATGCAAATAGATGCCTACAGATCTGTGGCAAGGTCACATCCATTAGGATGGCTTGTTGTAAAATACCAAACCAAAACAAAACCCGAAAATGACAACTGTGGACAAAAACATGGAGGATGTGATTCCTCAAAAGATTAACAACAGAATTACCATTTGATCCAGAAATCCCACTTCTGGATATGCACACAGAAGAAATAAAAGCAAGGAAAAAACCAGATACCTGTGCACCCATGTTCATAGCAAGATTATTTGCGACCGACCCAAAGTGGAAGTAACCTAAATGTCCACCGACAGACGAATGGACAGACAAAATGTGGTCCATTCATCCAGTGGAATGCTCTTTAGCCCAAAAAAGAAGGAATTTCTGACACAGGCTACCATTTGGATGAACCTTGAAGACCTCATGCTGAGTGAAATCAACCGGTCCCGGAAGGACAAATACCACAGGACTCTACTTACACGAGGTACCTAGAATGATCAGATCCATAGAGACAGAAGGGTGGTTTCCAAGGGAGGGGAGAATGGAGGGTTAGCGAAGAGATTTTTGGCAAGATGGCAAGATGGAGGGAAGGGATGGTTGCACAACAGCGTGAATGTCCTTAATGCTGCTGAACGTACTCTGAATTGGTTAAGATGTTACGTTATATGTTAGGTATATTTTATTACAAGGAAACATACGTATATTGTAAGTCGGCTCAAATCCAGAGCTCAGCCCCACTCGACCCTGAGAGGTCACACTGGCTAGCGTGCTGCTGATGAAGAAGCCACTGAGGTGAGGCTCTTGGAAGGCCAGGGTCAAAGTGACCACACAGATGTCTCCTCAGAGGTACAGCCTCACCTGTGTCAGGGCCCCAAGTGGCAGCCTGGGACCCCCGGCCCAACAAAGTGGCCTGGGGTCTGCTCCTGGCCAGGCGCAGGGTGACCCCGGCCTCCACCCTCCCTCAGCCCCCTTTACTCAGCCTGCTGTGTGGGGATTAGGTCAGCCAGTACCCTCCTTGCCGCCCCCATGAGAAAACGGAGCCTGAGAAGGTGAGCCGTCCTCAGTACACGGCAAGTGTAGACAGAGCTCCGGGAGAACCGGTCTGGATGTCCCCCCCCCACCGCCCACCACCAGGCTCACGAAGTAAACAAGTTACTTCCCACTGGACACAAGACACCCTCTGGACCTGTCCTTCTAAGACCAGTTCCCTCTAAGGAAAGACTCAGAGGCCTCCGGAGTAGAGAAGCACAATAATAACATAAAGAATTACAGCAGGGAGAACACAAAGGAGGACCCCCCCGCAGACCCCCACCAGGGAGAACACGACGGGTGGATGCTCTGCAGTGGCCTACCTGTGCCTCCCACTTAGGCAGCACGGGCGAGAGCGCCTTTCCAGGGACAGGCTGCGACCTCTCATATTCTATTCTGTCAACACCACACAGAGATTTTCTAGCAGAGACAGATCAGGCTCATTTGCAAGAGAGGACTTTCTGTGTGTTCAGATTCACAACTGCAGCCTAGGAGTTGAGTTAATCACGGCAGCGGTGGGGGTGGGGGTGGGGGGGTGGTTCTCGGGGGACAAACACGGCTGCACGCATTGTGGCCGACGTCCACACTGGCTGGCATGTGTGCTGAGGTGGCCTGGGTGGATGCGGGTCTCGACTCGGCTCTTCTCCCCGCTCCGGCCCAGCTGGGAGGCCATCAGACATTTACCTGCCATGCAATCAGGTCTTTGAGCTTCTCAATCTTCTCATGGGCCTCTGGATGTTCCTGCAGGTACCGCTCCGTGAAGAAGGCCTGTGGAGACAGGGAGAGCCACTCAGCACGCCGCTCACCCGACCCACGTTTTTGCGCCTGACCCTGGGGACAGAACCGTGTATAGAACAGACCCGCCTCTCGCAGGGAATGGACCTTCCCCAGCGCTCGGCACGAAATGTCTGGTTAGGTCCAACGCAACAAGTGGAGTGAACGAGCAGCCCGGGGGCGACGTAGGGTGGCACCTCTGTCCTCGGAAGCCAGCAAAGCCACAGGTGACCTGGATCGCTCAGCCTGCTGGGTGGCGGCTCCCCAGCCGTTTGCCTGCCCCCGACTCCCACCCTGCCCCCTGCCCTGGGCCTGCCCTACACCTAACGGCTGCTGAGGGCAGAGTGCTCCCTCCTTGCCCAGGACAGTCACTCCTGTTAGCCGGCTCTCTGGAGGTGCCCTTTTTGTCTCAGCTCTTACTCCGTCTGGACAAGGGCTCAGCACACTCTTCTGGGAAGGGCCTCGACTCTGCCATTGTTAGGTCGGGAAAACAGCCCCAGACACTAAGGAATGAATGGCCGCGGCCAAGTTCCAGACTTGAGTACTAAAACAGGGAGCGGGGCCGTCCCGGGGCCTCAGTCGATTAAATGGCCGACTCTTGATTTTGGCTCAGGCCATGATCGTGGGGGATTCCCAAGGCCCTGCTTGTGATTCTCCCTCCCTCTCTATCTGCCCTTCCCCTGCTCGTGCTGTCTGTCTCTCTCTCTCAAAATAAGTGAACTTAAAAAAATGTAGACTCCTGGTCTGGACCACACCCCGTGTCCTTGACTTCTGCTCATTCCTAGTGAGATATTTTCCAGGGAGACCAGTCGTCCTTCTTCCCCTACCTCCCGTGCCCACCTATCCCAGATGTTCTAATTCTTTCGTCTTTGGCTAAAACTCTGTCTCTTGGCCTTTGATGATCCCAGAACTCTTGAAAGCCACCTGAGGGCAGCCCTGTAGAGCTCCATCAACCCAACCTGGGGGGACAATGTCCAGGGGAGTCACGCTTGGGGTCGGGCCTGGGCCTTCCACAGCCGGCACGGGGCGCCTCTGGGAGCTCCCGGCCTGGCCTTGGCGCAGTCCCTGCTGAGGTCGGTCAGTGAGAGCAGTGCTCTCACTTTCAGGGCTTGGACATAAGCGTCTGGAGACAGTCTGTCCCAGGACAGGGCCGTACTGCGGGCATGTCACGTGCCTTTTCATAGTTCGCAAAGCCTCCCATGACGGCAGGGTCCACGATGCCGTTGAGGAGCATGGAGAGGGGGTTGATGGGGAGGCTGGGGTCGTGCAGGTGCTGCTGAATCATGCTGTTCATCTTGTCGTTGGTCAGCTGCATGGTCTCGATGGCATTCTCCAGGGGGCTGATCTCCACCTGCGGGGAAGAAGGAAGACGTGGCTCGAGGCCAGCTGCGTCCACGGCACCGGGGGCCTCTGGTGACGAGCGTTTCCAACTGGGGCCGGGCTTCCTATTCCCCCATGCACCTTTCTTCCCGGGGGGTTTGCTGGGAAGGGTCCCTTATCACCCAAACAAGAGCAACTGGGTATTTTCGCATCATGTCGTTGCGCATTTCCAAGGGTGTGGCCCTCACACACAACTCCCAAAGGGATCAGACGAGGCTGTCTGGCTCTGATGTGTATGTGTGCATATGTGTGTGGGTGCGTGTGTGTACATGCGTGTGTGCCTGCGTGTGTTTGCACACGTGATCTGCTTGTTTAAAAATGGGTAAGGTTTTGAGAAATTTTGAGCAATCTGGCAGTGTCCCTGAGGCAGGAGGTCTAGGCACCGTGTAAGCCCCCTGTGCCTGTTTGGTCAGGGAGGCGGAGGAGGGCTCTATGCTGGTCTCTACATCAGATCCCATACCCTCTTATGAGGGAACGGCTTCACCATCCCAGGGAGAGCACATCACCACTTCCAATGGCCCCTTGTAGGAAAACCTGCCACTGGTCGGCGGGACCTTTAGTGTAGGAGGCAGGGGACCGCCGTCCATCCCGCAAATGCCCTCCTCTCTCTGAGGGCCCGCAGTTCCCTGCAAGGCCCAGCCGAGGATGCCTCGCTAGCTCAGCGCTAAGGTGTCATGAAAACACGGCCGGGTTTAGAACAGTCACAACCCCTTCCTGCCAGGCCTCTCTCTGATAGATGCTCAGCTGGGCCACAAAGCCACACCCAGGGGTGATCTCAACACACGATCATTTTGGTCCTTCCCAAAGAGGCGGGATGGGTCCCCACCCGAGCCTGGGAACCCCAGGGCCTCTGCAGCAAGGAGCAAAGCAGAACAGGCTGCTTTCTTTCTGCTGCAGCTCCCGGGTGGGGGCGGGGGGTGTTTGCTGGACAGAGGGGAGCAGGGGGAGGGGGGACTTGAGCAGGGACAAGTCTGCTCATGGCCGGTCCCAGAGTCTAGAGTGACGCTCGGAATCACTGTGGGGGAAGCCACCTGCTTTGCTGGCCCTGTGCTGCCCGGGGGCTGATGGACGGGCTGTAACACACAGAAAGGTGGCTGGCCACGTGCCAGCGGGCCCGCTGCCCCCGGGTGTCCCCGAGCCTGAACGGCACGTATCGCACGACCGCCATTGTCGCCGCATCCCTGGCTTTGTCAGATCCTGGAACGCAGCGTCCCAGCACACGGCTTTGCCAAGTCAACACAGCAGGGCGGTTTTCCATTGTGACCCACTGCTAACTCCCTGCTGAGGATCCCCTTTGCCTCAAGAAGGAACAGCTTCCTATTTTTGTCCAACAGCTAGGGCTAGCTGCCACCCCACATGCATCCCATGACGGCCCGTCCCAGGAGGCATGCACAAGGCAGGGGGGGTGGGGGGGGTGGGGGGAGGCAGGTGTCGGCAACGGCAGCTCGGTTCTGCCGCTCTGGGATTATTCAGCTTCCAGCCTCTTAGTTTGTTAAAAATGGCAAACAGAGCCGGTGGCGGAACCACATCTTTACAGAAAGTCGGGGCTCACCCCTCTCCACTTCCGAGCTGCTAAGCGCCTTCCTCTGGAAATCTGGCTGGCTCACGAAATCCCCGATTACTGAGGGCTTTGGGCAGAGGCTCATTAGGAAGATTAGTGCCTGTTTATGCGAAGTCCCCCACTCTGTCTTCTCACACACGTACGTCACCAGCTCTAAATGGTGCCAGCAAAGGCTTGCATTTCTGCCACCTGCCACAAATCTGAGCCTTCCATCCATCAGGGCCTGCCTGGGTGCTATGGGGGACCCGGAGCGGGAGCTCCCAGAGCAGAAAATGGAAGTGCCCAAGGCAGGGACAGGCAGAGAGACCCGGGGCTCCAGAGAAGGAGGAGGGGGCACCTGGGAATGGGGGGGTGCGGATGTGGCCCAGAGCTCTGATTGGCATGGATGAGGGACACGAGGGGACACAGGGCTGAGAAGAGAGGCTCCAGCCACATTCAGGAACCAAATCAGGAGTTTCCAGGGGGCCTCCTTGTAAAGTAAATGGTAGGCACCACCCCTCTGGCTGAAAACAAAAGGCATTAGACACACGAGAAAACAGACACATTTCAGTCAGATCTCTTTATCCAGGCAAATGCCGCTCCCTGATACGTCTATAGATTCAGTAGGAATCTGCTTCTGGCTGGGGTAGAAGAGACTGCCCCATAGCTCACCACTGAGGCAAGGCAAAAAAATTTAGCTAATGAGATGTGAGTCATTGTTTCTTTAAAAAGTGCCAGCGAGGGGTATATTCTCAAGCTATTTTTATTTGAAATGAGCAAGTACTATTAATCAAGTTGTTTGTCATGTAAATGGCAATAAAACCATCAGGAAGAAAGACCTTAAAAAGTGTATGTAAATTGCAACTTGTCTTAAACTTTTCATGTAGTTAACAGAGAGAGCTGTCAAAACAGTGCAGTGACGACTGGCTTTACATATCTCGGAAGGAGAAACGAAACCTTCGTTCTGGTTTCCTTTTGTAAGCCGGACCTGGTTGTGATCACCCAGCATTTCTGCTACAACCTTCGTGGACGAGGAGGGCTGATACCCCGAGGAACTCACGGGGTGGCTGTGGGTTAAGTCTTGTCTGACCTGGGGTCGCGGCGTGCGTACCGCACCCTGGAAGAGAGGGTATAGGACGGTCCCTTCTGGGGGGTATCCTTACCATGAAAACAGATTTGACCTCAAACCACCTTAGAATTCCAGGTAATTTGTACGCTGTGGTGTATATGGTCCTCTCGATCCACATGTTCTGCGAAGGGAACAGACACATGGTATTTGTCAGGAGAAGGGTGTGAGCAGGGTGACAATTCTCTGTGAGGCAAAGTCCTCCGGGCAGGACAGCTCTTCCCAGGACGGGTCGCAAGTGGCCCTTCCACGTGCTCTGCGGGGCAGGTCTGCTCCGAGGTTAAGACCAAGGCTCCGCTTATCAGTCAGATGGTCCCACGAGGCCCAGCAGCGTCCCCTGCTTTGTTGGCCAAGGGTGCCAGCCTCTCTGACATCTGGGCAAAGAAAACAGACCAGGAGAGTCGGGGAGAGTTCTGGACGTCAAAATGAGGGAGGCTCCCTCTGAGGAAATAGATTTGTGGAAAGGCTCCAAGGAGTTCTCCGTTAGCCGTGCTTTGCGTTACACTCAAAGGCAGAAAGGCTTTAAGGAAAACCTCAGTCACTTTTTCTGATACGAATCAATCCGTATTTCAGGCTTACATTTTTCTCTTGCACAACCAATGCCCATTTACATGAAAAACTAAGGATATGGAAAAAATCAGAGATGATGGCTTAAACAACTTCAGTATCGGTTGCTCAAGACTTCTTACTAAGCGTGACAAAACATGCGTATTGCCAGTAAATACCATTTTATAATCCATATTCTTCGTAGAATAGTACATTATGTATTGTGGGAAACTGCTTCAAGCCAGTAAATGTAACCGCACGCTGCGCAGAAGCCCGTGCAAGGGGTCTTACCCGCCCCCCCTTCTGCCAGCGTCCAGCTTGTGGCAGCCTCGTCCCTACAATGGGCCACCGCTGGGCAGTGCGACGCTGTCAGCAGTGGTCCTGACATAAAGAGCTGGGACAGTGGAATGTCAGCAATTCCAGAGAGCCGGACTGGATCTCAGAGAGGCTTCTATCCCTGGCTTCTGAGGCTCCAGAGGGGAGAGGGAAGGGGCCCAGCTGAGGCCTCCCTCCTGTCTCCCCAGCTAAAGCTTCTTCTGGCCCCAGGAGGTGGCTCCCCCAGGTGCCTGTCCTAGAAAACAGTAGCCTGTGCCCTGAGAGCATCCGGACCACGCCTGCGGGGCGTCCCCAGGGGCCAACACAGCCGGGGTAGGGTCCTGGGGTTCCACCTCGGGCTTCCTGACCAGCCAGCTCTGGCTAACTCCGGCGCTCTCTCTCCGCCTCCCTCCTCCTCTGCTAGCCCGTTGGCTCCCAGAGCCTCACCCCTTGCTGAGTGGCCACCCCGAGTGCTGGGCCAGGTGGGGACAGCCTTCCCGGTGCCCGGCCCCTGGAGCCAGGCCACCTGCAGCAGGGCCGAGCCTGGCTTCTCATGGCTGCAAAAAGCCTCATGCTTATCTGGAAGCCTTAGGCTTTATCTGGTGTGTGAAAGACTAAATCCTGTGGCTTCTGAAAGCCTCCTCCAAGTGTGAGGGCCTAACAGGGCCATTAGGGGATTTCAGGGCCATTTAGAAGGAGCACAGCCCCCGAGGCTTTAGTGCAGCCCCAAATGTCAGGAGTCTCGGTTATTCTGAGCTTTGCCCCAATTGGCTGCACACCCATCGGCAATTTGCTTGACCTCCTTGTGCCTCTTTCTTTACGGTATGAGAATATACATGACTGCTGGATATGAAAGGTGTGAGGGAAAGTCAAGAAACTGCCCATAAATCCCACAGTCGAGAGACGCTCCATAAACGATAGTGCTGTTGCCACGGGACCCTGACGGAGACCGCCAGAGAGCCACCGCCCTCGGCGCTGGTGTCTTGATTGGGCAGTGCCTCACTCGCCCCCTCCCTATTACAAGCCACGCCACAGTGACCAGTTACCAAGTAGGCCCGGGATGCCGGCATTAACCAAGAAGCACGGTCTTCGTTTGGAGAAACCGGCGTGCTACGTGGGAAAGACTAGAATTCACGGAATGCAAGCTCCAGAGGACACACAGGAAACGGCTCGGGGCAGGAAGGGCCTTCCAGCGCTGTGACTGGACACTGTGACGCATTGCCCTGAGGTCCGAAGAGTCCGGGAAACTTAGGGCTTCAAGGGGAGGCTGGGTAGAGGCAACTTTGCTGGAAGGGCTCCAAACTTCTCTCCAGGCCAGCAGCGGGGTGTAAGTGACCTTTCACCTTCTGTACCCCTCCTGACTGCAGGCAGGGGGACGTGGCTCCCAGCAGTGCCACCGGTCCCCCACCGAGGGTCCCCGTGGCCAATGCCTCCCTGTCTAGGGACTTCCAGAGGAGGCTTGCAGGGCATAAGGAGGGAGAAATGTTAACGTTTAAAAAAACTGTGCTTTCTCTCAAAGAATTGACTTATTCTTTGCAAATGGAATCCATTCAACCAGCTGTAGGCGCATTTTTTAAAAGGCTGCAAAAATCTGTGCTAACATTTCCGTGACTAATGCAGGGGACAGACATTTGGCAGCGTGTGATTGGTTGTCACAACTAGGGAGGTGCCACCAGCATCTATCAGGTAGAGGGTCAGGGATGCTGTGGCCCCGTCACAGAGAATTACCCGCCCATGACTCGGGTGTCCGGGCGCACCCGTTACCTTGTGCTTCAGGGAAATTCAGGCGTTGGACAGCGAGCATCTGGGTCTCTGCCCTGCTCACCTCTGACTGCTTGTCATCTGCAAACAGCTGCATAAAGGGCTCGGCCCCTCCGTGTGCCTGTTTGTATCAGAGGCACCACCAGCAGGGTGTTCCCGGCCCCGGGGGCCCAGACGAGACAACTCAGAGAAGTCCAGGAGGGAAGCAAGTGTGCCCGGGGCGCAAGAAGTGGGACCACAGCACTTGCCCTTTCTGATAACTTGGAAGGCTTTGGCCACATCCTTCGTGAGATGTTCATCATTTCACTACCTTTGAAGGGGTTAGGGTTTGGTTTTGGGATTTCTGCACCCAGGCCACAAAGACCTCTAACGCTGCACCGTGCTCGCCTTTGAGGCCCGTTCTCCACCGGCAGTTTTGCGGGCGGCGGGATGAGTTCTTTGGGGTTTTTTTGGTTGTTGTTTCTTACCGCAAATTCATTGTCTGGGTTTTTCTCTCCCTTGCGGATCGGCCGAGAATATTCAAATCGCTGGACCTCGTTCACCCTGTAAAAACTGTATAGAGACAGATAGATCGTTAGACATTTAACCCCCAAAGCGGCTGATCTGCTTTCAGACGTGGGGTCTGGCCTGGCGACAGGTCACTGCATCCCTTAAAATATCCCCAACCTTGACCCGGAGCGATGGCTGTGGCTTTCTCTCCCCGCCAGGCTTGGAAGAGAGATGTTGGCGGGTGGAAAAATTACCCTGAGGTTTTGCCTCTTCCCTGTCCCTGGAAACCTTCCGGGGAGAAAAGATGCTGAGTAAGAGACGGGCACACACAGAGAAGAGGGGAAGCAAGGAGGGTGGAAACGGGCCTGAGCTCCCTGCTCTTGTGTTTCCTACTTCAACATCTTAATTCATAATTTATCACTTTCATATAGTGAATCCACAATTAGTTATTAATAAGTTATTAAAAAATTTTAAAGTATGTGTTTATTATTTCTAAAAAGGCCTTGTGTACTGGATTTCAGGTCTACAGAAGGCAGGGCCTACAAGCAGCGACACATGAATGCATGGTACAGGCGTGTACCTTCTGTCCCTGGGGAGGGGGAGGCTTCCACACGTATACGAGAGCCCGACTTACTCGTCCCCTGCACTGAAAGGCAGGTGGCCTCCCCACATCACAGGGAAGCAGCTAAGCATAAGCTGCCGTTCACTATTTGCTCCAATGCCTCTTGCTGAGACAGACTGTGGCAAACCTCAAAATGTGTGCCTTGTGGAAGCAATCGTTCATCGATACAGAACCCTGGCTGCCTTTCCATTATGGCTAACGAGAGGTTAAAGAGAGGAGAGTGAATTCTGAGGAAGAACACAACCCACCAGACTTCAGGATACGAAAGAAACAGACTCGAAGCACTATCAGGCCGTTGAAGAGGTTAATTTCTTAACCAGAACATGCATCACATAGAAAAGAAAATTCTTAATATCAAAGAAACATCTAAAGCAGAGTGTTTCGACAGCATTGCTAAGTCGGGTGCAGTTCAACGGAGAGGCACAAAACCTCAGATTTGGGTAGCCGACTAGTGAGTCTAAAAATCTGCCTTATGATCCCATGTTATACAATCGTGGTGGTGCAGGGGTAAAGGGGTTCTGCACCCAAAAAAAGCAAATGTCCCAATCCCTTTTCCCGTCACACCGCGTGCAAACAGTCCGGCCCTCCCCACGCACGGGGACTCAGAGGTACTGGGCGTGGGGCTGGGTGGGTCACACGGAGACCAGAGTGCCCCCTCCGCCCTCCCAAGTTTTCCCGGCCTCCCCACATCAGGAAAGGAATAGTTCTGGTACCCTCCGGCAACACATTACTAACTTTTTCCCTCACTGTTTTGATGCTCAAAATAATTTGCTTCTCTTGCTCTTCAAAGTAAACAGAGCATCTGGAAAGCTCACCAAAGCCTAAAATCCATCCTTTCGAGGGGGAAATTCTTAGTAAGAGATCTGTGCACAGTCTTTCATCATCCGTATGTTGGGCAGGAGGAATGGGACGCTCACCTTACGATCTGCTCTGACACAGGCCGGTGAAATTTCGGGGGCAGGTCGAGTTTGGGCTTTACGGTGAAGCACTGAATGTCTAAGGGTGAAGAGGGTTAAGGATCACAAGGCAGCATGGACATCAGGCATGACAACGCCCCCAAGTACACCCAACCACCCAGGCGCACGGCGCTGAGATCGCATCCTGTCCCGCAGGGTTGTCTTAAAGGATACATTGGCCAGGCGAGTTTTTGATGTCGTCGCCTGGGGGAGATGTCGTCTTCATTTTCTCTGCGTTGGGGAACTGAGTTAAGAGGCGAGCTTCAAAATCTTCCCTGCGTTCGTACTCCTTCCCTCGGTAAATGAAAACTTTCCCCTGGAAACAGTGACATTCATTAAATAACACCACGGGGGAAGGTCAGGACAAGTTCACACACAAATGCACTGGTTTTCAAAATCTGCTTGAGAGTTTTCTTTAAAAAGCCATTGAATTGAAAAACAGCTTGTAATTACACTGGCCTTATTAATCAAGAACACACAAACAGGAGCCACATAAGTTAATAGTGTTTACGAAGCACTGAACACATTACCAAAGTCGGCGGGTGGATTTCAGCCTTAACAGTGACAATCAACCAAAATAACCACCAAGAACCAAGTGAGCAATCAGGGCCCACCCTCTAGTGGGCATGAGGTGGTGAGAGAGGGTAAAAGCACCAGGGCAAGGGCATCACGGTGTCCTAATTAAATAGCTTTCATCCTGCCGAGAGGAATTTAAGAGAGCGTGAGATTGAGGTGCGGCCTCAGAGCCTGAGCACGATGCTCCCAGCTGTCTCCTAGAGGACACAGCCAAGCGACCAGCAGAACCACAGGGAAAGGGCTCTAGAACAAAGTAGGGAGGTGTGAGGACCGCGGCCTCCCCAGTGGGGAGAGACCGGAGGCCGATGGGAGGACTGCTCTCACTGCCCCTTCAGTGCTGTACCAACAATTACCCAGTGATGAATGACAGGTTCAACATCAGAGTTCTCCTTCTAAAGACTGGCTTTTGGGGGCGTCCGGGTGGCTCAGTCAATTAAGCATCCGGCTTTAGCTCAGGTCATGAACTTGGGGTTCGTGAGTTTGAGCCCCGCGTCGGGCTCGGTGCTGACAGCTCAGAGCCTGGAGCCTGCTTTGGATTCTGTGACTCCCTCTCTCTCTCTCTCCCTCCTTCACTTGCACTATATCTCTCTCTGTCTCAAAAATAAATAAAGATTAAAAAAAAAAAAACCTGGCTACTGTCCATCTCAAATGACACGTTGTCACCTCCATAAATTCCAAGCTGGAGAGTCCCTCTGGGGGTGGTGTTAGATGGCGGGGTGACCTCGGGGGTGGGTGTTAGGCCGGTGAGCCTTCTTCCTTACGCAGGCTGCCTTGTTGAGGCCATTTCTGTCCAGGTGTGACACAGTCACTCAGTAAACATACCTCTAAGGGATTTTCGGATTCTAAGATGTAAAAGTTCTGTGAACCTTCACAGATTCAACAGTGTCTTCTGAGCGTCAACTGAGTCATAGAAAGGTGGCAATGGGCGATGCGACACTACCATTGACTGTGGGGCCTACACCCCCGGCCCCCCAACATCCTGCCTCACCCCTAGGGCTGTCTGACCCTAAAGGAAGATGGCAACAAGGAAAAGGCGCCAAGGGACCGAAGAAACAGGAGGCTGGGGGCCGATGCTTTTCCTCACAGGATCTGTCGGCTGGGCAAGAGGCCCAGCCTGGCTGGTCATGAGTCAGGTGCAGCCCTGGTATCCGTCCTGACCCTGGCTGGCCAGGTGCCAGAGCGGAGGAAAGGCAGAAAGCCCACAGAATAGCACCCCACGGAATATTCTTACGCTTACCTCCTAGAGACTGAGTTCGAAGTCAAACTAAAATTTGTCTAATTAATGAATTTTCAAAAGATAAAGGGAGATCCTATGGTACTCAATTTCTTTCCTTCCCTAGTCCCGACTTATTCTGGGTCCCCATAAATCACTAAAGAAGGAACAGTTTAAGAATTGAGTATTTTTTTCACTTTGTGCTTAGGTATGTCTTAAAGTACCCATTATAGAAGAAAAATGTTCTCTTTCTCTAAAAAAATAATGTCAAGCAGAAACCAAAGTAATATGTAGCCTTAATTAGAAATATAAATACACAGTGTGGGCATCTTTTAAAGCTATATAAAGCCAAACATTTCAGAAATTCAGGAAGATTTAATGTATTAACAGGCCACTACAAAACTCGCATGAATTTATTATGCTTTACACTAGAAGAAAGACATAATAATAAAATGTACATAAAGACTTTAATAGAAAAACACTAGTGAGTTATAGATGAAAGCACTACTAACATTTTCTAGAAATGTCAATTATTTTGCATTCTGAAGCAGTCCCTTCAAACATGAAAACAAGGGAGAAATGTATATGTAGTCAAAGATATTTATTCCTTGGAAGAACCATAAATATTAACATGAAAGCAAACAAACAACCAAAAAAGGCAAACCCAAAAGCCAACGAGACTAATTCTTAAAGAAAAACAAAGCAAAAGGGACAGTTAGTTCCTCAGGGGCATTAAACAGCCAAACATTTTCCCCGAGTTTTTGTAACCGCTAATGTCATTGTCAGATTGACCCCTGCCAGGGGATCTGTGAAGCATAATAAATATACTGCTATAGTCCTGCAGAATTATTCAGGTGTGGCGGAGAAGTCAGTTCAATATTAATCATGCCCGTTAAACTCTTTATTCACACTTTGCATTTTGTCCTTTTGACAGGGGAGATGACCCAGTGCGGTCCCCAGAGCACACACATCGTGTGTGCCCTCCCAGCCCACTTACACGCCAGGCATCCATTGGCTCAGGGACCGCAAAGGGCCCGCCCCGCCCACCGGCACATCAGGAAGCCAGGGCAGAGCATAGTGAGTAGTGGGAAGTCACAGCACTGTCCTCAGAGGGCCACACACACTGTTAACACCTCAGCACAGCCATGATTTAGGCTCGATCTCTCTCTTAGAGACACATACATGGGGTCACACATACAGATCTATACACCTTAATGAAAGCCTTTAACAACGTCAACTCCAAGCTCATAATATTCTTCAGCTTGGTTTTTTATTTACATATAGTCAATTTCAGGGGCCCCTGGGTGGCTTAGTTGGTTAAGCGTCAGACTCTTGGAACTCGGCTCAGGTCATGATCTCATGGTCCACGGGATTGAGCCCCACGTCAGGCTCTGCACTGACAGCACAAGGCCTGCTTGGGATTCTCTCTCTCTCTCTCTCTCTCTCTCTCTCTCTCTCTCTCTCAGAATAAATAAACTTCTTAAAAAATAAAAATAAAATGTAGTTAACTTCAAAATCCTCCCTAATTTAGGGCTCATAACCAAATGTCCTTTATTCATTCTTTGGGAAGAAGATTTTCTCCAAAATCTGGGTCTCTGGTCAACTGCTGTCCCGGGCATGTGGTGCCACAGCTACACGAGGAAAGCTGAGGTGTCAAGGAGAGAGGACACACCAGCAGGGACAGGGTAGGGACAGATGCCCCAGTCACCCCAGACCTTGAGTGAGTGGACAAATCCACAGGTCACATTCTGAAGCAGACCAGACCTGGGAGGCTCACTTGTTGATGTCATATCAACAATGACAGGTCCTCAGCAAGTAAGTCCTTCCTGCTGGTGGCGGCATGAAGGGACGTCAGGAACGTCTGTGAAGTCAGAACCACCAGGGTCAAAGGAACACAGCTCCGGGACTAGGAAAATCTCCTTCCTGGATCTAACTGCCCCACACAGCTATGCTCTAGACAAGAGATCCCGCTTTCCCCAAACCAGAGGAATCACCTGTGGTCTCCCAGAATAAGAGAAAACCATGTGCCTTCAAAAAATGTCTTAAGAAATGACAGGAAATCATGGCCCATTGGTCAATGGTATCCAAGAGAAACTTTAAACAATTCTACTAGTAGGTCAAGCAGCATTTAATTACACAATTTCTCCTCTGGCCTCATGAGTGCTAAGAAATGGGCATTTGGCTGACGATCACAGTATTTCTTCAATCCCGTGTCAAACAGCACATGCCTATCTAAGGAATGGAAGGTGATTCAGAGTCCCCAGCAATGTGGCCGGAAAAATCCCCTTACAATTTCTCACATAATTAAAAATACACATGTTCACGGCAGTATGATTCACCATAGCCGAAACAACCCAAACGTCCATTGAAGGACGAATGGATCAACAAAACTGTGGTATATCTATACAACGGAATACTTGGCCATAAAAAGAAGTGACATTCAGATTCATGCTCTGACATGGATAAACCGTGAAGACAGTATGTCAAGGGAAAAAGGTCAGACACGAGAGGGCAAAGAGTGTATGATTTTACTTTATGAGGTATCTAGAAAAGGCAAATTCATAGAGACAGGAAGCAGAACGGTGCTGCCAGGGGCTGAGAGGTGAGGGAACGTGGAGTCACTGTTGTCCTGGGTACAGAATTTCAGGATGGAAAGATGAAAAAGTTCCAGAGATGGATGATGGCACAACAATGTGAATGTGCTTAGTGCCACTGAACTGTACCCTTAAAATTGGTTAAGGTGGCAAATTTTATGTCACCTGTATTTTACCACAATTTAAAAAACACACCTAAATCTCTGAAGGAGAGTTCTGTTTAGGGAAGTTCAGATGGAAAGCTTATATGCAACCAAAGAAAATGTTATCAGCCCTTCTCTCACACCCTAAGCTAAGCGCAAAGCTGTTAAGAGTACAGAGTCAGACTGCGACCCACGGATGCAAAGTCCAAATCGTCCCTCAGAATGGGAAGGGGCTCTCTGCCCAGGCAGCAATCTTGGCTTCGATGAAACAGAATCAAAATTTACCCGAAGGAATGTGGGGAATCCTTGTCCGTAGTAGCCAACAGCGAAATAGTCAGGCTTAGGTCTTATCACTTTGACGATGTTTTCATAAAACTGAGCCTGTTTTTTCTGAAAGGAAGACAGAACATTTCAGGTTTGAATAGTGCATTTGAGCATTTGTTCTTCTAGAATCTTCCAGCGGGCTCTACAAGCTTTGGCAATTCCAGCTGGGTGGGAGGGTGACGATGAGGGAGGTGCCACGCACCTGGTGCATCTGGACACCTCGACGCACGGCTTGGACAGAATTTGTCCCTCACCCCCAGTGTTGAGCAGGGAATCTGCCCAAAAGAGCGAAACTCAGTAACCAGTATGATTTATCTGTGTTCTCAAAAACCAAAGAGGTGCCACGGAAATGGTTTTCCTTCTGATTAAGTGGCTGGTCTTTAGTATTTTAAAAACTGGTATCAGTTAGATACTGGGCCACATTAAAGAGGAATTTAAAAGGGCAGAATTCTGGTCTAAATTAATGATAAATATTATATATGCCATCATAAAGTAGATCTGCTGAATACAAACAGTGTCTGTAGCAGGAGAAAGGTCTGGGTTACTCTCCCTTCACCCACCTACCTTGTAGACGGGGTCAGTTTTAAACCAGCAGAGGTTCTCAGAGACTCTGGGGCCACCAAGAGCTCTGTACATGTGGGGTCAGCGGTTGTTTACAGCTTTAGTCTGGTTACCAAAGCTCAGTTGGGAATAAACGTGAGTGCTCGTGAGCCAGAATCGGTCAGCAAATACATCAAGACTCTCATCCTGGACAAAATGGGGGACCATGGGGGCGCCTGGGTGGCGCAGTCGGTTGAGCGTCCGACTTCAGCCAGGTCACGATCTCGCGGTCCGTGAGTTCGAGCCCCACGTCAGGCTCTGGGCTGATGGCTTGGAGCCTGGAGCCTGTTTCCGATTCTGTGTCTCCCTCTCTCTCTGCCCCTCCCCCGTTCATGCTCTGTCTCTCTCTGTCCCAAAAATAAATAAAAAAAAAAAAAAAAAAAAAAAAATGGGGGACCATGGCCAAGCCCACAGAAGGCCTGAGGGGAATCCCAACGTCAAAACGGGAAGGGAAATCCCAGAAAAACAAGTGTGGATTGCCTGTGTTTACTTAACTAGAAAGAAAAGAAGACCTACCAGCAATTCGCTGAGTTGTTCGTAATCAAACATCTCGTTTTCATACTGTTCAGCAAGTTCCTTACCCAGAGCAATGGCCTCCTCCCACATCTGTGAAGAAAAAGAAAGAGAAACTCAAACCTGAATCATGCAGTCAAGGAATGAAATAGTAATACAACTGTTCATAAGAAAACAATTTGGAAATACGCTTGCTGAATATGAAAACACTACGAGAATAACGTGGGAAAAATACAAATATTTTCTAGAGGCTCATGACCAGATGTCAGTTGACTAAACTTGTCCACTACTGGCTCATCAGTCACGCCTCTGCCCAGGGTCAAAGCAGTCTGCTGGCCGGTTCTGGCCTGCTCCATCTACTTCCCACTGCCAGGGACGGCCTCTGATGCCTCGGAGCGGCCGGTTAGCCGAGGGTAGGAACCACGGGGCTACGAGAGGCTACAGGGAGCCTGGTTTTGCGATTTTCCCAAATCATCCCATTGAATAAACACAACAGTGGACTGTCAGTAAGAACAGGATGTCTTTCAATGCTAAATTAAAGCTTGCAACAAGCTGCTTTACGTGTGCAAATACTGTGAGGCTTTAAAGCCTGCCATCGTTTTGCAAGGGGGAACTTTCTGTGGTAGTAGTTTGAAAGTAGGTTTCCGATCAAGTAACTGACTTATTAGAAGGCTGATAGACTTTGGCGTATGTGGAATAATTAATGGATACATATACTAAGACCTGAATTTCCCTTCTTTTTCTTGGGAAAAATAAAGTGGTGGACTTGAGAAGAATATGTTGCATATGGAGGAACCACCTCCTCCAGGAAGCCTTTCTGGACGCCAACTCTCCGTGTGCTCCCACGATGACCCAGGATCCTCTGACTTCCAACCTGGTGGTAATGTACTGAAACAGGAGTGCTTCTCTGTCATTCCTCCTTAGAGACCACAGGCCCCTTGAGGGCAGGAACTGAGCATTATTAAAACCTCTGGACCACAGCTGAAGGCCTACTGAAGAATGTTTACTAGAAGAACTGAAGATTATTGATTTAGAATCGGGAAAGCACCACACCATTCCACATAACGTTTCCCCAGCCAGGAAACGCCCACTTCTTGATGGCTACCATTCCCACAAGATGGTGGCCGCTAAAGTCAGGACAAGGGATTCTGAGCTTGCTGTCTGTCCAGCAAGTCCCTTGCCTCATTGGTGGGTACTTCATCATACCCATTTTGCAGATAAGAAAGTTGGGGGTCAGACAGGTCAGTAACTGGCCCAAGGGCACAGAGAGGTGTACTTGGCCCAACCTGACCTTTTTCTAAAACTCTTGCTTTTCATGAATGTATTAGTTTGGGTTGCTATAATAAAATGCCATTGATGGGGTGGCTTAAACAACAGACATTTATTTCTCACTGTTCTAGAAGCGTGAAGTTCAGGATCAAGGTGCAGGCAGATTCAGTTCTTGGTGAGGGCCTTCCTCCTGACTTGTAGAACACCAACTTTCTCACTATGTGCTCACAGAGCTTTGAGAGAGGGCTCTCTTCCTCTTCTCAGAAGAGCAGTGATTCCCATCATGGGGGCCACCCCTACGTATGACCCGATAGAAACATAATTACCTCCCAAAGGCCTCACCTCCAAAGACAATCACGCGGTGGTCCAAAGTAAGAATTCGGTGGGGGCAGGGAGGAAACACAAACATTCAGCCCGTTACAATGACCGTGTCCTAGCCCTTCCGGCTTCTCTCACTCCCTCCTGCTCGGATGGGTTTAAAAGGATACTTTGGGGCACCTGGGGACCCCAGTAGGTGAAGCATCTGGCTCTCGATTTCACCTTAGGTCACGATCTTACAGTTCAGGAGTCGAAATCCCATGGCAGGCTTTGTGCTAACAGCACAGAACCTGCTTGGGATTCTCTCTCCCTCGGTCTCTCTGCCCCTCCCCCACTGAGTGTGCGCGCTCTCTCTCTCTCAACACAAATAAATAAATAAATAAATAAATAAATAAATAAACTTTATAGATAGATAAAAACTAGTCATGAATTCCAGGTTCCCACTGAGAACACAAGTGACCGGCTCCCATACTGGGCACACCCCCATCCCCGAACACCCATCTGCCGGTTGGTCTTTGCTTCTTCTGAGTAGAATGACCCCATCGAGGGCCTTACTTATTACTGAACAGCCCAACAGACTTAAAATACTCTTTATAGCTACTACTTAAATAAACCATCTGCTATTTTTTTATGAGAAAAAAAAGCTATTCTGGAATGAGGGTTATACTTTAACAATTTGAAAGACAAAAATAAAAATAAGCCCAGAGTAGAAAAAGATTTCTGAGATGGGACCAGCACCCAGGAAAGAGAGAAAGTGGCCAAGATGCCCTTCCTGGGTCCACACACACTGTTCCCTTCCCAGAGCTGCCACTGTCTCCATCCCGCTGGCGCTTTCAGAGATGCCTTGCATTCTGGGATTATTTTAATCTCCTGTTCCAGATCCTCCTCGGGTCCTCTGCCGGGGCCCAAGCTCACATTTCTAGGAAGGGAAAACCTCTCTCGCACTTTCAATGTCTTTTTTAAGCTCCAGTAACCAATTCCTCCCTTAGAGTATTTCCATTTCAAAGAAAACTTTAACTTGTGATTCTTGGTCACAGGATTTTTCTTTAGTTTTCTGCAAACACACACTCTATTAGCTGCCTAGAATGTTAGGGCGCCTAATTCATTACTGAGTAAAAGCTTAATCTGTTTTTATCCTAAATGACAGAGGAGATGCTTTAGATACATATCGAAAGTAATTGTTTTTAAAAGAAATGTAAGTCTTGAATAAATACCTTATCCGACTCACCCTTGAAGTGACACAGTTGTGTTTTCTATCAGATTTTCTATAAATACACATTCCCTCCTCTTCCCCCAGTGTCTTAAAGGATTCTGCATTAGGGAGATTTAGATCTACTTTTAATTGGATAGGGCTCTAAGGAGTGTGGGCAATTCATATTTCTGATGAGAACACCTTGGAAGATATTTCAGTACCAGAGAGAAGATAGATTCAATGCGATCGAGATTTAGATTACCTCTGTGAAAGATTGGCTTTAACTCGTGGGTTTGAACTTCTGCCTTAGCTCCTGCACTAGGCTATGAAGTTTCCCACAGCCCTGAATGAGAAAGCATCAGATCCACACACACCTTTGTTTTCTGATTTGAAATCCTTAGTCCACTTTATTGCATCCTTGAAATCGCTAGTTACTTGCCGCTCGGAGAACACTCTTTCCTCTGTCCCTTTTCTTCAGATGGTCTTAGCTACACTCCCTTGAGATGATAACCTTTTCTCTACCATTCTGAACCTCCCAGTAACCACGAAGTACCATTTCTTCAAGTTTCATGGATACAAACTTTTTCTTTTTTTTTTTTTTTTCCTTCTGGTGAAACTCCTTCCTTCGCTCCATGACAACAGTGGCTGTGGAGAACAGATCAGCTATTGATTTCCTATGGAGAACCGCACAGTTGACCCACAGGACGACAAGACTGACCTCCCTGGGCACGGGAGCCATGGTGGATGACAGGGTAGACGCCAGCCAGGATGACTGTCCCTTACTATTAATTCAGGCTGGCGATGACTCACCAGCACAGCATGGACAACTCTGGTTGAATCCACTTAGTAGCTGTAAGTGACTCACTGGTGAAGATGTTTTATGGGATGCTTGAGTCTCAGTTATTCTTCCAAAATTCAGCTGTTTTTCCAGGCAATTGTTGGGGGAAGAGTCATATTCAACTGCATCTGAATTTCGAGTGTCCCACATAGGTCATGGACGTTTGAATGGTTGAGGATATGCAATGGTAGGGAAGAATCCAGAACACTGGTCGAGATCCCTCTGCACAGAGACGTGTGAGGTCTAGCTTTAGGTCTTGTCCAGTAAGCGAGGCCAGGAGCCTGTGAGTGACAGTCTCGTTCTAGTCCCTCTAGGATGAAGGGTGGGAGTCCCCAGGGAAGATGCGTGTCATGAGAAGGGCCATGGTGACTCGAGGTCTGTGGCTCAGCTGAAAGAATAGAGACCCTTGTAGACACCCACCCTCTCTCCAGGCCTCTTGCTCTTTCTTGAGCCAAGCTCCATCCTTGGTCCTCCTGGTGTTTTCAACCTGCGTCAGCTAGATCAAAGGATCCACCTTTTTGCAAAGACACTTCTCAGAGAGAGCGAGCGAGTCAGACCCCCCTCTCGCAGCCCAGCAGGTGCACTGTCTCTGTGGCCTGCGGCACAGGGCCGCCCGATCTGGCAGGAACAATGCCGTCTTCTCCTTGCACGTGCAGGCACAAGGCGGAGTTGGCATCTAGAAAGCCGGTCAGATGGGGCAGGAAGCCAGTGGGAACTGGGACTTAGGGAGGGCGTAGGAGGCCTTTATGAAAAGGTTCATAAAGGATTTATCAACAATAAGCCCTCCCCTCTGGTGCGGTCAAGTACTCAAGGAATCACTGCCCATCTAAGTCATGTTCACTAATATGGCTTGTTTCTCCCTACAGAAACTCTTTGCTTGTCAAAACAGAAAACTATTTGCTCAGCTTTTAATGCCCTGGAAGGAAACATGTAAAACGCAGAGGTTTTGCATTTTTTCTTCAGGCCAGGACATCTGTAGTTCTGCGAGACTCTGAAAAGCCTAAATCAGGCTGCAGGGAAGGGATTGTGCTCCTTGATTCTGTAGGTAATGATTGGGCATCTACAACGGGAGCAGAGAGAACAGGGGGAGAGGAACAAAAGTGAGTACAGATAGCTCTTCGAGGAATCCTGTAGACAGGAGGAGACTGACGGGCAGTCAGAACAAGAGAACTTCTTTTAAAGACGGGGGAAATAGGGTGTGGCTGTAGATGGAGGTGTATTAGTCAATAGCAAGCAAGGCGCTGACACGACACGGGTGGGACAGACGGGCTGGCCTGGCGTCCTGGGATGGGCAGGGAGGTCCAGGGCACAGGGTAGGAATGTGGAGAGTCCACCCCTCGGAGGAGGGAAGCAGAATCCATGGGCGCAGACACAGACCAGTGGATAAGGGTAGGCCAGGGATGTGTGGAGGTCAAAGGGGCATCACACTGCCCGGGTAACCGCTAGCTGGAAAGTCAACTCCTTTGAAAAAGAACTGATGCATGATGGGAACCTCATCACTCAGAACCACTTTAACTGCCTTCCAGGAAATAGAACCTCCCTGGACTTAGCAGAGGCATCTCTTCCAATGTTCCAGCCACGTGAGGATGCTGATCCTCGCCCTGTCCCCAGGCGTCTCAGCTGTGCTGGGTGCCCTGGCTCCGCCTGGCATTTGCTCTTCTGACCCTGACCCATTTAATGGAGGCAGCGTGGGATCAGCTGACTTCACGTCTCCGGAAGTGCCACCACCCTTTCCTCATCCCTGCTGCCGGTGACCTTGCCCCAGGCCTCCAGTTCACAGGCCACCTCCCAGTGGGTCTCCGTCCCCTCTGCCCCCAACCAAGTAGCCAGAATTACCCTCTGAAAAGAGGAAAACGAATCATTGTTGCCTCTTCACGTGAACTCTCTCTGGCTCCTTGTGCTTCATGGAGTAAATCAAATCTTCAGGGGACGCGCAAGGCCACGGGTAAACTGGATCTCCAGTTCTCTACATCCGTGTGTCTCAGGATCCCTCACCCCCCACCCCGCAGACATACTTCTTGACTTCCTCAGGAAAGCGAGATGGCCTCAGGAGCCGTGGCCTTGGCCCTTACCTGTGCTGCTCCCATTCTTTGCAATTCCTGCCCTTCCCAGCCATTCCCAGGCAAACTTTATCTTATTCTTCAGGAGCCACCTCCTCCATGAAGCCCGCCCATTCTCCCTAGAAGTAATCACTCCCATACCTGTTAAACAGGTAGACCCAGCATCCACCAAAGTGTCAGACCAGAGGAAGGTTTTGTGATTTACCTGTTTGCACATGACCCCCGGGGCTCGACGGGGATGCCTGGAGGCTGGCCTCTAATTCAGGGGCGCCCCTGGCACCAGTAAGGCCTGGCAGTGGGAGTACTTGTTAGGGGTCCTGCAGAGAGTGGGGAGTAGTGTTGTTATGGACTCTAAACATTGAATTTGCTCATGCCTTGATAAAACATGATTTTTTTTTTTTTTTTTATATAGGAGCAAATCATTATTAACATGATCTCTTTGAACATGTTAGCAGGTCAAATCTTTTCTAACCGAATGGATTCTGGCAAACTTCAGGATTTTCAAAACTGTGGAAATGCTGAGCGTAATCCAGGAGGAGGGCGTCGTTACGTGCCCGTCCTCGCAATTCCTCTTAATAACCCTGTGCTTTAAAAGGGAAACTAAGAGGATGAAAACATGTCACCCCACATCCTCAGAGAAGAAATCCAGCCACTTCACCGAATGCAGAAACTGACTCCCCAAATGCTTATTTTTAGTTCACGGGAAGACGCGAGATGCCTCATTTTTGACTTGGGCGCAAGGCAAAGTGTGAACTTTGTCAAGGCGAGGTTATTTTAAGGGAAAAGGAAGCCAGGCTCCGGGTGGAAACAGTCACAGAGCTTCACGCAGCACATGGGCTCACAGTCACGATCCCCATTGATCGGGACTGCCAGGCTGCCTCTTGGTTTCGGAGGTGGCTGAACGCTGGTTAATGTGGACTCTCTCTCTCGCTCGCTCCGACTACATTTTCTTGATAGCAGGGCTTCTATTTCTGACTCATCCTCCATAGAGGAGCCTGGTAATTTTCAGTGAAGTACTTGGATTAAGGGCTTTATTGAAAATTACTAGGCCTCAAGCAAACACAATAAGACAGACAATACAGAGCATGTTCAGGAAAGAACGCCCGTCTGCAGGGATAAAGCCCGACAGAAGGCTTTCAGGGGGACGCTGAAACGGGTGGTAAAAACAGAATGGAAAAGGAGCTAGGAGTGGTTATTAGCCTGGGAAGGAAGAACCGTAAAAGAATGAACAGGGAAACAGATGGAAATGACGTTTTATGGAGAGAAAGAAAAAGATGAAAAGTCCAAGAGCCTGGCTGAAAGACGTTCAAAAACTTTTGAAGACGACAGAAAAGCAAAAATAGAATGACTTCGTGTGGAAGAAATAGAGAAAGATAACCGTACAGAATTCAAAAGCTGAAGTGTCCAATATAAAGCAGCAGAAAATCCATTCAGCACTGCAGCTTTTGGAGCACAAAGACAGAGAAACTTTTAATATGCTCTGACCCCAGTCCCTTGTCCTCCGCTGTCCCTGCGGCCTCGGGGACGCTTTCCACGGGCGGCCGCTCCTTTACTGCCTGCCAAGGTCTACCTTGGATTCTGTAAGTCCCTATGTCCCTTAGGAAGCCGGATACATTTACAACAGTGCAAATGAGCTCTAGAACGTGTAAAGTTTCCACATATTAAGGACATAATGAAGATTTCCTTACGGACACAGGGACACAGCCACATGGTGACAGCCTGTATTGATGGAGCTTTAACTGAGTCATACTTTTGCCAGACTGAGGTCCTGTTTAGCACCCATTTTAGAACCTTGTGATCCCCAGCCTTCAAATTCAACTATGGCGTGAAGTCCCCCTGCCTGAATATATATTTTTAAACCAAAACTGCATTTTCTCCCCCTTAAAAGGAATTAAATATAAAATCAAACCAAATTCTTGTGACTTAAATGCTCCTGTGCTGCGGGAGCGTGAGCAGCAAAGCACATGGAGTTTGGGGTGAAACCCGGGTCAGCTGTTAAATCCGAGCCTGTGGCCCAAACCAGGTGCCCTCCCAGTGTGGTTGTCCTGTTCGCTCCCTGGATGAGCCCCGGCAATCGTCCTGACCGAGGACTGTCATTTCTAAAAGACGCACAGAGTCCAGGAAGGAAAAGCCGGTCCAGGTGTTGGAAGACTGTCTTTGTCTGATCTATAGCTTCTGCAGCGAACGTGGTACTGAAACAGGGTTAGCGCCAGGCTCGGGAAAGGAGCCGGTGGAAAACACCCCTCCCCTGAAACCCACGCACTGCAGAAATGATGCCACAGATCTTCCCCTTGAGACCTGTAAGGGGCTCACAGTCTGGGTCAGGAACCAAGACCCCACAGAGGAGACAAACGTGCCCAACGGAAGGTACTTTGTGGAACGTCTCAGGGACGGTGGCCTTTTGCTCAAGCGCTGGCCAGAAGGCTCTCCATTCCATAAAAGATGAATCAAAATATGGCAGGGGTGACAGTGGGGGAGGGGGAGGCGGTGCAGGGGTAGGGACAGGGGTGTGTGGGGACTCCCTGCACTTTGCATTCGTTTTTGTTGTGAATCTGAAACTGCTCTAAAAAATAAAGTTTACTAAAAGAAAATTTTGCCTGAGTGTTCAGTCTGTAGCACCAGTCTCCCTCGGAGGCACACGAGCATCAGACACAGCCTGCCCGGCCCGGCCCCCAAGTAGCTTGAGCCAAAGCAGGGCCTGGTGACTGCCGTGGTCCCTGGACCAGCTGCCTTGTCACTACTGGAAGCTGTTTAGAAACACAGAGCCTCAGGCCCCACCCAAGACCTACTGAATCAGAATCTGCATTTTAACAAGACCCCCAGTTTTCTTAGGAAGGCCTGAGAAGCATGAAATACTCAAAGTAGGGAGATACAGGATACATACAAATAGTTCCAAGGCCAGGGCAGAGAGTGCCAGGGGAAGGGTGGGGAGGCACCTTCCTGGATGGCTGGGGTGGGGAGGCTCCAAGGTGAAGAGAACAATAGGGGCGGGGGTGCCCTTCCACACCCAGGGAAGACCGTGGGAAGTCCAAATGGTTGGGAATCCAGGAGCATGTTCTAAAAAATAAGGCAGGCTATTGTGGGTAGAGAGAAGAGTGCTACAAGGGTGGGGGGCTCCTGCCAGCGAAAAGCCTGGATCTGCCTGTGGAGGGTGTGGTGGGGGCCCCAGAGGTTTGGGCACCTTTGAAGTGATTCAAGCAATGATACTACGGCCACTTTGTTAGAAAGTGGAGTGGTGACTGAGGGAGGGAGCAGAGTCGCAGGGATGGGTGTGGGGGGCCCCCGGAAGAGGCTGAGTGATCCAGCCAGGACCAGAAGCCCCGGAAGGTGGAGCTTATGAGGAAGGGACCACTCAACGGACTGGCTCGAGCAGCGGCCCTTCTACCCAAGGACCTGACTTGTTCAGCAGTGCCTCAGGGAGGATCCCGGCCAAGCCAGTGGAGACACGAGAGCTAGTTTGTCAGGGGCTCTCATTCCTGAAGGCACTTAGATATACAAACCACAGTGAGAAAACCTGATTCATCCTTAAGGGCTTGGGAAGCCGATAATGAGATTATGATGGATTTTGGTCAAAGCACAAAAGAGAACAACATACCTGAGGGGCATGAGTCTAAATTTTAATAATAAAGTAAGATAAAATAAAGTAAAATAAAGTAAGATAAAATAAAAACTGCATCTTGCTCCAACAAAGCTATATGTTGCTTTTCTTGATTTAGATTTATTCCTACCTTCTTTGTTCCTGTCTCTTTCCTAATCCTCTCGAACATTTGCCTTGTGTGTATTTCCTTCAGAGAATCCTGTGCCATAAAGGAGCCCCTACCTCACCTATCCCTCCAAATTCCCTAATGTAAATACCTACCATACTCTTTTTTAAAATGTATTTATTTTTGAGAGAGAAAGCGTGAGTGGGGAAGTGGCAGAGAGGAAGAGGGAGGGAGAGAGAGAATCCCAAGCAGGCTGACAGTGTGGAGCCCAGTGCGGGGCTTGAACTCATGAACCACGAGATCATGACCTGAGCCAAAGTTGGATGCTTAGCTGACTGAGCCAGCCAGGTGCCCTATAAACTAAACATCCTCTTGAGAGTTTTTTTTTTCCAAATTTTAGAAATGACACTGGGTCACAAGAAAAAAAAAAAAAAATCTAATTTTGAGGCTTGTTATCATGTTTCCCCTTGTCATTCCGACATAAATTCTATTATTTCCTGGCTTTCGTCCCCATGTTCTAATTCTTTTAGATATAGTTTAGTTTTTCAAATATGCACTCAGCGCAAGGAATATATGCCAACAGGCACATAAGCAATACTGGCTGCCTGTGACGGCCCCAAAGGATGTGAGAGTAAAGCTTCCATTCACACCAGGAGATGGATGGATGTGCCTGTGGACAATGCGTTTGTTTGTTTTTTTAATGTTTTATTTATTTTCGAGACAGAGCGTGAGCAGGGGAGGGGCAGAGAGAGAGCGAGACACAGAATCGGAAGCAGGCTCCAGGTTCCGAGCTGCCAGCACAGAGCCCGACGCGGGGCTCGAACTCACAAACCGCGAGATCATGACCTGAGTCAGACGCTCAACCGACTGAGTCACCCAGGCGCCCCTGGACAATGGTCTTCATGCTCAGGGAGGACAAAGTCTTTGGCTCTGATCAGCACTGTCCAGTAGAAATATAATGCAATGTAATTTTAAATTACTAGCAGCCACCTTTTTAAAAACTGGGATTACTTTTACTAATACTTAATATATCTGCAATATTATCATTTCAGCATGTAATCAATAACAAAAAATTAAGTGAGACAGGTGACATTCGTATCAGTTGCTCTGGCTGCCGTAACCAAGTACCACGGGCTGGGTACCCTAAACTCATTTATTCCCTCAGAGGCTGGCAGTCTACGATCTGGTCACTGGCTGGATGGTTTGTTTTGAGATCTCTCTGCGTGGCTCGGAGATGGCCCTCTTCTCACTACGTCCTCATACGGTCCCTACTGTGGGGGTCCTAATCTCTTCTCCCAAGTGCACTAGTCCTCATGTTACCTCGTTTTACCTTAATCACCTCTTTACAGGACTTAGGTCCAAACACAGTCACGTCTGGAGGTACTAGACATTAGGACTTGAAATTCTGAATTTCTGGCAGAAACAATCCAGCCCACAACGACAGGCTTTACACTAAGTCTGACAAACCCAGCGTGTGCCTTATGCCGACAGCACGTCTCAGCTCGGACTGGCCGCATTTCAAATGCCAGCGACCACACGTCCCTCGTGACTCCAGGACTGGGTCACTCAGGTTATGGTCCCGTCTGCTGCCTGAGTGCTGGCTCCCCTCGTGCCCCTGCCCAGGAGCCCCCCTGCATTGCCTGAGACCCTTGTCAAGCTGCCACTGGCCCCGATACTTGCCACCCATCACCCAAGAGCCGCCGTGAGATATTTTCCCTCCAAGACGACTGGAATCTGGGAATGGAGATGGGAATGTGTACATTTAGGCCCCCCAAAATCAAGTTTGGCGAACTGTTGCAATGACCGCAGCCCCAATCTTAACTCCAGTATATTCAGAAAAGGCCCAGAGGATGTTTCTTCTCAAGTACTGCAAATACCCACACCTGGCAGGGAGGCCGGGGTCTCCGTCTTATTTCCTAAAGGAAAGCGATCCTAAATCTGGCACAAAGTGCCCAACTCTGCCGTCTTCTGCTGTGACCTCCTACCTCCCTCCCTGGCAGCCTGCGCAGATTTCTGGGGTCCCAGCCACGGGAACAGGAGCCCATTTTCTCACGCTGCCCACACCATTCCCAACCCCCGCCCTAACCGAAGGGGGAAACTCAACTATGGAGAAACAGGGATCGGGTCCCAACACCAAGTTCTGTGAGATATCTCTGTCCTCCCGTGTCCCGTTGTGGGGCGCTGTACTACGTAGGGATCTGTGAATATTATCTTTTTGTGAACATACACAGGTAATTTCCACGTGTGTTCAGAGTCCTCCATTCGAACCCCGACTCACTCGTCTACTTAGAAGCCCTCGTAGACGTGGGTGCCGCACGTCGGTCTTCCCTTCCAGACACCTCTGTCCACGGAGGTCTGCTGCGGCCCTGGGATCTGCTTCAGCCAATGACACGGGCAGAAACACGGGGGTCATTTCTGGAAAGTGCGTGTAAGGGCCGGGCAGGTGGCTCACTGTCCCTTCCTGGCTGCGTTCCTTTGTGGTGGGCCTCTGCCCACCTGCGTCCCGGGAGAGGACCAAGCTCGTGCGGCATGAGTGAAAAATAAACCCGGGTGCCGTACAGTTCCTGGGTCTTCAGGAGGCTGAAATTCCAGCATCTTCCAGCCCATCCTGCCTGACATGGGAGATGAATAATTACTTCCTCCTGTTATCTTTGTCCCAGGAAATGCAGTACTTGTTGATGTCAAAATGACGTTTCTAATTGCCCAGGCACTTCAGATTTCATCTCAGGAACTTTCTCCCTCACCTGTGCTCATCACGCTCGCGTCAGCTACAGACGGATGGGAGGGGGACGTGGTTTTCTTTGAACACTCGTGTGGAAAAGTTACAAATACTCAGAAATGGCTTTTCCATCCTTTTTGCCGGGACAGCTCTAACCGCTGCTGTGGAGACGGCCGTCCTAAACTGAGATGAGCAGGTAGACCCGTTCCGACTCCACGTTCACCAACTGGTCACTCTCCCGAAATCCTCTGTGTGTCTCCTCCAGGGCACAGGGACAGGTGAGGACGGTCCTTCCGTCCCTTTCCCTTATTGCAGGTAAAACTCTGTCGCTTGAGCATTTTCAAAACGAGGATTTCTTACTCTTGGTGTTTCTGACATTTCGGGCTGGATAGTTCTCTGCCGTGGGACCGTCTGCACATCGCAGGACGTTCCAGAAGCATCCCTGGCCTCCATCCACTGGAGGCCAGAGGCATGCACTCCCTGGGCCATGCCAACCTAAAAATATCTCCTGGGGGTCCCGGGTGAGAACTGCTGTTCCAAACCGAACACATCTTCCCCGCGCCCCCCCCCCCAATAGGAGGCTGTCTGCCAGAAATGAAAAAGACCTTGTTCTTTGATTTATTATTTATCGGAGGCCACTGTCCTGCGACAGGTGAGCCTTTCTCACTATCGGGAATCGCTCTTAAATGCTGAGTGTTCATTCTTTGTACTGATTTCTCTGTGTCCCCAACGGATGCCCACCGGGCTACATGTCAGGCACTGTTCTGAGAATCAGGCGCGCTGTAGGAAGAAGTGCGTGTGGCCACCACACTCTGGCACCGACGGCCTATGGAGAGACCTGCTGAGGAAACACACACGCGAGCTGCTCACTGCCAACCATAGCCAGTCCTGTAGAGGAGACGACACCGCGGGGGGTCAGACGAGAGGGGGGGGGCATTCAAGCTGAGACAGGAAGAAACCAGACAAGGGCAGGAGGGGCAGAAGCCTGCTGGGCAGAGCCAGGAGGGGCCGGGGTGCGCGAGGTCCCCCGAATTTGGGCGATGTGGCCAAAATACAGGGTGTGAGGGAGGGAACGAGGGGTGACGTGGTAGGAGAAGTCTCAGGGGCCGAGGACATACTGCCACCGTGACCGCCCAGAATGGCCACGAGCAAAGGCACACGTTCCTTCGGCCCCAGTGGCCTCTGGCCCTCTCCGGTCCCCGGTCCTGCTCTGCCCACCCCACAGCCTAGAACACAATAAGCCAGGAAGTCATCGGGGGAAGGAATGGCTGAATCAGCCCTGTTTCTTTTAGCAGTTTGCTGAGAAATAGGGTCCCCCTGGCTAAACCAATAACATTGTAGTAATTGGCCTTAATTGTGAAAGTGTCTCATTGCTATGAAGAAATATATTCTGTGCTACTACAGGACCAGGTGTAATCCACAGAACATTTCCAAGTGGCCTCCGGGCAACCTCCATGCTATTCTGAATAGTTTGGCTTTTGCCCTGTGTCAAGGGCAGTGGGGAATGAACAAAACACACATTGTCTGTTCAAGAGGGTTTGATTTATCTTGACGGCCACAAAAAGAGGTGGCCGTCATCCTTCCCTGGTATAAAGTGCTGTTTGGGGTGGAATTGAGTCCCCTCACCCCCCCAAAAGAAGTGTTGAAGTCCTAATCCCTGGTTTCTCTGAATGTGACTTTATTTGGAAATAGGGTCTTTGGATGTGATCAGTTAAGATGACGTCATAGCGGATCAGGTGGGAAATCCAATGACTGGCGGGCTTGGAAGAGGGAGATCCGGACAAGGAGACACATACAGGTGGACCCTGGACTGATGTGTGGCTACCAGCCACGGGACGCCAAGAATGGCCAGCCACCCCGGGACGTAAGAGAGAGGCACGGAACAGACCGTCCCATTAGTCACTGTCCCGCAGACACACGACCCTGCCAACATGCTGATTTCAAGCTTCTAGGCTCCAGAACAGTGAGAGAATAAATTTCTGTCATTTAAAGCCACTCAGTGGGCGGTACTTCATCACAGCAGTCCTGCAAAACTCACAAGTGCCCCCATGGATTCTCTGGTCACCTTTCTCAGAGTGGGGGAAAAAAAAGCAGGTGAACGAGATGGGTTACAAATCCTGATGAAGCCACACAAGAAGCTCCGAAATCACCTTGGTGGCAGATTTTGAAAACGTCCAAAGCTCAAGTAACTCCTTTTTTTTTTTTTTCCCCATAGTTACATCTTATGTGACTCACACAAACTACACTGATAAGACCTATTACGGGCTGATTAAAATGATGGCAGGCTTCCTCCCCATAGAAGTCAACGCAATAAATAATTTTGTGGGAGCCAGCGAATCTAGAATCCGCCAAAATGGTGCAACACTGGTCTTCTCACAGGATTCGTTTTTCAGGGACAGCAGAAAAATCCCAAGTGTCAAAGGAACGCATTAGTCCTAAGTGCTCAGAAACTCCTGCAAACGAGTGTCCCAGACCTGGTTGTCTCCAGCAGGGACCAGCAAAATTCTTGTACTTTTTTAGTTCCTTACTTTCAGAGCGTGTATAGAAGGAAGACCGTGGGGTTTCTTGGTAGGATTTCTACTCGGAAGGGCCAGCTGGTGAGCCATGCATAAAACCTTCCAACACACAACCTGTAACAAACTTCTGGTTGCACGAACATCACCTGCCATGAAATGCGTGCTGCAGGAAGATACACGTAACGAGAAAAACACAAGAAAAACTGCGCTTTTTTTTTTACCTTGCCTTTGTCGAAGTAGTGGATGATCTCCTGATAGAGCTGTTCTTTCAGCTGTCCCTGTGTTGTCGCCTGGTACCCGTCCCGCTGGGTGAGGTGGGCCGCACACACGTCCTCTGACCACTGGGGCAAAAGCAGAGCATGAGAAGTGCCAGGCGAGGGCACGCCCAGTGCCGCCCTGTGCCCTCCCTTGGTCAGAAGGCACAGTGAGCCCCGCACGCCCTGCACGCACGAGGCCACGGTTCCAGGGCCACTCGGGGCTGCTGTCATCAGGCTGTCGGGGCCTGGAAATGAGGGCACAACCTCTGTGCAGAGGCCCCACGAGGAATGAAAGACAAGAGGGAGGCAAAGCCAGGCCTAGAGTCACACAGAAGAGAAACCGGTAGGTTCTGGAACGCACAGAACTGTCAGCTTGCTGAGAGTGTGTTGAAATACCTGGGATGAATTATGAGCCACGTGACTGGGGCTGTCTCAAGTGAGGCATCCCGGGGTCCTGGACTCAGTCCTGAGACACTCAACATTTTTCCTAAGCTTATTTATTTTGGGGATTGGGAGAGGGAATGAGCAGGGGAGGGACAGAGAGAGGGGGACAGAGGATCCGAAGCAGGCTCTGTGCTGACAGAGAGAGCCCAATGCGGAGTTTGAACTCACAAACCTCGAGATCAGGACCTGAGCCGAAGTCGGAAGCTTAACCGACTGAGCCACCCAGGTGCCCCCTCCTTTAGCAAAGAAGACACAGGGATCTCACATACGAGTCGTAAATAAAAGGAACCTGGTGGCCTATCTTTGGACCTTTGGCTCCGGGCTCGCTGCCCATCACCCAGGCACAACTCGATCAGTGGATGTGGAAGTGACAGTGGGCCCACAGTATAAACAGGAGATGCACAGAGGTCTCAGCAAGCCGGGGAGATGCACCAAAGTGAAGGCAAGCTCATCTGATGTGTCAGCTCATGAACTCGGGCTCCGCAAAACAGTGGCGTTAAGTATAAGGGTTCAATAAAATTCACTATTGGGTAGGAGCTACTATGTGCAAGGCACGGGGTCAAAGACGAGTCAGAAGGTGCCCTGACCCGGAGACAGTGCTAGGACAGCTTAGAGCACAATGATCTGTAATAACGCCACAAAATGTGTTCCATGAGCATTAAAAGGGTAAGAGGGCTGAGTATACACTGTCGGTGGGGGTGGGGTCTGGGGATGCTCCTTGGAGAAAGTAATTCGAATGGGCTTGCTTATCAGTTGGACACAGGAGGTAGAGTTTGACCCTGTAGATAGGCCAGCAAAGATGCTGCAAAGAAAGCAATGGACCCCCAGGCCGCCTGGACCAACGTGGGGGTGGGTGTGCCCCACTGGACCCAATGCTGTTCAGGCCACATCTGGAGCAATGACACCAGCCAGGGTGACACATTTAGGGCCAGATTAATGAGAGTAATAGCTGTGATCGGGCAGAGGCCCAGCAGGACTGGCTTGCTAAAATGGGGAGCAGGGGGCTTGGGGAGCATGGTGAGGCTTCCCAAGAGGCACCTCCTGCTGAGCCCTGGGGGCTCCAACAGGGCCCAGAGCACAGGGCCAGAATGGCTCCCCTGCTCTAGAAATGTCAAGTAAGGGTGAGAAACATTTAATCAGGCTGCAAAGGTTTCACCTTGAAATTAGACTCGCCTCTACTGATCACAGTTGGCTGTTACAAAATCATTAAATTATGGAGTTCTCACTGCACAGCTAGATTTCTATTCTTCATGGGGGATAAACGTACAATTTTAGATGGTTCTGAAATGTAACAACAATAAAATAAATAAGAAAGTTGATTTCAAATAACTTCCTTGGAGTTTAAAATCACTTAAAAAATATTGAAGAGGGGAATAAAAGTCCCCCTACACCTTCCATTTAAACACTGATATGATTTAACTTGATTACGGGGACTCAAGGCTAATGCTTGCATTGGTCTTGGTTTAGGCAAAATAACCAAAGATTATATTTGAGAATTTTTAGCTAACGAACAAGAATGTATCTGTCACGTTGAAGGAAAATTTTCATAACGAAACAACTAACGCCTTCATTAAGCTGATTAACCAGCTCGAGTTCACACTGAATGCTGTATCAAAATATATTTAGAAAAAATTACGAAATATAACGACGCAAAAGATAGGGAGAGAAATTATAGAGCATTTTGCCATTTAACTGGAAAATTCGGAGCCCCAGAGGAAAAGATAACGCACTTGGGCCTATGGATTTGGGTTGTGAAACACACCCTCATGTGGTCTGTGCCGAGCCCATCTGCATTCAATAAATTCAATGCGTGAACAAATGATAGTTTACACACGTATCTATTTTATGTTCACGTGCACACGCGAGCGCTTATGTACTATAAGAGAGTGAGGGTGAGTGAGTAGCTTGTCAACCCCATTTTAATTTTCCTGGTGAAAATAAATATCTTCATAGCTGCAAAAATGCCTTATTACTGAAATTTGGGTTGCTAACAAATGAAGGCCATTAGAATTCGCAGTGGCATGGCTGGTGTCAGGTCTGCTAACTGAAATCTCTATCTTTGTACATTACATTCCTTGGGAGAGCTTTATGTGGGGTGAAGCCAGGGGGGGGGTCTACTGATGAGTGTTGATGAGGCACCCAGACTAATCCTCCTCCTGTTTTCCTTACAATGGACCCTTTTGTTTTCAGGCAAAGGTACATCTCCGCACTCCAACATCTCCACAGCAGCCGGTGTGTATTTGTAACACCAAGAGATATTAGAGATTTCAGGGTTGGGCCAAAGGCTGGAAGATTCTTGCTGGAGTTTCACTCTTAACATAGTGTCCTCCTTAATGCTTCTCAACACCCAAAAGACATTGCTTAATGCCTGTTTTAATGTGATCTTCTCTGGTTTTCTTTCTTCTAGTTTTTGGTGTTTGGGGGGGCTGGCTTGAGTTTGAAAACAGGATTCCTTGAATGAGTGGTCTTTATGTTGGGTCACTCAACTAAATTTGAATTCTCCTAACCGTTCTTGTTGATCCAGTTTGTAATTTTTCAAATTTTTTTATAAGGATGTAATGGAAAAGATGATCTAATGATTAGCTAAAGTATTAATACATAAAACTAGAGGTTGTATAGCATTTCCTTCACCTATCTACTTATCCATCCATCTGCCTACCGACCCACCCACCTACACATTTATCCATCCATCCATCCATCTATCCATCCACTCATCCATCCATCCATCCATCCACCCACTTACCCATCCATTCACCCTTTCATCCATCCATCTTTCCGCCCATACTTCCATTTATTCATCCATCCATCCATCCATCCATCCATCCATCCATCCCTCCATCCATCCACTCATCCATCCATCCATCCATCCACCGACTTACCCATCCATTCACCCTTCCATCATCTATCCACCCATACTTCCATTTATTCACCCATCCACCCATCCATCCATCCCTCCATCCATCCACTCATCCATCCATTCATCCATCCCTCCATCCATCCATCCACTCATCCATCCATCCATCCACCCACTTACCCATCCATTCACCCTTCCATCCATTCATCTATCCACCCATACTTCCATTTATTCAACCATCCATCCATCCATGCATCCATCATCCATCCACCCACCAACTTACCCATCCATTCACCCTTCCATCCATCCATCTATCCACCCATACTTCCATTTATTCATCCATCCATCCATCCATCCCTCCATCCATCCACTCGTCCATCCATCCATCCACCCATCCATCCATCCACTCATCCATCCATCCATCCACCCACTTACCCATCCATTCACCCTTCCATCCATTCATCTATCCACCCATACTTCCATTTATTCAACCATCCATCCATCCATGCATCCATCATCCATCCACTCACCCACTTACCCATCCATTCACCCTTCCATCCATCCATCTATCCACCCATACTTCCATTTATTCATCCATCCATCCATCCATCCATCCATCCATCCATCCATTTATTTACTGTGGGTCTACTCAGTATAATTAACTGGGCTAGAATTGGGCATCAGGGAAGAGCATGAATACATTCCTGCAAACAAACATTCAATGTCAAAAGATATCTGCAAAACAAAAGAATCCTCACAGCTGAACGTTGTCATGCCAGACCTGTGCTCAGGAGCAACACTCCGCGAGACTTAGGCAGGAGGTGTAACGTGAACTGATGGACTGATAGAAGATCTCGATGTGAATGCTTTGCTAAGATAATTAGGGATATGTCTCATCCTATCCTACCCTGAGCTGTCGAAATTCCTTCTTACTGATGTTATTCTCCACTACCTCTGAGTTCTGCTGGCATGGATAAAGAACCGTAGAATCTCTAACTCGCTGCTAGCTGACAGCCCAGTGATGGCTGTTTATGATGCTCAGTGATAATCTGCTATGACATCTTGTTAAATCTGCATTCAGTAGGGCCAAGCCTACAATCAAAGTAGCTCCTAAATATGTCTTTGTTTATGTCACTACATTTAGTCAAAATCCATAAGATCTTAAATCATAGGTTTACTGAAATGTATCATGGACACACAAAATTTTAAATAATCTCAGAACACATAACAACAGAATCATAAAAGCGTGTAGTAATTTCTATTACCTTCAGAAGCTTTGCATGGAGAAGCAAGGTATAAGCTGCCTCCGTGTAGTTATCACACTCTTTATGCAGGTCACACAGCTTGTACAAATACCTGAGGTGACGAAATAGACAGATATTTCTCACATGGGAACACATCATTTGTGCCGAGGATTGCAAGAGCTGAATTCTACCTTCACCAGCGCACCATATCTACACCTTCTTTTTACAGTGCTCACAACTCACAATGCCTTGAACACTCTGGGTGCAGGAAGCACTAAGAAAAACCAACAAGAGAAATATACAATCATACATTAAAAAAAATTTTTTTTTAACGTTTATTCATTTTTGAGAGACAGAGAGAGACAGAGCATGAGCGGGGAAGGGGCAGAGAGAGGGAGACACAGAATCGGAAACAGGCTCCAGGCTCCGAGCTGTCAGCACAGAGCCCGAAGCGGGGTGCGAACTCAGACTGCGAGATCCTGACCTGAGCCGAAGTCGGACGCTCAACCGACTGAGCCACCCAGGCGCCCCCTATACAATCATATTTTTAAAAGAATTTTGAGTCCTCCCTTTTCAGGATGAAAAGGAAGCTGGCACAGGAAGGCAGAATTGTACTTAAAGGGTTTCTCATCCTTTTTAATCTGTTCCAGAGTTTTCTTCTTATATTTGAAATGAGATTACGATGTTTGATTGTGATTTCTTACATTTCTATTGAATCCAAACACACACACACACACACACACACACACACCCATAAAAATACAAATCCATAAAAATAAAGGGCTCTGATGATCACAGTGAATGTGATCAAAAGAATTTCTTTGCCATTAAGATATAAAGGTTGCTTTCTTAGTATAAAGTAAACTACATTTTGGATAAAAGAATCTAGTTGTTTTCCCAAAAGTTTATTAAGTTTCTACGGCATATTTTTATAAGGGAGAAAGGAAAAAATTTTTAGAAATCAAGTTAGACAATCATGCTTGATGTAATAAACACATCATTAAACATGAATGTCACGTGATGTATCCTTACTCTATTCTGCTAAGTTACAGTCTTGCTAAATATTTGACACTCGCCCCCTAAAGGTGACCAAGAGAGGGGGCTCAATCACAGCCCACCCATCTAGAGAAAAAGGCAAGTGAAGGAGAAAAATCCAGCAGACAATATAAAACATCGGAACACAGTGTCAGTTAAAGTAAGAATGGACTGAAAAATTATACTATTGTCCATATGTGCTAAAATTAAAACTGGATTTCTCACTTGATCATATGGTTGTCTCTTTTCTAAAAGGCCATATGGGTCAGTCAAAAGATACAAAAACCCTGTGCAATAATAATTTATGGCTTTTCTCTAAGGTGGCTAAATATGACCGTCAAAGCTCCGTGTTGGTGTAGATAAACTGGGCCAGGAGTCAGAACACATCAAACTCTACCTTGAGGGTTCACGATTCCTCCAAGATAAACCCCCACAGTTAGAAAACATTTGTTAGCATGGACGTAACAAACAGCACTTCTAATAAACATGCAGAGGTGCAAGCAAGCATGATGCCTACCTACCTTATATACATTTCTTCTCTTTCAATTTCTTTGTAGAAATTCTGAAAAATCAAACCACAACACTGTTTTGAGAAACCTGTTCTATATAAGATGTCACCTGCGGATTAAATCATCATGGTTCTTCACTTTGTGTCAAACACAGCCAAATGGACCCAACCCCCTGGTTTAGAACCATAAATTCACATAAAATGTGAAATTCACTTTTTGAGGGGGCAATTTTAATGATTCCGTTTCTTGCACTGTGAGGACAAAAACCTACTTCTGTCACTGAAGAATCACCAGTCGTTCGTTAAAAAATGGTATTACCCAAAGATACGACAGCTTAGCCATTCTTAACTGTTGTAAAGTCATTAGAAGATAAAAAAAAAAAAAAAAAAAAAAACCAGCAAAGATCCCAAATTTGGGAAGAAACCTGAACGTGATTTAAGACATGCTGGGCCCAGCTTTGGCAAGAGCCCCTAGAAGGCAACATGGTATTCGAGATGTGTGGTGATTAATGTGGTAGTCACCAGCCACATGTATTCAAATATAAATTAAATTTAATTAAAATTAAATAAAGCTAAACATTTGCTCCCTCTGTTACACCTGCCATGCTCTAAGGGCTCAGTAGCCCTATAGGGGTTAGTGTTACTGTATCTAACTGTGCAGATATAGAACATTCCCATTCTCACAGAAATTTCTATTGGACAGTGCTGTTCCAGACAGAGGGACCTTCCAAACCATAGGAATTAAGTAAGTAAACAAACAAACAAACAAATAACTGGTTGCCATTTGAACAGCACCTTCTGCATACGCTCCAATGAAGAAAGATTAATGAGCAGGTTATAAGCAAGGGGTATTTCTGCATATTGTAAAATATCTTCTGGGCGAGCATGAAAATTTCTATCAAAATGGTATTTCTTAATGTAAACGTCGCTATAAAGACTTTAAAAACTCTACCATACACAAGGCACCAAAAAGGTGCAGAACAGTCACCTAACCAAGCCGAATGGCAGGCAACACCACGGCCACTTTCGGCGTGAAATTTAGCACCTGAATCTGATGTGCTGACTCTGGGATCAGGGCCTGAGATACCAGTGAATATCACTGCTATAAAGGAGTCCAATTATCCCATAGATGGCGTAAGTTAATTTCATTAGCAACAAAAGACACTGCCACTGGAACTGATTTCTTTGAAAATAAGTGATAAATAAATACAAGAAAGAGGGGCACCTTTAGAAAAATGCTCCAAGATTTTCATATTTTGCTGCATCTGAGATGTTAATGTCCTCTGGTTCATACGCTATGGCTCAGTAATGAGGATATTTTCAGCTGACAACTCAGGGAGACGTAACAAAGAGAATCCGCATCAAAGGCAGAGGATGAGCCCTTCCAACTCTAACTCACCAGTATTTACAAGCTACGACTGCACACCATCCTATTCTGCGCTCAGATTTTTAATCCTTTCCCAAGCGTTTGATCATTCGCCTTTACAGTTTCACAACGGGGATATCATGCGACCTTTATTCCTCTCTCACGGATATGGAAATGTCTTCCGTTTCCTGCCTGTGCTTAGTTCTGTTCCCTTCCTAGGACTTCAAAACCTCTCTAGAACTGAAGAACGCTCATCGCAAAACCGTTTCTATATAAAACTGTGGGTTTCTTACGTAAAAGTTCATGTTGCTCTGGCGCCCCACTTCTGGGCTCTGTCGACAGCACCCCCTCCCCCATCGTCCCCTCTCTCAAGTCCCTTCCGCACTGGTGCTCAGGCTCAAGCTCTACCAATCTCTGAGCAAGCCTTTCTGGACCAGACCCTCTAACACAAATGCATCACTATGCACCACTGATCTTCCAGAACTTACACATTTGCATCATATACCGGTGCTGTACTCCCTCCTGAGTACTAAGATTTTTAGAATTCTCGTGAGAACCACTTTAATTAGCATTGTAAAGGGGCCATGAAGAATGTCACTTATGTCTATAAAGTAACAGTGAGTCCACCACTCTAAGAGAGGGCTAAGTTGATGACAGCATAGAAGAACTTGGTCACACACAACAAAATTACCAACCAGTAATGAAAGACTGCAGGATTATGAGGTGACAAGGAAATTCTACTGAATTACAAATGTGCTTTCTGTCCAGGGGGAACTATGATCCAATGTCATGCACATGTGCTTACAGGGAGGTGTTCGTCTAGGGGTACTTAGGTCATTGGACAGAGTGACTGCTCATCTCTCATTAAAAAAATTTTTTTTTTAACTGCAAGGAAGAGTAAGACATTAATGAACCCATATAACTAGAATGTTCCACTCACTCCATTTAAAAAAAAAAAGCACTGGGGTGCCTAGGTGGCTCAGTCGGTTAAGCGGCTGACTTCAGTTCAGGTCATGATCTCACGGGTCACAAGTTGAAGCTCTGCATTGGGCTCTGTGCTGATAGCTCAGAGCCTGGAACCTGCTTCAGATTCTGTGTGTCTCTCTCTCTCTCTCTCTGGCCCTCCCCTGCTTGCACTCTTTCTCTCTCTCAAAAAAATAAACATTAAGAAAAACAAAACAAATTACAAAATAGCACTGGTTCTAAAGGAAATTTGCCAATGGGCTTAAAGGGCATCAATAAACCCTATGTTCTTTATTCTTTTTTTAAATTTTTTTATTGTAGGATTTCAAGAGGGTTTCTGCTTAGTGATAAACTGAGTACATTTTATATATTACTAATGGATGTTTATGCATCTATATTTTCTAGAGATCAATATACATTTATTTCATAAGAAAAGTACCAGGAGAAAAGGTGAAAATGGTCCAGAGACTTAAAATATATTTATGTTTTGGGGCACCTGGGTGGCTCAGCTCAGGTCATGATCTCACGCTTCATGGGTTGGAGCCCTGCATCAGGCTCTGTGCTGATAGCTCGGAGCCTAGAGCCTGCTTCGGATTCTGTGTCCTTCTCTCAATCTGCCCCACCCCTGCTTGTACTCTGTCTCTCTGTCTCAAAAATAAATAAACAAAACAAGATCAGAAAGTTTAAAAAATTAATAAATAAAAAATAAAATATATTTATGTTTTTACCTCTGTGACTAAATGTGAGCTGAGTAGTGAATATTAAAAAACCTGTCTAGAAAAACCAGGTTTTCTTGTTTCTCTTTAATCCATAGATCCATTTTATTTTTAATTTAAAAAGATGTTTAATGTTCATTTATTTTTGAGAGAGAGAGAGAGAGAGAGAGACAGACAGAGACAGAGAGAAACAGAGAGAGGGAGACGCAGAATCAGAAGCAGTCTCCAGGCTCCGAGCTGTCAGCACAGAGCCTGACGTGCGGCTCGAACCCACAAACTGCGAGATCATGACCTGAGCCAAAGTTGGACGCTTAACGGACTGAGCCCCCCAGGTGCCCCTATTTTATTTTTTAAATGAAAGACTTGTGATAGGTTGAGAACCATCCTGTGATCCCAGGCATTGGTTAAGAATGGAACACCTGACTCTTCATAGAATGATTCAGGATGTTCCAAGTTCAAAGAAGTTAATGATGTCAGATAATCTCAGGAATCCTGGATGTGATTCTTGATTAAAGCCTAGCTAGTGCTGACTGCACTAACAACAGGTACGTGCTGAGTGAGGCTCCGTATGAAAGAGGAACAGAGGTTAATCAGAAACTGTGACTGCAAGTGGCATTTCAAGAGCTTATTTTCTGACCCTGGGTCCTGATGATAAAAGGCCACATTCAGAGCACATCCCCACTAGGTTTCGCGTCCTGGTGAACACGAGAGATCTTGCTTCAAAAAAAAAAAAATAGTATTCTCAAACATCGAAGTTGGAAAGCTAATAAATGTATTAATAATTCTTCTCTCTGGACACAAATCAGCTTCTTAGATGCCCTTAGAAATCAGGAGGAAGAGTATGTCCATAGTAGGGAATGATTTCATAGAGGTTTCTACTTCTCTCCTGCAGAAAAATATTGATTTCTAGCTTCATGTTAACCATATTAGCATCACAGAAGTAAATTACTCTGAACAAAGGCAAAAATGCAGGAAGACAATGAAGCAAGGGCCAGGGCATTCCTGTGCAAAAGACTGGGGCCTTTACCTGAGGCAGAGCTCACTGCTATGCTACACACAATTAGCCTACAAGTGAATGTAAAAGTCAGCACAGCAGTAGGCCAGATCTCAGGGACGGAAGCCAGAAGTCAGTAATTCTTCCAGTTGCCCAAGACCCTTACGAAACATATGCAAACATATTTCAATCTTTTAAGCTGATTCTTTCCTCGGCTGTGGCCAGTCTATTAATGAGACCAAAGACCTTCTTTATTCTGTCACAGTGTTTTGGATTTGTAGCATTTCTTTTTGATTCTTTCTTAGAGTTTCCATCTTTATGCTTATTATACTCATCTGTTTCTGCATAAAGTCTCCTTTTTCCATTAGAGCTCTTAACAATTTAATCATGATTATTTTATTTTATTTTTTTTTCTTTTTAATTTTTTAACGTTTATTTATTTTTGAGACAGAGAGAGACAGAGCATGAACGGGGGAGGGGCAGAGAGAGAGGGAGACACAGAATCCGAAACAGGCTCCAGGCTCTGAGCTGTCAGGACACAGCCCGACGCGGGGCTCGAACTCATGGACCGCGAGATCATGACCTGAGCCGAAGTCGGCCGCTTAACCGACTGAGCCACCCAGGCGTCCCAATCATGGTTATTTTAAATTCCCGGTCTGAAAATTCTGAAAACATCTGCCAAAGCCAAGCCTGGCTCTGATGTTTGCTCTCTCTCTCTTAAAACTGTGTTTTTGCCTTTAGTATGCCTTGTAATTTTACGTTGAAAGTGGACATGACGTGCCGCGTAGGAGGAATCCAATCCAGTACTGGCTCTGGTGGTGGTTTTTGCTCCTGGGCTTCTGCTTCACTGTATCCTCTTGTCTCTCCAATTTGGGGGCCAGCAGTTTTCTCTGTAGAAGGTGTTTATCATTCATCAAAACAGGTGGCCTATCCACGGATGGCAGGGGCCGGGATGGCTCGGGAGCTTTCAGCTGCCAGTTTCTTGCACGAAGCACGAATGCGGTATGGACACTACACTGGATGGAAGGTGAAAAACATTTCCTTTTGCTTTTAAATCCGAGCATCTCTGGTGGTTTCCTAAAGAGTGAACGATCGGTCATATTCCTCTTGGCACAAAAAGCCACTTCCAGGAGCTTGAAGGGCCTACGAGCCCATTCAAAATGGCGGGCATGGAAGTGAAGGCAGAGCAGGTACATGTCATCGAGCGACCAGATGATGATACTCCAGATCCAGGGGAGTAAAGTAAGGAGCACAAAGCAGGAGTAGTGCCTCCTGCCTCGGGTCAGGCAGGGGAAGTTGAGGAAGACCCTCTCAGGGCCAAGAGTCTGCTCTTCTGGCTACTTACCAGAGGAGGATGACACAGAGAGAGACAGACATCTTCGAAGCTGGGTGTGGGAGTCACGTGGCTCCTGACAGCCACAGGGTTCGCCAAACACTCCCTGCAGACGAGCTGGTCATGAAGCTTCCTGAAAGCGCGATGCCCTGCCTGAAGCTCACTGCTCCACTACTGTCTCAGGCAGGCGGTGTCCACAGGACCTGGCCATGTCACGGTGACAGCAGGGGTCAAAGAGGTCTGTGGACGGCAGCGGCCAAGTCTACCCAAGCCATCTGCTATCCACGAGACCACGAGCTAGCTCCTCGTGGCTGCTGTAATAACTCACAGTAAACCTGGTGGCTTAAAACGACAGATATATATTCTCTTGCACTTTTGGAGGCCAGAGTCTGAACTCAAGGCTTCAGCAGGGCCGCACGCCCTCTAAACGCTCCAGGTTTAAATTCTACCCTGCCTCTTCCAGCTTCTGGGGGTGGTAAGGGGGGTCCAAGTGCCCCTGGGCTTGTGGCCACATAACTCCGGTCTCTGTCTCCATCTCCGCATGGACTTCCATGTGTCTCCTTTTCTGTCTCTCTCTCTCTTTTTAAAATGTTTATTTATATTTTGAGACAGACACACAGAATGCGAGTGGGGGAGGGGCAGAGAGAGAGAGAGAGAGAGAGAGAGAGAGAGAGAGAGAGAGACAAAATCTGAAGCAGGTTCCAAGCTCCGAGCTGTCAGCACAGAGCCCGATGCAGGGCTCAAACTCACAGACTGCGAGATCAAGACCTGAGCTGAGGTCGGCTACTTAACCGATGAGCACCCCCACCCCCGCCTGGCGCCTCTCCTCTTCTGTCTCTTACAAGAACACTTGTTATTGGAGTTAGGGCCCACCTGGATAGTAATTCGGGATGATCTCTTCTGGAGACCCTGACCTCAATCACATCCACAAGGAGGCTTTTTTTCCAAATGAGGTCCCGTTCGCGGGTTCTGACGAGTGCGATGCGGACCTATCTTTTGGGGGCCATCATTCAACCCCCGACAGGACATGCTTGCCACCTCCTAATAGTGATGCCCTTGAGACCTATAATCAAGGAAGGTGCTACCCTGGTTCCAAAATAAGATGGCTCTTCCTTCTTAGCCACGGGAAGAACGATGTGAAAACACCTGGAGGGGACAGGATTTTGCAGACGTGTTTACAGTGGATCTGCAAAAACAGCTCTTCATTTTCCCTTCCCCTGCAACAGACGAGGAAACAAGCAAAGGCAGTTCCGTGGCCAGCTGTCACAAGGCTTCTGAACTTTTTGAACACAGTACGTTTCTGGCTTACTGTGAAGATTGGAAATTTAATTAACTTGCATTTCACTCACCAGCACGTTGACAGTGCAGCTCATACGATTTTCTTTGTTCTCATCATGCATGATGGTTCTATAATCCAGGAGTCTTTCCATCAGGCGCACAACGAGTTTTACAAAAGTTTCTCCTGTTTTGGCGAGGTATTTGTGTTTCCTGCAGTGTTCCAAGAGGCTGAAAAGTAATTATGCACACGTTGTTAATCCCTCTCAGAAAAAGAAACTTGACTGGTGCAATTTAAAATATTTCCCATTATTAACACGTTTTAATTATTTCTGGGCTACAAAGTTCATTGTAGTCTAATTACAGTCTCCCTGTCTCTATTCCGACATAAATCCTACTGTTAATCAACACTTACATTTTATCAAATAACACTTTGTACTGTTCATCTCCTCTGCCTCCTTCCACTTCATGATCCAGCTTGGTGATGATCTCATTTTCAAACTATAATTAAGCAGAGGAAGCGTAAATAATCAGCATGGCGGATATTTCATTTTATGACTGAGCATCAACGGCACGTAAATCGGGGAGAGATCCTCATCAGATAGTGACCCTACGCCTTTGAAACCTGATTTCACTTAAGAGGTACCATCCCCAACCCCCTAGAGATGTCTGATGATCCCCTGCCACAGGGGGACTCTTCCATTTCCTTCCCTGGTTAATGGAGCCTAAAATGTACATTCTGATGGGAGGAGCAAGGAGCAGAGAAAAGAAAGGCGAGGGAACCGTAGGACGAATAATCAAGGAGCAACGCGAAAAAACATCTCAAACTTCATCTCCACCAACAAGTAACATCTAAAATAGCTCGTTGGTTCCTGGAAAAGAACAGATGGCGTTTCACTTGCCAGCAAAAAGTTCTCTGCAATCACAAAACATCGAAGGGGCCACTTCACTGCCATTCCTTGATGGGTCTAGTGAAATACCTCACTTGGGTTGAAAAAAACCATAAAACACAGGAAGGACAGTGTCTCTACAAGACCAGCAGACGTCTCGAGAAGGTCCATCTCCAGGCCTTTCCTTGAACACCCCAAAGCTTCTGATCAGATTTCCAGAGCAAGGGGTGGGAAAGGATCCTCAGAAATGCTCCCTGGACCGAAACCCTGTCTCTTGGAGTTTTGGGGAAAACTCTAAACTCTGGAGAGGTACAAATCTCCAAAAGATTTTCACAGGGGTCATGAGCCTTGTGGCTGACGAGGCTGGAAATAACTACCTAGATAATAATGGATCTGTGCTCATCCTCACTGCCCAGTCTCCCGTCCCTGGCAGAATTCAGGGCCACCTCCATACGGGATTCTCGCCAGGTGAGCGCCATGTTGCACGAGCCCTGAAATCACCCATTGACTTGGGCCAGGAAGGAAGGAGGCCCCTGAGAGCGTTAGTTCCCATAGAGCAGGAGATCACCACACCGAATTGAAAGAAGACTGGCAGAGGGGGAATTGAGGGAAACAACGGCTAAATTCAGTGTACAGAAAGCAAGCACACCCTCCATGTAGGCAAGGGTCTCTAGGATCCCTTTATTTTTTTTTTTTTTATTTTATTTTTTTTTTTTTAATTTTTTTTTAACGTTTATTTATTTTTGAGACAGAGAGAGACAGAGCATGAACAGGGGAGGAGCACAGAGAGAGGGAGACACAGAATCTGAAACAGGCTCCAGGCTCTGAGCTGTCAGCACAGAGCCCGATGCAGGGCTCGAACTCACGGACCGTGAGATCATGACCTGAGCTGAAGTCGGACGCTTAACCGACGAGCCACCCAGGCGCCCCTCTAGGATCCCTTTAAAATACATGCTCAGTGGGCACCTGGGGGGCTCGGTCGTTGAGCGTCCGACTTTGGCTCGGGTCACGGTCTCACGGTTTTGTGGGTCCGAGCCCCGCGTTGGGCTCTGTGCTGACAGTGCCCAGTCTGAGCCTGCTTCAGATTCTGTGTCTCCCTCTCTCTCCCTCTCTCTCTCGGCCCCTCCCCCACTCGTGCTCTGTCTCTCTCTCAAAAGCAAACAAACAAAAACAACATATAAAAAAAAAAAAATACATGCTCAGGCAATGCTATCCAGGCTGACAATCCCCCGAGTCTCCCGCTATTACCAGGATCCTATAGTTATTTAAGCTGCGTGACAGACAGAATTTTCGTCTCTCCTGGTCTCTTCCAGAAGGGCCCCTGGTGGTGATGTTCTAATGGGAGGACCGTGCTACGTGCTCATGAATCACTGGAGAACGAGTGCTAGACTGGAGCTGGGGAGGGCTTCCTGTGTCAGCAGAGGAGTGGTCCAGCCAGTCGCTGAGACACACACTGTGCTCTTGGCCCCACAGGCCAATGGATGGACACGTTCATCTGAGGGCTCACAACAGGACTGCAGGCACCACGGGCTGCACCGGTCAAGCAGGGTGTCGCCGCTGCTGCTGTTGCAGGGGCAGCTGACTGTGGCACCCGTGGGGCTGGAGGCAGGGGGGCTGGGGAGACCCAGGGAGGAGCCTCAAACAGGCACAGACCCGCCTGATCTGATCAGGACTTGCTGCCTAAAGCCACAGTTCTATCGCACTACAGATGAGGCGGAGGCTTAAACAGGTCTGGAGAAGAGTATTGATTCTTGGTCAACATCAAGGACTCAACAACACTGCAAAACTCTGGACCTCAGTGAATCCTGCAATTCTCCTCTTGATCTCTCCATCGTCTCCTCCCCAAGCAAACAGCCTCTTTTTTATTCTGTTTGGCCTGAAAAGTTCAGGGATTTTAGGAGCACAGGAAAAGAGGCAAGTCTAGCGAAGAAGAAAAAAGAACTTGTATCGTTTTCACCTGGAGCCTCATGATAATGACTCTACCGTGAAATCAACCACCTTTTGATACTAACCCACTAGGACTTTGTTCTTTACAGAAATTCCTCAGAAGGTGGGGGCCCTTTTGGAATCAAATACGAGGCAGATCAGGTGCCATTAGGCTACAAGTTGACGTTTCCAGCCAATCCCATTTCCCAGAGGGTACCACGATGGGAGCACCGTAGGGGAAGTATTCGGTGGGTGCTGATTCTTCAGAACAAACAATGGAGGGATCAAATAAGACTCAATTTAACCAAAACACACAACCGCAGGCCACACATGTTCAACGAGCATACAATGAGGAAGGCACCGGGAATTCAGGAAAGTACGCTTTATCCCAACATGGACAAACACACACAGGCATTTGAGACCGCTCATCGCCGGTTAATCAGGAGGTTATTTGAACTTGGGAGTCTACTTTAGGGAAATAGCATGTTTTCTCTGCTTCCGCGTAAACCTAGCTGTCACAAACAAGGGCAATAAGGAAACTCCAGCTTCTTAAGTATGCTGCTTATCAAATTTTGACTGATGAATTTAATGCTTCCTCAAATGAGTGGATGAATGAGAAGTAAATCAGAGAGCACAGCTGATTCTAATTTTACTAACCTCTAGTCTAAACTAAGTGATTTGCACGAACACCTGGCAGCCCTCTTTATCAGCAAGGATTCAATACCCCAGATCTGCAGCTAGCCTCTCGTTCCAGGGCCTCCATTATTTTTTTACAGAATATTCTAGAATTAATTTGTTAGTGTACTGAGAATGGTTATCACAATCAGGACTAAATGATCCTGTCCAAATAAACTGGAGAAAGTCCATTTGCTGATAGAGCAGAGCTGATTTAAAAAACAAAAACAAAAACAAAAACAAAACAAAAACAAAAACAACTGTGCTTATTCTCTTACTCATAAATGCACACTGGTAATTTCCAGCAGGGTTCTCTATGGTGAGATTAAAATTAGCAAGGGTTTACTGTGTGGCTCCAAAGGTGGTTGAGGCAAAATCATTATACTTCCTCTCTTTTCTGAATCACCAGTATCACTACAAAAAGGCCCACAGGGTGTCCAACTTAAAAAGCTGAACAGAGCATCTCCAAGCCTCCCAAACCAGTGCCTCTCCAAGAATATGAAACAGAGTCCGTGAGAATACAGGGCTTTTCGGAAGGTTGACAGCATTGTTAATTCAATTAACTTTGAAAGGAATGACCGCTTTAGCCATTCACTGCCACAGTTAACCACGGGTTATTGGCTCCAATTTAAGAGATCGTGGAGTGAAGGATCTCAGCAGTGGATAATCCAAAAGCCACTTTTGTTTGCTTTAGAGTGCATCATTTTTTTTTTTTTTGGAAGTTAGATTTACCATTCCTGCTACCATGCCCAGATAGATGCATAGAACCAGGCCTGCTCCTCAGGCATCCAGGAGAGCAGATCCAAGGGATCTGAGGTTATGTCAGAGCAAGGAAAGGGAGCCGGACCAGGATGGAAAGGTTTGCACAAATAGTTTATTTACCACATTGATAAAGTGCTTGGAGGTTACCAAGAACAGGATGAAATCTGAAAGCTAGGAACATGGCTTTCTATGTCCATTAGCAAAAGCATTCCTTTGGCTTGCTGCAAATACGCCTTCGTGAATGTGCTCTGCCCACGGGTGCTCTGCTTTCTGCTGTTTTTTGTTTTTGTTTTTTTTCCCCAAGAAAATGTGTTCGCAAGGTACTGGAGGGAGGGCCATGATTTGAGAGCACCCTCTGGTATCAGAGAGCTGCAAGGAATCAGATTCTCAGTTTCTGAACTTCCAGAAGGAACTGCAGAACTATGTCCATTCTCTTTAGCGCTGACAGGAGGGGTAGGTGGGAGAACATCACTGAACTCTACCTGCGTGGACAACACGAGCGAGAAGAAGGAACCGGCTTCACATTCTCACTCCATATCCCCACATCCTTCCAAGTCTAACAAGAAGGCTGTTCGCTGACCTCGAAGCTTCCACCTAGAGGCTCAAGAGCCCCAAGGCTGGGGAACTATCCGCTGCCTGGCTGTTACACCTGGCAACACCTGAGACAGGTGCAGCTGCCCCCCATTTCCATAGCACACACATCAAGAAGGGATTTGGGGCTGTATCCAATGACACTGGGCTCCAGAAACATGCTCTCAGAGTGAGTCCTGTTTAATTTGGTCAAAAGAGATTACAGGAGGGGCGCCTGGGTGGTTCAGTTGGTGAGGCGTCCAACTTTGGCTCAGGTCATGGTCTCGGGGTTCCTGAGTTCAAGCCCCACATCGAGCTCACTGCTGTCAGCGCAGAGCCCGCTTCAGATCCTCTGTTTCCTCCCTTACCCTCTCCCTCTCTCTCTCAAAAATAAATAAACATTAAAAAGAGATTACAGGGGTACGGGCATCTCTTTGCTGCAAGGCTTTTCAGAACAGAATTCAACGCAATCAGAACTTTTATTACGGTCCAGGGTGTCAGCTTCCATGATCTCTCAGACTTTGGGGTCCGGATTCAATACAACAAAAGCCTACTTCTCGTGCCGTATGTTCCCTTTCAGGGTCCGGAACTAAACTCAAGCATTATGCTGAAATCGAAAGCAAGAATAAACCAACACACAAAATGCCAAAGAATTCAAGAATCGTCAGGATAAAATCACCACCAAACTTAGGTCCATATGACGGTGCAAAATGGACCAGCTTTCCCGCCAACCAGCAGAAGCCGGCAACATCCACTTGGGTTATTCAGTCATTCAGTTAGGGTTACCAAGCATGGGCAGTAGGAAGAGATTATTCAGACAGGACCTCAAAAACATCCAGGACACAAAGATTACTCATGTTCTAATACTGTTACAACTACAGTGGGAATTTCTGGAAGTTGTGGAGCATTTTACTGACCCTCACAGAGATGACAGAGAATAGCTTCATGGTTGAAAATATTATTTTTCTGTGGAGTCTTTCCCATTCTGTCTTTATTAATGGTATACAGCCCATACAGCCATTTGCTGAAATTCTCGGCTGTGAGTTCTGTGGTTGTTTTTTTTTTTTTTTTTTGGTTTTGTTTTGTTTTGTTTTTCTTCCAAAGACATAACAAATGGAATTCTTCCCAAAGGTGCCAGGAGGGAATTTACAAGCATGCAATTTTTTTATGGAGGAAAATCCAGCGAGGCTGCGACTCAGAGCATTACTGACTTGGGGGGTAGGGGTGTCGGCGCCATAGGGGAGAAGTTAGTTTCAGGCCAGGGGGAAGTACGTCTCGTGGGAACGCGACCCAGCCGGGGCACCTGGGTGATGTAAGGGACGCTGAGATGCTGATGTCTCCAAACACCTGTACAGCAGGTCCTGAAATCGTCGCACATAGGCGCTCACCCTTGAAAGAAGTCAAGATCTCCCGAAGACCCAGTTCGAGCATGAACGTGCCTCTCTGGGATTGGGGTCAGGGTGGGGGTGGGTGGGCACAGGGACAGAGAACACGCCGTTGGCACGACTTGTGGGGTGGGCAAGCTGGAAGCAGAGACACCAGAGACAGCGTCCTCCGGGACTAGTAGACAGAAGATGCAGTAGAAGGGGACAATTTAGGAGAACAGATGCAGCGTCCACATCATAGAAGATTCTGAGAAAGGGCTGGGAGAACCAGGAATTGTCAGCAGGCCTCTGCAGAGCTTACCCATCACCTGTGAGGATCTGCTCAGCACAAACGGTGTCAGGCCGAATCAAGGCGGGCCTGTAGCCCCGGGGAGAGGAGGACAGAGCTTGTGAAAGGGTAACTCCATGCCTCTCCGTCCCCCAACCGGGCAAGCCTGTTCAGCGCCTGGAGCCTGGAGAGGCAGGACCTCAAGCACCGAGGACAAGGACAAGGACACGCCTCTGTTGGATGAAGATTCATGCTCTTTCTTGCAAAAGCAGAGACCAGAAAGGAGACTTTCGGGGAAATGTGTGTATGAGATCACTCTGATGGAAGTCCTTCCGTTGCGGCTGGAGGAGACACGAGCTGCCACTCTGGGGAGCTGTAGAAAAGCCCATCTGCAATGCCTGCTTCTGAAATTCCAGTAATGGCTCGGTGCAGTTGAATCTTGTGTAAAATGGCAGGTTTTTCTTCGAATCCAGCAGCCCCCGCCCCTCCACTGCAACGGTAAGAGCATGCTACGACCCAGACATGATGCGTATTTCACAAACAACGGTGCATAAACAGCCCCGCTCAGAAAGACGCAGCAACCTTTAAAAAAAAAAAAAAAGCTACATCACAGGCTCAAAACATGAACGTTTTGCAAAAACGAAAAGCCCTAATGTCTTCCTCTCACTCCATTAGTGTTGCACATCTGCTATAAAAGCGAAGCCAATTTAAGCCCTTGTTGATGTGACTAATAAGGTTAGATAATTGGATTGGTGGCGGGTTAGGTAAACAGCAGCCAGCCAGCCCCAACCTGGCAGCTCCCTGGGAGGGAGGCAGGGATTCCGGGGCCCTGCGGTTCTGTGCACACACCCACTCACTGCTCCACACCCACACCACCCCCGGACAGAGGGCACGCCTCGTGCTTCAGGAAAGAGCAGCCAATAGAAGGTGAGCGTTGGCTCACCTGAGAATAGGAAAGACTTGGAAAAGATATGTCAAGTCAAGAGATAGATGCTATGGGCCAGGAGAGGCCGGGGCTAGGGCCCAAGAGAAGCAGCCGGGTGCTAGAGATGAGAAAGATGACAAGTGTCTGCATCTCACCAGGGAGGCCAGGAGAACAAACAAAGATGAGGCCGCTGTAACCTGCACCCATGCAACCAAGTGACAAGGAGCCTGGTAAAAAGGGATGATAGGGAAGCAGCGGGTCTAGGAGGGGTGATATTTCATGTGACACTCCACCAGGGAGGCTGAGACAGGGGTCAGCCTTGATATCCCTCAGATATCCCAGATATCCCAGATATCCTCAGATATCCCAAGAGAAGAGGAGAAGGACCTTTTCCCAATTCGCAAGAAGAGATGAAGAGAGCAGAGAGACTTTGGTCATGCGTTTTCACTTTTCTGCCTTTATTTAAAAAAAAAAAAAACCTTTGGTATGTCCTCCCACTGGTCTTTGAAGGCACAAGCAGATGACAACACCGATGAACAAATGGTCAATGATCACAGACCAAGAAACCCAAGTAGCTGACCATGCTTACCGACAGTGGGTTTCGTGGACCTGCGTCCTCACGTTTATGCTTCTATTTACGTATATCCAAGTGGGACACGTTTTATGGAAGGGAAATTGTTTGTGAAACAGAGTTAAATGTGCACAGCTACTTTCCCGCTGTTACTCAAACAGCTTGGTCTTCTGATATTAGGCAGTTTTTGAACCCACCACTGGGGGCAGAGTTGAGAACGGAGGCAGAAACCCCACGACTCTCCTTCAGTAACTTTGTGCCATTTCCTGGCAAACCAGAGACCCCGTGAATTGGAGAAATTCCCTAATGTAAATAACTACTATACTCTTTTTAAAAAATTGTATTTATTTTTGAGAGAGAGAGGGAGCATGAGTGCATGCGCATGCACACACACATGAGCAGGGGCGGGGCAGGGAGAGAGAGAGAGAATCCCAAGCAGGCTCCTTGCTGCCAGTGCAGAGCAACCCACGAACCATGAGATCATGACCTGAGCCGAAACCACGAGTCAGACACTTAACCGACTGAGCCACCCAGGCGATACTATCTGATTCTTTAACAGCGCTTTTTCATACGGCCCTTCTTTAGGGCTTAATTCATACAAAATTCAAAAAGTCAGATGAATTTTCAGCTTAGGAAAAGGGATTTTAAACTACATTCCCTAGTTCTGGTGGATTGGCAGTGAGATTGGACACAATTTAGTGCCAGTGGCAGTCAAGATGGGTCAGATCGTACGGCAACAGCATCAGAAAACATTGGCAATGTCAAAACCTACGAAAATATTTTGAATCGGCAATTCCGTTTTTGAGAACGTATACCAGGAAAACTTTCAAAAGAAAGTCAAGCAGTATGCACGAATATGTTCACTGCGCACTGACTCATGGTAGTGAGAATCTGCAAACAACCCAAACGTCCAGCTAAAGGTGATGGATAAGAGATTAGCCAAGGGCGTGTGGTTAAGCGTCCGACTCTTGGTTTCGGCTCAGGTCATGATCTCACGGTTCATGAGTCCAAGCCTCACGTAGGGCTCTGCTGGCTGGTGTGGAGCCTGCTTGGGATTCTCTCTCTCTGCCTTTCCTCTACTCACTGTCTTTCTCTCTCTCTCTCTCAAAATAAATAAATAAACCTTAAAAAAAGTTACAAAAGAGAAGATTATCCATTCCATTTTATGAAACCTTATGCCATCACAAGAATCATGGTTACTGCGCTGTCATCAAGAAAGAGGTGTCTGATAGATTGGCAAACAAAACCAAAAACATTTGGACAACGTTTACCATGTTACATTATATGTGTGCAACAACTGATCTTGAACCAGAGGGAAAAAAAAAACAGCTGTTCTTTTAAAACAATCTCTTTAATTTTATAAATAAGTCAACATAAGGAAGCCCTCTTCTGCTATGGAAAGAAAGAAAAGAGAGAGACAGAGAGAGAGAGAGAGAGAGAGAGAGAGAAAAGAAAGAAAGAAAGAAAGAAAGAAAGAAAGAAAGAAAGAAAGAAAGGTGGAAGGGAGAAACAGAGGGAGGAAGGAAGGAAGGGAAGAAGGAAGGAAGGGAAGAAGGAAGGAAGGGGAGGGGGAAGGAAGGAAGGAAGGAAGGAAGGAAGGGGGTGAAGGAAGGAAGGAAGGAAGGAAGGAAGGAAGGAAAGGGAGGGAGGAAAGAAAGAAGGAAGGAAGGAAACGGAGGGAGGAAGGAATCAAAAGGAAAGGGAAGGGAAGGAAGGGAGGCGGGTGGGCAGGTGGCCTTCACAGGTTTATTTTATTCACTTCTCACAACATCCCTTAGGAGCAGATTCCATTCTGTACCAATATTACAGCTCGGAACCAAAGATTAAAGACGTTCGGTGAGTTGTGGGAGGTCCAGGTAGCACCAGGCTATGCCAGAAAGCACGGGTACCTGACATCAGTGTTCACACTCAACTGTAGGTACAGAGCGGGGTTTCTTTTAGCTTTGTATCTGTTCTTTGCTCTAGAAACTAGCAAAATTATTCATCACGGCTACCACCCTCATGCCGTAATAGCAAAGACTGACCAGTGAAAAGGTAAAACTATTCAAAATCTATAAGGTAGCAAGTATAAAGGGGAGGAAGGAAAAATCTACTCTTTAAATATCAGATCCATTACAGTTACGCTGCTCAGATGTAGTCTTTTTCCAATACAGGGATTTTTCTTCAAATTCTGCAAAAATCTATGTCAAGTGGGTACTTACTCGAATCACTAGAATATTTAAATCAAGTATGGAGGAACCACTATCACGGGGGTTCTTCTCTTGCCTCCTGCAGAGCTTCCCAGCCAGCCCAGCAACACACGGGGGAGAGAGCCGCTGTATGTTCGTGCGGGCGAGCGTGTACCCACTGGCGGGAAATGTAAACACCATCCTTATTTTCGTGGAATCCAGGGAAGGAGACTTTGTTAATCCTCCCACATAAATATGCAGATTTTGTCTTTCCTATGGATACAGTATGTTGTTGAGCACTCTACCCGGGTTTTTTTTTTTTTTTAGAGGAATTCTTATCAGTTTCACTGCACAGGTGAAAGATCAAGACACATGTAAAAGAAAAAAAAAAAAAAAAGCAGAGATTTTTGACCTGAAAATAATATAAGTTGGCAAGAAGCAGGCAGTCTGAGAGGATAACATCTGGTTAAACATCCTGAGGGTACATACCAAGGGGGAGGGGCGGTGGCAAGAGACTTTTATCCAGGGTTTCATGTGTAAGTAAATCCAGATCAAAATAAGGAAAAGCCAGTAATTGACAATACTTCTCCCTAAAGATGCAGGCAAAGGGCGATAGGCTTCTTCAATAAGGAAAATCTCTCAACATCTTTAACTCCAGAGCCATTTCTAAGTCTTTTTCAAGGTTTCCAGGCTTGTTGGTCTTCTCCCCAAGCCACTTACCGCACACCCACTATGTCCTTACCATCTGGAAGCTGCGGGTCGAATGGAACTCGCACTGCATCATATCAAAGAAAATGGGTATGGTGGCTTTGCGCAGTTCTGTCTCAGGAATTAGTGTCATTTCTAGTATCGGGCCGACCATTTCTGGAATGAACTTTATCTTGTGTTGACCTTAAACACAGAAATGCGTTACTCAGAACACGTCTTTTAAAAAAAGGATTTTACAATGCGCTTCAAAGGACCAAACAAAACCACACAGCTTAATGTGATCCTGAAGGCTAGGATATTGGGAATGTGTGTCCATTTCTCATCCGCAGGTATTTTGAATGCGTCCAGCCTTCAGTATAAGAAGTGGACTGTATTCCTTTTTTTTTTTTAAATTTTTTAACGTTTATTTATTATTGAGAGACAGAGCACGAGCAGGGGAGGGGCAGAGAGAGGAGGAGACCCAGAATCCGAAGCAGGCTCCAGGCTCTGAGCTGTCAGCACAGAGCCCGACGCGGGGCTCGAACTCACAAACTGGGAGATCATGACCTGAGTCAAAGCTGGATGCTTAACCGATTGAGCCACCCAGGTGCCCCGGAAGTGGACTGTATTCTAGATGTTGTAAGGGAAGCTATTAAAGTATCCATCCAATAGAAGGCCTGTAGTCATGACTTATCTGTTATGTAAGATAAATGTCATTTCACAAATAGACAATTATATCACATTGATCAAGGACACGAGCAGCTAACAGTACGCATTAGCTACAGCAGGGCTGGGAGACAGAATACCTGGTAATCTCATTTGTGACAACTTGTTATTAACACTAGCAATTTACCCAGAGTTAATCACTCTTACTCATATTTCTACATAATCAGAAAACAGAATGGATCCTCTAAAGAATTTAGTTGGTTTTATTACTCAGCTAATACAGATTTCTGCAAAGAGAACATTAAACAAATTTGGCTATTATAAGTAACCACACTTCACAAAGTACATAACCGTCACAATAAAGCCTAACTTAATATATTTCTGAAACTTATATTAAGTGACACATGCAAAATGTAACCTTCAATAAGGAACTGAATATAATGAAAATCTTACAGGTAATATTTGGACTAAAGGTGCTAATAATGTGATTCTTATCCTTTCCCCAAAATGCTTAATGTCCCTGCAAGGCATGTAACTGTGGCAAAGCATTCTCTTAAAAATGCTATTATGTTCAGTCTCTCAGGTGACACTTTTCTTGTCTTATGCTGAAAAAATGTCAGAGCCAGTGTTTCAGAAAACAGATGATAGTGACACGAAGTCGTTCATCAACACAATTTGAGTGTCACAGAGAGCGCTGTCTGTCACTGCCAGCCCTTACTGCTCTCAGCTGGGAGGAAAGTATAGGGTGGGAACAGGTGGTGGTTGATGCACAGATTGGAAAAATAAGTGACAGGAACGATGGTTTTCTGATCTTTGATTATTGACCTTCCCAATCACGCAGGAACCTGGCCAGGGGCCAGTGCTGGGCTCTACAGTGATAGCCCCAGGATTTAACCTCTGCAAAAACAAATGGTCCTCAAGGTGGGCAAGACCTGGGTGTCCTCCAGTATTCTTCTTCCCATTCTTTTAGTCCTGTTTTCTTTTCCATTTTTTTTTTTTTTTTTTTTTGCATTTGCATTATGGATTTCCCCTGGAGCATCGCTTGCTCAAATTTAATGATGAACTCAGGTTTGGAATCAATGAGGATCAAGGTGACTCTTGCGGTGGTGTAGACTTCAAGAAAAAGAGGATGTGCTTCCCCCCTCCCCTTTTGAGACAAAGAAAGAACAAGCTAATTATCAGGTCACAATGGGAATACTTTACCTCGGGTCACCTTGCCAATCTCCTAGCTACGACTCCCAAATTTTTTAAAACCCACCGAGAGTCTTTCTTCGAGTTACAAAACGTGGAGCCTCTCCGTCCCCTCTGGACACTGGGCTGTGCTCTCTCCGGGGATCCAAGTCCTCACCTGGCAACAGTCTCCCCCTGGGTGTTTGGACAACCTCTTTGCAACCCTGAGGGTCCAGAATTCCGGGTCATCAACCCCATTCTAACCCCAGGAAAATCTCCATAGACACAAAGGTAGACGGGGCAAAAATTTCCACCATCATCCAGAAACTGATGAGGCCTCACTGTATGTGTTTGGATGAAAGCACATCATGTGTCCAGTCCCCAGAATCATCCACAAAGGGACCCCCTGAACGAAAGCTATTCCGGACCAAACCGGCTGACACGGATCTCGGTGTGAGCACGCTGGCTCCGGCAGGACCCTCTGCACCGCGCTGGCCCGCCTGCCACAGGTAATAAACAAAACGGAAGTGGGGGGGGTGCGGGCCACGGTGAGATCAGGCGCTCTGGCCCCTGCTTCCGGGAGCGCACTTTGATAAATAACTGAACAGCTCAGTAAATAAGCACATCCCCCCCACTTCCCGCCCCCTGCCTCCTTTTTTTTGGACAGAGTGTGCTTTTGATTTCTCCTTTCCGACTCAAAATGTGACAGGCTTGGGAGGGGGAAAAACATGCTGCTCTGTCCCCTGGGGCAGCGCGAGTCTACGCTTGCATTCAACCTGGCAGAACAGATCCTTGTCTGAAGCTCTGCTTGGAGGGGAGATCCGAGACCCCCGTCTCCACGTACCGCTTGTATTATAGGAAAGACTCAGAGAAGAAACAGTCAGTCGTGTGGAGCATTCGGCTTGTTAAAATCGAAAACAAATGGAGACCGGCCTCGAACATTCCCCGAGCAGAGAAAATCGGTTTTGTAATACAAGCAAAGCTTCCTTTAGCTTAATGGGCAAGGCTCACCTGACCGGGGTCACTTCTTGCTTAGGCCTCTGAAAATCATAGGCAAAACCAACACAAACACACACACACACACACACACACACACACACACACACACACACACATTTTCCAAGGTTGACATGAGGTAACCACTAACAAATGAAGAGAATTCTAAAACAATAACCAATCACCAATATTATAACCAGTAAATTGTCATTGTTTTCTCACTATATGAGCTTCTAAAAAATTTTTTTTTAAGTTTATTTATTTATTTTGAGAGAGAGCACCTGAGTGAGCAAATGGGGGAAGGGCAGAGAGCTAGATGGAGGGAGAGAATCCCAAACAGGCTCCTTGCTCTAAACATAGAGCCTGACTCCGGTCTGGATCTCACAAACCGCGAGATCGTGACCTGAGCCTAGATAAAGAGCCGGATGCTTAACTGAATGGGCCATCCAGGTGTCCCACTATATAAGCTTCTTTGTCATGATATACCTCTGAGCCTCCTTCCATGTATTAGTTTGAGGGGGCCTTGTCCACAAACTGTCTCTTTGGTGTGTGCACAATAAAACTTTATTAATTACTGCTTCAGCGATTCAACGATTTTACTGCTGTGATGTGTGAGCTTTTGACGGGCTCAACCCTGACCGAGGAATAGGTGACTGACTGTAGAATGATAAATATATCTGACTTCTATTTTTATTTTCTTCCAGAGTGGGCTAGATCGACCTGCCAATATGTTCCCAAACCTGAGCCTATTAAAAAAAAGAAAAAAAAAAAGCTGCATAGAAAATAGGTTGTGTACATCTTGGGGAACTGAGATGTGCTGTCATAAACTCCCAGAGTGCTGGCCTTGGCAGGGATGCTCATGGCAGGCTCTAACACCTGAGATTTGCAGCAGGCAAGATCCAGGCCGCCTGAGGTGACCCCATGGAGACATTCTTAGCTGTCTTGGGGGGCTGCTTGGGGCAGACCCTTTGGGCTGCTGACACTTTTATTACTTATTTTTTGACTTCCAAAAAATAATTATTTTATAAGCGAGGAACCCCATCATGTTGGCGGGTGGTTATTTCTTGCTGTTACCAGATTCCCACCGCTCATTGACCAAGGTCACGGTTTACATTTGACCTCTTGGCCGCTTCTCAAGCCAGAGTCAATGTTCAATATTCGTGGCTGAAAAGCTGCCAAACACAGATCTTTTACATTAATCACTGCATTCAAATCAGCAACTGCCCAGATGAAATGGGACATTTGCTTTTGCAGTGCATCGTTTACTACCTTGCAAATCAAAGACCTCCAGCTTGACTCAGCCTATTTGGAGCATAATGACACATAATGTCAAGGGAATCAACCGCTCCCAAACAGTTTTAAAGATCTGATTTACACCTAAAGGTGCATCCTCTGAAGGTCGAGCCTTCCCCAGGGCCTGGAGTCGGCGTCACAAAGAAGCTCGTATTACCCTGGGCCTATCCTACCTTCCTTCACAGCAATCGTGGAAGGGGACAAAATGAAATGGAGCCACTTTCAAATGGCGGTCGATCTATGGACTGACTACATAGGTGACCAGGAACATAATTTTTGTAGAATGAAAGAGCTGGAAAGGCAGGAGCGCCCATCAGTCAGGTCAGCCATGGTTTGAGCTGAGGTTTGGAGCCCCTTCCATGCTAGCCAGTGACCCTTCAGTGTGGGGAGGGCACACCGAAGAGGGGGGTCCTGGGGGAGCACGAAGGGGCCAGGGTGGGCTGAGTTGGGGCAGCAACTATTTGTCAAGTGAGAAAAAAGCATTTTAATATGTTAACCATCATTCAGAATATCTGCCAGGGTGGATGCCTCTGGTTATCTGCAATAGTGCAGAAACCATCAAAGCCATTTCAGGACGAAGCAGGCCTGCCATTTGAAACAATACCTAAAACTCTCCCGTGGGGGGGAAAACACACAGCTCATAGTTTGCACCTGAGAGATGATGGCGAACAAGTCACAAGAAGGCGTGGCCGCTCTCCTAGGAAGGGCCGGCGTGCGAGAGGCGGCCTGGGAGGCTCTCAGGCAGAGGGGCGGCAGGTGGAGCTCACAGAACCTGCCCAGGGGGTGCTGGCACCTCCAAGAGCCTTGGCTCCCCTCAGGTCTAGCAGAGAGCAGCTCCCTCCATGCCGTCTCTCTGAACATCCTTTTCTGCCCTGTTCTGGACTCTCTCTAATGGGGCTGCACTCGGCCCCTTCCTGGCGTGGGTCCTGCGGTTGTCTGGCCAATCGGGGCAAGTGACAAACGCATCTGTCCGAGCGTGATCAATTAAAATGAATCACGAATGGCCCTCCTCCCTGTTCCAGAAGCCTTGGCATTTCATTACTGAGATCCGCATACGTATGTGAAGAATTACGGAGCATCAGGGCTGGAAAGCTCTTGAAAACCTCAGTCCAACCTGTCCATCTTACAGCCTGGAAAACCGATGGAAGCCCAGAGAGACTGGGTCCTGTGACTGAGGCCACATAGCCAGGCCGAGGCAAGGGAGGAAGGAAACTCCAATAGGGATTCCTTCCCTCAGAGCCAGGGCTCCTACTCTCTCCTCCGGGGGGATGGAAGTTAGAGCAGGGGCAGGGTGGCACCCGGCCGGCTCTGTGTTGGGAGATGTGGGCAGCTCTTGGACAGCCTGGAGCCAGAACTCAGATTCTGGGCATTTGAGCTGCTACAGGAAAGTCACTGGCATTGACACGTCTCCTCAAGCTCCTGAGACCCCAACAGCATGCAGGTGCGTGATGCATGTCCACTGAGAGCGCGAACGGACGCGGCCGTTCCAGCCAGTTCTTCATCACCACCTGGGAGCTTCTGCGCTGGAGTTTTACTCCTGAGAACCCAGGTGACGCTTCATGTTACACCATACTTCTTAATTTCGATGTTATTAGCGTTATACAATACAGTATCTTCTAGTATATTTACGCCAAGGCTTTCTGCATTTATTTTTCTGTGTAAAGACCCATTTGAAAAAGACTCCATCCTTCACGCAAACAGACGGACAAAGGGTATTTGGAAATTTGAACTTCCCCTCGAGATGTGACAGAGCCTTCCCGCACCCATGTTTGCTGACATCCGGGAACTCAAGAAGAATCAGGAGTCGAAGCCTCTGGTGAGGAAATCTGGCTCCGGTTGGAAACGAGCTGCTGAGAACTTGCTGACCGCAAAGCCGGATTACAGGCGTGGCCCTCAACCCCCCACCCCTGTCTGCTCGAAGGGTCCGCAGGACGGCGATGGGGTCCAGTTCCCCACCTTCACAGAAAACCGTGTTCAGTTTTTATGACCCCGTTTCGTTCTCCCCGTGGAATACGGACACGTCAGGGTATCTTTCTAGCCAAGCTCTCCAGCCACGACATGGAGAGCGGGAATCTATCTAAGTTGCCCCAGCCCTGGGGGAACAAAGGAAACCCAGGTGTCATGGGGCAACTAGAGAGAAAAGTGGAAAGACCCTGCCTCCCCGGAGAGAACAGAGTCACTGGGGAGAGGGGGGATGAGGAGGTCCTCTGTAGCCACCACAGGCTCCATGTGACAAGTTGAGTGGAATAAGCAGGGCCCCGGGCGCTCAGGCAGGAAATGCCACTGAAATCTCGCACAGGACCATCCGTGAGGCCAAAGCAAGATGCCCAGACACCTTGGCACAAAGCAAGCTGAGAGTGGGGACCAGGTGCCAGGAAGAGATTCATCTCCACTCGGAGACAGGCTGGGCTCACAGAGGACACATTCGCCTTTAGGGTGATGTCCTCCAGGCCCATCCATGTTGTTGCATATGGCAAGATTTCCTTTTTTTTTTCCCTCGTAAATGAAGCTGAATAATACTCCATTGTATAGACGTACCACATTTTCTTTATCCATCCAACCATCAGTGGACAGTAGGGTTGTTTCCGTATCTTGGCCGTTGTAAATAACGCTGCAGTGAACATGGGAAAACAGATACCTCATCGAGGTTGATTTCAGTTTATTTGGATGTATACCCAGCAGGGGAGATTGCTGAATCACATGGTAGCTCGATTTTTAATTTTTGAGAAACCTCCATGCTGTCTTCCGTAGTTTGTTTTACATTCCCACCAACCCCGTGCAAGCGTTCAAACTTCCGTACATCCTGGCGGACACCTGTTACCTTTTATTTTTTTTTCACAATAGCCATCCTATTGTGGCTGTAACATAATAATCATAACAGCCGACAGGTGTGAGGGGACAGCTCGCTGCGGTTTTGATTTGCATTTCCCTGATGATGAGTGATGTTGCACATCTTTTCACAAACCTATTGGCCATTTGTATTTCTTCCTTGGGGAGATGTCGACTCAAGCCCTTTGGCCATTTTTTAATTGGGTGTGTTTCGCTATTGAGTTGTAGGAGTTCTTTATCCGTTTTGGGAATGAATTCCTTAGCAGGTATATGGTTTGGAAATTTTCTCCCATTCCACAGGCTGTCTCTCATTTTGCTGATTGTCTCCTTTACTGTGCCGACTTTTTACTTTGATGTCATCCTACTTGTCCATTTTTGCTTTTGTTGTCATTTCCAAGAAATCATTGCCAAGTACAATATGAAGGATGGTTCAACATGCACAGATTAACAAAAGTGATATACCGTATTAACAGAATGAAGTATAAAAGTCATATGATTTTTCAGGAGATACAGAAAAAGCACCTGATGAAATTTAACACCCTTTTGTGTTAAAAACTCAACACACTAGATATAGAAGTAACACACCTTAACATAATAAAGGACACATATGACAAGTCTGCAGCTAATATAGTCGGGGGCGAACGACTGAAAGCTTCAAGATATCTTGAAACAAATGAAAGTGACAACAAAATACACCGAGACGTCTGAGGTGCAGCAAAAGCAGCAGCAAGAGGGAAATTTGTAGTAACACCTACGTTAATGTCTCATCTTAAACACAAGGATCCCCTGGTGTTTTCACTGTGCAAGTGTGTTATGCTACCACCACCTGGTGGCGCTCTGCCTACATACAAGGTCCGGTTCTGAGTAGGCAAAAAAAACCCCCTTTTGACCTGAGGGTAGAATATGGTAGAATATATTAAACTGAATAGTAAAAGCAGTGACATTGTGACAAGGAGATGAGCTACACGGTTGGATGCCTGAGGAACCCGGAGGGAATGTTCGTGACGCCCAGAAGCAGCTTCAAAGCAGAGACGTGTTCACCTGACGTCAATAGGGAGCTCCACGGATGTTTCTATTCGCTCCCTGCCCCCCCATCAGATTTTCTTCCCATCTCCTGTTTACGGAAAACAGCTATTGCAAAAGTAGCAATCACTCTCCGAGGAGGAGAAACGATTCAGATGTTTCGGATGCCCGAGCCCCGACAGACAGCCGGGGCCAACGTCATCACCACCACACATTCAACACCGCCACCACGATGTCCGGAAAGCCCCGCTACTCACCAAGGTTGTACCACATGTCTCTGATTTCGAAGCCGATCTGCCTCCTCATGTCTCCGTACCTGAGAACCGAGGACAGGGAAAACGCTGAGTCACCCTTTCGAGCATTTGGAAATCAGACTTAGATTATTTTTAAGCACAACGAAAGTCCCCCATCACTGAGACAAACGAAGACCGTATCGACGCCGTGGCGTATTTGCCCCCAAAGGGAACGGAAGGAGGAAGGATCGAGCCAAGGGAGTCTCCCTTTCTCATCACCTCAGGCTCTGGAACGTTCCCCGCCCCCCCCCCCCAACACCCCCATGGGAGTATGAGTGAGGGGGTGGGGAGTAATAGCAGCATTTTCCTTTCTTCAATCTCTAATGGCAAGAGGAGGACCTGGGTCCCTGGCCTAAGGGGGAGCTTGTGTGCAGAGCATCCAGGCACCGCAGACACGAAAGGGCATCCTCCAACCCTGCTCACAAAGCAGCTTTCACACATTAAAATTAAGCCCTGGAGTGGACACGAGAGCAGGGAGGCCTCTGCCAAATATCCCTTTGGAAGGGCTTTGCACCAAAAGAGGTCAACAAATATTACCCGGTCTTTTGTTTATCAAGGAAAATAAATGCTAATTTCCCTTCTACCCGGTCAGCAGAAGAGGTGTGTGTTTTGTGAGAAAACAGGACGTGAGGCTTCGGAAGATAAACATTTATTAGTTTGTGAGCAATTTAACTTTTTCCTTTATTGCCTAACGAAAAAAAAAGCCTGATCATATTAAAAATAGTCATTTGCAAAACGATCGTAGAGTACGACAGTACAGCAGCTGGGTCATCAAGCCGCTCTGTTCTTCCTCACATCAGCTGATGTGGAAAGGAAAGCTGTGTGTACAGATGACCCGGTTGTGGCTCCAACAGCAAAGATCCTCCCCGTAAATCATCAACCGCAGTAGGCTGCCCCCTTATAGAAGTCTCCGGTGCCCTAAGCACACATCTGTCACTTCCGGCCGGAGAGGGCTGCAGGCTCAGACTCTCAACCAAGGAAGCCTGCCCTGGAGGCCCCTTCACAGAAGTCGACCCGGGGGCACAGCGCTTGTCCGGGTGCCACGGCCCACTGTACAGACAAGAACTGAGCTGGGAGTGTCAGCCCATTCCCACCAGGACAAGCTTGTCCTCTGATGTCAATGAGTTACCTTCCTGCCCAGCCCTACAACCGGGTGAGTGCTGATGTGGGTGAACTCGGTGAGGGAGAGAGGGGGGATCTTGGCCAAGGAATGCACCTGTCCCCACTGCCCCAGTGAGGAGCGGCCCATCCGCTGTCAGCAAAGATACTGGACCGAGTCCGTGGGTGACCAGAGAGCATCCTTCCATGTCCAACTGGAGCCCCAATTGCCCAAGGTGTGTATGATCTAAGCCCCGTTCAGCTGTGCACCCTGTCCGGGCTTGTAGATCCAGCTTCCTGATCCCCATTTTGCTCCTGCACAAATGACGAAGGGCCCCGGCAGCCGCTGCGGCCCAGACCCGGAGACAATGGGGCCGGCTGGCACCCTCCTGGCATTTACCCGGAAAGAGCACCGCGGAGCGTAAAGCCATACTCACGCCCGGTGCTGATGCCGCCTCCTGAGGCTGCGAGCATCTCGCTGTGCGGGTGGATGATCACCTCTCAGGGAGCAGGCATCTGGGGACCCCGGGAGCTCGGCATTGCAGGCAAGACCCCGGGAACATAGAGACCCCCCCCCTCCCCTGCCAGCACGAGTTCAGAGCCCCCAGAGGTGGTGAGAGCTGGTCACAGCGGCTGGCCTGCCACTGCCTGACTCAAGCTTTAAATACTCTTCTAACAGCCAGGGGACTCCCTCTCCTCCCGAGATAATAGCTCTCACACAACAAGAAAGGCCAAAACGCCAGGCGGCTGGGGCCATTCGGGAGTGACCCGATGTCTCGTGACCTACAGTCACCCGCCACTTCTCCAGAGCTGAGGCCGACCCCTGGGTGCCAGGGGGCCCACGCGGAAAGGGAGCCCCTGCCGCTTCTGCCTCCTCTCCCTGCGCATCACCTCTCCTTACGGTGCCCACAGAGGGTGAGATGGTCATGATGCCTCGCTTGCATTTCCCAGTTACGCTGTCCTGTCTTGTATGTGGAGGACGATGTGCCTTCACGGAATTTGAGGGCAGGATATCGGCAGAGATCCAGGAGCACATCCCTCGCCAGAGGCAGCTTAATCTCTACACGTCTCCGGGTAACCACCTGGTAGGGTCACGGCTGTCACCAGAACTCAAGGGGGGTTCCCGGAGCGTTTGTACCTTCCTCCTGAGGAGGAGAAAGCAGCAGTCCTCGGGAATGTCGGGGCTAACGCTCCTTACCTGGGAGCAGACCGGGGCTGGCGGCCTTGTGGGTCAGAACCAAGGTCATCTCTAACAGCCTACACGGGAGGGAGCGGAACCAGTTCTGGAGGGGGGAGCTAGAGGGCTCGGCTGAGTCACAGGCAAGGAGGGAAGAAAAAGATCCCGAGATTCGGACCCCAAGCCCCACGCCTCGGCCCGCAGCACTCATCGCGAGGGCCCGCAAGTGCGGGCGTCCCTGACCGCAAGACACGGCACTCTGTCACGTCCCGCCAAGGGCCCTGGTTTCATCGGACTCTGGCAGTAAGACTACGGGGTGAGCAAAGGGACGCTGCTGCAGCCCTCTTTCCACCGAGGAAGCAAAGGTTCCCGGGGGTGAACGGACCAGCCGGACAGCAGCACGGAGCTGGGGTCACCCGGCACCGCCCCCCACAGCCCGGCCGCCCGTGCCCACCCCCAGGAAAGGGAGCACCTCCAAACTGCCAGCGGGGCCCCCAGCAGACAATCCCCCCACAGCCCAGGTAGATACAGGGTCCCCCGCCAGGCCTATTGCTCTGACCTAAAATAGCATGAATCCGATCTCTGAGGCCTTATCTCAGTCTCTGGTTTCGGGAGTCTTCACCCCAAGGGACAGAAAACCCACTGTCCACCACAGACAGTCCAGCCTTGGGGGTGAGGCTGACCTGAGCCCAAACAGAAGCACACTGGGCAAGTCACCTGGCCACTCTGACCCTCAGTCTCCTCTTCTGCAGTCCTGGGATAATGATGTATGATGTTCACCTGCTAGGATTTTTTAAGAATGAGAGAGATAAGGCCCTCATATGTCCTAGCAAGTACCCGAGCCACTCTAGGTGCTTCCTTTACAAGCTCAGACTAGGCCTCATACAGCAGCCCCCTCATGGTTACAATGGCCATTTAAATTGATTCATTCGGGGAGGATTACTCATTGATTCATTAATTACCGAATGCTTGCTAGAGGCCAGGCACAGAGCTAATATGAGAATATTAATATCATAGGCAGAACAAAGTCCACAGACAATTACCCTCCGATGTGAAGAAGGAAAGATGTAATCCAGTCAGAGGGGAAAGAAGAGCATTCCAAGCAGAGGCGTCAGCAGGTGCAAATGCCCCGTGGCAGAGCAGGCTAGGTGATTATATTGACCAAGTAGGAAAAGTGGCTGGAGGACAGGGAGTCTCCTCCTTCCCCTTAAGAGAACAAGGGGAAAAAAAAGAGAGAGAGAGAGAACAAGGGGGATGCAGTCTGAACAAAGGCCACAGAGGCAGCTTTTTAAAGTTTATTTATTTATTTTGAAAGAGAGAGAGAGAGAGAGAGAGAGAGAGGAGGAGGGGCAGAGAGAGAGGGTGACAGAATCCCAAGCACGCTCTGAATGGTCAGCATAAAGCCCAATGTGGGGCTCAAATTCACAAACCATGAGATCATGACCTGAGCTGAGAAACCAAGAGTCAGATATTTAACCGACTGAGCCACCCCGGCGCCCCCACAGACAGTTTTTTAAAGTTTAAGTTTCGGGGCACCTGGGTTTACTGACTCTTGGTTTCTCAGCTCAGATCATGATCTCATGGCTGCATGAGTTCAAGTCCCGCATCGGGCTCTGTGCTGGCAGGGCAGAGCCTGCTTGGGATTCTCTCTCTCCCTCTCCTTCTCTGTCCCTCCTCCATTCATGCTGTCTCTGCCTCTCTCAAAGTCAATAAAAAAACTTTAAAAAAATTATGAGAGAACAAAGTTAAAGCTTCAAAATATTTTTGAAATAAGAAATGCGTTTTACTTTACTAACCAACACACATATAAAATATATGTGTACAAATGTTGTATGAAGTGGTAACCTCATTACCTTCATGGTCTCCATGAAGTATGGTCTCCAAATAAGTCTGTTGGGCATGACTGTCGGTTGAACCATGTCATCCATAAGAACATGTAGAGGTCCTGGCCCCCAGAACCTGAGAATGTGCCCTTATTTGGAAACAGGGTCTTTGCAGATGTCATCATGTTAAGATGACATCATACTGGATTGTGGAGGTCAGAGGGAGGTTAGGTCCAAGGACAGGTGTCCTTACAAGGGGAAGGAGATTTGGAGACACGGGGAAGGAGGCCACCTGAAGACAGGGGCAGAGTTGGGAAAGATGCAGCCAAGGCCAAGGAGCACCAGGGACTGGGGACAGCCACCTGATGCAAGAGAGGCACAGAACAGGCTCTCCGTCTGAGCTTCCAGAACGAGCCAAGTCTGCCCACCCCCTGAATTGGATTCCTAGCCTCCTGACGTGGGACAATAAACTTCAGGCGTTTCGAGCCACCCAGTGCGTTAACTATGAGGGCAGATGATCGCAGGAAATGAGTGCGATGACCATTAAGCTGGCATCCTGGCCCGAGGAAGGGCTGAGACGCACAGCTGAGAAAACGGCCTTCTGAAGGAGGGAGAGTGGAGTAAGAAGCCCCGAGAGCAAGGCTCGAGGAGCCCAGCCACCGAGTGAATGGCCCGACGGAGGACCAGGAGCCTGACAAGGAACAGCGAGGCCAAAAAGGAGGAAGAAGGTCAACATTCGTTCTGAGAACGAATGAAAGAGACAGATCGGTGTTAGGAGCGGGCGGAGGTTGAGGAACGGAGACAGATGTGGAGGCCGCTGGAGGGAGGTGATGGGCCAAGTGGGACATTTGAACGCTGAATCCCTGAGGGAGGCGAGAGGAGGTGGGACCCCAGCAGCGACCAAGGGAATAAAGTTCATGACACACAGGGCTCGGACGTGCCATGGTGCCCGGTGCCACAGAAGTTCTACCACGTTCAAAGGAGCACGGTGTCACTCGGGCATGGGGAACACGTGCCCCCTGCCAACAGGGACTCGGCACAGGGCCACCGTTTGTTACGTCTGTCTCCCCGGGCTCCTGCCTAACTCAGTTCACAGCGAATTTATTCTGAATGATCAGAGTCTCTCACAAAATGAGCACAGACACAAGTTATACTTTTTCTGAACTACTTCTTGTCACAATCTGGAGTGCAAACACAGCTTCGGGATTAGGTCACGTTGCAAAATGGGGCTTGTCACAGCTTTATTTCCCTCCAGTTTCCCTAAGAGCAACGTCTGTAGTTTGACCTAACACATGCACATCTCAGAGCCCCGCGTGGAGATATTTGTTTACGGGGTGTCTCATTCTGGGTGTGAACCTGCTTGGGATTCTCTCTCTCCCTCTCTCCCTCTCTCTCTCTCTCTCTCTCTCTCCCTCTGTCCCTCCCCCACTCATGCTGTCTCTCTCTCAAAGAGAAAAATAAAAAAAATAAATAAACTTTAAAAAAATATATAAAAAAATAAAGTTTAAGTTTCAAAATATTTTTGAAGACATAGGTTTTACTTTACTAATCAACACACATATAAATATATGTGTACATATGTTTTAGGAAGTAGCAACCTTACTACCTTCATGGTCTCATGAGGGTGCGACGGGCGGAGGGCAGATCTCTATCGTAAAAAATAAATAGAAATAAGTACATAAAGACGAGAAGCAGCATGGAAGACAACTGGGGAGAGGGTCCTCACGGAACCTGCATAACAGGTTCAAATGCACTGGCCTGAGGTTGGCCTTCAAATGTTACTCTCTTGGGCTGAAACTTTTAAGTGAGCATCTTATGCTTAGAAATGCCGGATGCCCAATTCCTGAACCCCCTTTCTCTTCCAGGACAAAGACTGGTCCTGAACACAGAAGCCTGTCTGTAGTCACAGGTCACGTTGTCACATGCCAGGACACATGTGTCCTGTGCACTAAAATGGCCAAGCTGGCTGCTAATCAAAAATAAACTCTTTTACATCTGACTCATATTTCCTGAGTCCCAATAATGTTGAAGATCGGGGTGGGGGGGTCGGCTGGGAGAGGGACAGATGATGGTCAGGTTTCGCATGTCCTCTGTGGGCAGTCACTAGCAACAAGGATGTCTGAAGGCTGAGTCAGTTAAATTTTCTTATGATACACTTTGGTTCCTAGCGGTTATTTATTTTGTGATTCACTGGAAGATCTCCTAGTCAATTTGGGTTTGACATAATCAGTTCTCTGCGTGGTATGGCCCATTATTTTACGTTACCCCCATGCACTTTGGGGAATGTCTCTGGAACGAATATCCTAATTATCTCCCCAACCCCGGTCATCGGGAGGATGGAGAGCTTAACGAGTGGGAATGAACAGGCTGATCTTTGGACACCGGGATTTTCTATCGTTCTGGGCCACAACGCCGTGAACCAGGCAGAAAGGAGCTGCTGAAGGCACAGAGGGAGAGGAGGGTTGGTGGGGGTGTACAGGTGCGGGGGGAGGGGGCTCCACAGAGAAGCCTTCACTCAGATGCATTTGGCTGGATTCAGGAACCCTAGAGCAGTAGACAGACCCCAATGGAGGCGGCCAGCGGCTATTAAATGGATGTGGCATCACTCCACCTTCGGAGCCCATGGTTCCCTCTAGAAAAAGATAGCCTTGCTCATCACACTGGACTGTGCTCTGTGTCAGCACCCAGCCTTGTGCTCAGACCCATGGGGTCGGCTCCCACATCACTGGGCCTCACGCTCTCCTCCAAGCCCTCCGGGCCTGGCCACTCACCTCTGCTTCGATAACCCACAGCATCTCTTTGCTCAAAGATCAGGCCATGCCCTTTGGGACTTGAGGACCCTTGTGAGGACTGGCCGTTCATTGACCCACAGCTTGGTCAGCCAACCTGGTAATTTGGCTGCTCCTTTGCCACGCAGCCTGGGATCCCCTCCTGCCAGAGGCCTTGGGCTCCCCACGTTGGCTCCTAGATGCCAATGTCCAGGCTGTCGCGGCACCCTGGGGGTCCCCAGCACCAGGACCCTGAGTGCAGAGCAGGTACTCAATCCCTTGGCACTAGCACAATTTTAAGCAGATTAAAACGGTTCTAGGTCCTGGGAAAATGTAAGCATTTGGGTAGGATGCCTTTAAATATGTCTTATGTAGATTTTGGTACTTAACAATAAACCCGCAGCTAGATTATAAAGTGTTTAAGGTACAGAAAGAGGCATGAAAAATACAACAAACATGGGTGAACCTGCCACACACATGGGAGCCACACGGCCTCACGGGCCACGGGCGCTTGTCTCAGACACAGAGAACACCTGTCCTTGGTGGCCTATGAAGGCCACACGCTGAGCTTAGGCCCCTGGGAGAGGGCCCCTCAGGCTGCACAGGGGCTGAGGCAGTCCTGCCAGAGTCTTGCAAAGACAACTACTAAAATGCTTGGGAGTTTTTCCCTCGGGGAATCTATGAGAAAATTTCAAAGGGAAAATCCGGAGTCTCTTATCGCCACGGTTATGAGAAAAAGAATGCTCAATTCAGAAGCCCTGTCGGCTCTGGAAGGGGAGACACCAGCTGGCCGTGTTTAATTTTCCTTGGCTTTGAAGCCTCTAAATGCACATAGCTATGTGAGAAGCAAAGGTTTTCTTTGGCAGCCGAGGCCCTGTGTGGTTAATGCATTTATTGACGTTGCTCTAGCTTCGAATGTTAACATTCACACACCAAAAGGGGGCCCAGTGCAGAGCCTCCCCATTCTGGTCTGGAGAAGGCTCAGAACCAATTGTTTTACGCTAAAAACCTCAAAGGAGATGCCAGCTCTTTTAAGCCAGATTTCCGGGTTCCATTCCCTTCTTCTCCTGCAGGCATCTTGAAGGGTTGGCCATGCTGTGCGCTTGGCAAAGAATGGATTCTGCTGTCGGCTGGAGCTGGGTTTGGATTCCCGCCTCACTGCGCAGTGAGCCCCGTACACACAGGTGGATTCACCTGCTGTGGGCCAGCTTTCCTTCTGCAGGACTGGATGACAAGGCGTCCCAGGCATCCGGGGCTGGCTGTGAAAGTTGTGTGGTACTCAGAGCGGGCCAGTTTTTTCTGCTGCTACTATAGAAAGTTCCACCGGGAGAGCATTTAAACCACAGGATAGCCGCATCTACCAGTCGCCAGCCCTAATTTTATAGGAGCCCTGAGATGATGTTAACTGGGCAAAGCGGAAGCTTCCCTATTGAGCTGGTCCCCAGAAGGCACCGCCCGAAGTCTGTCCCTGGGCCAAGCCTAGCAGTCTCACCCCACGTTGGCTCTGAGTAGGCCAACTCTGCTGCTAATAGGCCTTCCCAGGAGTCCCCAGTGGCCACCCACTTGGCCTACACCTTCTGGGGCCTTCCTCTTTTCTGAACACCGAACACATGTCTACATCAACGGTCAACGGACAGGAGCCACCCAACTGAGAAAGCCTGAAGGAAAGATGGCCGGCTGGGAGTCGACCTTTCTGTAGATGGCACAAGGAAAGGATAGAAGGTTCTAAGAGCAGCACAGGTAAACGTCCTGGGCTCTGAACTGCCAGGGTCAGAATGACCAGGTGGTTGGCACTGGCCATGTGGCTTCTGTGAAGCCACATCTGCGAAGTGAGGATGATAAGAGAACCCAATGAATAGGTTTTGTTTTGCTTTTAATGATTATACATGAAAAATGCACACGGAGTGCTCAGCGAGTCACTGGCATGTAGTACGCATTCGGTACATATTTGCTAATAAAATTCTTACTCTCCAGGGATGATGTGCTTTCGACGTGGCCAGCATGTGAGATACATGCTCACAGGACATGAGGAGCACTGAACAGCTGTCACCGTCTGAGACTCCCTCTGGAATCGCTAACATCAGGGAGTGGCACAGGGTCGGCAAAGCCTTGGAACAGTCAACGTGAAGCAGAGGCATTACGAAATGACTCACAGAAACGGGTGACGTGGAAACATGGGAGCAATTGGAGAACTCTTCTCCGAAGTCCTTATGAAAGGGGTGCTCAGCAAAGAGAGAGGTCGGCGAAATTGAGGCAGAAAGAGGGGAGGCGAGACCCTCAGGGCACCCAAAGTTTGGAAAGAAAGCACGCAAGGGCTCTTTTCTTTGTCCTGGACCAGTAGCCATGAAGGATGCAAGAACTGAGGCAGGAACGTGGGGTGCCCGAGAGGTCTGTTAGGATGATCCAAGGGCTGGTTCAGCCCATAGGATCTCCTACCTGGAGCACGAGAGGGGGAACCTCTTGCAAAGAAGGAAACCGGGAAGCTCTCACCCCAAAGGAGTTCTTCAACAATCTCAACTGTGCCAAGAGCTTGCATTAGAAGCTTCCTTTTTCGAAGGAGCATTGCAGAATTGGGCAATAAAGAAAACCATGTGTGCAATGACATCAGCAAAGTGCGTGGCAAAAGCAGCTATCTCCAGAAACTCCCATTCTGTGAGGTGCTAATGGTGGTGGGCACTGACTCTGAACTCACCAGGATGAACCCTGAAATTTTAGACCTGATCCATGGGCTAGAAGAGGCAATACCAGATTCATGATTTGAAACCACCCTTTCATTACACCATGATTACATCTCAATTTGCATACCAAGACGACGTGGAAATTATGCAGGCTCCTGCCCATGACCTCGCAGACTTACTTGTTAAGGATTTTGGCTCTCTTCGCGCTCGAAAAATTCTCCAGTTGCAAGGACTCTTGAGTGAGGAAAGCGACAGCCAGGTGAAAGTAGTTGTTCCAAAGCTGAAAACCAAAACGGCGGAGACACTGAGGTGCTGAACAGCTTAATAACCCTCTGAGACATTCCTCATTTGCCCCGCACACACCTCTGAGATGTTTAGAAACCCACAGTCACCTACACACACGGCTAACCAGCCACCCAAGGTGTGGTTCCGAGCTGGGCGTGGGCACTGAGGTCACGGTGCGCGTGCTCAAAACCCAGGTCTACCACCTCCCTGAACAACTAACTTAACATCTCGGTGCCTCAGTTTCCCTAGAGGTAGAGTGGGCATTTAAGTAGCACCCATCTCATAGAGCTGTCAGAGAATCGAAGGAGTATATACGTGCAAAGCCATTGGGTGGTGCCCCGCACGCAGTAAGAACATAATAACGTTGGCTCTTACTGCTATATGCCATTGAGCCCCTTATTTAATAATATGTAGATTTCGCCCCACGTCAGGCTCTGTGCTAACAGCTCAGAGCCTGGTGCCTGCTTCGGATTCTGTCTCCCTCTCTCTGCTCCTCCCCCACTTGTGCACCCTCTCTCTCCAAAATAAATAAACATTAAAAAATATTTTTAAATTAACATATAGATTTCTCTAATTGTATACAAACACTAGAAAACTAAGGAGGAGAGATGCAAAAAATCCAACATTTTATATTCCAAAGACTTATAGACCATGTGGCTGAACAGACAATTCAGAAATGACTTTGCTATAAAGCTCCACGCAGTGGAAGGTGTGTGTAGTTTAACGTGGTAACCTGGACATGCTGTCATAAAAGCGTCATTGTGGGTAGATTCCTAAAACATGGAACTAATGCCCCCTGGTCATATCAATGCTTAAGACCAGCTCAAAGACATTAAAATGAAGAATTCTTGGAGCACAAATGGGGATGACTCAGACGTACTCTTCAACCCACTTGGCTTGTGCCAGAGGACAGACTGTGGGGCCGGGGCGGCGGGGGCAGGATTCCACCTGCTCCCGGTGGGAAAGAGCTTGGACACACTTCTCATCATACGTCCAAGCTTGAAGGGCCTTCGTAGTCTTTGGAAGAAATTTGTGGGTGCTGGTTTTCTCATTTACAAAACAGGGATAATATTTATTCTATCAAATGAGATTGTTGCAAAAGGTTATATAAAAAGAAGGTGTTAACAGTACTGACTCTATTTTTAGTTACCTATGAGGTAAGTGGGAATTTTAAACAAGAGTTGTAAGTAAGTATGCTGTCTTCCATTTATCTGACACATTTCACGAACAGGGCATTTTCTTAGTAATACGGCAGCTCATAGGATCGCTGCAGAATTGCCCAGGTAAGTCCTGTGCCCGTGATCTCCGAGGAGGTGCAGAGACTCGCCCAAAGCCATGGGTTGCATGTGAAGCAGATTGAGGGTCTCGAGTGGGGTGTCCTGAACCTCACCACTGATGGTTTTTCACCACTCACCAAGGTACATTCCCATTTAGCCCCATTGACACTAAAAGGGTCAATAATATACAAGTTGCTTCTTTTGTTTTTGGAACTCACAGCCCTCCCCACCCCTGGCCCCCCACCCCACCCCCGTCTCCTGGCAATGGCCTCTTGTTGTAGCACTGGTGGGAGGCATGGCCGCTGTGGGTGCATCCTGAGAATCACAGGCAGGGGCTCAGCTAGAGCTGTGCGTTCATGGACTATAACACAGATATACTCTGGTGGGGGGTGTTGATTATGGGGAAAGCTGTGCATGTGTCAGGGTTAAGGGGTATTTGGGAAATCTCTGTGCCTTCCCCTCGATGAACCTAAAACAACCTTAAAAAAAAAGTCTTGGGGCACATGGGTGGCTCAATCGGTTCAGCATCTGACTCTTGGTTTTGGCTCAGGTCATGATCCCAGGGTCATGGGATCAAGCCCCACATAGGGCTCCCCACTGCTTAAGATTCTCTCTCCCTCTTCCCCTTTCCCCTGCTTGAGTGCGCTCTCTCTCTAACAAACAAACAAAACCTTAAAAAAATCACATAAAAATACAAACCAAAAAATGGTATACAATGTATGATTGGAGGTGTGCAAGTAACCACACCCATGTGGTGCTGACCCGTGAAGGCTGTGACTCAATACCTGAACTTGAATGGGGTCTGAGGGCTAGACGACAGCAAAAACATAAGCTTCCTGGTTTGGGAAGTTTTACTGTAGTTGCATAGGAGAAAGTTCCAATTTGCAGGAAATACACACTACAACACTGGGGGGGGGGGGGGTGCTAGGTTAAGAGTTCTTTGTATGGTATTGGCAGGAATGAGAGGCAGGCTGGGCAGGGGCACAGGGAAGCAGAGGGGGGAAGTAGCAGGCGGCCCTCAGGGCTGATTAGTGGAAAGAGAAGCAAGTGCCTGGAGAGAGAACCATGCAGTGATCATGAGGACGTAGGAACATAAAAATGCGCCTGGTCAGAGCACCAGCTGCCTGGAGCTCACAGTGAAGGCTGTCTCCTCCATAAGACACTCAAGCCCTCCACCTGGGGGTGGGAAGGAGGGTGTGCTTCAGGGTGGAACAGCAGTCCATACGCACTTAACGCCTGCTAAGGGGCAAGGTGTTATGTTGGTGTCCCAAAGTGTGTGTGGGTGCGAGGGAAGCATCCCGGGGACCTAACTCATGAAACAGTGAACAAGAGCAGCAGTGACAGACGTTACACTCAGAGCAGCCACTCTTCAAACACACAACAATCCACCCAGCAAGTAATGGGTGAGGCTGATGTGGATAAAACGGAAAAACCAAATGAAGACCTAAATATTCCTGTATTGGATGGGAAAAAATAAATACTGCAGAGTATTCCCCCCATACTGTAACCTTTTCCTACATTTATTTATAAATTCAAAGGAGTCTCAATTAAAATAAAAGCAGCATTTTTATATGCGAGGTTAACAAGCTGATTTTGCATTTGATATGGGAGAGGAAATATAAAAGAAGAGCCATGATAATTTCGCAATGGCACACTAACAGGGAAGCCCTGGCTCTACTAGCTGGGTATAAAACCAGTAGATAATAACACAGGAAATAGAACAGACACACACACACACACATTTGCAATTATGTTTTTTTATGGTGGCATTTTAAATCACTGGGAAAGAAGAACCTATTCATGAAATAATTTGGGAAAAAGTCAAGTTAAACTCTTGCCCCTAGCACTAACTAGAGAAATCCCAGGTAGGTCAATCATCAGGAAGTTTAAAAAAAATTAAAAAAAAAAAAAAGCAAAACTATCAAGGTATTAGCAGATACTAACTACATGAAATAAAATACAACAATAGTTACATTTATAACACTGAGGCAAAGAAGGATTTGCCAAATAAAACATAAAACCCAAAAGCCATAGAAGAAATGACAGATTCGATGGAAGAAAAATTAAAAATTTAATATGATAAACCTAAACCCATGACGAGGCTATATTAAGAATTTCAACTTACAGAAAAGGGTGACAAATAGCCCAATAGGAAAATGAGTACAGGAAAGGATCAGATGGTTTGTAGTAGAAATCAAACAGCCAGTAAGTATTCTCAGCCTAAGTAGCAATCAAAGAAATTCTAACAAAAATAAGAATCAATAATTTTAAAGAAACTGGTACTGGAGATGATTTTAGACAATGGCTGCTCTCAAAGAAGGTTAGTGGAATTGCAAATTGCTACAGTAGGATAATTTATCAGTGTCCATTCACGTACAATTTCATACCACTCGGCTTGGCAATTATGCTCCCAGGAGCCTGTCTACAAATGCAGCACTGAGATGCATTGCTTGCAACAGGGACAAACTGGAACATTCTGTAGGTCATCAGTGCAAAAGTGCCCGCACAAATGTTGGTACATTTACATTGTGAAATGTGACAGAACAGAACAAAAAATACAGAATATAATCCGGTTTGCGTTAAAAGCAAAAGAGAGCAGACATAGGTCTGGATAAATGCATAAATAGGCATCAGGAAGTACACGCAATTAGTTAAGAGTCACTCTGCAAAGAGGAAAAGGGTGGGAAGGGGTCTTGCATATCTTACTTGATGCGCTGATTTACATGCATGCATAGTTTACAATGAGATTATATCCGTGCTTTTAGGATATGGGAAAACAAGCAGTAAGCAGAGAAAATGATAAAAACCGAAAGTGGGAAAAAATATTAACACTTCTAGATATACAGTTCCGGATATATTATTAGATACTTATATTCTATAATGCAGATACAATAGACATTTAAAATTTTAAAATTATAAAAGAAATACGGGCATAGGTTCCTTCTCCGTAAACGATCCTGCCCAGGAAACTAACGTCATTTGCATCTGGATGCTTTTTTTATTAGCAAACTTTAGTAAACTAAGTAATACAAAAATCATTATTAGCAGAAATACATCCAGAGTGCAGTGGAACAGAGAGCCATAAACACCGATGCCAACACTAATGGCAAATCATGCCAGGCAAAACTGGTCCTTATCACTTACACGCATTCCCACCACCTCCTTCCTCCACACCCCCTGTGAGCCCTGAAGGAGAAGGGCCAAAAGTGATCAGATCAGCTGACCAAAGCCAAGGCCATGTCCAGTAGGGTCTGTGCCTGGTAAAGGCCAGTGCAGATAGCACAGAGCCAGGAGGAACCAAGTGCTAACAGCCAGCAGGGCTCAGGGACGGGAACCAGCTTCGTTTTGTCAGCTGAACGTTCCCTCCCTACATCAGGACGGTCTGGGTCTGAGACGGTCTCCTCAGTTACTCCCTGCTCAGATCCTACTTGTCACTCTGATTCAGTACTTTGGCTCTGAAACAGCTCCATCTCTGTCCTTGCTAAATTGAGCAAATACTCCAAAGGCAGAATTTTCAATCCTTGGGTTCCAGCAGGACATCTTGTAAATTCCATTTCCATACCTTGGATGGGAACCCAATTAAGTTCGAGGATTAGAAATGTACGACATTGGCTCAGACCAGCAATTTGTTTTAGCACGATTTCCCAACAAAGGGCTTGTCTACCTCTTCTCTTACCTGTAGCTCAAAGTTGGCTTGATCCAGAAATTTTTTGTTCAGCATATCTGCATACTGATTAATCGCTCGCAGGAAGACTCTGAAAGATCAAGAGAAAATTACATAATTACACACTTATGCTCTGGCACCTTTGTAGGGTTTGGCATTTCAATTAGATACAACCCGAGACTGTCTGGAAAGTGAACTCTCAAAGTCCTGTGAAAAGCTGTGAGGTTGTGCCAATAAAAAGCCCAGAGAATTATATGCAGATGTTCTCCAAATTAATCAAGGAAATTAGCACGTGTGGAATAAAAGAAACAGACCAAAATAACAGCATCTGAAAGTAACATATGAAAAGTATCTCTAAAAAATCTAATTTAAAAAAAAGAAAGAAAGAAAAGGTGCAAATTAAATCCTCTTCTCAAGTCACGATGTCTTCATGGTATTTTATTAAATTGGTCTTTGCTTAGCTGGCTTTCTACGGTTAAGCTTTTGAAAGCACTGCTGTTCGCCATCTATCAGGCTTGGAGCAACGGCTTGGTGACATATTTGGAAATACGACTTATTTCAGTGTCATTTGTCCTGTGTTCCAAATGTTAATTTTGGTAACTAATTACTTGTTCAAACACAATTTCAAAAGCTGTAGTAGATATGTAAGTGATTTAACAAGAATGCTGGCAGGAACTGTATCGATCCATTGATAACGTACAATTTTAAGCAGCTGAAGCAAAATATCGCATCCTTCAACACCTTGAATTTGACGTTTCTATGATGAGATAGGTAGTTTGGGAGGTTATGAATGACCCCCGAGTACTAAGCCTTCCGCCAGCCTGTTCATCCTGGAGATTTGTTTTATTGCCCTTGAGGGTGTTTACAATACCCAAGCTCAGTCCAGATACTTCTTTTCAAATGACCCTCTCCCTTTGCACAAAGGCAGGATGCAAGAGGAATTCGCATTAGGTCACAGATAATAAACTTAATTACACTTCCTCGGTTTAGACAGCAGGAAGCAGCCAGAGAGGGTAAGAGAAATCTAGGTTACTTCCCAGGAACCGTGCTCTCTGAAAGCACTGTCTCTTCGGCTGTGCCTGCCTGGAGAAGCTCATCCCTGCCAGTCTCAGGGCCACTAGAGGCTAAGGAGGAGGGAGGAGGGAGGAGGGAGAAAGGAGGAGGGAGGAAGGACGAGGGAGGAGGGAGGAGGGAGGAGGCAGAAAGGGACTCTCCACCTAGGGCTTTAGGGAGGTCTCGGATTTGGATCCAGGGCCAAAACAGGTGTGACAAATGGCCTGTGCTGGAGTTTTCCATCTCAGGTGTGGAAGAAAAGCATGGCAGGAGTTGTCTGAATTCTTCCCTGGTGACATTAAATAGAACCAGAAAGGAGGCATCTGTGTTTTAAGTGACTCTCAATGGTGGGACATGGGGACCCTGGCCTTGTCCATTAGCCGGGAGCACAGAAGGGGCAGCAACATCCATCAGCCAGAGGGGTGGCAGACATTATGCCTATCAGATGCCCAGTTAAATGTGAAAAGTAGCTCTCATGGCTGAATTTTGTGATTTATTGAGAAAAGCAGAATGCAGGGCACTTAGGGCATCCTGACAAATTAATACAGCACCAGGATGAAAATCACTAAATTTAGGACACACCTTGCATATATACAACACCTGGCGGCCCCAATCAGCCCTCCGGTCCTGGGCTGGGGTCTCCTGGACCAGGGTTAGCCCTCAGAAGTACAAGATGTGTGGCTAAGGAGACAGTGGTCTGCCTTGCCCACGTGACCCTTGGCGACAGCGTTCAGAGAGCATCTGGGGACGTGTACTGCATTAACCCTGGCAACCTGAGAAAATCCCCCCGAATGTCAGTGGGGCAAGACCACTTCCTGTCATTACGGGGGTGACTCCCACGCCGTACAAAAACCCCAGGCTAATGACCACGGACACATTTTTCCCCCTTAATTGTTCCTTCAGTTTCAGAAGTCAGCTGTTTGCTAGGGTACCCCAGGGTCCTTCTGAGCTTTAAGGAAGACCCTCCCTCCATCCCTCTATGACAGTAAAGGCAAGTTTACTAGAACACGCGTTATTACTACATGGTAATTATTCTGCCTCGAGATAGCACCCAAACAGTTACAATCTGCTACTTCTAATTAAGGTCTGGAGCAATTTCAGCTGGTTAAATAAAGATATTTCTCAAAATGACTTTTTTTTAAAAAAAAATATGCCATGCTGAAATAATATGAAGGCCAAATAAAAACTTTTTAATGAACTGACACTGAGAAAGAGCAGGGCTGAGAGAGATTCTATAATTTAGATTCACTATAAATTTTTTAAAAAGTGAGGACAAAAAGCAAATAACACAGAATGTGAGTTGTAGCAGGACACCTAAAGGGAAGATCAAATAAAACCCATCATTAATGCCATCAACAAGGGCGAGCTGCTCAGGTTCAGTGCATCTAGGGCCACGCGCTTTCTAGAGAACCATCCACCATCCAGGGCACACACAAATTATACCCCGCAGCCCACACCTGAGGGGATTAAAAGCTGAGCAATGCCAAGTGCATCTCAGGATCAATCACTGATCTAAGGAGGCAAAAAGAAACATAAACAGGGTTTTTTTTTTTTTTTTTACATAAGAACATCTTTTATCTGCTGTAATCCAGGGTTCTTTCGAATAAATGTTAAACTAGAGAAAATAAATAAGAAAATCACATGAGAAGCTTCTGCATAACAATATGCTTTCAGTCACAGAGGAATATGGAAAGAATCACAAACTAAGCTGAGTGCCTGGACAGCAGGACACGTTTCTAGTTTAAGATGAAGAGTTCAGGCTGGTTCAACACAGCTCAAGATCAAGTCCTTATTATTGAGAAGCAACAAAAGGGAGGGTGGGTGTGAATGGGCTGGCTCTGCAGCCCTGGTGACTGTCTGTGCTGGGCATTGATGGAGCTGGGCTCAAGGACAGGGAAGGCCTCCAGACTGTTCCCAAATACTCCTGTCTGCTTATTCATTCATGCGCTTGCAATGCTAAGTCACCACCCAGCATGGAAATGTCCCCTAGGTGTCCATCACAGGAATGGATGGATGGATGGATGGATGGATGGATGGACAGATGGATGGATGGATGAATGGGTGGGTGGGTGGGTGGATGGATGGATGGGTGGGTGGTTGGGTGGGTGGATGGATGGATGGACGGATGGATGGGAGGGTGGATGGATGGGTAAATGGATGGATGGGTGGATGGGTGGGTGAGTGGGTGAGTGGGTGGATGGGAGGGAGGGTGGGTGGGTGGATGGGTGGATGGATGGATGGATGAGTAGCCTAGAAGATCAGGCCCTAACCTGAGGCTAGAATTTTTGGTAGCCATTGATCTCTGTGGAGTCCTTACATTCTGAGTAGATTTTCCACTCTGGGGTTTAGCTCTTTTGAGTTTCCTGTTAACCAAAATTCTTATTAGGCATTTGGCATTTATGGTTGGGCACTGTTCCATCATTTTTGCCTTAACCTTCAGAGATGGCCCCCTCATTCTCTTCTACACCTCCAGAGCTAGTCCCTCTTTCTCCTCTCTACCTCCAGAGCAGTTCCCATATGCTTTTCTCCCCCTCCAGAGCTGTCCCCTCATTCTCTTTTCCACCTCCAGATCTAGTCCCATATTCTCTTCTCCCTGTCCAGAGCTGGTCCCCTCATTCTCCTCTCCACCTCCAGAACTAGTCCCACATTCTCCTCTCCACCACTAGAGCTGGTCCCCCATTCTCCTCTCCACCTCTGGAACTTGACACTTGATGGCAGGAACCCTGTCTTTTTTAACAGCATTTAAAAGGACCCCTGGGCACTATGAATATTCTGAAGGGTTCTGATCTAAGGAACCATTAGCCTCTACCTGAACTAAAGAATCTCTCAGAGCCAGTGGTGTGTCCAGGATTGGTACCAGTCAAACACAACAAAATAAAAGCAAAAAAAACACATCCTGAGCCTGCCTTAGTGCAAAGAGAGAATCTAACCTCTGCATCCAATATTACCACACATAAGCCCAGGACACCATGAAGAGAGGGCATACATACTGCTCCCCGCGTTCTTAGCTGCAAGGGACAGAGGGGGCCAGCACTGGAAGGTGGGAAACAGTATAGACTGGCACCGCTTCTGCTCTGCCAGAAAACTGAGGGACTCAGGAGATAAAGATTCATAACTCTGTGAGCCAAGCAAGTTATGTCTATTCCCAGCCGGGGAGATTAAGTAATTTCTAAAAACAAAGCTAATGGTCTGAGAATCAAATGCTTTCGAGGATGCTGTCCCACATGGTCAAAACGATTAAGAAAAAGTGTGAGCCCATATTTAATAGTTCTTTTCAATCATTTTTAAGCTTTGGATGACTTTCTTTATAATGTAAAATCTTGGAAGATAAAACCAAACACACAAATAAATAATGTAGACAGAACCACAGGCAAATTATGTCATCTCCAAAAGATTAAAAAAGCCATAAGGTCTAGATGTACTTTGTCTAAGACATTCAAGTTATTCAAAGCAAATGACTGCAAATTTTATTTTTAATGGCCGCAAGGAAAGGACTTAATTTATGTCACTCTTCTTGGTAACTGATCCCTGTCTCCGGGACTCCAAGCTACAATCCTGTCACAACCAATCCTGTCACAACGTTCCCCATTTTCAATCATTAGGGGCCAGTGTGACAGAGCCTATTCCCAAACCTCATACAATTAGGAGAAACAAACAAACAGAAAAACAGGAAGTTTTCCTGACTTCCTTCTCTTCTACCTGGATGGTTAACCACAGTGAGCTCCCAACAGAAGCAAAATGGCATACTGTAATTCCTAATGGTGTCAAATATGAACTGGATTATTGTCCACACACCCACATGCATACATCCAATTACAGTCTTAATCCAATTCTTTCTACCCATTGCCTATCACCTAACTATTCTCCTGTTCCCTCCCTATCAATCAATCGATCAATCTATCTTTTCACATCCGTGTAAACATTTAGCCTCAAGAACTTTACAGTGCTTTTCTGTCCATCTCTCCTCTACCTGTCAACCATCTACCCATCTAGTTATCTATCCTCTTCATGTACATGTAAACATTTAGCTAGAAGACCTTCATAAAGTGGCTCAAGTTTTTGAGATTCTCATATTTTCAAATGAAAAGTACTCACTGTGAAGTCCCTGAGTTCCCTTGAACTTTGAATCCAAGGGTCTTGTTTTTTAACTTTGAGATTAAGGGTAACAAAGAGATATGACCACATCGTACAAAGTGAACACCACGATCTCCACTGATAAAATGTTAAGTAGCATTAAGTAGAAAGGGGCAGACACACCCTAGAGTTCTACGCTTTGACACATCTTTAGGAGACAAGGCTGGGGGTGTGGAGTGGGGCTCAGCGGAGGGAGGCAACTGCAGGGATCCGAGCCCCTCGATCCCAAGCATCACAGAGAAAATCCTGCGGGCCTTGCCTATGGGACCACATCCCTGCTCTGTCCTTGCACGAAAAGGGACTTGGATGCCGCGTGGGCTCCAACAGGGGACCTTCCCAATAAGCTGCCTGTTGGAAAGCCGTGTGTGCGGCACAATAAAAAGCAGCACAGTCCTAAATAATTACGTGTTAATTGAGTAGAGGGGAACTTAGCAAGTGCAACATAATCAGGAACCAATTTAACTATTAGAAGTTCCTGGCACAATTACAGTCGCTAAAATGACTTTATCACGACGGAGCCTCAGGCTTTTCTAGCATCTCTGTTACCAGTGTTTCTGCCAATAAAACTGGAAGATGAGGTGCCTCATTATGACACAGGGAGAAACGGCAAGAAAGGCACTGAACTTTGTAGAACACAAAGCCCCATTTCTCAGACGGTGACGCGGTGACGCTGCGGGGTGTTTCATTCCTTCCGTAAACGTACTTTAAGTTACGTAATTAGAGTGTACAGTTCACTATGAGGGCATTTAAATACCTCTGGCATTAAGACAAGAGATGCTTTGAGGCGGGGGGAAAAAAGCATCTTTTGACGAAATGTTTTGCCCAAAATAAGTGGAAGGAAGGGAAGAAATTGAAAGTGACACGTTCTATCCCTGCAGAGAACAAGGAATAGGAGGTGGAAAACTGCCTGAAATGATTTCCGCATGATTCAGGAGCGCTGGGAAGGAGGGCAGACTTCAGGAGACGTGATAAGGAGACGCAGAGAGCGTCCCCTTCGACCAGGAGGGAGACCGTGTCTCACACCTGGCAGAGGTCAAGGCAGTCACCAAACGAGATCAACCACTTCCTTTCAGGGGACCCCGGGCGTTCAAGACACTTGTGCACGAGGAAGTGACTTCTAAGCAAGACCCCGGGATGAGATAGGACACGTGGAGTGATCCCCAGAAGGTGGGGAAGCTGGTGGGACCTGCTCCCACATTTGCGATTTGGGACATAGTGGGAAGACCAATGTCACAAGAGCTATCCGGGAAGGAGGCAGGAAGGAGTGGCTGGGGTCAGACTTGTGAGAGGTTGGAAATGCCAGGGTACAGTCTGCTTGTTACACAGAAGCACAGAGGGAGCAGTAAAGTCAAAAGATCCAACTGCCATTGTTTTCGAATGCACTAGAAGCATTTCTTTTCCTGAAGATTTCCTGAGTTCTTTTTTCAAATCAGGCTTCATGAACTACAATCCACATTTCTGTGACTCTGTCCGCTGGCAGCCCTGGCTGAGGCGGGCTCAGTCGTGGTGCAGAGAGAATCCCCAGGGAGCGTCTGCTGGGAATGAAGGCCGTGTCACCTCTGCTGTGCGATCTCCCCAGGGCAGAGGTCTTGGGGCCTCGCCCACCTGTCCGACACACACTCTGTCTCCGGGTCCCACCAAAACAGTACTCGTGACCCAGGAGCCACCTCGGGCTGATGGTGAGAACCGCTGATGATAACTGGGACTCTCCCAGTTCTGTGATTCCTGTCCTGCTCGGCCACCCCTCACCTCTGCTGCTTTGCTGGGTGAGCATTCACTGAGCACCTTGTACATGCCCAGTGACCTCTGTCACTTTCATAAAAATCATGCCATTTAATGCTCCCAAGTGCCGCGGGGGTATGAATTACCTCCTATATTACACAAAAGGCTCCAAGAGACAGAAGCACATGTTCCTGGAAGGGCTTAGACCCTGGCTATGACCGGTCAGCATATCATGCAGCCTTCCTTAGGAAGCTCAGTCAGCGTGGTCAGCACAATACAAATAAATCCCTGCAATTATTTTGCTCTTACATTGTATTAAGGAAAATTTCCAACACATACAACAGCAGATGGCATAAGAGACTCTCACGCACCCCTCACTGGGTTTCAATGATTACCACCTCTGCACATTTCCTCTCTCCCCCAGCCCGTACCCCCTCACATTGTCGTTATTCTTTTTCCTTAAAGGACTTGAATTTTCAAGCAGTTTTAGTTCATAACAAAGCTGGGGGTACAGCACGGACGTTCCCATATGCTCCCTGCCCTGCCCCTCCCCACTACCGGCATCCTGCACCAGAGGGTACCTTTCCTGCAGTGGGGGAACCCACACTGACATGTCATTATCATCCCAAATCCACGGTTTGCATCATTAGGGTGTGCTCTCGGTGTTGCACGCAGTGGAATGCACACTGCCGGATGCTACGGAGTAGCCTCACTGCCCTGAACATCCTCTGGGTTTCACCTGTTCGTCCCTCCCTCCCACGGAGCCCCTGGCAACCACCCATCCTTTTACTGTCTCCATAGTTTTGCTTTGTCCAGGACATTATGCAGTAGGAATCATAAAGTAGCCTTTTCAGGTTGGCTCATATTATTATTATCATATTTTCTAAGTCCCCTTTTGCCAGGTCTCAGATCCTTAATGCTTAAGGTGCTTTGCAGCAAGGGCCAACAACACGTGCTCTTGTTAGGCTCTTTTCTTACGCACCTTGGCGCCAAAGAGTGCCTGCCTTCCCCAGAATTTATGGGTCATTCACAGCATCAGGGTACCCAGTGCCCCGTACTGCCTGCTAATGGTCAAGACGCAGTCCCTGCCACTGACGAGCTGTGTGGTTTTGAGTAGGTCACTCTGCTCTCAGAGCCTCGGTCTTTACCTACGTGAAATGGCTATTGGGGCACCTGGGTGGCTCAGTCGGTCGCGCATCTGACTCTTGATTTTGGCTCAGGTCATGATCTCGTGGTTCATGGGATCGAGCCCTGTATCAGGCTCTGCCCTGATAGTGCGGGGCTTGCTTGGGATTCTCTCTCTTCCTCGGTCTCTCTCTGCTCATCCCCTACTCACTCACTCTCTTTCTCTCAAAATAAATAAATAAACCTTTACAAAAAATTTTTAAAAGGTTTATTCATTTCTCAGAGACAGAGTGTTGATGGCAGGGGTGGGGGTTGGGTGGGGGGAGGTCAGAGAGAGAGGGAGACACAGAATCTAAAGCAGGCTCCAGGGTCTGAGCTGTCAGCACAGAGCTCAACGCAGGGATCAAACTTACGGACTGTGAGATCATGACCTGAGCCAATGTCGGATGCTTAACCGACTGAGCCACCCAGGCGCCCCAATAAAAAACTTTTTTAAAAATAAAAATAAAATGGCTATTAACACCAACCACACATCCCGTGAATGGCACGGATTACTATTATAATTCATACATGTACAGATCTGTCAACTACATACAGACCAGTTGGGATACAAATCCCACGTCTGCTATCCTCAGCAAGCCGGCTGTGTGAAAATGCTTCCCCTCCACCCTGGCTACAACACTCCCGGCCCCCTATCCTTCAAAGCGGCAAACTACAGCCCCATACATAGCCCATTTGTGTAAATGAAGTTCTTTTTAATAAAGACTTTTAAAGAACGGTGAAATGCATATAACGTAAATTTACCGTTTAACCATTTCTAAGCATACGGGTCAGTGGCATAAAGTGCATTCACACTGGTGGGCAAGCACCGCCTCGGTCCATCCACAGAAGGCTTGTCATCTTCCCAAGCTGAAACTCCCAACCCATTAGACAACTCCCTATTCTCCCCGCCCCTCCCCCTGCCCTAGCAACCATCCATCTCGTTTCTATTTCTAGGAGTTTGACCATTCTAGCTGCCTCATGTAAGTGGAATCACACACCACTTGTCCTGTTTGTGAACGGCTGAGGTCACTGAGCATAATGTCCTCAAGGTGCATCCATGCTGGAACAAGTCTCAGAATCTCCTTCCTTTTAAGACCGAAAAATGCTTCGTTGTGTGGATGGACCACATTCATCTATCTGTCCATCTGCACATGGACGCTGGGGTTGCTTCCTTCTGTGGCTTCTGTGAATAACACTGCTGTGAACATGGGTGCACAAGTATTTGTTCACGTCCCTGCTTTCAATTCTTTTGGACGTATTCTCCCAAGTGGGATTGCCGGATCACGTGGGAATTCCAGTTTTAACTTGTTGAGGAGCCATCACTTTGTTTTCCACACTGGCTGTGCTATTTTACATTCCACCAACAATGCACAAGGATTCCAATGCTTCCGCGACCTCAGCAGCACTTGTGAGGTGTTGGTTTTGGTGACAGTAGCCCCCCTCATGGGTGTTAGGTGATAGAAATAAAGTTTTATCGGAACACAATCGCACACACCCACATAGGGATTCTCGGTGGCTGTTTTCCCACGACTAGAGCAGCGTTGAGTAGTCGCCCTGCCAAGTTGTCTGGCCCTTTACAGAACATTTTGTCACCGCTGTGAAGCTGTGATTCCATTCTGATCTGTCCTCTAGAGTTGCTGTTGTTGTTGTTGTTCAATGTTTATTTGTCTCTGAGAGAAGGAACGAGAGAGATTGTGGGAGGGGCAGAAAGAGAGACGGCGACAAAGAGTCCTAAGCAGGCTCTGTGTGGTCAGTGCAGAGTCTGCCGCCGATGAGCTTGAACTCATGAACTATGAGATCATGACCTGAGCTGAAATCAAGATTCGGACGCTTAACCGACAGAGCCACCCAGGCGCTCCTGATCTGTCCTCTATAGAGTTTTGGAGAGCTCTTCACCTCCATATGGTCGGAGATGGGGCTCACACCCATTTCTTGGTCATCAGAAGACATGTTCATCAACAAGGCCTCAGAAAAGCCCCTCCAACATTTGGGAGAGGTTACTTCCCACTTCAAGCCCTGAAGAGGAGTTACCAAATTGGGGATACAAGCGGTTTAGAAACCAAAGCAGGCAGCTGCCTGCTGCTTGCACCACCAAGGCATATCTCTACCAGCACTCTTATTTCAGGGTCAAGTTTTAAAAATTCAGAAAGCCACCCTTTCCCTCTACTTTCTATCTCCTCCTCCTTCTTACTCTCCTCCCCCTCCCCAACCCTGCCTGGCTTACCTATGTCAATATCACAGAATAAGTGCCGACGGGTTTAGGAGTACCATGGGCATGGGGAAAAACTCCCAAGGCAGACACATCAGGAATGTCTGCCAGCGGATACTTGGAAGCGAGAGTCCTGTCGCTGGAGGAGGCAGAGAAGGAACGGGCACGTCCTGACTTCAAGAACTGGTCATGACAGATAAGCAAAGGGCATGGCTCCCCAGAGACCCCTCCACCAGCACCCGGGGTCCATCTGGCAAGCCTCTCCCCTCCTCCCCTGGAGTCCTCGAGTCGTTCCCATGAACGCTAACTGAGGAGTGAAGGACAACCATGAGTGGGCTAGAGGGCAGAGGAAGAAAGGCAGGGGGTGATCACTGCCCCATCCGTTGGGCATGGGTCCACACTGCCTGTGCAAGAGCATGCCCGTCACTGGAGTTTTGGGGCTACAAATATGTGGGAACAGGAAGTGGAGGGTAGGAATGAGGAATTAGGAGTTTCTGTTTGGTGATGAAACATTTTGGAAATAAATAATGGTGATGGTTGTACAGCATTGTGAACATAATTAATGCCAATGAACTGTACACGTATAAATGGTTAACATGGCAAATTTTAAGTTATATACATTATACCACAATAAAGAAAAAAAAATGAGAAGGAAAGGGAACGAGACATTTCCAGAAGTTGCAGCAGTGGGAGTCATGATTTCTCTATCCATAACTCTATCAACAGTGTGACTCAGACCCACAATTGGACACACACACACACACACACACACACACACACACACACACATTATTTAGGTATAAGAACTGCTGGCCTTTGTTCTCCAAAGAATAAGTTTGTTCAGATCTGTTCTGGGAGTAGGCAGGGCATTAATAAACAAGCATAAACAAACAGGAATAATCACAACAACAACCATCCACCCAGAGTCCTTTATGGCCCTGGTATGTCACTTCTCACTTAACTCGACACATGACAGCGGTCACAGATGTGACGTGTCCCGGATTTGCTGTGAGTCCCTGGATGGTCCATCTCTGCCGAATCTTTCTTCCCTATGGCACCAAGCAATGTATCTTACGTAGAATAAAATACAGTATAATTGAATCCACCTAGGGAGCCCAGGAAAACATTAAGTGGTCAGAGGCCTTGAGCCAACAGTAGGCAGAAATTCTAAGGAGAATCTAGGATAATTACAAAGGGGGATGCTTCTTTCCAGTTATTTCATGCTTGGAATATCCCAGCCATGCGGAGAATTTATCCTGGTTCATTTTCAGGACTCGCTAAAGGCCACTGCCATCATTTAGCAGATGAACGTAATTTGCTTTAACTTCATTTGTTACAGGCTGAAAACTGGGTCATGTCTTTGTGTCCATGTGGGGGCCTAGGTGCTCGGGAATGTTCTGAACGTGGCCACCTGGCAGTGGGTGAGGTTTTAGATTTGCCCATCCTTGTTGGTGTTTGGCTACTTCTACTCACGACTGGTTTAGTTTCCCTCTCACTAGGCCAGGTGGGCCTCTCTTTGCGTGTTTGCCCCCACACAGAAACACACGAGGAGGACAGCTCTGGGGCCTTGGGACCTCTGCCTAAGTCGTGTTCCTCGCTTACAGGCTGTGCAAGCTTGGGCACATAAACTAACAACTCTGACTCACTTCTTCTGGTGGGTCAGGGGGATCAGAGGAGACAGTGCTTGTAAACGGCCTGGGTCGTATTCGTTGGTCAACGAGTGGCAGCTACTACTGGGAACATGATAAAGATGCAAACGATAAAGGCCTCGGTCTTCCCCTTCCCCTTCCCCTTCCCCTCCCCCTCCCCCTTCCCCTTCCCCCTTTTTTTTTTGCTATTTGTTTCCGAAGAGGCCTCTGAAGGACCTCCTTCGCTTGCAGTGGGCGAAGGAGAAATCAGGAGATCCATGTTCACGAAACCTCAGCTGTGGTCAAGCTCTTAGAAAGTCTGACAACTGACAGCTCGGCTCTTTAATGTCATTGTGGCTCAGAATTATCACGACTCAAGTGTTGAGTGTATGGAGTGTCTTCCACCATCTTGGTCCGTGGAGAGCAGCTCTGGGACTTCCTTGGAAGGGGCTCACTTCCCAAGGTGGACGGGAACGAGTGGCCCGGTGAGGTGTGTGCTCAGGTTCTGAGACCGCCTTCCTAACAGCACCAGAGACAGGGTGTCAGCGCGGGGCGGCTTGGGGCTTCCTGGCTTGACAGGTGTCAGGTGAAGGTTACCTGTGTGGGGAGGCTGCCACCTTGGTAGGGTTTCTGCCGGGGCACAACGGATCACCCCAAACACGGTGGCTTGAAACAATGCCCGCCGATTCTCTCTCCGTCCCACGGGTCAGAATTCCCTCGAGACTCACTGGGGTCTTCTGCTTCAGGTCACAGACAGCTCAGGTGAAGGTGTGGGCCGGGGCGGGTTCTCATGCAGAGCTTCTGATCTTCCAAGCTCATCCAGGTCGTAGGCGGAAGCCAGTTCCTTGTGTGGAGGCGCCAGGAGGTGGGAGGTCCCGGTTTCCTTGCGGACTATCAGCCGGGATGCACACTCTGCTCTTAGGAGGGGCTGCCTGCACTCCTTCTCACGCGGCCCCTCCATCTTCAAGGTCATGGGCATGCTGTATCCTTCTCATGCTTCAGATCTCCCACTTCCTTCTTTTGCTACCAGCCCAAGAAAACTCTCTCTTTTTAATTTTTTTTAACGTTTATTTATTTTTGAGACAGAGAGAGACAGAGCATGAATGGGGGGAGGGTCAGAGAGAGAGGGAGACACAGAACCGGAAGCAGGCTCCAGGCTCCGAGCCGTCAGCCCAGAGGCCGACGCGGGGCTCGAACTCATGAACCACACGATCATGACCTGAGCCGAAGTCGGACACTAACCGACTGAGCCACCCAGGCGCCCCAACTCTCTCTTTTTAAAGGGCTCTTGTGGTTCCATTAGGCCCCCCTCCCTATCTTAAGGCTAATTATTGCACATGACCCCTTTTTCCAGAACAAAAGTCACGGGAGGGATCACGCATGCTATTCATGGTTCCACACACACCCCAGCAGAGGAGACTCTGTAAGGAAGAGGGTCCTGGAGACCCTCACTGATTCTTTAGAGCCACAAACCTCAGTGCCAAACTGGTTTTTCCGGACCCTACTCTCATTCTCCTGTAGCCTGAGACTAAGCCCAAAGGGACAGGATGTCTTCAGGGAATTCTTTCCTTGGCTGGCCTCTGTGCTGTGCTGTGCTGTGCTGAGTATTTGTGACAAGGCGAAAGACTCAGTATAGGCCAGGGGAGGTTAGGAGATAGAGCTCAGGTATGATCCTCAGCCAGGTGTCGCGAGAATGAAGCGGCTTTTTCAGGAGGCCCCGTGTCTGCGATCCACTGAGCAGCACTTTTTTTTTAATGTTTGTTTCTTTGTTTATTTATTTATTTATTTAGAGAGTGAGTGTGAGCAGGGCAGGGGCAGAGAGAGAGGGAGACGCAGAATCCGAAGCAGGCTCCGGGCTCTGAGCCATCAGCACAGACCCCGACGCGGGGCTCGAACCCACAAGCTGTGAGGTCATGACCTGAGCCGAAGTCGGACGCTCAACCGACTGAGCCACCCTGGCACCCCCACTGAGTGACGCTTTCTATCAGCTGGCATAACCTTATTCTAAGCCCGTGATGTCATCTGATGCCAAGCTCATTTGGTCACCAGATTCAGTGTGGCAACCCAGAAAAAGAGCTCAAGAACCAGATAATGATTTTCTTCCTCATACAGTCCACCCTATGTACCTAAATAGTCATTCACATTTACATAATTCCTCAGATCCACACTAAGCAGACCAGGCTGTCTTTTTACTGAGAGTACATTTCCCACACCCATGTTATAACCTCAGGCAGGGAAATATAAAATTGAACAGCTTCACTTCCAAGGTCGGACAACATCATGTCTCAGAGGTGGGCAAACCATAGCCCGTGAGCCAAGTCTGGCCCACTGCCTGTTTCTGCAAATAAAGTTTTATTGGCACTCAGCCATGCCCATTCATTTATATGCTGCAACAGAGAAGCCAAGGTCCACAAAGACGAGAATCTGGTTTATTATTCCATCAAATGATATTCAAGGATGAAAGATATCATTACCTACTCCTACCTCTGACAACAGTTTCCACTGAGGTCTCTAAAGAATCCTTCCCTATATTCCAATTAAAACCTACTCCTTTCACTATTAAGACCATTTGATCTTGTTTATGCTTTCCTGGATGTAACAGCATCCATATCCTTGGCCACAGCTATCAAGCAACCCTAAGTTTCCCCGAAACAGAAGTCCTGGAATGAGATTTGGAAGGCTGGGATTCTAGCCTCAGTTGGTGTTGGAGGAAGCTGAGTGTGCTGGTTAGAGCAGGGGCTCTGGGGACAAACAGTCTGCGAGGAAATCTAGGCTCTACTACTAACCAGCTGTAGAAATCTTTAGCTGGTTTCCTGAGTTCCCTCATCTACGAAATGGGTATCGAGAGTACATCTACTCGCTAGGTGGTGAAGATTCAATGAGCTAAAATGTGTGCGGTGCCTGGAATGTTCCGCAAATCTGGAGCTTTCCTGCAAATAGTAAGCACCATGTATGTGTTACGAGGTCTGTAAACCTCTCTCAAGCACTTCAGAGAACACGAGTTTAAGGCATCCACTAGAAATCAGTTGGCTGCTGACTTTTTAAAAAAATATTTATTCTGAAAGAGAGAGAGAGAGAGAGAGAAGCTTGGGGGTGGGCAGTGGGAAGAAATAGAGGGAGAGAGAGAGAATCCCAAGCAGGCTCTGTGACATCAGTGCAGAGCCCAATGCGGGCCTTAAATCCATGAACCTCAAAATCATGACCCGAGCTGAAATCAAGAGTCAGATGCTTGGGACGCCTGGGTGGCTAGTGGGTTAAATGTCTGACTCTTGGTTTTGGCTCAGGTCATGTTCACACAGTTCATGAGTTTGAGCCCTGCGTCGGGCTCCATGTTGACCGTGCAGAGCTTGCTTGAGATTCTCTCCCTGCCCCTCTCCTGCTCACACACACACTCTCTGTCAAAACAGGTAAAGACAAGAAAAGACAAGACAAGGCAAGAAAAGAAAAGACAAGAAAAGACAAGACAAGACAAGACAAGACAAGAGTAAGACACTTAACTGACTGAGCGAGGCACCTGGGCTGCTAACTTCTAATCAGAAAACCACATTCCAGAGGAGGGCTTTGGCTCTCCTTTTCTTGATCCAAAGTAGAAACATGAGAATAAAAATGGTCAAAAATTATTTTCTTTTGGGGCGCCTGGGTGGCTCATTCGGTTAAGTGTCTGACTTTGGCTCAGGTCATGATCTCGCAGTTCATGCGTTCGAGCCCCGCGTTGGGCTCTGTGCTGACGGCTCGGAGCCTGGAGCCTGCTTCGGATTCTGTGTCTCCCCTCTCTCTCTGCTCCTTTCCCGCTTGCGCTGTGTGTCTCTCTATTTCTGTCTCTCAAAAATAAACATTAAAAACTAAAAAAAAATAAATAACCACAACCCAGAAATTTTTTTGTGTGTGAAATTTGTGCCCTCATAATGAGTTTACCGGATAATAGAAAGGTACATGGATGAACTGAAGCATTTTAGGGACTCTCCCCTAAGGATCCAAGGAGCCTGGGTGTCGAGTGACAGCGTCTAAAGCCTGAGCCTGTGTTCTAGTGTTATGTCATTGGTTTTGAGGACCCTGGTTGCCTGATGATGACTATAAGCTTCAACGAATCTTGTCTCCGGAATATTCTCCCAGCACCTAAAATTACAGAGGGGTGGGGCTTCGCGAATGTACCAGTTGGTGAAGAAGTGTTTCTTCGTAACTGTCGGAGTGATGGACTTTGATCTGAGACTTTCCTTCATTATAAGCTGGTAGCAAAGAGAACAGGTAAGTTTCACCATTTTTACTGAGGCGCAACTAACCAGATCTCAAAAAAATAAATCAATAAAACACACCCTAGGACTTGCCTTTGGCCAGTTCCCAACAGCGTGGCCCTCCCGCTTACAGACATGTGACTTGTCGCTGGACTGGACCAAGTCCACATCCGCAAAATGGGCCGTCCGTGGGATGACACACGCATGAGTCCCCAGCCCCACCTGGGGCCCCAGGGGGGGCCGGACACGTGCCGTCTGCTGGAGCTGCCCCTCAGGAAATAAACTTCCCAGGCACTTCTCAATTCCCATATTGGCATGCTGTTTAATGAATGACCAATTAACGGCAAGTATGAGACGACAGGCAGATGACAGTTAGGGCCGCTTCACGTGTCCCAGGAGATGTGGCTGGCGCGAGGCTGTCAACCGAATTTGAGATGGGTTATTTCTGCTCAGCCCATCTCTTTGTCATTTCAGAGCCAGGGGTTGAAGGCATCAGAAGCAGCGATCTCTTCCCACAAGGATCTCCTCTCCGTCAGCATCTACGTTACACTTCTCAATGTCCTTAAGTACCTTTGTTTTCCTGATGCCTCCTGATGCGGTGACAACACACAGCCAAGCCGGGGAGAGCCGAGGACCTCTCCCGCCTCCTCAAGGATCACGAACCAGCTTTGTGTGAGCGGCGCCCTTCCTACGACTGCGGCTCTTCTCACCTCTGCCGCCATACCTCACCTTGGAGGGACTGCGCAGGAGTCAGACACACCGTGGCGTATTTCACAGTTGACCCTGACCCCACCCAGCAGCCCGAGAAACAGCGGACAGCAGCTGAGTGCTGAAATGCGCGGCAGGGGGAAAGCAGGTGCTGCTCGCCACACAGGAGGACAGGAGGGCTGACACATAAGCAGTTCTGCGGGCACCTGCCGGGCGAGGGGCTCCCGGGTGCACTCCTCCTCCACGCGCTGTGACGGGCAGGCAGGACCCGGAGCATCCATGAGGCATGTGGCCCGGCCAGAAGATGCGGAGCGGCAAGAGGAAGCCACACCTGCCACGGCTCACGGGCCACAGGGCGTGAAGGTGGAGGCTGGTGTGTGGACTCGGGCACCCTCCCCTGGGAAGCCCCCGCAGGTAACTGAGCTGCCTGGTGTCACCACGGAAGCACCCCTTATACATGACGTATTCGGGTTGAGAAGATACTGTCAAGGAAGACAGTTGAAACAGCCTGGTTTCGTTTTAGCACAACGGGCTGAAAGGAAATAGGTGCGCTTTGCGGGAGCCCCACAGCACCCATGGGCGAGCCGGCCCCCACCGCAGGGGCCCTTGCGGAGAGGCCAGAACGCAGGCGAGGAGGGAGAGCGCACGTGGGAGCGGACGCCTCGGCAGCACATCACCTACCCGCTTGGCAGGGTGGCTGGGGCAAGGTCACGCCTCCAGCCTTCCCAGCAAACAGGAGCCGGCACGCTGGACCAGCAGCACCACAGGGCAGGCGGGGCCACAGAACTCCAGAAGGTCACCGGGAAAGTCTGTGCAGACTTCACATCCGCGCGTGCGGCAAGGCCGGGGACAGAATGGGCTTGGAGAGAGGGGATGGTGGAGGAGATGGGACTTGACTTTTTCTTGGGGGGAGGGCAGAGAGGGGGGGAGGGCAGGGAGGGGGGGAGAGAGAGAGAGTTCCAAGCAGGTTCTGCACTGTCAGCAGCACAGAGCCCGACGTGGGGCTCGAACTCACGAATGGTAAGATCATGGCCTGAGCCAAAGTCAACAGTCAGACGCCTATCCGACTGAGCCACCCAGGCACCGTGGAGGCGGAACGTTCTACCTATGGGAAGTGACTGCAGTTCATGCTGTAAATGTTTGACTTGATTATTCTTTGGGATTCTTGGGACTCTAACGTGCAATGGCCCAATGACATCTGGAGCACCTTGAATTTGCAAAAGACTGTGAAGGGCACTAGGGAAATCCTCATCGAGGGCCGGGCACAGGCCGCGCCACTGACCATTTTCTCTGCTCAGCCTTCCGCACCGCCAAGCCCTGCCCCCGCCGTGAGCAGGACACCATCAAGGGGGACAGAGGGCCGAAGGGGGCCAGGGAACTCTGCAGAGAGGAGGGCAGAGCTTTGTCAAGAACGGGGGGGGGGGGGGGTGGGTTCAGCAAAATAAACGCCCTTCTCAGTTCTCCAGGCTGAGTGGTCCCACTTGCCTAAAGTGTTAAGCAGCATCAGAAATTTATAACTGCGATGAGTCTAATGACTTTTTTACATCGAGATAAAGAAAATCTCTATGAAACTGCCATTTAGAACACAGTCCACAAACGTCAAGTTAAATCAAGAGGAAGGTGCAGCACTCCAGCTTTGTGCTGATTTATTCTCGGGGCCGTAAGTGGCCCTCGCCTGGAATCCCGGACCCCTTCCTGACACAGGTTGGAAAGAGGGAAGGCCAAGGACAGGGAAAGTCAAGCTGACGTGTGAACGACACAAGGGAGGCCAGAAGGAGTCCTAGTGGGTTTATGTTTTGTTTTTAAATGTTTATTTATTTTGAGAGAGAAAGAGAGAGAGAGAGGCAGAGAGAGAGAGAGAGAGGGAGAGAATCCCAAGCAGGCTCCGCACTGTCAGCGTAGAGCCCGACACAGGGCTCGAACTCACAAACCGTGAGATCATGACCTCAGCTGAAACCAAGAGTTGGATGTTTAACCAACTGAGCCACACAGGCACCTCCTGGCATTTTTTTTTTTTAAAGTAGGAAATTCAAAAGTGATATTCCTGAGTGTACTAGCTTCTTATGGCTGCTGTAACATGTTAGTTACTACAATTTGGTGGCTTAAAACAACCCAGATGCATTATCTTACAGCTCTGGTGGTCAGACGTCCAGAATGGGACAGCCTGGGCTAAAACTGAAGTGTCAGGAGGGCTACACTGCTTCTGGAGGCTCTAGAGAAGGTTCCAGAGGCTTCCATGTTTTTGCCTTTTCTGGCTTCTCACAGTCCATCTGCAACTGTGAAAGGTGACCCCTTGCCCTGTAACATCATTACTGCCAGGATCTGGGGATGCGGGACGGACCCCGCTGGGGGACTCTTATTCTGCCTACGACACTGAAATAACCAAGCGATCTGGCAACCAGAACACCTTTAGTGATCCGAGGTATCATTACGGTGCGTGTCTCCTGCTACAGCCGCCAGAGTTAATTCCCAAGGGTTTCTGTTTTCCACTATTCCTTCCACGGCAATGACCCTACCTCCTGGAAGGCAGACCCTACAGGTAAGCCGCCTTCTGTGTTCTTCATACCATCCTGTACTTTACGGGTTCCCGGTTAACATCAGAATTATCGATTATTGATTACTGATAGCTCCATGTGAATAACTGCCCGTCACAGACATGGCACTTTCCACACTAAATGGTTTAGACCAGGGATCGGCAACCTTCTTCTGTAAAGAGCAAACAGTAAATAAGTTAGGCCCTGCAGCCATATGGTCTCAGTAGCAACGATCCCATCCTGCTGTTACAGCAACAACGGCCAAAGGGAAAAATCAAATGAGCGGGGAAATGGCTCTGTGCCAATAAAACTTTATTTATGGACACGGAAATTTGACTTTCATGTCCTTTTTGCGTGTCATGAGATCGTCTTCTTCTTGACTTTTTGTTTTCAACCCTTTGAAAATGCAACATCCATCCTTAGCTTGTGGGTCACAAGCAACAACAACGACCAGTGGCAGGACCACTCTGGCCCACAGATCACAGTTTGCCAACCTATGGCTTAAAATTATGTTTGGGCCCACCTCCCATTGCCTCATTCTCAGCCTACTCATCTTTATCAAGACGGGGCGCCCACACTGTGCTGGGACGTATACGGGTTGGGAAAGGGTGATGGGCTGAATTCGGTCTGGGAGGATGACTGGGCAGAACAGCAAGACGGAAGGCCGGGGCCATCCCCAGCGGTCTTTACGGACGTGGGGAGTGTGCTCAGAGTGCCCCGCCAGGAGTGAGACCCAGGACCCCGGGGGTCAGCCAGGTCGGGGAGCAGACAAAAGGTCAACGGTGGGATGTATATTTGAAGCCGGATCTGAGTTCACGTATAAACAAATCCTTGAGGAATGGATGAGAGTCCATGGAAGAGAAATTTTAGAATAAGAAAAGATTTTTAAAGAGGAAGGCCAAACATAGAGACTTGGGGAACTCTAGCAGTTCTTCTGGGCAGGAGAGGATGAACCCCTGAAGGAGACTGGGGTGGGGAGGGGGTGGAGGGGAGGGGACAAGGGAGGGCAGAGGTGCAGGGTTCCTGTGGGCTGGGCCTGGGTCTGACTCCTTTCCATACCACAGGGGGCTGCTCCATAAATTCATTCTAGAACAAATGAATGCCCAAAGGATGCCAGGGTCCCCGAGTTTGAACCTAGGACTTGACATCATGGTTCTCCTCCCCTTCACTGAGCTTCCCACGTCCTGGTTTTGGGCTCCTTATACCTGCTGCTCACACCCTCAGCCTTGGGCCCATTTCTCAGGTTGCCTCTGGTTCACAAGCCCCGGCCCCCTTCGCGGCTCTGACCTCATTTCCAGGCCTTCGTCCAGCTCCACGGTGTCCGATTTGATGCTATCAGACCTGATGGGATCGCAGCCACGTGGCTGCGCAGGAGGGAGCCCTGGGCATCTCGTGCCACTTACACAACTGCTCTCTGGCTGCACCAGCCCGTGTGTGTCCATGGCCCCAGCCTACCCAGCCAGCCTTCTGGAAAGGCTCGAAATAGATTATTTAAAAAAAAGAGAGAAAAAAAAAAAACACAAACTCCACATCTGCCTCTGCTCTCCCTGCCAGATTCCTTGTGTGTGTGTGTGTGTGTGTGGTTTTTTTTTTTTTTTTAATGACCCTTTTATTTCTTCGCTGCACTTCTCCCAATCGTATGTCTGTGCTAAAGAGAGGAGGTGGTCAAAGTGAGAGTCTCCAGAGCCAGGCCCCAGAGTCTTCTGCTCAGTAGACGCCTACCTGGAGGCAGAAAGAGAAGCCGTGAGCTCAGGCTAGGTACAGGAGGGTGCTGGCTGTTGCCTTATCTACTCTTATCTACTCTTGTACAAAAAGCCTGATTCGGGCACCTGTGTGGCTGCAACTCTCGATCTTGGCTGCAACTCAGGATCTCACGGTTCGTGAGTTCAAGCCCCGCGCCAGGCTCCACGGTGACCGCGCACAGCCTGCTTGGGATTCTCTCTCTCCGCCCCTCCCCCGCTTGCTCTCTCTTTCTCTCTCTCTCAAAACAAATAAAATAAACATTTTAAGAAAAAAAGCCGATTCTACTGCCTATAAAATATGAACGATGATGGCTCCACCTCGTGGGTTGGACTTAAGATTAAACGGGATCCGAGAAAAGCAGACAGGGCTGGCATCCTCACTTCCCCTTTGCCGAGGAGTCCAGGAGTCCAGGAGGCTGAGAGGTGGTGAGCAATACCAAGAAATGTGGAAACGAGCCACGGAGCCAAGACGAAAGTCTGCTGCAAAGCCCGTGATCCTTAGGTCCTTAGACAAAGCCACACAGACACAAGGCCGTACTCCGTCCGCTTCCAGAGGGCCTGGCAGTGATGATCCAAAGGCTACCTTCCCCTCTGACCATGATTAGAGGGACCCAGGCACTGCTTGGGTGGAAGGGGATGGAAGAGAGGATTTCCTTGTTCTGTCTAGCTCTCTCGTGTTTGCCAACACAACTGTTCCATTCTCCACGTTACTCCACTTCTTACACCCGAATGGGGCCATGGCGACGATGCGCATTGACTTTGCTATTAACGGAAGCAATTGGGTGATCATGGGCTAATGATTGTCTACCTTCTTAATGCTAAGCGACTTATTACCCATAAACACACACAGAAAGTGCTCCGGGAAGCTCCCGCCAGCCGAACACACGCAAGTTGAGCTTCTTAATTGAAAATATAATCTGTATTGCAGAGATTAAAATATATTGGATTCATTTTGGCTCTATTCTTCCCTATTGTCCCACATACATTTTCTTTATGCTACACAATCAAATTAGTTCCCCTGCTACGGAAATTATTTCCACACAATAAATCAATTTTATGGTGAAGCTATGACTGAATGTCCTATTTAAAGGAAAAGCAAATCAGGGATGGAAACAATTTTCTTACTGATGTGATCAGTGTTCGCACCACATGCTTTTGGCGATCTCTGTTGGTTTTGTCCCTTTTCATTTCTTAGTTCTCTTTTCCTCCCTCCCCTGTCCTTGGGGAAGCTTGAGTTTTGTGGGTGGAGAGGAGGCAGGTAGGAGTGAGCCCGAGAGGGGAACCCTTGGCAAGGTCATGTCAGCATCCCGGTTGAGGACACCCATGCCCACCCTCCGAGGAAGGTATCCTCACCTCCCCACCAGGAGCAACGCAGCCAACAGGCACTCTCCGGCCCTTGCCATGTCTGTTTCAGATCACTGATGCTATGCAGACTTGTCCTACGCTTGCTGGATTGTCATCTGAGCTGTCTGTCACCCAAGCAGAAGGCAAACTCCACAAAGGCAGGGGCCCCGTTGGTCTCAGTCAACATTAGCTGTCTATGTCTACAACAGGGCCTGGCACAAATGTATGCAAATAGTCAAATACCTTACAAAATGAGAGGATAGCACCATGTTGAGGCCAAAGCATGGTGAGCGTCATTCTAGCTGGAAGGGGTAGGAGGGAAAGTGTTGATGAAAGGTGGCCTTGGGGGCCTGACACGTGAACTGTTAGGATGAACGCAGTACTAGGTTCCACTGACCTTTTCTCAGTGCTTCCCACTCACAAGGGGAGTTCCCTCTCGCTGGAGGGCGTCTGCTTCCTTCCCCGAAACACCTGGCTAGCTCCTTCCAACTGTTTCCCTTCCCAGCCTTCTCAGACCCGCTAGTCCCCCAAAACACGCTCCTACAGACCCATGTGCCTCTCGGGCAGAGTGCTTGGGCTGCGTCAGTCAGTGGATGCTCTCTCCTTTGGTAGTCTGAGCAATGTCCCGCGTCTCCCCTGGGACTCTCAGCTTCCTGCCTGTAGGCTCCACCTCTGCTTTTGTTCACGTTCATCCCCAGCAGCTAGTGCTCCGCGCGGTCCATTAGTAGGCATGCAGGAAACACTTGAGCAGAGCAAGAATGAACAAACGTTGCCATGAAAACGATCCCCAAGCTCGTTTATGTAAAATCTGAATATCGTTGAATTTAGCGAGTCAGTTTCCAGTTGTGTCCTTATATACATTTCTACTTGAAGGTGGGAGAAGAGCAAGGTTACGAATCGCTGAGCGGGGTCCTTGCCCCAGATACTGAGGCACGTTAGAGATCCTGTCTGCCTTCGGTCTAACGGCTCGAAGGCTGCTGCGCTCCTCATGGTCTGACAGCCAAGGCAGAGCCTGCGGGTGCTAGAACGGCAGCCAACTCTGCTGGTGGTGACTACTGAGTGCGTCTCCACACGGTGGCCGCTGTTGTTCAAACGCCTTGGGGTGTCCACGTAAGAACTCAGGCGTCCTCCAGTAACACGCGGAGCAGGAAAGGCACCCCCAGCCACGTGTGAGTGGCACGCAGAATATGCAGGCATGTTCGAGAGTTTGAAAGGCTTCGTGCAAGATTTTCAAAGCGTGCCAGATTCATCACTCCAACTATCCAAACCCCACGAGATGGCTCTGAGACAGGTTATCGTGTTAAACGGCCAACCCGGAAGGCGCAGCACAAGGTGGTTTGAGTGAATTACCTTCTTGACATCACCGATGAGTGAACTTGATCTAGAATCCAGAGCTCCTACCCTGGACAACATGCATTCTCCAGAACACACTGTCACTTCCTTAATTATTAGTTACATCAGCGGATCGGTACCCTGCGTACAGATCAAGACGCCTGGATCCGGGTTGGATGTTTGGCAATTACCTCTATGAACATGGCAAGGCAACTGAAGAGAGAAAAAGCTGTATGATTTCAACAGATCAAAGGGTTCCATATTATAGGAAATTTTAGAAATTGTAGGGAAAAACACACACACACACATCGTTTCCATGCTTTTTTTGTAAGAAGGTTGTAGTGGACCAAGCCTTTCTCTCTGGGGCCAAACTCAGATGCACAGAGAGTGCAGTAAAAGAGCAGGGTTGTTTTTAACTTGGGATTCTTGAATAAGAACACAGTGTGTGTCACTGTACCCATACCCACAGGCTCATACAAAAATACACATTTAATGAGGTCACAGAGTTAAGACTGAAATGGCTGAAATACATAGTGTGGGCCCAGAAAAACTGTCAGCAAAGTCTCAAAATAGCTTTACTAAGGTCTGTCAAATGTTGGGAAATCATCCAGGAAAAGGATACAAGAATGTACATAGAAGCATCAGCTCGTTTTAGCTAATGACAGCAGGGAACAGGATTTAAGAGAACACACTTCATTATTTAAGGGGAATTTCTACGTTCCATGCCGACATGGTTTTCATGGCTAGCCAGGGGTGGTCAGGGGTCTTTGTTCTTGGTTTCCAAGTCTGTCTGCAAGTGCACCAGGCAGGTGCATTCGGGGTAGGGCTGCAGGGAGGGGGGACGCGAGGGGAGAGCGGCTCCCCATCTCTGTTTCAGTTTCTCTGGAGGATGATGCTGTTTCCTAGGCCCAGCTTCAGTTATCTTGGTACCACTGCCCTTTGGAGCAAAATGCTATCTTTCTTGGCCCAAATCACCAACAGTCCAAAAACAAACAAACAAACAAACAAAAAAAACAAAAGCCCAAGTATCACAAAAATAACAACCCAAACATAGTACTTTCAAATAGGAAAGAGCAAGAAGAAAGGAAGCAAAGCCTTTTGCGTTTTTAATGCTCTATTCCAAATGAATCAAAAACAAAGCCAAACAGAACACAGGTGGCTTTTTCTACCTTTCTTCAACACGATTTTGATTTCTAAAAACAAGAATTCAATACCTGCCTCCTACCTTCTAACCAGTATCATGGAGTTTCACCATTGCATCCATAGAGTCTATCATTGGCCTTTCCCCCAGATTCTAAGCAAGAGAGGACACACAAATGCCTGTCCGCGCCTGGCACAGAAGGCCACGTGGCACACTGAAACTCAATCATGGGACTCCAGCGGCAGCCCTCATAACGGATGAAGATAACAGGGTGCCCTATCAATCTGCTGGGGCCACCGTGACCAAGTCCTATCACGGGAAGGGCTTACACAGCACATTCTTGTCTCACGGTTCTGGAGGCTGGAAATCACGATCGGGGGGCAGCCAGGTTGGTTTCTCCTGAGGCCTCTCTCTTTGGCGTGTGGATGGATGGCCGCCTTTTCCCTGTGTCCTCGTGTGATCTTCCCTCTGTGAACACCTGTACCCTAATCCACTCCTCTCCAAAGGACATCCATCATATTGGGTTAGGGTTCACTCTAATGATCTCATTTTAACTGTAATTATCACTGTAAAGGCCTTAGGTCCAAATACAGTCCCATTCGGAAGGTATCGGGGATTAGGATTTCAACAAATGAATTTGGGAGGAAGGTGCTTAATTCAGCCCATAGCAGGTTCATTTCCGTGGGCTCTTTCACATCTACTTTTAGCAGGCTAGAGAACAGGGTTGCCATGATGGATGAATCTACATGTACGTTTAGAGTTATTTTTCCCTTGCCAACATTCCCTACCACCACCACCCCAGTCCTCACATGGATGAGGGGACAGCACTCCCCTGTGCCAAGTGGATAACCATACCAGCATAAGGGAAAAAGAGCTGGCCCAGAAAAACTGTTAAGCCCAGGACCCACTGGTTGGGGACGGAGGGCCTGCTTCTCTGCTTCACATACTATGTAATCACTGTATCATGACCACGATTGTCTACACTGCTTACCTGGGTCTATCTGCCCATCTGAGTAGCAACTGTCTTAAAAGCAGAATCCAAATATTTCATCTCTGAATCCCCAATGTGCAAAGTAGAGACAGCACATGCCTTCTAAACACAACAAGCCCGTAGAGTGTGTGTGTGTGTGTTCATAAATGCCAGTGCCGAGCCCCTCTGCCAGTCCTAGGAGGGGTGAGCCCGCCCAGGGCTCCCACATACAGGAACTTCCACGTGAGACAGACAAGGTTCCTGCCCTCATAGCCATTTCCAAGAGGAATATAGGGAGACCGAAAGCCAGCCTCCCTCGAGGTCCTCCTGTGGCCCAGGTGGCCCCTCTCAATTTGAGAGTAATGGGATTTTGTCACATCGTGATTCCTAGTTTTCAACAGAAACCTAACGGAGACAGAAAACATGTGGCTTTGCCTACATATACACATGTACTCAAAATTACTTACAGGGGCAGCAGCTTTGGGGCCAGAGAGCATTCAGAATAACTCACAACTGAACGAAACTCATGTATAATGTAAGTTGCTAAAAATGTTTTGGACTTTCCCCAACACCAGTGTGATGTTCATCTCAGAAGTCAGCAGGCAAAGCTTGTCCACAGCTCGTCCAGAACCCCCCGCGAGGAACCATCATTCATTTCTAAGTGGCTGTCGGCTTGGGCCTTTTGTCATTCTTGTTTCCTTCCTTTGGCTCATCGTGAGAAAAATGGTCTATCAAGGCAAACACACACCCATACCCACAATGTCACCACCTCGAAACATTCTCAGTCCCAAGGAGAGCATTTCTGTGGTCTGCCTTTTCTTGTTTTCAGGATGCACTGAAAACGGTCATCAGTACAATGACCCAGGCCCCTGAAGGAATTTCAGATCGTCAGCAGGCTCATCATCCCAAGTGCAAAAACAAGTGTGTACAAGATGCTTTTAAGTCAAGAGAAATATTTCCAATTTCGATATCTGTGGGCATGAAATGTTATTTTCTTTAGAGGGTGCAAAGCTCCAAACACTACCACATAAAATCTATTCTGCACAACACCTCTTCACAAAACAAATCAATTGTGTACATCACAAGGAGCTGCTCTACAAACATCTCTCTCTCTCTCTCTCTCTCTCTCTCTCACACACACACACACACACACACACACACACACACACAGAGACCCAGATGGAATGCAGATATGCATGGATGGCTTGGACACGCACAAGGTAGAAGGGAAGAACGGACGGAAGCCCGAGACAAGTGAGGGGTGCTTGATTGTGGGCCGGTGAGAAGTTCCTGTGCCAGAGATAAGGAAGTGGGGTGAAGCCGAATGCGAACATGTACCAACTCAGAACCACGCAGACGGGAGCCCATGGGGGTCGAGGGTCCAGGAAATGCCAGGCTGGGTCTTTAGTTCCAGATTAGGTCCCCCTGCCCATAGGTGAATGGGTCTCAAGAACGGCACTGGCAGGCATCTCCAAAGGGAAGCTAGAGAAGATTAGGGGCAAGAGGGCTGGAGGAAGGTAGGGGGAGGGAGGCCAAAAAGGGAGTGGTCAAGACTGGACAGGATGGAGGGTGGGTGTGGATGGAGACCTGAAAGAGCAGGATTAGGTCCCAGGCAAACCCCTGACAACATCAGGCAACGAGAAATGACCTCCTTTGCTTGAGGAGGCAGTATTTCCTTTGACAAAGGCTCTGATGACATAGGGGGATTTCGGAGACGTCGTTGGTCATTTTCCTGACCTAAAAAAAATTTTTTTAATGTTTATTTATTTTTTTGAGGAGAAGACAGAGAGCGTGTGAGCAGGGGAGGGGCAGAGAGAGGAGACAAGGAATCCGAAGCAGGCTCCAGACTCCGAGCTATCAGCACAGAGCCCAACGCGGGGCTTGAACCCACCAACCATGAGATCATGGCCTGAGCCAAAGTCGGATGCTTCACCCACTGAGCCACCCAGGCGCCCCTCATTTTCTTGGCTTTAAACAACTCAAACTTGAGCAGTCAACAGATGACTGTCCTTTTAGGCCCTTCGAAGTCTCCTTAGGTTCACGTCCTAGTGGACTCCTGGGGCCAGCACCGCCAGCAGGCTGCACGAGGACAAAAATGAGAGACTCGTGGTCAGCTCCATTCCTGCTTCTGTGACCTGGGACAAGTACCTTAGCGCCCCAGAGACTCTGTCTGTAAAATGAGTACAGACTGAGGAGTTGTGCGAGGAGTATAATGGGAAGCCAATAAATAAGAAACAAAGTAAAGCAGACCTCACGCCCATTAGGATGTCTACTATAAAAAAAAGGAAGAAAAAAACAAGTGTTGGTGAGCACTTGTAGAGAGACTGGAACCTCTGTGCACCATTGCTGGGGCTGTAAAATGTGATAAGTGATATAAAAAGCATAATGGCTGTTCCTTGAAAAGTAAAAATAGAATGACCGAGATCCAACAGTCCCACTTTAGAGGGAAATCCCCCCCGCAAAATTAAAAACAGGGTCACACACAGTATTTGCACACTCCTGTTCACACAGCTAAAGAATGGAAACCACCCAACTGTCCATCAGTGGATGAACAGACAAAGAAAACGTGGTCCATCCGCACAACAGAGCATCATTCCGTCTTAAAAAGGAAGGAAATACCTACACCTGCTACAATATGCCTGAACCTTAGGATGTTGCACTCAGTGAAATGAACTGATCACAAAAGGACACATACAGTATGATTCCACTTCTAGGAGATATCTAAGGTAGTTAAATTCACAGAAAAAAAAAAGTAGCATAGTGGATACCGGGGGCTGGGGGGAGAAGAAAATGGGAAGCTAGTGTTTAATGGGGGAAAAGTTTCGATTTTATGAGATAAAAAATGTTTGGGAACAACAATATGAATATTGGTAATGCTAGTGAACTGCACACGTAAAAATGTTTAAGATGATTCATTTTAAGTTTTAGGTACCGTGTCAGAATTAGAAGTAAATTTTTTTTTTTAATGAAAAACACACACACACACACACACAGTCGACGTCCTTATGACACAGGAAGGGCTCAGCACACTGCTTTGTTATTCTCAGCACACGGATTTTGGTACGCGACCGAGATGCCCATTACTGCTGATCTCCACTGGCTACTTTTCTAGGTGAGTGAACGGCAGGCTAATTGGCCTCCTTTTTGCATTGTAAACTTGGTAAAGCCTTATCTGCTGTGGGTGCCAGAAGCACTGGGCAAGATGAAATAAGATTGGTTGATCATCACGGGTTGTAAAACTGCAAAACCATCCCAAATATCCAGAGAAAACCCGAGACCACCTCTTGCAGAGTGAGAAGGCCCAGGACACCTGAGAAAAGGCCTAAGGATGACTCAGGCCCGAAGGGAAGTTGGGAAGGAGACAATAATTTAAATCATTTCAGGAAGTCCCCGAACCCTCTTTCCCTTCACCGAGGATAATACAACAAGGGAACGGACCTCACTGAAAAGACACAGAAAGTCCCTCCTCCAGGGAGGAATGGCAAACACTCAGGACAGTATGCTAACCGGGGAGGGGTCAGCTCCCTCTTCATCACAGGTGGACACGGGAGGTGCTGGGTAAAGGACGACTTATAGCTGGTTTGCCATCAGCACGGAGGGACCAGGGGTGCGCTCCTCTAAGGGTGGACCCTAGAAGAGCTGTCGTGGACGCCCCTGGAAACTTGCCGGAAATGCAGAGTCCCAGGCTCCTTCCCAGGTCCTGTGGATTTGAATCTGCATTTGGATCAGCTCTTTGGGAGATCTGCGTGCACAACAGAGTCTGGGAAGCACGGGGTCCCCCTGACCGATTCTTACCCCGTTCCACCATATTCACATATTTGTGACTCAAAGAAATAAAACCCCCTGAAGGAGCTTTGGATCCGAGGTTGGCTCGAACTTAAGAACAACACAGGCCTGCCCGAATCACACTCATTTCAGATTAATTTTCTGCCACTGGCTCTGGCCGTACCTTTATTTCTCTTCTTCCGATTGCCATCTAATAAGACATAACAGGAGATAAATCAGCCTCCTAGTTTGGGGCATTAAGAGATTGTGGTGATGTGTTCTAGCAGCCCACTGGAGTTTATTTTCTTCTATTTCATGACAACTGAGGCATTAAATAGTCTTAAATCATCACGCTGTCCCTTGCCTGCTCTGTGACCACTCCCGCGGCTTTGGAAATCCAATATGAGAAATCATTCTTTATAGCAACCTCCATAGCTGCGAGCCAAGCAATTTAGAGAACGCTTTTATGAGAACAGTTTCTACATACTCTGCTTCTGTTACAAATTACTCCCTCGCTTTGACAACTCTTACAAAATATGCAGTTTAAGTAATACAAATGGGTTATCAAATTTCCATGATATCAACGGTCAGAAAAGTTGTTCCCCATCAAACAAACCCAGAAAGAGGAGGTAACGAAGCTCAACTATTTACTTGCCATCCAGCCATCCCACCTGATTTAGAGCTCAGCTACTGAAGGAAAGCCCATCCCCACTTCGGGCCTTTCCCAGGGCAATTGCTCAATGCTGGATGGGCTGCCTCATCCCTTCTTTGTATTAGGCAGGTGGGTTGGGGTGGGGGAGGGTAGGATACAACAGGCTCCCGTTCCTAGCAAACACAAGTCCTAATCCTCAATGTTAATTACCACCAGGACTGTGATAAGAACATGGTACTCCTTTGATCTAGAACAAGAGATGCGAAAGGAAATTTTTTTAACATCGAGAGCCATCTCATTGATTAAAAAGCGTTAACGTCGAGCATGAAAGAAAGTCCTCCACGAGGTTGGGGGTTCCAACAAGCCTCGGACATGCTCAGAGAAACACAGAAGCACGGGTGCAGCTGTGTCATTGCTAAGACGACGCAGATAATCCCACACTGAGATCCTGCAGAGAGTGGGCTCAGCAAAAGTCCCAGGTCACCTCCCGCAAAACTGAAGAACCAGGCGGCAGGATCCCACGGCACAGAGAGAGCTGGCCAGTGGCCTGGCACTCAAGCACGTGCCAGTCAGGTCCTAAAATACTCGTGAGGATTAACAAAAGTAAATGTAAGCCCAAGGAGCTGCCAGACCAGGGCAGAAAGTCAAGTGGTTTTCTGAATTTGCACAAACCACAAAGTCAACAGGACTGGATCAAGAAACACAATCTGAAACTCATCTTGTGGTACAGCTAGAAACACGGTAACCTCATCTAGCAAGTAGACTTGAAATCTGTGGCCACTTCCCCACAGGTTTTCTCCTGGGTCAAAAGGCAAAAGACATAAACGGAACCAGCCCAGCAGGTTGGTGTCCCATTACTGTACAGGGGCCATTACTGAGTCAACTAGAGGGCTGCCTGCCCGCCCCCCAGCCCGGCACCACACAGCCTTACCTGGGCTGTGACAACTCCGGGGAGACGGGCAGCAGCAGAAGAAGGAGACCTCCCCAGGGGAGCAGCTCCCAGCAAAGATAAGGAGGCTGAGAGGTCTGGATGGCAGGATGTCCCAGGGATGGTGGCATTTGTATGGTCATGTGCTTGCTAAGAGGGAGGGTGGAGAAAGCTTGCATCTACATGGAGGTCTGGGAGACCTGAAGTGGGCCAGGAATTCTGCTGTGGAAGGGATCTAAACAGTACCGGGCTCAAGCAGGGCCTTACTCAGGAGAAGACAGGTCCCCAGAGAGCAGGACCCCTCCACCAGGGGCCTCAGAGGTGTCTGGCTTCTGCTTCTGTCCCAGGCCAGGCTGGGACCACCCACTAGGATCTGGGAAGGGCATATCCGTCTCCCAACTGGGCACTGTTTGCCGTGACACAGTGCGTCAAACGCCAGAACATCTTTTGGAGATTTAGGGTCCAATTTTAGAGACCAGATTAAGATGTAAATCATCTTGGGGCATCTGGGTGGCTCAGTCGATTAACCGTTCAACGTTGGCTCAGGTCATGATCTCACGGTTCGTGGGTTTGAGCCCCATGTCGGGCTCTGTGCTGACAGCTCGGAGCCTGGAGCTCGCTTTGGATTCTGTGTCTCCCTGTCTCTCTGTCCCTCCCTACTTGTGCTCGATCTCTCTCAAAAATAAATAAAACATTAAAAAAAAAAATCTAAATCATCTCCAAGGAGAGGAGGGTGGGAGGGGAGAGTGGACGGTCCCGCAGAGAAAGTGCAGATCCTGAAAAGGTACAGGGGTGAACCGTGACAGTGTGGTGTTTTGTGTTACAGTGTCATTCCTGCCAAGGACCTCGCTGCCCACATGTGTGCATAAGAGGAAGGAGTTTCATCTGCCTTTCAGGAAATGATGGAACTGTCAACACAGAGCATTAAATGTTCAAACAAGGCGATGTAGGGCCAGGCGCACCATTAATCTGATGAGCAGGGCGCCAGTGGGCTCTCCCACCCTCTTTACTGGCTTTCAGAGCAACAGATTGAACTTATCAAATTAACATTACAAAAACCAAATGAAAAGATTTTCTTATAAATGGGTCCTACTTTTAATCCTAAAACAGTTCCGAAGTATTGTCAGGGTACTGTATCTTTTCAATGATGGCTAATTTTACTGTTACACTTTGCATATAATACATGTAAATATTTTTCTTAATTCTTATCCAGAGAGAGATTATAGCAAATTTCCTTTTAAGAAATCAAGACGTTCCGATTCTCAAATTTCAATTTTAATGCCTCCCATTGCTTTCCTTTCGGTTTAATTTCATAATAGCTAAAAATCTAGCACAAAGAGATAAATTTGAAAGCCCCCTGAACAGTTATCCATGCTTCCCTATCATACAGTCGGTGTGAACAAAACACATTTCTCTGACAAATTCCTAAGGCCATAAAATGTCAAAGTCAGAGAAAGTAGGCCCAATGCTGAACTTAGGAAAAACTTCTACGTGAAGAATTCTCACTCTCATCAATACAAACATGTTTTCAAATGCCCCGAAGAGCCCCTACGATACCAAACATTTTGCTTCTCCATACAGCTATAAAGCAGGGTTTTTTATTATTATTATTTATTGTGAAGGAGAGTTGACATACAATGTTATATTAGTTTCCCGTGTACAACATAGTGATTCGACACTTCTATCCATTACTCAGGGCCCCCCACGGTGAGTGTGGTCACCATCTGTCAGCAGACAACGTTACTACAATGTCATTGACTGTACTCTCTCTGCTGTGCTTTTTCTCTCCGTGACTTACTTATTTTATGAACGGAAGTCTGTACCTCTTAATCCCCCTTCATCTGTTTCGCCCATCCCCGAATCACCTCCCTTTCAGCAACCACCAGTTTGTTCTCTGGATTTTAGAGTCTATTCGTTTGTTTGCTGGGTTTTTGTTTAATTGTTTCCGAACCAGGTTTCGGGCGAACGCGCACATGCACTGCTCCTGCACGTGTGGGCCAGAGACACTGAAACAGCACAACGCATCGAGAGACCACTGAGCTGAATAACTGAACACAGAGACATGTCTCCCAAGTAGGTACAGCATCTCTGACAAGCACCTTTGAGGTTTTCAAGCTCATATACCAACTCAAACCAGCTATATACCAAAAATTTCCTTGAGCTAAACACACACACACACACACACACACAACTTCCAATTACTTTGATTTAAATACAGAGATGCCACAAAACAGGGTTTATGCCACCTGGTCAACCTCGTCTTGTAAAGGCCAAGGGCCTGGTCTATGACATGAACACAGGTCTAGAAGAGCCACCTCTGGATCAACTACGAGACACAAATCAGGAAACTTCTACCTTAGTATGGAGACACCACGGCAAACCCACATCTGAATTCTAGTCTTAAACGCAGTCCCTCTGGATTCTCTTCTGATTGCAAACAGACTGGCAGTCTCGTGTAAGATTTTGTTCCTGTGGGTCAACTGTTGAAGCTTACACGCATTCGCTGCTACTCCCCGTTTGTCCCCAGGAACTCCGTGTCTTGGCACCCAAGGGGCACATCTCACTTTCTGTACCATGTTACCAGACAGCCACCGTCTCTCCTAAACCGTAGGTCCAGAAGGTGGGAGCTGGGCATGTACATCATGGGTGTTCCTCTCAAAACCTTGCGCGGGGCAACGTGTGCGTTTGGGTTGGGAACTCAAGTCCAGCAGAAATCCTCTAAAATTCTTTTTAGGGAAATAAATTCCCACGTTCATGGGCATCTCCATAAAACATGCTGACCAGTCAGTCTCCAGGGCTGACTGGCTTCTCTCTAGACATCTGGGCTCTTTTCCTACACGCAGGCATCCGAGAGCACAGTCGTCCCAAGGTCAGCTGGGTAATGAAATACAAAATGAAACAATGCATTTGAGTGCCAAAAAGGAAGAACCATTTCTGGAAAAGGAAATCCCATCTTTTAGAAAGATGATAAAGGTGAAGAGCTTTAAAAATTCGGCAAAGTTAGGAAGGCGGAGACGAGAGGAAAAAGAGAAAATCTCGTAACTCCACGTCACAGGAAGCTTACGTGAAAGTTAATCAGTGGAACCACAGTCACAAATAGGCGCTGGCCCTACATGGCCCTACATTAAAAATCAGCAGAGGGGCGCCTGGGTGGCGCAGTCGGTTAAGCGTCCGACTTCAGCCAGGTCACGATCTCGCGGTCCGTGAGTTCGAGCCCCGCGTCAGGCTCTGGGCTGATGGCTCGGAGCCTGGAGCCTGTTTCCGATTCTGTGTCTCCCTCTCTCTCTGCCCCTCCCCCGTTCATGCTCTGTCTCTCTCTGTCCCAAAAATAAATAAAAAACGTTGAAAAAAAATTAAAAAAAAAAAAAAATCAGCAGAAAAAAAAAAAAAAGGAAAAGTGAAAAATGTTAAGGTGTGCGATAATCATAAAAATCCTTCCACTTTTTCAATTAGTCACCTCCCTTCTGGCTTCACCTCACTGCCAGAGACCCCACCTAGTCTGGAAGGCTTTAAAATTTAAGTGAATGCCACAAGTGGGCATTAAGAGACTTCAGGAAAAGGCACGACCAACAAAGTTTTCTCTTTGGTATAAATACAAAATTACACTAGAAAGTTGCTCAACATGAAAGAGGAAATTTATTTTCTGAAGCACCACTGAGATGGCCTCAGGTGACCGGGTGCTGAGGAACAAGCTGCTGGCGTCACCCCTCATGGAACAGCGCGTTTCTGGATTCATCTGCGAACGCTTGAAGAGGCTCCCTCCGCCTACTTTCCAGTCTCAACTCCTGACCCGCTGGTGCCCTTGAGCCCATCTGGAACTCGGCATCCAGAGAGGCAAGGAGGCTCCTGTGTTCCTCACTGCTTTGCAGACGCGGTTCCTTCACCCCCACGCCCTTCCCATTCCCAAATACTGCCGGCCCTAGCAAGTTGTTAGAAATCTTGCAAGAACAACCCCCAAACCAGCTTCTTGGTGGAACTCTGGCAGCATCGGGCTGGCCCGGCGTGAATGCTTCCGGCCAAGGAACACACACCACACTTTTCAGCGTCCTGTGATTGTCTGCCACTCTCTCTCTCATCCTCCACTAAAAATTGTTTAAAGCCCCAGTGCCTGACCCAGAAAACATCAGTAGCTGTTGAGTAATAAGACTTTAAATCGAATGCCAAGACTCTCTCGGTGACCGAACTGTAGGCAGGCTCCACTGAGCCCTCTAATCGACGAGGCCTTGACTTTTGCCCCCATCCTTGCTGGACCTTCATAGCCTGGAATCCTGCAGAGTCAGTGTAGAGAGACTCTCCCAATACCAGGGATCAGAGATCAATGTCTGATCCTCCTCTGCACCTCAGAGGTACGAGCCCCGGCCTGCCTTCGGCAGGAATCGTGTCACGCTGGCGTACGAGAATCTCCGACGCTCAGTAATTTTCGGTCCACCAACTCCCGCCCCCGCTCCTTGGCCACACATCCCCGGTTGTTCCTGTCCTAGTCTCACTTGAGCCTGATCTCGCTCCTCTGCTGCGACAGTCCTGACGCCTATCCCAACAGTCCCGAATGAAGTCATCCTTGCTGTCTTAACAAGCGTCAGGATAAATTTTTTTAACGACGTACAGTGTTTCTGATTTTCATCCCAGACTTAAACACAGGACTTAATCATGCCACATCTTCGCGAAAAATAATAATAATATCACACTGGTGAGTCAAAGAACTAGAAACTTAAAGAACAATGCAGCTTTTCTAGTGCCCTCAAACCTGCCTCTTCATTGCACACGAAGCTGGTCCCACGTGTGCAGTATGATATTAAATCTCGCATCCTCAAATTAACTTTAACTATGGAAAACAGGCACAGCTTTCATTCGGAGGCAGGCCGAGCTAACAGAGAACTACAGAACAGCCCCCAAGTTTCCTCCGAGAGGAGTTCTGGTCCCAAAGGAACTGCCTCCCTTCAGCTCAGTGCCCACCTGCCTCTTCAGTGATGCCTGAGCACATCAGTCTCAAGCACCTCCCTCACCCACCTGCCTTCCCTCCTCCCTTACAGGTGGGGGCAGAGAGGGCATGCACCCTGGGGCTACAGGTGCATGGCGGGCTCAGGTTGGCCACGCAGAGAGGTCAAGGCTCACTTGACAGGCTCTAGGGCAGACACAGAAAAGGAAACACAGGCTGTGGACAAGAGCTGGGCTGGAAGGGGTCCTGGACAAGCATCTGAGGCTCGTGCTGTATGCAAAAGGGACCCTGGATTCTGAGGCCTGCCACTGAAGACCCACAGGGCCACCAGAAGGAAACAGGCCCAGGAGACCATCACCAAATAGAAACACAGAGGGAGGTGGCGGTGGGCTCCCGGTGTGTGTATTCGTGTTCAAGGATCCTTAAGCAGCTGGCTCAATGCAAACCCCTGCTCATAACACATTCAGTTTGTTCATTTTGTTTTGTTTTGTTTTGTTTTGTTTTTACCAATACTGAAACCTGGAAGCACACAGCCATAGGTGACCTCAACGCCTTAAGAAATGACCATTTCACACTGATGAAAATTATTATTCTACACCATGAAGGTGATGCTGTTTTGCAAACAGCTGTCTTTCTCCTACCCCTGCAAAAAAAAAAAAGTTGTTAGTACAGTACTCATTAAAGTTAGTTTTACAAACTCATATTTGTTAAATCAACCAAACATTTGGGTCATTTTGCTAGAATCAATACACATGGCTAGAAGCGCAAACAAAGAAAGCAAAATTTACTTTTCAAAGCTCTTGTTGAATCACGCCAGTGTGTAAAACAGCCTAGGAGAAGCTCAATCATTAACCCTCTGATCTAGAACGAAACCTGCACTCAGGCCCTGCATGCAAGCAGTGGGGAAACCGAGGCCCAGGATGTGCTTGGAAATGGACTTCAGCCTCTCGACATAAATGGAAAAAAGCTTCAAACCCAACCCCCTTTCTTGATCTTGGCTTCTTTTACAGAGATTCGACGGTACAGATGTGTGTTATCTCTCTGAAGATAGAAACATCCCTCTTCCCAGGGGAGGTATGATTCTGGTATCTATCCAACAGTTCGAGGCTGAGAATGAGGCTGGGAGATTCGGAAAAACTGGTATCCGCTCGAGAGATGGCAATGAGTGGGTGTGCCCAGCCCTTAGCCAGCCTGGCTCCCTCGGGGGCCAAAAGCACGGTCAGTGCCTTCAAAATGGCCAGGAGGAAGGGACGGAACAAGTTTCAGCATAAGCACAAAGTAAAGAAAGTCAGATGGTGTCCAGGGCAGATAGGCAGGCCAGCCTGGAGAAGGAGAAATGGAAAAAGCCTGGAGCAGCCATCCCTGTGACCAGTGAGCAGGCCAAAAGCCCCCCAAAGTTAACAATCACAAAGAACTCAAAGCAGACAGACAAGGAATCCCAGGGCCTGTAAAGGAAAAGGGAAACACACTGGAATATAATCCCTGTCACCAGCGAGACTGGTGAAGTTCACGACATAAAGGCAGGGGGCACCCCTTCTCTGTCTTGTGGTCTAACGACCTTCTCAATGGATGGTCCCCGATGGTCTACACATTTCCCTAGGTTCCGGCTGCCTTCTCTGGGGTCCTCCATTCTAGAACGCTCTGACCTTTACTACTTAGGCTGAGTGGCTTATTTCCCATTTTGCTTTCTCCAGGTAGCTCGGAGACGAGTCAGAATTACCAGGAAAGCACAGGCTGATGGAGACAGACGGGGACAGAAGTTCAGAGAGGAGCAGGTGGTGGGAGTGAGGCCTTCTGGGTTCCTCTTTCCATGTCACCTCACACTGGGGCCTCTGTCTCGCAAAGGCTCAGGTGGGGCGACTTCTGAGAGGCAGTCCACCAGAGTCTGCCAGCAGGGGAGGGGGGTCCCAGCTCCCTCCTGAGGCTGCCGCCGGCCTGTGGGGTGTTCCAGGAAGGAAGGCTGTGCCTGCTGAGCCCGTGGAGGCTGCTGACCACCTTCCCTTCCACGGTTCTTGGGGCTTTGTGCCTGGATCACCGCCTCTCAGAACACGACTAACATGGGGGAAACAGAGTCAGCTCCCGAGGGCCAGGATGCTCCAAGAAAGGATACAGAATCTGGAATAAAGAACGCCACACAGACACCTGCTTTTTAAAAACTCTGTCTCCAGAAAAGCAGGAGAAAAAGGGCCAGGAGGCAAGGTTTGGGGTGAGTATGGGGTGTGAGACCTCAGGTGAACTGACCAAGTCCTGTCTATATGACTATAGCACATAGACCTTCCAGAATGTCCAGAACGGGTTGGGGAGGCCACACCAGGACTCAGCCAGACCTGCTGACAGATGATGCTCCAGCATCCCAGGACTGCCGTAGCAAATACCCACAAATTGGTGGCCAAGGACAATAGAAATTTTGTCCTTCACAAGGGCAAAACTCAAGGTGCCAGTGGGGCCATGCTCTCTGTGCAGCCTGTGTGGGAGACTCTGTTCCATGGTTTTCCCTTAGTCTCTCCAGTATAGCTGGTGGATGAATCCCTTGTGGATAGATCACTCCAACCTCTATCCTCGTTGTCACGGAGCCTTCTCCCTGTGTCCCAGTCTCTATCTGAGCCTGCTTTCTCTTCTTATAAAGACACCAGTCATTGGATTAGGCCCCACCCTAATTCAGTATGACCTCATCCTGGCGTGATTACATCTATTTCCAAATAAAGTCATAGTCACCGGTACCAGGAGTTAGGAACGCCACGTATCTTTTGAAGGACACAATTCATCGCAAAACAGATGCCTTGGCTGTATCACACCCTGAACACCTCCAGGTGACCTGAGTTACTTTATGAGCGAGACAATCACCAGGCTGTTTGTCACCTGTGGGTGGATTTTCTCTCATGAGCAGGGCCTTCACGTCCATTCCCCAGTCAAAACGCGGGGAAGTTCTGACGAATGTGCCCAGTGGATTTTCTACGGTGACGTTCTGTCAACTGCAGCCTTGGGCCTTGTGACATAAACCCAGATACGTTTGCTGGGCGTTTCTCTTGAAATCAACCAATAGCAGTGTTTATGCGCCTGCGTAAGGTGTAAAAAGAACCAGCTCCGAGCAGATCGTCGGCTCCCACACTCCCTGGAAGACAGCAATCTCAGCTGCGAGACAATTTATGGCCCAGTTGGGGAAGAGAGAACACTGAGGGGAAATGCTTTCTGGTCGACAATGGTCAAAGCAATTGCTTGGTTCACTCAAGGAGAACTGAAGGATACCCCAGTAAATTTAAAAAGAAAGGAAAACTTCCTATTAACTCAACCATGAGAGGTAATGTAATGAAAAGATTTCATTTCAGTTAATGAATGATTTATTGAAAATGCAAACAAATTCACTCTCTGCTACAATTATCACTAGAATTTCAAAACAGGGGATCACTATCTAATTAGTCACAGATTTGAATTAACCCTAAACAAAGGGATTCATCTGTGAAATATTTGATTGGCTTACCTGTGATTTTTGACACTAATTAGCATATAGATATTATTTGTATGGGTATTAAGTTTCAGGGTCACAGAACACGGTATCACAAAGTATGCGTGAGCAAATGCTGAAATTACAGTGCTCATAACTAGGAACCAATCTGATCTTAATACAGTTTTTAAATTCACATTGATTCACATTTAATGGATTATTTTCCCTACAGATGGGTTATTACACGTGGTAGGGAATATTATTGCTTTTCCAATACTATGTTTGGTGGGGTGAATTAAGTAGTGTTTGTTTCCTCTCCAGATAATATCAACGACACCTTGAAATGAGCGCTGTCTGGGCCAGGCGGTGGAGAAGAAGGCACCCAGTAGGTAATGGGTGTTGAATCGATACTCTGGCTCCAACACGACACCCGTGGCTGCCACCGCTTGTCTATAAAAATGATTCCCTCATTTCCCTCCTCATTGAGCTGACTGTCATCGCAAAGGGTTTTCAAGCTAATGCCACAAGCGTCTGGTTCGTGCTTTCAATGTTCCAAGACGCTCAAACGCAGAGTTTACTAAAGTTTACTAAAGTTTAGCAGAGTTACTAAAACTTATAAGTGTAAAATTGGGGAGGGACATCGAATGACTGAGAGGTATGTTGTATTTCTGAGGAACATCATTCCGTTGCCTAATTACAAAAGTGTGATGAGAATAATCCCATCTAATGCTTCCTTCACTGGTGTAAGTTGCAGAGTGCCAGGATGGCTTTCCACGGCTCACTGTCCTCGTTGTCCCCTTCCATGAAGACAGTGCCCACGACCGTGTCCTATGTCCCATTTCCCTCTGCTCATCCCCACAGTGAAGGTTCACCATTCTCATGACCCATCGCCTCTCTACCATCCACCAGGAAAGGAACCCCTCCAGATGCTGCTAGCTTCTGAGCCTTGGACCTGTGCGTCCATGTTCTGCTGGCCAGCACATCCTACTGGAAGCTTCCACACCCCAAACCAAATCTGCCCCGACTTTCTTCCCTTCCAACCGACTTAGCCCTGGTCAGAGCATCCAGCCCCGTCTTCTCCCAACTCCCTTCTCGCCTTCCACAGCTGGCCAGTTGCCTGCCAAAATGAGACTCCCCAGTGCTAAACACCTCCGGCTTCCTCCCACCCCGTGTGTGCCCTCCAGCTGCTGATATCCTCTGAGCTGTCATTCACGGCCATGTCCTCTCCACTGGCCTCTGTGTCTCCACAGCCATCCTCACCTGAGGCCACAGCAAGTGCACCAGACACCCTGCCCCGGTCCTTCTCGTGGGGAAAAATATGAACGACTCTACCTCGAGCCACTGAAAGGGACACGGCTCATCTCACATCACAAGGCTGACATGGCCCTCCGGGACACTTTTCCAGACTGGTCTCTCCTTCTCTGTTTCCCCTCCCCTGCCGCCTGAGAGCCAGCCTCCCAGGGCCAGCTCCTCTCCCCTCATCAATCCCGTCCCACAGGGGCATGCCTCCTTCTTTCCTCCCCAGCACCTTCTCTGCTGGCCTCTCTCATCTTGCCCTTAGCACCCCGTCCTGACATTAGCCCTGTGCACAGACCTGGCCCTTCCAAGGGACCTGGGGGTTTTCAGAAGCTCAGCACTAAGGTAGACGAGGGGAGACTATTCTGTACAGCAACTGCTTTGCAGATGCGTTGAATCAGAGCAGAGTGGGAGTATACACAGGACAGAGACAATCTCTCGCACAGAGAACAGCACGTTTTCGATGTGTCTGCCGTGACAGCTTGGTAAAGAGACAAAAGCATGGGGTGCTCAGTTGGTTAAGTGTCCAATTTCGGCTCAGGTCATGACCTTGTGGTTCGTGAGTTTGAGCCCCACGTCAGGCTCTGCGTTGACAGCGTGGAGCCTGCTTGGGAGTCTCTCTCTCCCTCTGTCCCTGTCCCTTCCCCATCCCCACTCCTGCCACTCTCTCTATCAAAATAAATAAAACTTAAAAAAAAAAAAACTACAGAAAAAATAAGAGAGACAAAAAGCAAACTCAACTGCTAATTTGCTTTGCAAATTAGAGCACAGCTAGTCTGGGTCAATCCATTGGGCACTGATACGCAAAGAACAGGCCGTGTGCTGGGGCACTGGAAGGAGCGCGGGGACTTTTCGGGATCGGCAGGTGCAGCTACTCTGCTCCGGGAAGGCCCTAGCTCCAGGCACCGCATCTCTCTCTTCTTCTGCTTTCCCCTGTGAGGAAGTCGTGTTTCAGTGGTTTGCAAAGGCCTATGGGAAAAATAATTGGCGAGTTTCTGTAATGAAATAGGGTGCTTGCCTGGCATATGATCAGTCAGGTAAGAAGTAATCCACTTTTTTGAAGCAGAGTCCAAATTTTTGAGTAAGAAGGGCCCTCAGAAATATACAGCAAGTATAACATCTGCTCATTTCACAGATGAGGAAAGGAAATCCTAGAGAGGCTAAGAAATTTGCCCACCACCATGGGGAATGCCATCAGAAAGCTACAACCTGTCTACCCCAGACAGGACCCTTGGGTTTAACTTAACAGAGCAATTATCAGTCTCCAATGGAGAAGGTGTAAATATTTTCCACAAACCCGATTTAGGTTTGTTATGTTTTCAAGACCTTAGTTTTACCTATAACCGCTTTTAAGAAGAAAAAGAATATATGATAGCCATCTGATTGCACAGTCTTGGGATGAGGCAGAACCCTGAGCCTCTATGAGCACACATCTGTGGGTTGTGCTTGTTGAAGGGGCTCCTTTCCCTATCCCAAATCCACCCCCATCACAGTTCTGTCATCCTGATTCAAGAACAGGCCAATTCACATAAAATACAGCCCTTGGGAGGTGAAAGACCTGGGCTCTGAAAACTGATGAAAGATATTGAAGATGACACAAACAAGTGGAAAGATATTCCATGCTCATGGGCCGGAAGCACAAATATTGTTAAAATGTCCACACCACCCAAAGCAATCTACAGATTTAATGCGATCGCTATCGAAATACCAACAACATTTTTCACAGAACTAGGACCAACAATCCCAAAATTGTCATGGAACCACAGAAGACCCCAGATAGCCAAAACAGCCTTGAAAAAGGAAACCAAAGCTGGAAGTATCATAATTCAGATTTCAAGTTATTTTACAAAGTTGCAGTAATCACTACGGTACTGGCAGAAAAATAGGCACACAGATCAATGGAACAGACCAGAAAGCTCAGGAATAAACCCGCATTTATATGGTCAGTTAATCTTTGGCAAAGGAGGAGAGAACAGCCAATGGGAAAAAGACAGTCTCTTCAACAAATGGCGTTGGGAAACTGGACAGGTACGTGCAAAACACTGAAGCTGGACCACTGACTTACATCACACACAGAGACACATTCAAAACAGATTAAAGACCTACATGTGAGACCCGAACCTATAAAAATCCTAGAAGACAGCACAGACAGTAATTTCTCTGATACAGGCCATAGCAATGTTTTTTTCTAAAGATGTCTACTGACGCAAGGGAAACAAAGGCAAAAACAAACCGTTGAGACTTCATTAGAATGAAAAGCCTCTCCACAGAGTAGGAAACAGTCATAAAACCAAAAGACAACCTATGGAATGGAAGAAGATATTTGCAAATGACATATCTGGTAAACGGTTAGTATCCAAAACATATAAAGAATTTATACAATTCAACACCCCAGAAACAAATAATGCAATTAAAAGATGGGTAGAAAACATCAACAGGCACTTCTCTAAAGAAGACATCCATATGGTCAACAGACACATGAAAAGACGCTCAACATCACTCATCCTCTGGGAAATGCAAATCGAAAGTACAATGAGATATCATCTCACACCTGTTAGAATGGCTAAAATCAAAAGACAAGAAACAAGTGTTGGAGAAAACATGGAGAAAAAGCAACCCTCACGCACTGTTGGTAGGAATGCAAACTGATGTAGCCACTGTGGAAAACAGTACGGAGTTTCTTCAGAAAGTTAAAAATGGAACTGCCCTATGATTCAGTAATCACACTAATGGGTATTTGCCCGAAGAATACAAAAATACTAATTCGACAGCATACATGAACCCTGATGTTTATAGCGGCATTATCTACAACAGCCAAATTATGGAAGCAGCCCAAGTGTCCACGGATAGATGAATGGATAAAGAAGAAGAGGTATATAAGGACAATGGAATATTACTTGGCCATAAAAAGGAACAGAATCTTGCCATTTGCAATAACACGGATGGGGCTACAGAGTCTAACGGTAAGTAAAATAAGTCAGTCAGAGAAAGACAAATACTCTATGATTTCCCTCATATGTGGAATTTAAGAAACAAAACAATGAGTAAAGGAAAAAGAGAGAGAGACAAACCAAGAAACTCTTGACTCTAGAGAACAAACTGCTCGTTACTAGAGAAGAGGTGGGTGAGGGGATGGGTGAAGTCGGCGAAGGGGAGTAAGGGTACGCTTATGGTCAAAAGCACCGAGTCAAGTGTGGAGTTGTTGAATCCCTACATTGTATGCCTGACACTGACTTAACACTGTATGTTAACTATACTGCTCTTTTAGGAAAAGTTTCAACTTCTAAATAAAAACTTCCATTGCAAGTCTACCTGAGATAGGCCTTAAAATAAGCAGGCAATGACCGCCAGTGTGAGTCTGGCGGAGGTGGGGGGGAAGGGTAACAGCATAAATCGATCTGTGAGGAGGGACGGATTGAGAGAGGCAGTCTCTCCCGCAGGCTGAGAGAAACGGGAGGGACCTCCCCACACTGCGTATCTGTGGGATCTTCAGGAGCCTCCCTGAAAGCTGAGGGAGCTCACGGTGTCCTTGAATCCTTGAGGTAGACCAGGTGACCAGGAAGGTTCTAAGGGCAAGTCAGAGGTAAGGAGTCTGGTGGAGGAAGTGAGTCAGATGGTAACATCACACCTGGGATTCGCCCGTCACCAATTCTGTTTTTGCCCCAGCACTATCCCACTATTGCCAACGTTACCCTGAAGCCCTGTGACAAACCGGTGGCCCATCTCTCTTGCGAAGACACGTAAAGACACATGGCATGGTTTCACACCCCCCAGTCCCATGAAGCAGCATAGAAGAGGTTTGCAGCGGAGGCGGCCAGGAACCCACCTGCAGCAGCCCGGGTCCTGACCTGCAGAAAAGGCCCCCCGAGGCCCTGAGTTCCTGGAGCCGGAGAGAACTCGCAGCGTCCTTCCTTGGGGCCGGCATAAAGGGTCCCCAGAGCCCAGACTGTCTGGAAATACGCCATGTTGGTGATGTGGGGGCCCCAGCAAACATTTCACGGAGGATTTAAAAAGCAAAAGAGAGAGATGGCGAGACAGACAGACAGACGGACCTGGAGTGGTCACATTGGAAATGCACATAATGAAAACTGTCCAAAATCAGAGTGGTCTGTTAGAGACACTGTCAGAGGCCAACTGTAACCGCTCAGGCAAATCGATGAAACGTATCTGGAGGCGCTTTGGACGCGCAGACTTCCCAAGGATCCGCTGTAGTGTGTGTCCTTGTGAGCCCACAGATGCTTGCTCCGGAGTGGTACGGGGGCAGAGCCTGACAGTGGGGGCCAGTGAGCACACTGTGGGGGCTGCAGAAGCCCAAAGAGAGCCCAGCCTCACCTACGTGCTCACACAGGCCCTCCTGTCGCCAACGACCCCTTGTTCAGCAAATTCCTTATGGCCTGCATTTCACTCCACTTGGCTTGTGACCGAAAATGCTGTCTGTCCCTATGTTCCATCTATTTAGGCTTCTAATAAACAGTATGCACCTCCTGCAACAGGAGAGAAGGGAGGCTGACCTCTGCCTCCCGAACAAGGAGAATCAGCCAAAGCCACGAGCAGGAGGCCAATACCAGGCAGCTGCGGCTCAGCTACGAGCCCCGAATGAGCTTGAGCAAGCCCCACCCCCACCAGGTCCTCCTTTGTTGACTGATGCGACCGGAGGCACCTCTGACTTACAACAACCCCCCATCTCTGCCGCTTGGTTGACACCAGGGCTGTGAACTAGGCATCTGACCCACCAAGGCATTCAGAGTTCCATCCAGGATTTCTAGAACTGCAACCAGGGTCAGGTATGTTCTCTGAGAACAGGGAGCCGGGAGGCCTGAGCTGAGCGTGGCAAGTGGCCATATTCTCCACCTGCCGCAAGGGTGAAGGGGCCAAGGCAGGAAGGAGTGAAGCTGGCTCGAACTAAGAGGCAGAGGAAAGACAACACTGAAACCCCTAGGACCGATTATCCCCAGATGCCCATCTGAACTACTGCTTTGCAAGTGCCTTGACCGTCCTTTTTTTTTTTTTTTTTTAACTTTACTTATTTTGAGAGAGAGAGAGAGCAAGCGTGCCTTCGTGCGTGCACACAAGTTGGGGAGGGGCAGGGAGAGAGAGGCAGAGAGAGAATCCCAAGCAGGCTCTGTGCTGTCAGCGCAGAGCCCCACGCGGGGCTCGATCCCACGAACCATGAGATCATGACCTGAGCCAAAATCAAGAGTCAGACGCTTAACCGACTGAGCCATCCAAGGGCCCCTAGAATATGGCTTTTAAAACATGAAATTGAGAAATCTCAATCACTGGATTATTGGAAAATTGCCATCCTATTACTAGTCCAATTAACTTTGGGGATGGTATTAGGTTGGCCAGCTTTCCAAATTGGAATGTGTGTAGTATATCGGGTGGCTCTGTGTTCATTCTAGGCGCCGTTCTCCTGCTGAAATGAATGCATGTTGCAAAGTGTCAGGGCGCATACATGTATTACTGTCTTGTTTCAGAAAGGATTTAAAGCTGCTTACGAAGAACTTATAAGTAAACAAAAATAAATTTTTTAAAAAAGGTGAGGAAAACCCAGAGAAAATAAGGTAGGGGACTCCCTATGGAGCTCACAGTAGGGCAATTTGTTTTTCTTTTCCTTTTTTTTTTAAGTTTATTTATTTTGGAAAAAAAAAAAAAAGAGATTTTGCAAGTGCATGAGAGTCGGGGAGGGGCAGAGAGACAAGGAGAGAGCATCCCAAGCAGGCTCCGCACTGTCAGCACAGAGCCTGATGCAGGGCTTGATCCCACAAGCTGTGAGATCACGACCTGAGCTGAAATCAAGAGTCGGATGCTCAACCGACTGAGCCACCCAGGCGCCCCTCAATAGTCCTTTTAGTAAATCTGTGTTGTATTTAAGCTACTCTGAGCCTGTGTCCTGACCCTTGTAACCAAGATCCAAATAAAAGGATATGTGCCGGTTCCCAATCTCAACCTAAACCAGCAGCAGTCGGGCTCTAGAAGGTTCTAGTCAGGTTCCACAGTTGAAGCAGAAAGGGATGCAAAGTCTCAGTGAGGACATACGTCCCCAAGGCCCAGCAACCTTAAAATCCTGACTCCCGGGTTCTTACAAAACAGATCATGCAATTAGCATATGACTCAGCGATTGTACTCTCTAGGCACAAACCCCTATACACAAATGACCCTAGCAGTTTTCTCCATTATAGCCCCCAGGCCGGACATGATCCAGATGTCCTTTAATAGTTAAAGCTGTGCCATATCCATGCTACAGAAGAGTCCTGAGCCATCAAGGGAAACTCTAACAATACATACAACGCAGATGGATCTCAAGAGAATTAGGCTGAATGAAAAAAAAAAAAAAATACAGCCTCAACGGGTATGTACTGTGTGATCCCACTACATAACACTCCTGAAATAAAAAAAGTTATAGAGGTCAGGAAGAGACTAGTGTTTGCCAAGAGTTACGGATGGACAGGGAAGGGGGGTGATAGGCTATCAAAAGGTAACAGGAGGGATTCTGTGGTGGAAATATTTCCATCGTGGTTGTGGTGTTGGTCACGTGACTCTACACGTGGGATTCAATTGCATAGAACTGAACTCAATATACACACACATACACACATGTAAAACTAGTAAAATCTAAACAATAAAGTCCATGGATTGTACCAATGTCATTTCTTGGTTGTGATACATTGTCCTATAGAATGTTACCAATGGAAGAAAGTGGGTGACGGGTACGTGGGTCTCTCTGTAGTATTTCTCAATACTGCACGGAAATCTACAATTATCTTAAAATAACAAGCTAATGAAACATAAAATTCTGTTTTCTACTCTTACTCTCATTTTAAATAGCACAGAAAAGAGGTCTCATCACAATATCTAAATAAACACACTACAAAAACACATGAAATGAGAAGAAAAAGTAAATCCTATCTGAAGTAACTTCAGCCAGATCCTCAAGTAACTCTATACATTTTTCGCATGTGATCTCTGGCATTAATTTAAAAATAACCTAGACATTCAAGAAATCAAGATACAGCCATAGACTAAGACCCCCTTCTCTACAAGAAAGACTGTAGAAACAGACCCACCAAGAGTGTTTAAGTGATTAAGAGAATGATGAGTAATTTTATTTTTGGTTAGCAAAAATAACCAAAAGGAAATTCCATAACAGAAGTTTAGAATATAATTCATAGGCTTGCCGGCATAATACATGACAGATAAAAGAAATATGGAACTAGAAGATATTTCAGAAAAAGAAATCGAAAGCACAGACCAAAAAAAAAAAAAAAATGGATAGAAGGCATAAACTAAAAAGAGGGCATAATAGATACATGTAATTTGATGAAAAACTCTAAAAAATATGTAACTGAGTTTCAGAAAAAGGAGAGAAAGAGAATGAGAGAGAAGAAATACAAACAAATCAGACATTTTCCTATAGAGAAAAGGATGGGCAGAAGTGAAAGTAACCTACACATGTTTGAAACACATAATTATAAAAGAAAACAAAAGGGCGATTAATAAGGGCGGCTGGTTGGCTCAGTCAGTTAAGCATCTGAGTTTGGCTCAGGTCATGATCTCCCAGCTCATGAGTTTGAGCCCCACATCTGGCTCTGTGCTGACAGCTCACAGCCCTGGAGCCTGTTTCGAATTCTGTGTCTCCTTCTCTCTCTGCCCCTCCCCCTCTCACCCTCTGTCTCTCTCTCAAAAATAAACATTAGAAAAAAAATTTAGGGGTGCCTGGATGACTCAGTTGGTTAAGCATCCGAATTCGGCTCAGGTCATGATCTCATGGTTGATGGGTTCAGGCCCCGCGTCGGGCTCTGTGCTGACAGCTCGGAGCCTGGAGCCTGCTTCAGATTCTGTGTCTCCCTCGCTCTCTGCCCCTCCCCTGCTCGCACTCTGTCTCTGTCTCTCTCAAAAATAAAAACATTAAAAAAATTTTTTTAAAGGAAAATTAACAAAAATCAAGAATAAAATGAAATTATCCTAAATATCAAATAGATGAAGTTAGCCACACTTCAGCTACCCCTTCAAGTGTGTGCAAAACAAAATAATTTGACTATTTCTTGTGGGATACATTGTAAAGAAAACATAAAGTACTTTGTAGTCACATTGTTAGTAATAATATTCGTATTGCTATTCTGAAAATATTTCACATATATGTGTACATGTGATAAATAAATGTTATATGTTATACATTCTATATTGTGTACTATGTATTATAAATTAGTATATATTATTCACATACACATATATACATATATAATCACACATCTACAGATACGGACAAAGGAAAAAGTAATTATGTTAGTGTAATTAGCAACCAAGATTTTCAGGGGAAGAAAAAGAACTTTACAAATAAAAACTCAAGGGTGTTGTATGGAAACCAATTTGACAGTAAATTTCATATATTAAAAAAAAAAATTTTAAATAAAACTTAAAAAAATAAAAAATAAATAAATAAAAACTCAAAAAAGATAAGTTAAAACTTCAAAATCCTAAATTGGAATTGGAAATAACTATATGAGTTCGGTGGTTGCGTTTTCTATTGAAAATGTATTTTCCAGTCCTACCTACTAAAAGGCTTGGCAAGAATGACAAGCTCAGTTGCAAATGAGCACCCTGATTGCCCAGCTTATGATCTCTAAATACCAATTCCCACTAAAAGCACCTACAGTTCATTGGTCAATTCCAGGTATGGGGCAGGACATGTAGATCCAATCAGCCAGGGACTTTTTGTCATATCAGAAAGCCAAGCCACGATCTAGGAGGACTCGGGTATTTAATACAAGAAACTTAGCCACGGTTTATGATGTTACAGTTGACTGATGGCTGTAACAGGGAGTTACCACACTATTCTACTTTTGCATACATCCAAAAGTTTCCATAATAAAGAGTTTAAAACAAATAGATTAATTAATTAAAAAAACACATTAGGATTAAAAACCCACTGGAAGAAATGACACATCACCTTCAGAACAGCATTAAGACTCCACAGAAACAATGAAAGCCAAAGATAGTAGAATTATCTTCAAGTTACCGAAAAAAAGTAACAGCCCCAAATTCTTTACCTAAAATATTGGTCAAAAATGAAGCCAAACTGAAGACGTGTTTAGGCAAATAATTAAAGAATTCAAAACCAGCAGATTCAAGTGTTCTTTCAGCAGGAAAGGAAAAAAAAAAAAAAAGTCCCAGATGGAAAGTAAGAGGGACATGAAAGGATCACTTAATTACCATGGAAAGGGAGCAAGGTGCAGGGTGATACTGAGTTATGTGAAGGGAGGGCAGGGAAAGGGTTCAGGGAGGCACCCTGGGGGCGGAGTTGATGCAGAAGCCCACAGAAAAAGGGACAGGGAGGACCCCACACAGCAACCGGAGTACCACACCTGCTCCGGCATTCGACAGATGCTCTGAGAGTGAGGCCACCCCTGGGCTCCCTGGAGCCCAATTCTATCAAATTATCTCATCGAATAATCTGCTCAGACAGCCCCACGGTGGCCACAGGGAGGATTTTCAGGTAACCCCTTGCTACAAAGCCACTGTCTTCAAGGACTGTCAAGCACTGTGGTGGTAAGGGTGTCTTGAGGAGCATCCTCAAGTGCCCCGCACCCTCCCCCCAGCCCCAGCTGCACTTTATTAAGACCCCCTAATGCCCCCAAGACAGCCTGAAGTTGTGGTCTGACGTTACCTTCTCCCAGTGAGCGTGCCTGCACTCCTCACTCCCCAGCCCCGCAGGCCCCCTGCATATGGAACAGATGGCAGGCGGGGTCCTCACCTGGAGTCCCTGTCTGACCTCCACACTGAAGGGGAAGCAGGGTGGGGAACCCCCACCGCCAAAGCTGCTAGCTAAAGAGGAAACCTACGAATAAACCAGAAAGTTCTACATAAAACGGTCAGCAAGGTCATTTGTGAGTGATGAGCCATTTGCTTTATATCTTCCAATATTTTCCATAATTAAAATGGATTTCCCTCATGAAATAAACAAAATACACCGAGCACGAAATCCGGTGCCTTATGAAATGTGCCTGTTTCACACTCAGATCTAATAAAAATCCAATCACAACTTGAAAACGGTTATTTTTGATAGATTAGACAATATGATTTGATTTGATTTTTTTTTAGACAATAGGATTTTAAGTCTCATTTGGGACAACAATAGTTTAGAATAATAAAGAAGAAAAGAAAAGGAATAATAAGAGAGCCCAGAGCCGCCAAATATTAATATTAAAATATACCATAACGGTAGTAACCAAGACAATGTGGTCCTGACCCAAGAATAAAAGATTATACCACTGAAGTAACCCAGATTGCCCAGAAATGACCAATAACACTACCAAAAAAAAAAAAATTAATTGAAAGATCATTTTTAAACTGTAGAAGATTTTTCGTAAGTGGTATTGTAATAACTATTTGCAATTTAGCAATCAACTCGGATACATGGAGCGCAGAGTCAAATTCTAGATTAAACTGAAAATTTAAATGTAAAACAATAAAATAAATATAAACCCTATAACTGAACATTACATTCGTGGATAAAGGGTGCCAAAATAGAGACGTGATAAAGAAACAGATGGGGAGATGTGACAAGTTAAAATTTGTATGTAAAGTAACATAAACATTTTAGCATTAGACACATATATAATCAAATAAGATGGCAAACAACAACACAGGACAAATATTTGTAGAAGTGTTAGATGGGTTCATATAAGCACTGTCTAAAAACGCTAATAAAATTCTTAAGAAAAAACATTAAAACCAATACATAAATAGGGAAAAGACGTGAATAGTTTATAGAGCAGAAACTAACAGAAAGAAAATGCATAGAAACTATATTATCCTGCAAAAAAAAAAAAAAAAAAGGAAAGACAAAATACAAATATAAACAAAATTAAGCAACATTTTACCTGTTAAATCAACAAAACTTTCATTTTGAAGCTAATACTGAATCCTGGCAAGGGTGCAATAAAATCCTCTTGGAAAGCAATTTGACAATATGTATCAGGCCCCAGTAATCCCATTTCTGGGAATGCATCCTAGGAAATAATCCAAAATACAGAAACCATATGCATGAAGACACTCAGCACAATGTTATCTGTAACAGATACAACTTGAGAGCACCCTCAGAGTATAAAAAATGAGGGGATGTGCTGGGAAAGCACCGGACAGATTTGCAAGCAGCCAGGAGGCAGGTTGGGGATGACGAGTCTGTAGTAACATGGAAAAATGCTTCGCAGAGACCGGTGCGTCAGAAGCTGCAGTGCACAGATGATATTTACACTACGATCATAAGAAAGTAAAACAAACACGTATAAAGATGTGCGGGGATCCAAGCCGGGCAGAGCCGTAGCGGGGTAGGAGTGTTCCTACCGCTCTTACTCCTCTGCGGCTGGGGAACAGGATGGTCTCACTCCTTCCATAACCAATGAATGTGACGATTTGATAGCAAACACCACGCCGTGCTCTCTGCCCTGTGAGGCAGCACGCCTTCTGGAGCCTTCTGTGAACTCCCTGGCGAGAAATCAGGTCAGGGCTGCAAAACCGGGCTCTGCCCGGATCTCACCGGCTCGCCGGGCTATGAGGTACACTCTCCCTCGCCCGACCTGCTCCTTCACAACCCTGACTCCCGGTGGCAGACAAGGAACCCAGCACTTCCGTCCACGAGCGTGGGCGTGAGAGCACAGCTGGGGGAGGCAAGCCGATGAGTCATGGTTCAGTGCAGCCGAACCTGGCAACTGGCTCTCAAGGCCTCTTTCTGCAGCCAAGCGGAGGGCACCGTGGCCCCACACAGACCCAGCCACGCTTCCCCGTCCTCTGCCAGCAGGACCCCGGAAGGCTCTGCTCCTCTGCCACAGTTTGGACTCTCAGGACACGTTGCCCTTGTTCGGAGAACCCGGCGCACTCGTCTGTTCCTACGCGGTAGCGGGAAAGAAAACGGAGTACTTGACAACCCATGAGTTGCACTTGTCCCCCCCCAGCCCCCCTCCGGCTGCCAGGTCCACAGCATCGCTCTGCAGAGACTGCCTTTTCTTCTTGTTTTTCTTTTTAAAAAGTCTGCAACTGGGGCCCCTGGGTGGCTCAGTCGGTTAAGCATCCGACTTCGGCTCAGGTCACGCATGGTCTCCAAGTTCACGGGTTCAAGCCCCATGCGGGGCTGTGCTGACCGCTCGGAGCCTGGAGCCTGCTTCCGATTCTGTGTCTCCCTCTCTCTCTGCCCCTCCCCTGCTCGCAATCTATTTCTTTCCCTCTCTCAAAAATAAATAAAAAAGTTTCAAATAAATAATTAAAAATTAAAACTCTGCCACTAAGAAATCCCGCCTGGATATCACCAAAACAGAGCTCGCTCTCAGGACTCAACGTAACTCTGGAATCAGCTGAGGCAAAGGGAATGTGGAGCCAACAGGAAAGTTACTGCTGCCGAAGAATCACGGAAAGAAACGGCCAAGAGGAGAGAGGAGGAGAACAAAGTAGGTGGGAAAGTGTGGTACGTAATGGAAAGGTGGAGGTGGACCGTGGCTTTCCCAGGTGACGGCCTTGCGGGCTTACACTGGCCTTTTTTAAATTAATCCTCGCAAAAGGATTCTGACCACCGTTCGTTCCTGGGCAGATCCCCATCTGGTGGCTAAAGCCTCGAGGTTTCTGAGCACAGCTCAGCCAGAAGCTGGTTCCTCGCAGATCACCCGCACAGCACAGAGGTGTCAGCTGCCCTCTCCCGCCCGCTCTCTCGGAGGGAGCTGCCTGCCTCTCGGGTGCACAGAGACCACCAGCTCCACGGAGGGCCGCAGAGGTCCGTGCAAGTCACATCAGCCTGTGCACTTGGCTTCTCTTCCACAAAAAGGAAACAGTGAAGCAGAGGGAAAAAAGGCGCTGAGGTCCTCCATGATTAACACAAAGACCCAGAAACTCTGAACCTTCTGGAAGATTCCCTGACCCCATATGCCTGAAGTCCTGAAGAACAAAGATGTCACAGAAAGATGAAATAACAGCTATATTTTCGGGCATAGGTGATGTTGCTCATCGAAGGAATCAGAATCATGCTTAATAAAGATGCTCCTCGGGATTATAATCATAAATTTCAAAACTTTCCACAAAGTCATGCAAGAGGGTAGCAACAGTTCAAGCTCATTCTCCCAACAGGATCTCAGAATCAAGTAGGATATGAAAACAGTCTACACACTTAAAATGGGTGAGCTGTCCCGAATGCAAACTATACCTTGATAACATTGATGAAAGAAGTCACTTAAAGGGAACCAGCTCAGGGGCACCCAGGGGGGCTCAGTCAGTTAAGTGTCCAACTTCTGCTCAGGTCATGATGTCGCAGTTTTTGAGTTCGAGCCCCACGTCGGGCCCTGTGCTGACAGCTCAGAGCCTGGAGCCTGCTTCGGATTCCATCTCCCTCTCTGCCCCTCCCCCACTCACAATCTGTCTCTCTCTGTGTCTCAAAAATAAACAAACATTTAAAAAAAGAGAGAGGACGAGGGCAAATTCCTTTGGAACAATGACGCTGCTGTAAGCAATAACTGATGATTGCCCCCTTCGGAAGAGGTCATGACTGCTTCTTCTCCTTGGTTTTTCTCAAACATGTAACGCCCTCCCCCATAAAAAAAAAAAAAAAAAAAAAAAAAAAAAAAAAGAAAAGAGAAAGATTAAAAGCCACCAAGACATTAATTACACTTATTTACATACATAAAATTTCACATACTATAACCAACCCTGAGTACTGTCTCTGCCGGATGGAAGTCTTATAACAGCCAAAGCAATTGAGTCTTTCCCGATTTTCTTTTTCTTTTCTTTTTTTTTTTTTTTTTTTTTTTTCCCATGTGATGGTTTGATAAGATGTAATAGGGGTGGAAAAGTCTACAGTTGATTAGAATTTAGCTAATTAGAAAGTCTGACTCAGGGGCACCTGGGTGGCTCAGTCTGTTAGGCGTCCAACTCTTGATTTCGGCTCAGGTCATGATCTCATGGTTCATGGGATCGAGCCCTGAGTCAGGCTCTGTGCTGAGAGTGTGGAGCCTGGTTGGGATTCTCTCTCTCTCTGCCCCTCCCTCGCTCACACTCTCTCTCTCTGTCTCTCAAAATAAGTATATAAAACTTAAAAAAAAAAGTCTGACTCAGATGAGCCCAAGGTGACAGCTCACCTTTCCCTGAGTGGGAGACCTAGAGGGGGGGACCACCCCTACTGAGGACCCAACTGTCCAAAATTTGTACAAAAGGACAAAATTTGCTCAGTGCCCCCATGCACCTGTACCAGAACTTCCTACAGTAAAAAACATACATACATATCTCCCTAAGGGCATTCGCTGGTGAGAAGGAGAAAAGAGGAAAGGAAAATTTGTGATAAACCAACTACACATTCTGGGATAATTCTGAGCACCTAGTAGGTGTCAAGCCCTATCCTAGAATTCACATATTGGAACAAACAAGACAAACCATGCCTGTTTCCGGAGGCAAAATAATAGCTCCCGCCCCGAGACGTCTGTCGCACTCCACAGAGGCTGTGAACGTGGCTTATGTTACATGCAAAAGGACGAGAAGGTTGCAGGTGGTATTAAGGCTGCTAGTCAGCTGACCTTGTGATGGGAGCTTAGCCTGGATTGTCCAGGTGGGCCCAGCGTAATCTCAGTAGTCTTTGTAAATGGGACAGGGAGGTAGAGGGGTCCATGTCGCACGGTATAGGCATGAGGAAGATTCAGTTCGTCCCTGCCGTCTTTAAAGATGTAAGGGGACCATGCACCAAGAAATGAGGGCAGGCCCCCAAAACTGGAAAAGGCAAAAAAATGGATTCTCCCCTAGAGTCTCCAGTAAAGACTGCAGCCCGGCCGACAAGTGATTTTAGCGCATGGGACCATTTTGGACTCCTGACCTTCAGAACTGTAAGATAATGACTGGGTGTTGTGAGCCATTTTGTTTGTGGTAACTTGTTACAGTATCCACAGGGTATGAGCACACCTGCCCTCCCTAGTGGGAAACCCCTTAACGGTTCCTATGGAAACAGTACGGCATGAGGTTGTCATTCCGGAATCCTGGGATCTGGCCTGAGAGTTCCTCGCCATGGCTCTATCCTGCTAAATCCCGTGGCCCTCTGTGCCCAGCCATCCCGGGTTACCCAGTGATGTCCTAACAAAAGGCCATGGCCTAGCCCTCTACATGTGCACAGTCTGTGCCCTCAAGTCACAGGGACCCCCCCTCCCTTCTTCCAACCCAATCTTACTCTCCCTTCAAAATAGGTGCCCAACTCTTGTGGTGAGAATGTGGGAGTATGGGATGCGATCGGGGTAAGACTTTCCTCCCAATCCTTTCTGAAATGGTATGTCCTTTTACGTTCCTCCGGGAGGGTCAGAAACTGTCCTATTACAAATTCTCCCAGCAAAGGCAGTCTTTATATCAATGCCTGGGTGCTCACACACACTAAACCCTGTATCATTCTGTCAACAAGCCACAAAACTACTTGAGACCCATTACAATTTGCCGTGCCACGGCTCAACGAGCTAATCCCTCTCTCTTGCTAACTTTCTACCAATTATGACTTTGGCAATGCCTTTTAGGAATGCCGCGGCTTTATGAATTTGCTTCTTGAAGGACATTAAACAAATCCACTTTTCAATTTAAAAATAAAACTGTATCAGTGTGCCAAAGCCCCTGGGTTTCCATTTCCAGCCACGTTGGAAACACAGAGACGAAGTCTCCAGCACAAACCAAACAAGGAAGCCAGGGCAGTTATTTAAAACAAATATTCACTACATGGAAATATATTAAATAAGGCTGTACTGTAAATTCCAACAGAGTAACTCGCTAAACTAAATAGTGTCAGCGATTCGCTAACTCAAGGAATAAAATGAGGACCATGACACCGAACCGATCTGTGTCCTCGGCACCATTTTGCAAATGGAAAGGCTGAAAATAGTCTTGATTTTTTTTCCCCCAGCTTGGAGAAAAAAAAAAAAAAAAAAAGCCTCAGAAAGACATCTTCAGTTCTAACCGACCCAGGGCATCTCCCAGCAGATGTCGGAGAAGCCTGGCATTCTGCATTTCTGCTCTAAGCCCCTAGCTTTCCTGCACCTCATGTGTCTCTGTAGTCACTGATCTACGCCCTTGAACGCTCTGATGTCGGAGAGCTCCGCGAGAGGCTAAGTGTTTGCAGGAAGGGTGAACAAATGACCAACCTGGTCCCCAGCAGTTGTCAAGGCTGAGTGGATCCCCGTCATTTGGGCCTTCAATTTTCCAAGTGCCTGAAAGCTGTCTGAATGCAAAGGTGATGAGAAGGGTGAGGACATGCTGAGTGAAATGTGGGGTATTTTTGTCTAAGTTTAAAGAGAGAGAGAGAGAGAGAGAGAGAGAGAGAGAGAGAGAGATGTTCACTACCGGGGCATTTTACTCAAAGAACAAAGGTTTCTCCCTTTTTTCAAAAAAAATAAATAAATAAATAAAACCTAATATGTGAACTACATTTTGAAAGCCACAAAAATTCCTGAACAAATGAGTGCAATTTCAAAATAGGACTCCCGACCCAAATGGAAGGTCACTTTTCTACCAGTCGGTTATGCGGAGACAGTACGTAGGAAAAGCCCATGCTGTGATGAATGACAGATGGTGGGCTAACATAAATCCTTCCTTTGCCTGTGACCGTCCTTTATAGACTGCCACGTCGCCCAGGCTTCCCGAGCTCACAAGTGTATGCAGGTAAACTGAGGCAGTCTCTCGGGGAAACTCCGCCAGGGCAGTGGGGCCATCTACCTGTCCTGTTTTTCCAAGGCACATTGCACAAGGGTGAGAGCAGGCTCTGCAGGGAACTTGAACATGTTTATGTGAATTCCTGCCACGTTTCTGTCTCCTGACAAATATCCTTTCCTTGGTCAAACTCGGGCTCTCCTGAACTCTCCCCTCACTAGCCCCTGAGACTTTTGGGTTTCCCTGCTCATCTCCACGTTGACCTCTAGCAAGAACAGCCCTAAGTCAGTTCAGCCAGAATCCCCCACCCTCGAGATCCGATGGGGCTCCTCACCCCCGCCAGCCCCCAGGTGATGTCCGACGAGCCTGGCCTGCCTTCCGCAGGAGTCCTGTTAGGTTGGTTTTGCCATGATCTCCCCTTAGCGTGATGTTGCTTCGGTGATTTCCCAACCCCACCTGTTCCTTGGCTATAAATCAACACTTGCCCGGGCCGCATTTAGAGCTGAGCCCCATCTCTCTCTTCCACTGAGAAACTCCACCACAGTGTTCCAACACCCAGCAGGGAGGTCCTGCGTAAGGTCTGCCTTACCAATCTAACAAGTGTCATGATTATTTTCATCAGGGTCCCAAACGTGTGCTTAGCCGGGGGAGGGTTAACATTGGTGCGGGAAGTTCTACAGCAAAACAATGGGGGATAACGTTCGTCCAAGCAGTTACCTTACTGGATAATCGCATGCCGTTACACCCCACTCATCCCCACGAGGGGGAAGAAGGTACGAAGGAGGTGAAAAAGTAACAAAATTCAAAAATTAGAACACAAGCTCTGGCATCAGGCAAACAGAGTGTGAATTTGGTCCTGGCCGACTGGTTAGCCGCTAAATCAGTATCAACTTCGCCTGCAAAAATAAGGATCATATGACCAGCCTTTCCTGGCTACTGAGAGGATGAAATAAAATGATACGAGTACAGTATGCAGCCCAGACTAAGAGCTCGATGAAGATTAAATATGGTGATTTTCATCATCCTTGATAGCAATTCCTGCGAAGCACACCGGAAATTCTAAGAAACTATCTGGGGCTTTCAGAGGGGTGCCAAGGCATCCCGAATGCTACTTTATTGTGAAAAGGCCAGGCGCACAGATTTATATCCCTTTGTGGGAGACACTGCATTGGGAAATTATTAGATATGAAGTAGGAACAACAGATTCGTCAGTTCATCAAATACTTCCTGGGAACCCCGATGTTCAGGGCACTGGGCGTGTGTCCTGGGGGCATAGCAGCTGCACCAGGTGGCGGGTCCCATGCTGGAGTTTCTATCGGTTCATACCTCAGGAGTCTGCTTAGATACTCATTTCTTCTTTAGGTACTTATTTCTGTCCCCATCATCTTACAAGCAGCAAACATTCTGTTTGTCACAAGGAAACTTCCTATTTTGGTAAAGAAAAAAATGCTAAGAGCATCTTGTTAGTTTGTTAACATGGGTGATAGCATTTTGAATTTCTCTCCTCTCTTCACCCCCCCCTGCCCACCCTCTCCCCTGCCACCACTTACAGCCTGGCTGGTGTTAACCATGTGATCTGGCCACGTACCATGTGACCCCGCCGGCTACCCTGTGATCGGGTACCATGTGACATCAGTTACCCTGTCATCAGGCACCGTGTGCTCATGTCAATCACTGTGTGACAGCCGGTGCTTTACTACATGATTAGGTTCAACGCTCAGGCTAGAAGAGAGCATAAACCTACAGTGGCATCCACCTTCTTTTATAACTTTCCGAACTTAATTTGCTGCAACTCCCTCAGCCTTCCCTAACCCTCCCAGGACTGGATCGGAGACAGGAGGAAAACGAAAACAAAGCCTGCTGGTCCCCTGAATTCTGGTTCTGCTTACTCTATGTCCCTTCTCGGATTTTAATAAAACTCGGTCTCACTTTTGGAGGATCCGAGAGCTCCCCAACGTGCCACCTCTGAGAAGTCAGCAAACAGCTGGTTATTAACAGTAAACACCACCGGTTTTATCACTGCCAGTATAGACTTAGGGCTAATGTACGTTGATGTCTCTGCTTGGGAATGTCCAACACAATCTAGAGTAGGTCGCTTTCTTCTAATGTGCATGGATTTGAGAGACGCCCGTAAACAAAATCCCTTACGCCCAACACTAACCAAGGAGGATCTAGTTTTTACGTTAACAGAGTTTTTTGTTTTATTTTGTTTTGTTTTAATCTGTCCAACAATGACACCATGGGCCACGGGTTCCATTCAATAGTTTCCTGAGCGATGGTACCACTGAGCACGAAGCACACGGACACGCCTGTACACACAGTTGTATGTGTTCTCAACCTGGTTTATACTCATTAAACCTGTTAGCATAACCTCCTGATTTACTTGAAAATATTACATAACTTGACAGCCTACGACCATGAAAGGGAAGTTGACTTTTATGTGAAAATGAAGTTGGAAGCTTTGAAAACAACAAAGATGAATCATTTGGAAGACAGGTGGTGACAACTCAGTTGCTGTGGGCTCAGGTGGGCATGAGACCCCCCAGAAGGGCCCCAGCGATCCAAAAAGAGTTCAAACTGCTATGCAAGCGGGAGGAGAACATGGCACCAGAGGCGTCACATGCCCGGACGATGATGTGACAGGTTCACCAGGAGACCCGTCTTCAAGCCACCAAAGTGAAGCAGAGTGCCAGACCTTCCTCGTGAAATGGACGTGCACTTACCGCTTGCAAGTTAAGCGTGGGTGGTATATGCGTATTATGTTTTCAATGATTCACGACCTCACCAAATGTTTCAATTAACAATCAATTATGTTATGATTGAATTGAATGAAACACTTCTGCAGTACTGAAAACAGAAAAAAAACAATGATGGGGCACCAGGTGGCTCACTCGGTCAAGCGTCCGACTCTTGGTTGTGGCTCAGGTTATGATCTCACGGTTCGTGAGTTCGAGCCCCGCGTCGGGCTCTGTGCTGACAGTGTACAGCCTGCTTGGGATTCCCTCTCTCTCTGCCTCTCTCTCTGCCCCTCCCCTGCCTGCACTCCTCTCTCTCTCAAAATAAATAAAGAAAAAAAAGAAAAAAGAAAAAAAAGTTAAAAGCCCATTGGGATCACTGGTGCTCAATAGATATTTCTACATTGACATCTTTTCTGAAAGGGAAAAACTGATTATGATTCAATGGAGCTTGCTCCCAACCCTCAACATGGTGGCAGGGAAGAGAGGAATCCCTTCATCATGGCTGCCCCAGCCGGCTTGAAGTTTCCAGCCGGGCCAAGAGAGGAGAGCCTTCTGTAGGAATGTGCTTGGTAAAATGCATCTAGGCTATTAGCTTTCTGAGCTCGACACACACTGACCGCTGCTCGCAGGTACCAGGGATATTCATCTTATGTCTCTGAGGAACCAGGAAGGTGAAGTCAGCAACGCTTACCACGTGATCTCGAAAGTCCCTCCGTGCATTCTGCAATGGCGAAGTAGGAAAGGAAGTAGCCTCATGAAGACCAAAGAATAACTGGGGCGATAGAAGAAGTGTTTGGTTCTCAAAATTTTCGCTGCAGTCACGATTTCCTGGCCCTGATAAAGAAGCTCTGTGGAGAGCTGTGCATTCAAATCCTGCTAACAAATGGAAAGACTGGAGCATACCACACCTGGGACCCGAAATGTCCTGCCTTTGTTGTTCTTAAGGAACATGGCGAGGGGAGGAAGCCATGAAGTATGGGACGCGAGAAGAGGAGGAGAGCCGCAGTCTTCCGGGAATCTCCAAGCTGAGGCTGCGGCAGAGGAAAGGGGTCATGGAAGATGCCTCGGCATCACAGAACTCACCGCCCGATCGCTTCTCGGCCTTTTGGCTAAGATCAAGTGTAGAAGTCACCGCCCAAGGGGAGGGAAGGCCGTGAGCGGGTCAAGGCACCTGCAGACACAGGCTTCGCGCTGCCCATCCCCAAAGACGGAAGCCCTCATTTGAATTAAACAGAAGGAGACACATAGGGCCTCAGAGAGTCTACACTTCAGACATCAGGAGGCCGGTGGCCTCTGGTCCCTACTGGCACAGCTAACACCCCGCCCCAGCCTCTCCAGTGGCCACGCAGCCGCGATGCAGGTGTGTGGGAGGAACGTTGCGAGAGGGCTATTTTGAGAGACTGGACGGTTTTGATGGCTAATAGGGTTCACTGAAGCTTAAAAGACAAGATCCATCTAGAAATGTTCACAGAAGGATGATTTCACCTGAGTTATTTAAAGCAATGTATCTTTTTAGACGTATCCGCTTATGAGGCCTCTCCCAGGCTTATGTAAGAGGGCAGCCTGCGATCCAGGGACCTGACGCTCACTCTGTACCCACGAGTGTGATCTGCCAGGGAACAGGGCGCAGATGAAAGATTCACGTGGTCATCACAGACACAGGTGTATTTTAATCTTTGTTCCCTAAACCCCTTCTTGCTAATGACCTCGTGTCAAACTTCAGCGAGAAAACAGAAAGAAACCACACATAGTCTTTCTCCTCATCCAGTCCCCACATCTAGCCCCGTGGTGACCACTGTGCCCACTCCACCTTCTCTCCTGTCCCAACGGATTGACCGTACTTGGTCCCATCGATGGCCAGCCCTTCCCCTTCCACATTTTCCAACATGGACCTCACGGCTCCCACCGGCCTCCAGGCCACCGCTCACCGCTCCTCTCTCCCAGCATGCCCCAAATCAGCAGCGACCATATAGACCCGTCTATACCACAGCCCCCTCCAGACGCCATAACTGTGACCCCTGGCATTCCCAAATCCTGAAGGAGGCGCCCACTTCGACATCCCACTTGCTCTGGGCCCCTACGGGCCAGTCTCCCCCTCACCACGCCAAGAGCACTGCCCTGGTCCACACTGGCAGTGACCCTGTGTGGAAGAACCTACGGCTTCTCTGTAACACCATCTTCCCGTCTCGGACTCTTCTCCTGATAGCAGCAACTTTTCTCTGCAACTGCTTTGCTGGCTTAGCTTCAACTGTGAAGCTCCTAAAAGGGAGGGAGACCCAGGGTTTCACCTGGTCTGCTTCTCTTCTCCAGCTACAGTCACTCGCCAGGTGGCCGCAGAGGCATCATCTGAATGCTAGGGACGCCCCACGCTGTACCTTCGCACATTCCCTTTCTCCCGAACCTCAGGCTGAAATCTCCACTTGCTCCCTAGATCCGCCCTCCCACTGCCCACTGCCGCCCAGGCACCTCGTAATTCATGGGGCCACGCATTTTCCATGGGGCCAACGTCTACCCCGAGAGGGTGGAAATGGGCTCTCGGGGAAGACAAAGATATTATACCGGCCCGCAGCCTTCCAAAGCACACCCTCCCCTGCAAAAGCTTATTTGTTAGCACTTAATGTCTCTTACTTAAATGTAAATCTAATCTAATCCTTCTCCTTAGGAGGGTGATAATGAAAATCAGGCCGAGAAACAGGGAGCTAGGTCAGGACAGAGCCCGTGAGGGCCCCACCCCTCTAAACCGGACTCTCCTCAAAAACCCCACCAATCCCTTGTGGCTCCAGCCAAAAACCCAGATTCTTCATTTTCCTTCCCTCCCTGCATATTCTAGAGCAGTCCACCTGACCCCCTGTCCCCCGAAACACACCACAAATCCTCCACTGGCTTCTCTCCCCCAAGACCACCTGAGCCCCAGCCACAGCCTGTCCGGCCCACGTTATGCCACGAGCTCCTAACTCGTGCTCCAATTTGGTTTCTGCCTACGCTGCAGACCAGTGTCATGAAAACACGGGTCAGTGATGCCACTTCTCGGTTTTAAACTGTCCATCAACTTTCCATTTCAAAATAAATCCCTGCTGTAACGGTAAACCGGCCTTCTTCCTGCTCCTTCTACCCGAGAGCTTTGTGGCACCTGCTCTCTCTGTCTGGAACATTCTTCTATCTACCTATCATTTAGAATGCTGCCTAACTGCCGCCCCCCGGGAGCCCTTCCCCGAGGAGCGGTTCTCAGGCAGGTGCCCCAGTCTGTCACAGCCGCCCTTCAAATCCTCTGGGGGGATCCTCATCACCACTGGATATTCCCCAATTTGCTCCTTCGGTTTTTTTTTTCTTTAATTTGAAATAAACGTAAATCTTAGGTGCAGATGTACAGAAAAGTTGTAGAGAGTTCTGGTATCCACTCCACACTCAGGCTCTTTGGTTGCCGTGGTACATTTGTCTCCGTCAAGCAACTAGCACTGCCTCATTGCTACTCACTAAACCCCACGACTTACTCGGATCTCACCAGTTTCCTCCTGATGTCCTTCTCCTGCTCCAGGATCTCATCTAGAAACCACATCATTTGTAGTCTTCATGTCCCCTCAGGCCCCTGTGGCTGTGACAGCTTCTTGGACGTTTCCCCACCTTTGATGATCTTGACAAGTTTTGAGAAGCCAGTCAGGCACTTTGCAGAAGGTCCCTCAATCTGGGTTCGTCTGAAGTTTTTCTCGTGGTCAGACTCTGGTTTATTAATTTGCTTGTCAGTTTGTTTCTTGTCTGTCCTTTCCCAAATACCCTGAACTCTGATGGCTCAGACACCTGGGGCCCCTGGGGGCTGGGTCCGCTCTGCCACGTACTTTCTGTGTCCCCAGAGCCACGACCACACCTTTGCCACGCGTGAACAACAATACATGCACATCTCACAAAGCACGCCACGGTGAGACAGCACGGTGAAATTTTCTCCCGTTACACAGCAGCACGGAATTACACCTGCACCTGCGCCTGAGGACGTCACACTGGGCTAAAGATGTTCCGTTGGAGTTAAAACAAGAGCTCCGTCTTTTGCTTATTTGCAACATCTCTCCGTCTTCTATTTCCGTGAGGACCAGGATCCTTGAGGAAAAGTCTTCATTCTCACAGACATCAAACTCTTCACTATTTCCCTTAAGCTACGGTGTGTCGGCTGCAGGCCAGTTATTTGCTTTACAGCATCTTCTGAGATGCTCATTGTAAATAAACCCCTATTACCTCCACTCAGGAACGAGGAAGCAGAGACTCCAGATTTAATGGAATCGGCTGACACGATGTGGCTACTCTGTGAACCTAGAACCGAGCCTTGGGCTGATGCCTCCAGTGTCCTTGTGGCCACCCACTGACTCTTGGTTTCCCCCCTCGAGCAGCCACCGCGTGGCTGAGGAGTTACAACATTTACTTGAACGTGATGTGCACCAAATGTCTCAGGTGTTCAATACCACTGAGGAACACTGCACGAGAGTCCAGTGAAGGGATGAAAGCACTGACATCTGGACCAGAGAGATCTCAGCGCAGACGTCTGGACCAGAGAGATCTCAGCACGGACGTCTGGACCAGAGAGATCTCAGCGCGGACGTCTGGAACAGAGAGATCTCAGCGCGGACGTCTGGAACAGAGAGATCTCAGCGCGGACGTCTGGACCAGAGAGCTCTCAGCGCGGACGTCGGGACCAGAGAGCTCTCAGCGCGGACGTCTGGAACAGAGAGATCTCAGCGCGGACGTCTGGACCAGAGAGATCTCAGCACGGACGTCTGGACCAGAGAGCTCTCAGCGCGGACGTCTGGAACAGAGAGATCTCAGCGTGGCCGTCTGGACCAGAGAGATCTCAGTGCTGACGTCTGGAAGAGAGATCTCAGCACTGACGTCTGACAAAGAGAGATCTCAGCATCTGGATGAGCGTGAGTGATGAGAGGGACATGACAGGGAGGACGTGGAGGAAGACTGGCCAAGCCGGACAGAGGGAGAGCAGGTGCGGACACAGCCAACGATGGCCACTATCCGTGGAATGAACACTAAGGTCACCCCAAGCAGTTTACGGAAAGTGTAATTTCTGCACACAGGTTGCCAATTAAAAAGTCTGGGGGCGCCTGGGGGGTGCTCAGTCGGTGGAGCTTCTGATTGATTTTCGCTCAGGTCATGATCTTACAGTTTCGTGAGTTCGAGCCCTACTGCCAGCGCAGAGCCTGCTAGGGATTCTCTCTCTTCCTCTCCAACTCGCACTGTCCCTGTCTCTCTCAAAATAAATAAATAAACTTTAAAAACAATAAAAAACAAAGAGTCTGGGAACTGGCAAACTCGGAAGCTTCACGCTATTTTCATGCTTTATTTGTTCCCTTTCGAGAATTTCCAGAAGGCTGGGCACACCTTTACATCCCCCTTTATCCCCACAGCCATCCAATAACAAGTTTACGTGCAGCTCTGGGGGTAAGAAAAAGACCTGTCCTTGGATAGCTCAACCCTGAAGCAGAAATTGGTTTTCAAGATGAAACCTAGAAATCCAAAGGGAATTACTTTAAAGAAACAAAGACCCAAGAAAAGTGAAACTCAGCAATGAGGCAGAGCAGGATCTGTTTGTCTACAAGAGACGGCCCAATGTACGTAACAACCTCCTGATAGGACTTAAAGATGTCCTCTGCTAACCTGCAGGGCTCAGTGCACCAAACCACCAAAAGCCTCCCACGGCATCCTGACACAATCACAAGTTTAAATAACCAAGTTGATAAATATTCTCTTTCTATGAGCAGCAGAATTAAAAAAAAAAAAAAATTAACGAGAAAAGGAAGCTACATGACAACGTGGCACCTCATGTTTTTGTTTTTGTTTTTGTTTTTGTTTTTGCCTTCCCTTCGTCAGTGATGCCACATGACCGTGGGTAAAAAGCTCTCTGCTGGACTCCCAGACCTCCCACCTCCCAGCCTCAGGCACACCTTCGCTCTGGGAGTCTGTGATCCTGACTTGTTCCTCACAGAACAAATCAGAAATCCCAGCGAATAAAAATAATTCCCCTTAAGTCTAAGCTCAAGACTTTTGACTAGTCCCAAGGCAACCGCTGCAAAATCTGCCTTGAACTTGATCACTGGGGGTCCGGCCACGTAATCCTGCAGAGCTGGTCTTGCATGGAGCTGACCGGAGGCCATTCTGAAGCTACCAGATCCTTCTTCCTCTTTTCCATGCCCAGAACTCTGAAGCGTTCACAGCTCTGGAGGCCTCACTGGGCCCAACCCTGGACACAGACACTGCCACTTGTTGAAAGGACATGTTGTGCAGGGACCTCGGCACACAGATGTGGAAGACCATAGCTCCTCCACTAAAGGAGCACTTCCATGCCACGCCCCCCCCACCCCGGTGACCCGATCACTCGCTGTCCAGGAAAGGTTTTAGGGTCTGACTCCCTCCCCCACCCCTAAAGCTCTGTAAACTAAGCAGGAACAGCAGGGCGCCTGGGTGGCTCAGCTGGTTAAGTGTCTGACTTCAGCTCAGGTCATCATCTCACAGTTCATGGGTTCGAGCCCCGTGTCGGCCTCTGTGCTGACAGCTCAGAGGTGGAGCCTGTTTTGGATTCTGTGTCTCCTTCACTCTGTGCCCCTCCCCTGCTTGTACTCTGTGTCTCTCTCTCAAAAATAATAAACATTAATTTTTTTTTAAATTAAATAGGAACAGCTACGAGGAGCATTTTCTTGTCAAAGCTGCACGGGCTGAGCAGGGAGACAGGTGCTACCCAGTGAGGACCCCACGGCTCACAGCACAGAAAGCAAGCTCTCCTTTGGGGGCCTCAGTTGGCAGGGGTCTGGCTTCCTTGGAGTAGTCGTTGTCTGGGGTGGTAGAGAACTCAGGTTCAAGGCCTCCAACAGGCAAAAAGAGGTTGAAGCAGTCAGAGAACACGGGCTTCATTCACCCTGGGAAGACCACAATGTGAAAAGCACCACAGGGGCTACAGAGAACGATCTCCTGGAACCTCAGATGGGGCACAGAGCTGGGCCCCATCCCCCGGTCACGCTCAGTGCCAGGACCCAGACTCGGGGCCAAATTGGAGGCTGATACCCTCTCAGGCCAGCAGCCCTGGACGTGCACAGTACTTAAAATATAAAGTCATTCCAGTCCACCCAGGCAGGGTGGGGTCGGGAAGCACTGAATCACAAAACTTCACCGCAGGACTGATGTCCACCCACTAACAGGGGTCACTGGCACCACAAAGCTCTATGCGGATAGCCCGGCGAGGTGCCCCTCCTGCAAGGGCAGCTCCACGGACAGCGGAGAGAAAGAGGCCAGAGCCTCATGAGCCACCTGCTCTCCAGGCCCCCAAAGCTCGACCCTTAATGCAACAGTCCAGTAATAATAGTCATGGGCATGGGGAGGTCATTTCCTCCGGCATCAGTGGATGCCAAGCATCACTTGGCATACATTAACATGAATCTTTCCAGAATGTTAGTATCCCATAGGTGGCCCATGGCGGGGGGGAGGGGACCACTCTCCCACAGCCACCGGGCTCCCAAGGGTGTGCTGAAAACAAAGTATGACCCGCCGTAAAGCGGGCGTGCTTCTCCGTCTACAAAGTGAGCCCTTCCTGTGACGCGTTAGCAATCTTAGAAAGCTCATCAGGCGATCGCTTTTCCGTCCTGACTGGACAGGTGACCATGATGAATAATATACAAAGAAGGGCTATACCACTTCTTCAGGTCCACCATTGAGGACATTTTCTATTAAGTAAGACAAAACAAAAACCACTCCTGCCCCGCCTCCAAGGATGACATTAAGAAGTTCCCTCAGGGTGTCTGGGTGGCTCAGTCCATTAAGTGTCTGACTTTGGCTCAGGCCATGATCTCACAGTTCGTGGGTTCGAGCCCTGCATCAGGCTCTGTGCTGACAGCTCAGAGCCTGGAGCCTGCTTCAGATTCTGTGTCTCCCTCTCTCACCCCTCCCCATTTGGGCACATGCGCTCTCTCTCTCTCAAACACAAATAAACATTTTTTAAAAAATTAGAAAAAAAAAGAAATTCCCTTAGAAACTATAGTCAGGGAAAAGTGGGCCTCCTGTGGAGAAAGACTGCGCCTATCTGATCAGACCCCAAGAATGCTGGAACTCACAGTGTCCCTCATTTGTCTTGGGAGAGACATGGGCTTGGGAGAGAATGGGCTTGGGAGAGAATGGGCTGCTTTACAACGTGCCGGGTTCCCAGGGGTTCCCTCTGGCCCCTTCTACCCACAAAGATCCCCATCTCACTACACGATTACTTTGAGATTACTTTTTAGGTGCTGTCTTGTTACATATGGTTTCCCGTAACTTGAAAACCACCCCAAATCCATCCGACAGGTAGAATAGAAATAACAAGTGGGACATTTCCCTTCTCTCCCATTTCCCTCGCCATTAGAAACTCACTTCGTGATGCACTGTCTGTGAGGGACCTTAAGGTCCAAGAGAGAATACCCGTTTGAGAAATACCGCTCAGAAGAGCCGGGCCCCCATAAATGACACGCAGACCGTGTTTGCCCTCAGGGTACCTCATAAAAGAGGAGTGCTCCGTTCTCTTTAAACCAAGCTTAATTCTTAGGTTTAGTACCAAAAATAAACAAATCGATCCAATATTCAGCTAGACTCCTCCATTCAATGCCCAGATCATCCGCAGGTGAGTGGCAAATTAAAAATACCTTCCGCACAATAAACTGCAGCATCAGACGGGGATGAGATGGCCTTTTACTTTAGTCAAGCAATAACATTCCGTTTGAAGAATCAAATCAGATTTCTGACCCCTTCATCCCCTGGAGGGCGGGGAAAGCAGCCAGGAGGCCAGCTGCCACGTGGAAGGGACTGGGTGGGGGGGGGAGCGGTCCCAGGGAGAGAGCCCTGACTGCCACCTGTCAAATGCGACCACTGCAGTCAGGACCAAGATGAGGAAAATGCCCTGAAGAGACCCTAACTGTGTTGTATTTATGGTTTAGCTTCCATCAAAGGAGTACGGCCTGATGAAACACCACCCCACCTTTTCACAACATACATCCCATCCCCCTGTAGCACAGCAGAGGAACTCAATCTGACCATTTAGGACTTTCTAGCTCTTGCCGGAAACCTCAGGGTTTTGCCCCCCCGAACACAATGCATCAGGAGAGAAGATAGGCTGTCAAGAATCACAGAAAAGGAGAGATAGAGAGGCGTCCTCTAACCTACTCTCCCAGGCCTCTGAATCCCAAGCAGCCCCTTGTTAGTGAGGCGAGGGCAACGCATCAGACAGATTGGGGGAGAGAGCTTTCCTGCTATGAAAAATAGATCGCATGCTAAGAAAAGTGTCAAGGGCTAAAGAGCTGCCCAAACGGCCGGACAGCTCAAGCCCTCTCCCCTGCTGGGGATGGTTAATATTTATATTCACAAATATTCACACTTAGCACTGTCTGTCCCTCGTTCAGGCCCCGTGTATCCATGACATGGGAGTTGAGGGGCACCGGGTCTTAAGCACGGAGAACAGCTCGGGCATCTCTGATACAGCAACGTGGGAAGAGGCTTTCCGTCGAGGGCTTTTGTTTTGAACCATTAGAATCCAGTGAACTGAAAAGACCAAGCTGTCAGTGTTCATTTTCTTCCGAAATCAACCAAACTGTAGAATAACACAAAATATTTCACTTTACAATATAATTTGTATCTTCAATTTCCTTGCAGCTCTGGGAATTTGACAGGTACAGTATTAAGTAAAAACCCTCCTGTGAAGTCTTATTGGAAAGGTCAACATGAAACAGCAGACAGCAATCTCCCTGCTGTTTAGGGACACCCGCACATAGATACGAACGCGGATCACCCTCGCCCGTGAGTTTAGAACAACTCTCAGTTAAGGAAATTCACTAGCTAACAGATCCCTAAGATAATAAGAAGCACCATTTTTCATTTTCATGGAAAACACAACTGAAATTATTTCTTGGTGGGATTATTTCTTTCTGGAATGATTTCTTTGTGGACACAAATATAAAATGGGTAACTGCATTGTATTCCTGGAAAAGCACTGCTACAAAAATGTGTCGTGTACTTTTATCGGTTGACTTTGTAAGAAAAAACATTCCCCATTGACATTCTTTCAGTTAGGCAGCTACTCTTTGTTTGAGCACCTGCGATGCGCCAGGCAGGGTCACTGGGCGTTGATCAGACATCATAGTGACAAGGAGGGATTTCTCCCCAGCAGCATCAAAGACCCAAGCACCAATGTGTAGAATTCCATGAAAAAAGAACAAGGGACACATAAAAGCATCTTGTATGAGCAAAAGTGTATAGAAGATGCCACAATCCTATTGACATTTTGATTCTATGCAGAAATTATACTAAATATTATTATCATATCTTGGGGCACCTGAGTGGCTCAGTTGGTTGAGTGTCCGACTCTTGATTTCAGCTCAGGTCATGATCCCAGGGTTGTGGGATCGAGCCCAGTGTTGGGCTCGGTGCTAAGAGTGGAGCCTGCTTAAGGTTCTCTCTCTCTCTCTCTCTCTCTCTCTCTCTCTCTCTCTGCTTCTCACCCCGCTTACATGCTCTCTAAAATTAAAAAAAAATTAATAAAAAGATGAAAAATATTATTATCATTTTTTATAAATCTGAAAATATATTACATATGTGATTTTTAAACATTGTAAGTGGTGGAATAATAATAAAATTATTAGTCAATTTTATTTCTGATCCCATGTCTAGAAAATAGCAGGAGTTTGGTAATTAATGGTGTGATTCCATGTTCAGTCTTCAAGATAATTTTATTTCAGGAACTGTATTTCATGGAGCTTCTATATAGACAGAATCTACAATACCAGGCAGCAGGCTCCCTTAGTATCTGGACAGTCACCATGCTGGTTACAACCAATTCGCCAGCAGGAAGTCCACTCAGTTTCTTTCTGCAAGAGTCATTGAAGATTTTTTCCAAAGGAAAAAATATTTAAAATGAAAATGTTTAATGTCAACCAAGAAAACCACTACTAAGAGAGAGACAGAAAGGGATGCCTGGGTGGTTCAGTCAAGCGTCCGACTTCAGCTCAGGTCATAATCTCGTGGTTTGTGGGTTGTAGCCCTGCATCGGGCTCTGTGCTGACAGCTCAGAGCCTGGAGCCTGCTTCGGATTCTGTGTCTCCCTCTTTCTCTGCCCCTCCCCCTCCCTCCCTCCCTCTCTCTCTCTCTCTCTCTCAAATATAAGTAAACATTTTTTTAAAAAAACTAAAAAAAAAAAAGGGAGAGAGAGAGAGAGAGAGAGAGAGAGAGAAAGAAAAAACATAGCAGTAACTGAATAGGAAAACATATCTGCAACACACATAAGGCTCTTATCCTGCAAGCAGAGAAGACAAGTGACATAAGGACTAAACATTCAAAAATAACTGGTTAATATCCAAAATACATATAAAAACTCACATAACGCAACTGCAAAAACAAAACCGGTTAAAAAATGGGCATTTTTCCAGAAAGACATTTTCCCAAAGAAGACAGACAGATGGTCAACAAGCCTATGAAAGGATGCTCAACATCACTCATCATCAGGGACGTGCAAATCAAACTACAGTAAAATATCACCTCGCACCTGTTAAAATGGAAATTATCAACACTATAAGAGATAAATATTGGTGAGTTTGTGGAGAAAAGGAAACCCTTGTGTATGACTACTGGGAATGTAAACTGGTGTAGTCACTGTGGAAAACAGTATGGAGATTCTTCCAAAAAAAAAAAAAAAATTGAACTAGCACATAACGGACCAAGTCTCCTTCGAGGGAGATTTCCAAAGGAAACTCAAACACTATCTTGAAAAGATATCTGCACTCCCACGTTCACTGCACCATTATTTACAAAGACCAAAACACAGAAACAACCTATGTGTCCGTAGATGGATAAATGGATGAAGAACATGGGATACAGATAGAGATAATGGAGAATCATTCAGCCACAAAAGGATGAAATCTCACCATTTGTGACAACATGGGTGCACCTTGAGGGCATTATGCTAAGTGAAATATGTCAGACAGAGAAAAGACAAACACTGGTGTAATCTCACTTATATGTGGAATCCTATTTATTTATAATTTATAATATTATACTTATGTATAATGTTTTATAAAAGACACATACACAAACTCCCCCAGAAGAGACACTTGCTAATCTTCTCTACACATGTCCTACAGGCCAGCCATTAGGAGGGGCGGGATGGATCTAAATTCATGTCAGTAGGACTGGACTCTCTACGCCCTTCTTGCTCCCATGGCCATGTGAGCCTGGACCACGCCCACAGAGATTTGCCATAAAGCTGGAGCACCTGCCAGGGCATCTTGGAGAAAAATGCCTCCAATGCACAGGCACCGCCTGAATACATGAAAGGTCAGCCCTGGCATCCTCAGAGGATGGCCCCTAGGGTTCATTCTAAGGGATGCTGTCTTTGCTGGGGTCATGCAACAGGAAAAGGTGGCGAAGAAATGTGCAAATAAAGAGAAGAGGGTCACCGAAATCCATCACATATATTACTATTAATTACTTGACATCACAGAGTTTCAGTTTTTTCCATCTATAAAATGGGGTTTTTAACATTTTGAGTTGAGTGATTCTTTAAAGGGGGCTATCCTGTACATGGAAGGACGTTTAGCAGTATCCCAGGAGTCGAGATGTCAGCAGCCTTCATTTCCCGAGCCGTGACAACAAAAATGTGCCTGGACACTGCCATGTCCCCTGGGCGGGGCCAAATCCCCCGTGGCTGAGAACCACGGAAAAGGTACCAAAGACCATGTTGGCATCTCACCAGGCATTCGATCCACATTGGCTGCCGCCTCCCTCCCATTCTAGACTTGAAATAAAAGCGTAACAGCACAGGGTCTTACACTGCACATGATTTTTTCGAAGTCCCGGTAGCACTGGAGGTGAACATTTAGGACAAAGGGATCTGGAGGGTGACCTTCATAAAACGTATTTCCTCCATTTTGTCATGCGCATTGCAAGAAATTTCATGCATCAAACAGAGAGTGTGCTTGGCATCATTTCTCGTGAAGTGAAGTACGTCCTCCAGGATTAAGTGCCAGCAGACGGCCTCATCAACGCCAGCCACGAGCTCACAGCAAGGTGTGCAGTGTCTCTGAGAATTCTTCAGCAGACTTTGCCCTTTCAAAACTTTCCTCAGGAACGAGCTTCCCTCAATAAGAGTCCCGGCTAAGGGCTCTTCATCACTGCCATGCCTTTGAAGAGTAGCTTGAGTTCTCATCTCTGAATTAAATAAAGAGGCCATTTGAATAAAACCCAACTGTATAAAAGATCTACGTTATGTGTGATAAATTGGTTATACAGACCGAGGTAAAATCTGGAATTATTTGTTTTCAGGCCAAGCTTAATTATTAAGCACAGAGCAAAAGCACGCATACCGTTGGATAACTATATGGAAAGTACTAAAATAATTTATGAAAATGCCATGAAGGATACACGGAACTGAAAACTGGTGGCAAAGTACCACACGGGTGGGGGTCTAAGTCCTGCTCAGAGATCCAAGGTGCCCTTACTAGATCTGAATCAACATCCGTCTTGAAATCCCAGGGCTTCATGGTGGCCAGCCGAGCCCCAGAGAAACATCTCCCGTGTTTCCCCAGGAGACCAGCCAGAACCGTGCTCAGGGATAGCCCCGGTTGGCCCGACCGAGGAGGCAGGCCTGCGCCTTCACTGTCTACAAACTGGGGTCTGAGCAGCAAGACATCTCAGGTGAGGCCAATTTCCTTGGAGAAGCACCCAAGTTCAAAGACCGATATTATTAAGTGTGAGAGCTGGGTGAAACGTGGGCATGCTGAGCTCCGGGGAAATTTTCATTCCAGAATGTTTTCATTACACTGACGTTGAATTCCTCTTTCTTCCACCGAAAAACAATACTTATTTATTTATTTTTTTTCCTGTGGTCTTCAGCAAGTTGTGTGGTGACAGTGTTTCTGTCAACGGCCTGAAACTGTTTAGTTTCAAAGGGAAAAAGGATTCTGAGGTGTGCTTAAAATCTTCAAGCCGTTGGATATGCAAAGCCTCGGTAGGAAACCGGTGAATTTAAAAAATAAATTAAATTAAAAGTAACAACATCAACTAAAACCTCAGGCTTCAAAGGGAGTACAAAGATGTTGAGGAGAAATAATCCAAGAGTCTCCGGAGCCCCAAATGCTTTATATCCATATAAATGCTTTATATTCAACTTGCACAAAGATTTCAGCTGTGTGTCCTTTCACGGGAGAGGTGTTTCCTGAGCAGGAGATTGAGCAGGAAAACACAGTCCTCCCAGACTGGGCCGTTTTCAGCTATCGCTGTTGTCAGGGCCCCTGAGGCAGATCCCCAGTGAGTGGGGACCCCCCCCCCACCTCGCTTTCTCTCACCCTAAGGCAAGTGGCACATTTCCTCTGCTCTGAGCCCAGGGCACAGTGTGGACAAGGACAAAAATTCTTCCACAGCAATGAAACCAAATGGCGCTGTACCTGCAAACAGCCTACCGTGCAAATTTGCTTTCTGAGCATTATCATGATTTATCCTTAAGAAGCCTGGCATCTCAAAGGTAGAATACCTTTCTAAGGCTTAAGGCCCTTTCTTGTCCTGACTATACGCCAGATTAATTTTGGCAGAAACATCCATGAGCTTGCCATCTTGGACTCTGATATATCTGATGGATACTACTTATGAGTGGGGAAATGTGCTGTGTTTAAAAGGAGAGAAATGGCTACGTTATAAAAATGTGCATGGGAAATTTACCCCACGAAGGAGCCACACGCAAGTATGGGTGTGTGAATATGTGATGTGCACAATCAGGGTGGTGGAAACATACTACGTTGTATTAATGCATTGACGCTAACAAATCCCGGTCAAAAGACGCCTGAATCATGGAGGAGAGAAGAAGGCGTAGAAGAGGCCACACAGAAATGCACTAACACCGTAGGCCAAAGAAAGGTGGTCAAAAACAGATGGTACAAACATCGGCTTGGACTGTTCTGGGACAGTCTCCACCTGGCCATGATCAAAACTAGGGCTTTGACGCATGAAGGAAGTAGCAATAATGATCTCACAAATTCTGAGATGAGATACAATTTCAGGGTTGCGGGGTGCCTGGGTGGCTCAGTCGGTTAAGCGACCGACCTCGGCTTGGGTCATGATCTCACGGTTTGTGAGTTTGAGCCCCGCGTCGGGCTCTGTGCTGACAGCTCAGAGCCTGGGGCCTGTTTCTGATTCTATGTCTCCCTCTCTCTGCACCTCCCCTGCTCGTGTTCTGTCTCTCTCTGACTCTCAAAAAATCAATAAATGTTAATAAAAAAAAAATTTTTTTTTAATTTCAGGGTTGCTAAGGACAAATATTAGATTAAATGGATTCCAGATACAGTAAAACCAGACCATCACTTCTGACTGATGGTCTTTAATGTTTAAACGGTCGACAACTAGACAATGCTCTATTTGGCAAGTTAGCAAAACCCACTCATTTGACAAGCTAGTCTTTCAGACAGGTCCAATTATGACCAGGCTCTGTTACAGCCAGTAGATTCCAACTGGCAATATCCTAAGCATTTCAAAATTGAAATGACCATCTCTTCCCTTTTCTGTGAGCAGAATTTTGACTTCCCAACCGATTCCTTAACTGTGATGTTCTCTTGTTTGATATGTCATTTAAGGACCTGTAACATATATCATCAGTCTCCACTGACAAATTGGCAAGGAACTTTTTTATCATCCAGCGAGAATTTTGCAAACCATTATTTTGGCTTTGTCTTCCCGGTAGCTTCAAGTTGCTCAGCTTCTAGAGAGCTTCATGTTTTCTCTGTGGTTTTACGTGTTCTATTTTATATTCAGGGCCTACGAATCGCTACTTGCAGAACAGACCAAGTCCTGTCTGAAAGTGGGTAGGATATAAACCACAAGTCATAAATATAATCTCCTTTTGGCCCCAGCTTAGAGCAGGAAGCACAAGACACAGAAACTGTGCTAATTTACAGGAACGTTTCAAAACGATGGATAATTGCTGTTGCAAGCTAGGAGTATTCTGAGGAAGTAAAAATGTTGGTTTTATTCCTTTTTCATCTTGAGAGAGGGACACAAACACCAAGGCCTAGTGAGAATCCGAACCAGGGTAGTTGAATTTGTTTTTAGTTCTGTTGCCAAGACTGAATGGTTGACAAACGTAGAAAGGGTTTTTGTACCATGTTCTGCACTCAATATGAGTTAGAAAGTCTAATTCTAAAAATCTACTGCTCTTTTTCTCACCCAGTATAGTGTAGAAGTGTCTTTCTCAAGTGACATTATGGCGGTTAATAACAGATGCTTTCTTCAAGGTGAAAAAGAGATTCAGTGAAACCAGCAAGTAGACTCAACGCCTACTGGATCACTCCTACGCCTTAAAATTCGAGTCAGGGATTTTTAGTGTACAAACACCCTCCTATGACAAATCCAAGTCCTAAGACTAGAAGAAAGACATGGAAACTCAACCAAGTGGTCACGTTTCCGCTAGCAACCAAGGAGAACTCTTCAAGAGTTGCAGCGTGAGTCCTCAACATTAGACTACGCTGCCCACCCTGCGAAGCTTAACTCTGAAAAAGCTGGCTAATATGAGTTCAAGGATGGATACCAGCACTTCGAGACTCAGGTGAAGGTCTCTGCTTCCAATACAGCCTCAGATCTTACACGGAGACTTAGCCTTTGCCTCCCTCCGGGAGGATTTTAAAGCACTTCTGGATAACAGGCAAGCACATTTCTACTCTATCTGAACTGTGTTTATCTCAAATGTCATCTTGCCATCTGGCACTGTCTGATCCTACAGCGGAGCTCTAACGTCAGGCGACCACCAGTCAGTTGCTATCCACAACACGGCGACCGAGCAACTCCTGTCCTTGGGACACTCATTGTATCTTCTAACTTTGATTCTTGGTTTTGGAGTTGTTGCACCAGAACTGACGGGCGCCATCTTTAATTACATTTAAGAAGCCCCAGGTGTTGAGATGGTGCCTTTGCAGATGCAAAGCTGAACAAGCACACAAATATTTAGGAGACCGCAGGGGTTGAGTTTGTCCATTTCTAAGCTGGGGATGGTAAAACCGCGTGTCCAGCTGTACCATTAATATTTTAATACAGACTCCTGAAAGCTTCTGGGCATCACTGCTCATCCTGTGGAGGCAAAGAAGCCTCTGATACATGCCAAGCAGAGGAAGAGCAGGGAAGTCTCGCAACACAGAAGGTATCGAGCTATTAAGTTACAGATTTTTTAAAAAGGCAGATAACGGCATAGAAACAGTGCTATGTAGCATCTACGTAACCTCTATAGGAAATGATCTTACTGCACTATTAATGACCTTTTATTCTTCTAGAAGTTTACAACAGGACTCCAGTAGTAAATGATATGCTCCTTAACAGCATACACTTTTCATGGCGACAAAAGCTGAGTAAGAATGTTTTGACTTCCAGGCTTAACATTCACTTAGATATGTAGGAAACCTTGCAGGAAAGTCCCACTCGAAGGACACCAGGGTAAAAACAACAACACTCTCTTTGAAAGACAGGAAACATACTCAGGGTAGCGGGGTGGTTTAGAGGGTGTGCTCGGGATTTAAATACTGGCCCCATCAATTCCCAGCTGTGCGTCTTTTGGCAAGTTACCCAAGCTTTCTGCTTCGATTTCCACATCTGTAAAATGGGCATAAAAACCCAGCCGTCTCAGAGCGCTGCTGTGGGTTTTATGGGCATGAGTACCGCATGTCCCCACAGCGGCACCTGGCACGTAGAAAGCAGCCAAATATTCATCTTGAGTCTTAGGGGGCAAACACGGAACACATCACAAAGAAGGACTGCATTCAATAAGAAAATGAAATAAACGCTTCATTCTGAACCTGGCATTTAAACCCTTAAAGTTAAAGAAAACTGCAGGGTCACTAAAGCAGATGTCTTCAGATAAAAGTTATAAGTTTTAGCGAGTTGGTGGCACAGAAGTAATACCTTTCCTTCCAAAACCCAATTGATTCAGCTTCTAAAAATTGACACTGTTTACTCAACAGAGAGGGCAGCATTTGGGGCAGTGGGAAGATTCCAGAATGAAGATTACGATCATTGCTGCCCAAACTTTGACCGAAACGCCTCGGTTGTGGCTTATGCCTCTCTGTACGTGTTGGCTTCGGAATGTGCTCCTGGGGAAGGCGGCAGTGTGAGAGGGACCTGGATGGATGTGAGCCTCTCACAGCCAGAATCTCCGCAAATCAAGGAGATTTTACTTGGTACCAACACTCCTCCGTGAACGTGTCCATATACACACGTGCGTGCCCATACACACGCACCACGTGTTTACTTACACGCACACAGACGCTGCTCATCCTTGGAAAGCACTGCCAGAGGAAACGCTGTCGGCTGGATGGCCTGGTGTCACAGTGCTAGGATTTTAGATTAGACCATCCTGTACAACATTTGATGTGCAACATGAGTCAGACCATAGGGATTTTATATTCAGTGTGTCCCCTGTCGAGATGTCCTTTGGGGCTACAGCCTACGTGCACCCTGAACAAGCTAAAAGGATGGGCTCCCCGCTCTAGACTTTAATTCTTTTTTTTAATTTATTATTTATTTTGAGAGAGAGAAAGAGAGAGAGGGAAAGGGTTAGAGAGAGAGAACCCCAAGTAGGCTCCGTGCCATCCGCTCAAGAGCCTGACGCGGGGCTCGAACTCATGAAGCGTGAGATCATGACCTGAGCCGAGATCAAGAGTTGGACGCTTAATCGACTGAGCCACCCAGGAGCCCCCAGACTTTAATTCTCTTATCACCTACACAAGACTTTATGCCCCAAAGTGTCCATCACATCCCTTGCTATGAGGACACAGCACCCTATGGCTTCTCCCTCACAGAGATTCCTTGCCCCCCAAACAAGACTCTCCTCCTATGGCGAGATGCAAAGGCTTGGGTCTGAGATGCCACCACACACCTGCATCTCTGTCATGAGGCTGGGCCCTGTGGAGGTGCCCTAGTGAGAAAGGACACAGGGACAAGGCTAGACTGATGTACAGGGAGCATGTGATTCCAGAGGCCACAGATCAAGCCACCTTCTCACTGTAGAAATAATAGAACATGTCGGGAGAAGCTGGACAGAATATCCAGAGAAGGAAACCCTAAACAAGTGGCCCTCACTTGGAACCAAAGACCACGTGGCTTTCACCCGCATGTGGCTCTGGGGTTATGCTCCCAGACTTCAGGGCTGGCAGCAGGAGGCAGATGGTGGAGTGGTGGGAAGAGGGAACAAAGCAATCTTCATGCTAAAACTGAAAACAGACTCTCACTCATCATAGAGTAGCATAAATCAATACAGTGTGGCCACACCTTCCTTGACAGTTTACCCCGTGGGACCCCTGGGATCAGAGGCACCGAGTCAAACAATTTTGGGGCATGAATCACATCTGACCTTTGAGGGGGAAGTGCCCCTCCCTTGCCCCGGGTGTAGAATGCCTAGGCTGGGTGCCAGGCCACGGCCACTCTGTAGGAGAGATGTAGGTCAAGTTCATGTGTGGGGTCACAACGTGGAGAGCAGAGTCCGCACCCACCACCTCCCGCACTCTGCGCAGGGGCCTGCCTGTGGTTCTTTTCAGCAAGAGACCCGGGTCTTGCCAGCAAGAGACCCGTGGTTTTCAATGACATGGCAAGCCATTGTTTGTTGCATCAGGGAAAAGGCAAATCAAAACCACGATGAGACACACATCTATCACAAGGGCTAAAACGAAAAATAGCGAGGACAGCAAATGCTGGCAAGGATGCAGAAACACTGGATCGTTCTTACATTGCTTGTGAGAACGTAAAATGGTACAGCTATCGCCTGGCAGCTTCTATAAAATTAAACATGTAGTTACCATACAACCCAGCGTACCTACCCCAGGGCATTTACGCCCGAGAAACGAACTTATGTTCACGCACAAATCTGTACATGAATGTGCATAGCAGCTTTATCCATAGTAGCCCCAAACTGGCAAGCACCCAGACGTCCTTCGTCAGATGAATGGTTAAACCATCTGTGGTCCATCCATACCCTGCAAGGCCACCAGACAAAGAAAAGGAAGAAACTATCGGTATGCCCAACAGCCTATGTGAATCTCCAGGGAATTAAGCGGAGTGAAAAAAGTCCATCCTAGAAATGTTACATTTGGTAGAATTCCATTTATGTATCACATTGGAAATGCCAAAATTTTAGAAGTGGAGAAAATATGAGTGGCTGCCCGGGTTTAGGGAGGGGGGAGGTGGAGGGGCGAGAAGGATGTGTTATCGATGGGCAACAAGAGGGACCCTTGTGCTGGTGGATTCAAGAACAGGCGCTGAGGAAACACACAAGTACAATGGAAATATCGGTGTAACACTGGTGAATCACATCCATGCCGACTCCCTGGGAGCAGAATCGTGCGATAGTCTTGGAAAACGTTACCATCGAGGGAACCTGGCTTTGTAAAGTATACACAAGATCTCTCTGTATTTCTTTTTACAACCGCACTGCCTATGAATCTATAACTATCTCCATAAAAAATGCAATAAGAAATAAGGGGGGGGGGAAAGGAGGTCGGGGGAATTTCTTCCAGAAATCACATATGATTGAGAACCCAATGATCATTGCTGGTGCTTACAGGAAGTGGAGAACACAAGAGCTGGAACATTAACCAACAGCCTTCACAGCGAAATGATAAACCGGGCACAGGATTAATATTTAATAAGTATGAAGAAAATGCTCACTCTTTAAAGCTGAAATGAGAAAATGCAAAGACCTTTCAAAAACCTCGACCGGGTGAGAAACACTTGGGCTAATAAACACATGTGATTAAAATACGACGGCAAACGGATGGCAAGAGGTAGACAAAGGTCGCCTCTGACGAAGGCTAAGGAGGGGCTAGGGCTCACCTCCCTCTTTCCCCAGGGGGACAAAGCCCCGCATCGGCATAAGGAAATCACCCAATCTGCAGGTCCGTTTCTCCAAATAATTGTCTGCACCGCAGAATGGGGAGGATGTGCTCTTTGTGGGAGAGCCCCCACGGGATCCAGGCAACACCACTGTTCCCACCAGATGTGAATTAGGCACCTTGTAAAAGGTGAGAGCTTTCCTCCCGGTACTTACTTATTCTGCATCATGTTCATTATCACCCAGTCGAAAGGGTAGACGTTCTTCCCAATGAGGTTCTTAAACATGATGAATGTTTCCATCAGGAAATCCTGAAATAAAAAACAGAACACTGAAACAGTCCACCAAGAGAAAGGAGAAAACCAATCCCCCCTTGAATAATTACAGTATAAATGACTTCATTTTTTTTTTTTTTTTTGGCTGAACGAAAACAATCTAAAAAGTAATGAAGATGTATTTCACAGGAGCTGTGCCTTACTTCTACTTTTCTGTTTGCCTGAGCACCTCCTGTCTGCGATCACGTTTTCAGGGATGTATTCAGAAACAGCACCTGGGCACATCTAATGGTCATAAGGAGAAGATTTTCAGGTTACCCATATGCATTCTTTCTGCTTGTAGGGAAACAGATATTTTGCAAGCATCACACGCGGGTTGTAGCTATTTGTTCTGTTTACTCTAAATCCATTTTTCATTACGAACAGGGCCCATCAGGTGGAATACGGGGTATTAACATCCATTCCTTTTTTTTAGTGTAACTTAACAAGGAAAAGGCTCGGGCGGGAACTCCCGACCACCTGCACCTGTTCAGCTCGCCATGACCCTCTGAGCATCTACGCGGTCACGTGGTCACTTTCATCTGGCAGCTACGACCCCACACGCTATTCAGCGATTCTAGTGCTGTCTTGGGCACGATTCTTTGCTCTTCGCGGGGCATGCCCTGCCCTGCTACCCTGCTTCCACGCTAAGACTGCTCCTGGCATCAGGAAGGGACACCCCTTTTCCTGGGGGCTCCGGCCTGTGCCTGTCAGAAGTAGGAGAACTTCATGAGCCTGACAGCTTGGCACTTGTTCTGAGCTGACTGGAACAAAACTAGCATTTATCCTCAAAAGCACACGGCCCCAGCAGTCTGCATGCTCCCTCAAGGTCCGAGGTGGGCAGGGGAAAAGCAACAGAGCCTTCTCTTAGAAAAATGAGGCCGTGGTCAGAGATTGCCCAGTGAGTGGCCGTGTGTCATTTATTTAATCTACGGAACCATAAGGAGGTGCAACGGCCGTGAGGACTCAGGCGACGAACGGGAGGAAGTTAAACGGCCAGGAACGCGATTCTTAGCAAAGTTCGAAACAGGCGGTTCTCGCCAATAGGTACAAGCTCGATTTGACAGAATCAGTAAGCTGATGTGCAAAGTTAAATACTTTCACGGCAACCTTAACGGCAATGTCGGGCTCTGGTAAGTCGTGCCCGCGGTGGGCCCCCCACCATGACTGAGACCTCAGGGAGCAACTGTGATCCCTTCCCCCTTTTTACAACAGGGGCCCCCAGTCGAAGAGAGGTTCGGGACGTAGCCAAAGTCAAGAGAGAAGAGGCATCCCGACGTCCTCCAGACCCTGCTCACACGAGCTCGGACCACCAGCGGTGCTCCGGGCAACCCAGACACAACGCACAGCACCTCTCCCCCGGTCGATGCCCACCATGCAGAGCTCACCACTTAAGTTTCCCCGCTTTGCCAAGACTTTCACATTTTAATGACCAGGTTGCACATTTGGCCGGCTGGGTGCCATAATTTAGCCACATCTCTATTTGCATGAAATTGCTGGCTTTCTTGCTGATCACTCCTCAAAGCCTGATAATTGAGATACAGGGTCTGGGTTTTATTATTCTGGAAGAGGAGCATATTTTCCCAACTCCCTGATTTTTTTTTCTAGGAAACACAGCCCCATACTTCATTAGTATGGCTCAGCTGTTCAATGTTGGTACTTTGCTGATCAGACAAAACTCTGCGTATTGTGGAGGATGAGGTTCTGCAAAGGCGTCCTTGTCGGTCTGCATAATTTACTAGGCATGGCGATGGTCCCCACCATGGCCGATGAGGCTTGGAGGACTATTACGCTGGAAGCTCCGAGTCAACAAGGGGAGACAGAGGACCGATACAAGGTTTTTTGTGAAAACCTCAGCTTTCAGCGCCAATTCCTTCCCGCGGCATTTTCCAGTTTGATTGTTATGGGGGTACCGGATGCCCCATATGATACGTGGGCAGCTCTAACAAAAGGCACCAATGCGTAGGCGGAATCTTCTTGTCATAAATCCACCTGCTTCTGTCTATCCCTACCCCCATCCACCTGAATAAACGGTCATCCTCTCTCACCTGGACTGCCAAGGAGAATCCCAGCCCGTCTACCTATGTCCCCTATTGTGCCTCTCAATCCCCACGCTTGACCCAGAATGGCCTTTTCAAGTTGTAAATCTGGTCAAGGCACCAACACTTCCCAACCTCCCATTCAGCCACATCCCCAGGGGGTTCCCAATGTTCTGAGATTAAAGCCAAAATGTTGTGACTCCCAGAAGTAAGAAATTCTGCTTTGCCAAAGAAATAACTGTTTCAGAGAAGGACCCTCAACAGATGCTAAACTCATCAGATGAGGAACTGTCAAGGGATTGGATATCTGCCGACATTTTGTGCGTGCCAAAGTATCACCCAAGGACTACGTGCTAATTGTAACGGGGTACATAGCTTCACAACGGGGAGATCGGGCTGTTACCGCTGTCAACCAAGCAATCAAACTTCTCGTCAGTAATGGTCAGCTTGGCAATCCCAGCCTCCCAGTGGGCACAGCAACAAAGAGCACTTAACACCAGCTCTGAAGCACCCTTGCCAAAAGGATGAACTTGAATTTTAGGCCAACCTTCCAGTCTGCAGGACATATGGAGGGATGGAGACACACACTGAAAGGCATCCCAAAGCAGCACGGAGAAAGAAAAAAAAAAACCAAGGTGAGGCACTTGTTCTAGCAGAAAGAGAGACGAAGGAGGTACAACCACATGCAATGAGTGAATGTGGGCTGGATCCTGATTTGCGGAAGCCCCTAGCGAAAGACAAGAAAGACTGGACAGAATTGAGAGAATGGGAATACCAATGGCACCAATGAGGGCATGGTTGCTATGTTCAGGAAAGGCAATGAGGCCACGGGAGAAGATCTCCATTCCCGAGAGAGGCCTGCTGAACCACCAGGGGAGACACATGCTTCTCACACACTTACGGGATGTGGCCGCCCAGCTGGTGAAACAGAGAGACGCGGTGGAGGCAGGCATGGTGTGGTGCTCACCACCGATGCCTCTGGGGGACAGGGCAGTAGTTTTCGCTGCGCTGTTCTTTCAGCTTCTCCGTATGTTTGAAGCTTCTCACGATAAATAGGGGAAAGAGTACAAGCGAAAGTGGGGGAAGACGCATGAGAGCCAAGGACCCCGTCAACGCCGGCACTGGGTCTTGACTCCGCGCTAGAGTCCCTCAAGATGTCGCCCCCCCCCCCGGGGAAAGCGGGCGCAGCGCCCACAGACCTCTCTCTTTACTGCCGCGGGTGACTTTACAATTACCCCAAAAAGTTTACTCAAAAATTAAAACATAAATAAGTAAATAAATAAGTGTCTGAAAAAATAATTTTAAAACAATTCAGGGGAAAATAGCAAACAAACGGTGTAGAAAGTCGACAACAAACAAGCAAAGAGCACAGAGTGTCTCCGCTTGGCCTGTGGGGTCCATGCGGTTTGACATCCCAGCCTCTGTCCAGGCTCATCTCATCCCTGGTACTGCTGCCCCACCCACCGACGGCCTCCCCCCACCACAGGCTCCTGTACATGCTCCCCCCCCACCCCCCCACAAACTGCATGGCTCTCCTTTCTTCAATACTCCACAGTCCTCTCCTTTGTGAGGGAGGCTTCCTGACCACCCAACCCAGTCCAGTCCGGCTATTTTACAAGGACCATGCCCTTGCAGCATGGATAGTTGGAACTGGTTGGAAGGACTCCCCGATGAGCTGCGATGTTCTCCACCAGAATGTAGGCCCAGGAGGACAGGAACGTCTGCTTTGCCCACGACTTCCTCCACTGTGCTAACACAAAGCTGGTGTCCAATAAATAGCTACTGACTGGATTCACTCTGAAAGGGCTCTGCACCCCCCAGATTCACCGTCCGGGAAGGAGGACCTACACTACAGCTTCGTCTACAAGGAAATGGTCACCAGAAGTAGAGAAACGTGTTCGGCGCAAGACTCCTCCTCCCACTCAGGACGCCACCCACACAGGCTGCAGGTTACCCCGTGGTGGCTGCTTCACACGGCGCTCAAGGCTCACCCAACATCGGGATGTTTCCCGGGCGTGGATAGTCACCTGCTACCGTCCTTGCTTTCCCAACCCCCACAAGCATCCTCACTCACTGCTACCGGGCGTGAGACATCAGCACCACCTCGGTACAGGCTGATGGCCGAGTGGGACAGACAAGGAAAGGAGGAAGGAGCACAGGGCGTGCGTCCACCTGGCGAGACCAGGGCAGGTGTCAGGTCAGGGTCCTCCGAAGGGGTGGGACTGAAGCTGCAGGAAGGGGGTAGGGCATTCCAGATAGAGGGCCCTGCTCACTCACAGGTCTGCTAACTTGGCTTCTTTAGGTTAGAACCTAGAAGTGGAGGGCCACCTGGGCGGCTCAGTCGGTTAAGCATCCGACTTCGACTCAGGTCATCATTTCACAGTTCATGGGTTTGAGCCCCGAGTCGGGCTCTGAGCTGACAGCTCGGAGCCTGGAGCCTGCTTTGGATTCTGTGTCTCCCTCTCTCTCCACCCCTCCCCCACTCTCTCTCTCTCTCTCAAAAATAAATGAACATTAAAAACAAAAAAAAAGAACCCAGAAGTGGAGAGGCCACGGGGACAGGCTGGGCTGCTCGGGGACACACAGCCAGCCACGAGTCCAAGGTAGAGGCAAGAGGGCTACAGTACTCGGGTGCCGCGTTCACTCGACATTTAACCAGGAAGCGTCACTTCTGCCCCTACTATCCTTGGATATGGGACACTGACCATTCGGTCCCTCAACAGACGCTTCGTAAAGGCCACCTACTGGGAAATTTGGGATAAGCACCAAGACCGCTCTCTTCCCTGCAAGGTCCGGGGCACTGTGCATCACTTCTGATCTTACCGTGGACACTGCAAGTTCTCTCGTGGTGTTCCTGATTCTGACACTGGACACGGAACAGCCAGCAGCCCATTCTGCAGCCCGGCATCCCCACTGCGGTCCTGCGAGGCTCGCCATGCTACAGAGATCGCCGTGTCGCGAGAGAGTTTGGAACTGAACGTGTCGGTTCCTTTTCTTTTCTGGATCAGTCTATCTGCCTCACGCTGTGCTCCATTCTCTAACTGTCTTGGGGTCTAAGGGACCATTTGAGAGACTATAAAATTAACAGCTCTGAGGCACGTGACTTTGGTCTTGATAGGAACTGCGATTTCGTATGGGAATCACTCATCCAACCAAAAGAGGGCTATACTTGAAAACCTGAAGCAGCACTTGTTACAAGGAAATAGTCTTGAGAAAATGGTCTAGACTATTTTCCTCCTGCAGCACTAACTAACTTTCAGTTATTTAACACAAAATGATCTCTTACTTTTGTGAGTGGTTGTCAGAGTAGAAAAACAGTCAAATACTTTCTAGGTATACTTAATGGACAGGAACACATTTTACAAAGGTTCCAACAGATTAGCAACAATAAAATAGGTCTACGATCCTTGCAGTTTGAATTCCTGATATCCAAACCACAAATGCCATTTTATAACGGAAATCAAATCGTCTGCAAATAATTGATTTTCTGAACTGCTGTGTCTAAGGGGGAAAAAAAATAAATCCCTGGGGAAATCAGGACCACAACATGGAGTAAGTATCTGATCATCTGCTCTGTGCAAGCAGAGAGGGCACACGCTCGGAATTCAGCAAATTATAGTCATTTCTAAAAACCATTTTGTAACATCACTTTTCACAATGCACTAAAGGTTCTCTACCAACAGCACCTCTTAATAGTTGAGATGAAATATGTTTAGCGATTTGCATGTGGGGATTTTGATCACAGGACTCTTCTGATAAAGGGCAAATTATTAATTAGATCCTAATTACTCAGGATGGGTGTACTTCTCACTCGAAAAACCGTATTCTTCAGTCTGGAAGGCTAGTTAGGAAAATGTGCACGTAGTTTCACCTACAACTATCCTTTCGGTGACCCAAACGGGGCCGAGGGATCCAGTGAAGATTCACCGGGGGCATGGAACATCACATATATCCAATGTGAATTCACTGTGTCATAACTACTCAAGACTGGCAGGATATAAATGTAACACAGATCCCCCCATGAGCACACCCCTACTTTAAACTCCATGCCGATGATTTTGAAAAGAACTGAACACCCAGAGACACGTACATACACATTCACACATACACTCTTGGTCCTTTGCTTTTTATTCAAGGCAATCCGCTATGATTTTAAGATGCAGATTCATTGTTGTCTCCTTAGAAATTTAAATACACACACGCACACACACATACACAGAAGTGCATCCACGTGGACGGACACGGACACACACACACACACACACACACACACACACACACTCACAGTGGCAACAATTAATAAGAACATGTTCTTCTTAGAAATAATCCTTTGAAAAAAATCATCAAGTGCATTCTTCTGCCCTTCCCTCAGTAAGGGAGGTTTAACGGGGTGCAGCGTAAGCAACGTAGTCATGGAGACAGTAATAGCATCTGCCGTACCCTATAGGAATCCAGCGGTCTCAGAAATGAACTCTACGTTACTAGATTCCAGAGCTGAGGTCAACAGCTAATCGAGAACTCCGCCAACAAGGGCGGCTGCAGCTTTGCGGAAGACATCTGCCATATGGCCGTGGGATCTCAGGCCATTAGGGAGGTGGTTCCTAAGTGGTAACTTCCCCTCTATTATGCTTCTCCTAATTGAGCTGTGTCGTAGTTGTATTGAGGATGACTAGAGAATTATTAGGAGAAATGCTGATGAGCTCCCATGACTGGAGCTAATTAATACCAGAGTATAATTTAAAGCTGAAAAGACTTTCTGGCTTCTGCTACCAGTCAACAGGTGAACAGGAGTTACCGGCAGACTCTCCTTGGGACATCTCCACATCTTTAGTGATCCCTGAACACAGGAGAGGGAACCCATCAGAGAAGAAACCTCGTTCTGGGCTGAGATGATGAGTCCCTCCCCAGTTCAGCGTAAGAAACAAGCCTGCGGGTGGGGACCCTCATCTTCTTAGAGATGTGACTTCAGTAGGACCTTGCCAGGTGGCTTCTCAAGTCAACTGGAGCCAAATCCCCGTGCAAAATCACATTTAAAATGGAAATCTCCACACCAGTGTCTTGCCTAAAATGCTGCCCCCCCCCCACGTGGTTATATGAAAAGGGTCAAAGTAACACTCACAACAACATCAGTCCTCATTTTTCCAAAAGTCTTGATCAAATGGGCGTAATGATAATTTTCCATCTGTCGTAAGATAGCTGTCATACAAGCCACGAAGTTTCCCTGTAAAGGAGTCAAAGGGTACAATTAGAGAACAACATTCTCGCGAACAACGGGGAAAGTCGGTATCGACTAAGAGTCTGGGGGCAAAACCAGCACAGAGAAGCAGCGGGCTGTCGGGGTGGGGGGGGGGGGGCCCGAGCCCCGGCCCCCTGGCACGTGAGGACCGGTCACTGCCAACCTCACCATCTTGGCTTTGCTCTATTTCCTTCTCTCTAGCTGCGCTAAATGCTTCCTGACACACGGTTGTCGAGGCTGGAAAAACAAGCTTTAAATGTTCTTGCATTAAATATGCAAAAATGAAAGACGAGATTGGAACCACTGACACTTGTGTTCTGTGCTCCGTGGAAAGTTGCTGCTCTTATTACCAGGCGAAATGTGTGTGCAGCCCATCCTCTCGGGCCGTGGCAAAGAGAGGCCTTTTATTTCTCAAAATCTGCCCGTGTCCCCCTTGGCCAATTTGGAGGCAATCACCACCGATTCCACGATGAGTTATGGTCCAATTCTCTTCCACAAGAAGAATGTGAAGAGGCATGCAAGCTCATCAGAATGTAAAGTGGCAGAGAGGACGGTTTCTCCTGGCAGACGGAGCCGGGAGAAAAGGAAGAGGAGGAGGGAAAACAGAAACCAACACGCAGAATCAAGTCATGGAGGAAAGAACGGGGCAAAGCAGCCAAGGAAGAGGCAGCCAGTACGTGTGCGGCTGTGGGTGTGTGCGCTGAAGGGGGCTGGGCTTGGTGGGTGGGCAGAGGGTCAGGTGGTCCCATTACCACTGGGTACAATGTATCCCTTCTGGGGGGGTCATGGCTAAACATAAAAACATAAAAACCTTCCTTGCTTTTCTAGATCCCCCCCTAAACTAATGACATTTTAAGAAACAGAGGGAATACATTTTCGCCCATTCGACCAGTACGAGTCTGGTCCAATTACAGGATGAGACATTCTTTCAGACATACCCCAATTTTGCCCTCTTAAATGCGTTCCCGAACTGTGTTCTTTTACCCACCCCACCTCTCCAAGCACTCTACCGGAATACCTAAATGTGCTCTGTATTCATCTGGGCGCATATTCTACAGGGAAATGTTACCGTCCGGTATTTTTCCCAATCCATTTTGTTCCTATAGTATACGTGTATGCTTCCAAATGAGTCCTCAAAGGATGCATTGCACAAACTGAACAAATACAAGAATGACAATATGCTATCTTCCACTTGCATAGAAACATAAATTCTTTGTGAATGATGATAATTGTTGAGATTTGATTCCATGTTGGGGTTCAGAGAAAGAGCTGAAGATTGCCTGTTTTCCACTGGAGGGATGATTTGGAAAATGGCAAAATGTCTATGAATATGAACTTGTGAAATATGTAAATATCTGGCATCCTCATGACTCCAGAGAAGCTGCCTTTGTATCTCCCTTGCTCTTTAGGAGATGCCCTTTTGGAAAATGGCCCTTGCACCGTTGACCACCATGTGTCAAGGGCTGTGCTGAGGCCCAGTCCACCACACCACAGATTCTCTTCCTGCCCCATTTTACAGGCAATGAGACAGGGGGCTGAGTGTTCCCCTCTAAATGAGTAAATGGCAAAACCGGGTGTAAAGCCAGTGCTTCCAGCTGCAAGGTGGGCACTTTGTAGCTGAACTAATCTCTTTCCTCTTGTCCAGATGTACATTTTAATTCTCTTTTGGAGAAACCTGAGGCCGCTGCTAATGGCCAACAGGAGTTGGAGACTGACTTTCCCGTACTTCTACAGGCATCAGAGAAAGTGGCAGGAGGGTGAGGGAAGGCAAAGGCGGCCACACACGATGTCCCACTTTCCTCCTTGACGCAGCTATCTGTGGCCGGCCTTCTCCTCAGGAGACACCGGGCTTTTTTGACCAAGTAGAGGCCTGTATTGGCCAAGATGCACCTGGCAGGGGCTCAAATTAATTTTCTGCAGGTCAAAACGGTTAAACAATGGGAACCTACACATGAGAATCGTCGGAAATCACAAAGCCAGCTATGTATATAATTAGATCCAGTATACCCATGTACTTAACTTAAAATATCAAGCCAAAAGCGGAAAGAAAAGCAGAACCCCAGGGCAGTTCTGAGAATGCCAACCGCCCGAGCACTGAGCAGCATGGATGAGAAGAAACAGTGCACATCCGGAGTCTGGCCAGACACTCAAACAGGTGATACGGAGACACTCAACGTAGGCAGCAGACTGCCATGTAATGCTGAAAACTTCACGCAAGGCCAAGACTGGGGCAACTGACATGATGCAGGAATGAAGAAATGACAAGAAGGTAGCAATTTCCACAAAGCCAGTCCCGGGAATATGCAAATGGCCAGTCGGGCAGACTTTGCTTTGGATGAGAATGTCATGGAGGCAAGCCAATGGCCTCTTACTCTATGGCGACGAGGACCAATTGGGAATCCGCCCAGGGAAGGGGACAGAGGCAGGGCTCCACCATGAGTTAGAGGGCGAAAGGCCAGGGGGTGCAAATGTATTCTTTATTTCACCTACGGAACTGTTCCAGACCAGTTGTCCTGTTCAGACTTTCTTAGAGGTAGCAAATCTCACTATTTCAGCTCCCTTCTAAGCTGAAGCTTTGGACCCCAATTGGAATGGGGTGATATGCCTGCCGAAATCCATAGAAATATTCCCTATGGCCTTTGGAATGGAGTCCCATGCATGGGGTACCCGTATTTCCAAAGGGAAGCAATGCATTCACCATGCTCTACTGTTCTCGTGGACCCAGTGGAGCCCCGTGTGGTGGACCAGTGGGTTTCTGGGGAGGCATTCAGTGGGTCGTTATGAAAGCTGTATTTGAAACCAGCCAGGAACTAGAAGCAGAAATGGGGGAGAGCTGTGAAAGGAAAACTCATTCTGCAGGCTCGAAAGAAAATTACTATTCTCTGCTTTTTAATTGATTTATTTGAAATGCACTGAGAAGTCATAGGAAGCTTTTACTTTTGAACAACTGATAGGCTGGGAGGTAGGCTGGTGGTGACTGTGCAGAACGCGTCCTGAAACCTGAGTGTGGGGACCAGGTTCCAGGCCTAGAGGCTGAGGAAAAATGAGTAAATAAAAACAAGACAATTCCTGAGACCTCAAAGCAATGCAAAATAGGGGCAGAGAAGTCAGAATACAGTTGCAGAAAACTTAAAAATCAGGACAGAGAATGCCTAAGAAACAAAAAATGTGAACTTCATTAGTAATCACAGATGAAAATGATGTATCATTATTTGCCTGCCAAAACAGCAAAGAAGTATCTAAGGGATGATAATGTTAGCAAGGGTGCAGGGAATGAGCACTCTTCTGCACTGCTGGTGGGAGCATAAATTGCTATAACCTTTTTAAAAAGCGATTTGCCAATAGGCTTGAAAAGTCTTGGGGGGAAAAAAACCCACTCCTCGCCTTGGTAATGATACTGCTAACAATCCACCAAAGGAAGTCATTCAAAACTATGGAAGTTTACGCCCAAAGATGTCTGCTGCATTGCTGAAAACATCTGCATGTTCAACAACCAGAAACTGTGTAAGTGATAGGATACGGTGTAGGATTGCAAGATAAAATACAGGATGCCCAGTTTAATCTGAATCTCAGACACATAACAGGAAATAAGCATGTCGCAAATACCGCATTGAAAATATTGCATGGGACATCCATATGCTGACTCATCCGTTTATTGTTTATTCGAAGCTCAGGCTGAACCGGGTACCCTGTATCGATCACTATTTGCCAAGTCAGGCAACCATACCATAGCGTGATCATGAAATGTTATGCGACCACTAAGACACTAAGCGTTAACTATGCAAATAAGAACTATTTTAATAACATGAGAAAATGCTTGAGGAAGAAACCTGGAGATGATTACATATACGTATTTCAGCAATGTAAAGAATACAGCACAAGAAAGAAAACATATCTAAGCAACTAACAAACAAACCAGGTAGTCCTTGGGGGTTGGAGAACAAAACCACAGATTACCTTTATAAACTGAAATACATATTAATATTTTAGAAGACGGTCCTAAGAGAAGAAGACAGGTCCTCCCTGTCCCTAAGTTCTGTGTTTCCTGCCCCCCGATCCTCAAAAATCTTATCCTCAGGCTGCCCTGTCCATGCAGACATGGTTACTGCTGTGCATTGCTCAAGCCCTGGACTAAACTTGCCCCTGACCTCCTAGAACTACCCTCAATGCTCCAGTTAAATATGCTTGGGGTCCCAGTGCACCAGGCAGGTGGAGAGTAGGACAGGGAACAGGGAGAACAGAAAGACAGGCAGAACGAAACATTGGTGGTGGAGGAGGGGACATTCTGTGGCAGGTAGGTGAATGTAAGTAAGATGTCACCGAGGGATACAGGGGCAAGGGATTAAAAAAAAAAAAAAAAAAAGGACAGATGTTGGAAAACGGGAACTGAGGATGAGACCTACCTTTGACACAGTATCTTTGCCAACTCTGCCTAGTTTAAGGTCTTAGGGCGAGTGTATCATTTAAAAGAACAATCCTAAGGGCTTTAATGCCTGGCCCGGAGGAGTTGAGAGAGTGTGACTTCTCTATATAACAACGACAGACTTAGACATATGACTTGAAGGTGAGGTATGAAGTCGCTCTTGGTGGTTCATCAACAAGATAACAATGGTTCACATGACCCTGGAGCTCACGCTTTGCAGGCAGGCGCCTGTTCTCCCTGGGACACACGGCACAGGCAGAAATTTCAACTCTCTTCAAAGTGCTTTAAGTGCCAAGGGACTTGGGGACAGCCCCAAACCACAGGCGCTGTGAGAGCTGTGAAGAGTGACCCAGGAGCACCGAGTCCGAAGGGCAGGCTCCAGATCTGAGTAACCAGAGACTTCCACTTAAACCTGGGATCACACTCCATGACTGCCAGAGACGACTTTTGCTAAAACCTTTAAACATGTTTTCACCGAGGCGAGTCCTCTGAAGAGAAACTGTTATTGAGATGTTGAAGTATCAACTCTAGTAAAGAAAACAAACCTGCCTCCTAATCGTCATTAAAGATTAAAGAAAAAGGAATCCCTCAGCGACATTTAGGATCTACTGTTCAGTGACACTGGGCAAGAATCGTAGTAAAAGTGGGTGGACAAAGGACTTGGCGAATTCCTGACGACTTTCACTTTGGGGGACATTCAAGCCAAAGAACCAATACCGTAAAGCAACACTATGAGCACCGGAAGTCTAGGGAAAAGGAAAGTAACAGAGCGAAGTCTTCTGTTTCAAAGGGAGGTGAGGCATGAATGCATGAGTTGTTGGTACAGTTAAGGGGAAAGCCCTAGGATGCACGAAGTCTTTCTGTTTTCAAAAGTGAAAGCCACGAGTGGAACGTGTAAGGCTTCTATTTGCCAAGAGGAAATTTTATAAAGAAAAACAAGGAGTCCAAAAAGCTAACACAAGGAGCACCTCAAAGTGCCACTCACTGGCCCAAAGATTCCTCCAAAGTCTCTGCAGAGATGAGGTTTGTGAAAATATACCTAGGGGCTTCTGCATGATGAATTAAAAGTAATCTAACACGTGCATTCACCCCTGTTTCCTCACATTAAACTGATAACAAAGAACACCTTTTAATTCACAAACCCGTAAGAAGAAAGAGAGAAGAGACACAAGTAAAGACAAGAGAATTCTGGGAGCAGACAAGGGAAGCATGAGTGGTTACTGAGTGCCCCAGACGCAGGAAGGGGGTGATCATCTAACGGGAACCTGCTGATTCCTGGCACAGAACCCTAGGAAGACTCAGAAGGCAAGACTACATACGAGGTGGAAATCAAGAGCACTGATGTCCTCAACATGTGGCCTGTCGACTCCGGCATGTCCACCGAGAGACACGCCCACTCACTCCTAGGCAGGGGACCATGTGTTTATTCTCTGCAAGGTGTTGGGGGCGGGGGTTGCGGAAGGGGGGTGCCTGACAAAGCAGAAGAGAAGGGGGCAGGAGCCACCTGGCTGAGAGTATCTAGTGATGAGCAATCGGCTCTCTGCTCTGCCCAGCTCCCAACATACCAGCAAGTGGGGGTTAAACCAACTTCCTCAGTCTTAGCCCCATGTCAAAATAGAACAGGAGACCAGAAAAATCCTCTTTGGAGAAACCGAACAGCCCAAGACAGCATATCCACTGTCTGCCCATAGAGGTTCAGCCCACGCAGCCTTGTACCTCCAAACTCTGTGCACACATGAGAAACAGTCTGATCAAGACTGTACAGTCTCATGAGGAAAGTCATTAATAAGAGAAACCAAAGCAAACAGAAACAAAGCCGGGGCGGGGTGGGGGGGGGGTGGGAAAATGGGGCTATGTAAGAAAATTCCAAGACCTATAACATTTACCTTCACACAGGAGATTATATCCATAAAACGAGAACATAATGTTACGAAAAGGAACAAAGACCAAGGAAGGATTCTGGAATATTCAAATTATGTTCGCAGAAATAACTATTTTCACAGAAATATGGGGAAGTAAAGCTAACAAAATCCTCCAGAAAATGGAACAAAAAAGACACAAAGACACACACACACACACACACACACACACACACACAGAATAAGAACACCAGAGAATCCATTTAAGAGATTCAATATCTGAGAAGCAGGGATTCCAGAAAGAACACAGAAGATGGAGAGAAAAAAGCTATTTTTTTTACAAAATGATAGAACATCCACATAAAAACTATTAGAATGAGTTCAGATGATTGCAGGATACAGGGCCAAAATACAAAACTCAATTGTTTTTCTATATACTAGCAGTGAACAACCCAAAAATCAAATTCAGAAAATAACTCTATTTACAAAAGCACCAAACCCAGCACAATACTTGATGGAAATATACTCCATGTTCATGGATTGGAAGACCTAATAATGCTATGATATTAACAGCAATTAATGGGCAGCACCCCCCAAATGATCTACAGATTCCATGCAATCCCTATCAAAATCCCAGCCTGCTGTTTTGTAGAGCCTGACAAGCCAATCACAGATAACCCCATACATACTGTGTGATTCCATTGTTAGCAAATGTCCAGAATAGGCAAATGCAGAAAGGCAGGAAATAGATCAATCAGTGACGGGCAAGAGCTGGAAGTTTGGGGGTTAAACGGGGAGCGAGTCCTCATGGGTACAGGTTTCTTTTGGGGATGATGACAATATGCTAAAAATGCTTACGGTAGTAGTTCAACAACTCTGTGATTATACGAAACACTTAAATTGTTCACTTTAAATAGATGAATTTTTTTGATATATGAATTACACCTCAATAAAGCTGTCAAAAATGTTTTTAGGGGTGCCTGGGTGGCTCAGTTGGTGAAGCGTCCGACTTCAGCTCAGGTCATGATCTCGCAGTTTGTGGGTTCGAGCCCCGCGTCGGGCTCTGTGCTGACAACCTGGAGCCTCCTCCAGATTCTGTGTCTCTCTCTCTGTATCCCGACCCTGCTTGCACAATGTCTGTCTGTCTCTCTCTCACGCTCTAAAATAAATAAACATAACTTTTTTTGAAGCTTTTAAAAACAGTTATTAATTAAATGATATAATTTCTCTCAAATGGCACGCACTGATTGTCGAGCATGACTAAGACTTATCATCATGAGATTTCACAGTACTAAGGATAAAACAATGATTCTAAAACATTAAAGAGAAAAGGAAAGCAAAGAGTCGCAGAGTGCATTGGGATTGCTCCTGGAGAGGATGCGGCAGGGGACAGCTCATTCTCAGGACAAGTAAACTATTTGCCCTTAGCAACAAAATAATGTACTACTCGGATTTAAAATCAAAATAACACACTCAGAAAAACACTTCCAAATTCTATGATCCTTTTGAAGCTGTTCTTTCTCCTTAGATTTTTTGAAATAGATGTACGACTGTTCTTTCCTTTGTTTTGATCTACTCACTTGTGTTTCCACATCATATGAAATGTCTTCACCCTTCTAGGTTTGGAGGGGAACTATAAAGAAACAATCACTGAAAATGCAGACGGGACAACGTTGTAAAATGAAGAAAGGAAAAGTGTGCCATGCAAAATACATCAGAAGGCACAAGTTGTTGCTGTACCTTGGAAAGGTATTTCATGTGTTGTTAATTAAATATTTGACGAAGCACAAGATATAATTGAAAGCCTGAATCAGATAGTTCAGTTAAAACTCAGGTTCTTGGGAAAACGAGTATTCACTCCCATCATTTAAACTTGGCACCCGTTCCCGGAAATACAATCTATGGTAAAATTGAGGACTGTGTTGTGTCCCTTTTCTCGCTTCAAGACAAATTCAGCCCCCATGCAGCCTTTATCCAATGTACGCATTGCTTTATTCATTTAGTTTCCCAAATATTGAAATTCTTGGTTTTATGAAGGACCATAAAGTGAAAAATGTTTGTAAAAAGAAACTACACAAAATTAAGAATAGTATGGTTGAGAAACTACACTAATGTCATCTATTAGCTTTTTCAACTCCTAGCAACAAAATTAAACCTGTATCTTAAATTTAAATGGAGTGTCTGGTTGAGTTCAGAGAATACTAGTATTTCATATTATTGCAGACACCATAAGGAAAGAAATCTAATTTTAAAAACAAAATCAATTTCAATTTTACAGTGGCAGTAATTGTAGGAAGACATTTATAGGCCAAATATACCAAAAGGGAATATCTAGATCTTAAGCTACCCATAACAATTATCTGCTACTTATTCAATGCACTAAATTAAACACATACTCACATTTGTTACAGAGGATAAAAATAAATTACGGTAAAATTTTACATATACAATTATACTTTACGGTATAATGAGGAATATATACTTGTATATAACTTCTCAATATAATTCATTTGTTGCTAACACAAATCAGAGAGTAGAGGAGAAAATTTTAAATTTATTTTTGTAAACTCAGGCAATCAGATAATATTAAAGCCTTAGAGGGCCTAGGACTTCCCAAATCTTCTCCCAAGATATATAGCATCTGTAAACACACTGTAATAGAAACAAGAATAATTCAGTGTTAATAAAATTTTACCACTGAAGGGAGATCAATATGCCTACAGATTTTTTTTTAAATTGACTTCTGTCCATAAAGGACACTGTCACCATCATAGTTACAGATTACAGTTGAAACTTTCTTGGATAAAAAGAAATTCCTCTATATGAATCATAAAGGATACTGTCCTCAATATAATTTATACTGGTTGGATGTGTTGGTGAGGAGGAAACTATGTCACATACCAAGTGTTAAGAAAACAAAGTTCATGAGTCACAAGAAGATGAAATATATTTTGAAATATGAGATTATTATATACTAGAAAAAGAGATAATCTCAGTTCTATTATTTCTTAGGAAATACTTATTTATACATAAATACATATATTGTGTGCAGATATCTGTACAAGCACTATACATAATGACACAGCACTCATGGCTTGTCTGCTTACGACTCTGTAAGCCCTCGAGAAATTTTGAAGCTAAATGCCTTGACGTTTACTTTCAAAGTCTCCCGCTATGGAGAAGTAGAAATTGACAATCTGGGGGAACGCCAAAGAAATTCTGCAGAACAATGTATCTGTCTAGCAGGTGTGTAAAGGAGAACATAGCATACAGGAAACACACCCCTTTGGGGCTCTATGCCCACCCTGTCTCCCCATCACCACAGCCCGGAGAAAATCAAAGGTTCCCAAGATTCTGAGGAAATGGGGCCAATGGGGAAACACCAGAAGACATTGAGGGAATAAGACCAAATCGATGAGAAGATTCAAAATGGCGCAGAGTAGTACCAATACAACACTCCATGAACATTAAAGAGTGGGCACATGTCCACAGCATGGAGCTCCTGGAGGAAGGTCAGACATGAGTAGACACAGCCCTGCCTAGGAGGAGCACACGTGGAACCAGGGGCACAACTCTCTCCCAGACCAGTGGAACCAAGTCAAAAGGACACAGGAGAATACTTGAGAAGGGTCCTCTGGCCACAAGTGGGACAATGGGGACATCCGAGTTTCAAAATGAACAGTAAGAGCAAAGGACTATAAACCTTAAATTAAAAAAAAAAGAAAAACATAAGTCTCCATTGATAAACTGGTATACAAGGTGGGGGGGGGGGTGGTGACGAGAAGAGAAAGCAAAGCCCTTCTTACAGAAGACTAAATAACGTAGATGGCAGAGGAAAATGCAAAAATTGCCACTTTCAACTCCAGAAGGACTGGATGATTCCAGCAACGGTCCTGCATGGGTACTGAAACCAGTAGGTCAAGCTCACTGGGAAGGAAGGCATTTGCTCAGCTTGAAAGTACTGTATCCCCCCACAGATTCTTCTGTGCCTCCTAGTGTGATGGTGTTCTAAGGACACATTATCACCTAGGTAGGGTTTTGTGCCAAAAATGTTTACTCATGAGGGAATGCACAGATAGATCCAGAAATGGGACTTTTGACAAGACAATTGTCCTAGGCCTTCCAAAAAAAAAAAAAAAATCAATGAAGAAATTTCATTTGGGCCACATATTACATGTTATTAGGGGGATCACTGCTAATTTTTATGAATATCATAATCGTATTGACTGTGTTGCAGAATTATTCTTAGCAGAAGCACAACACAATTAGGAATGACATTCACGATGTCTGTGGTGAACTTCTGGTCGAGTAAAAAGCCAGTTTTCATTACATACACATACAACTCCACAAGGGAGGGGAGGCAGAGACAACGCATTTGGGCAAAATGTCCGTAAATGTCCGTAAGTGGTAGATCTGGTTGGTGAGTATACTGGCTTTTACTATCAGAGCTTTTTCAAATTTCTGTACCTAAGAAAAATTTCAAGATAAAAAGCTGAGGGAATACAATGTCTACCCGCAGTCTAGTGCAGAAGACGTACATGACAACAATTAATTAAGACCCAATGTTACAGATACTATAAAAGAGAGTTATTACAGACTGACAAGGGAGTTCTAAGGAGGAAGTGCTCCTTTTCCAACCACAGGAACTGTTACTCAATATAATAACAGGAACACAAGCAATGATTTAGCTATTTTGAGACACATTTGGAGAGGGGAGATAAAAGTGAAGAGCCTTAAGCAACCCACATCCAGAAATATTCACTCAGGAAAATGTTCGAGGAGCTGAAGTAGAACTAAGTGGGGGGTGTATTGCTTTTGCACAGAAAGCTCTGCCATATGCATTTTTCTTAAATGTAAGAACGCCTAACTGATTGGGAGCATGCCCTGTACGTATGTATTCTGACCTTAACAAAATAGTCTACAGTGAAAGGCAAATGGAAGAACCATCCTGTTTTCCTACCAAATATGGATCTACATATCGCTCACTCTCCTTTTGGTATTTTACAATACCATTCTATTAATGGTAGAAGTTATACAGGTACGTAACAGAAAATTAGTTTAGGAGTAAATGTCTGAGAGGCAGACATTTTGGAGTAATCACTTGATCGAGATCAAGAACACTATATGGAGCAGAACAGGCTATTTCACTTCTCTGAGCCTCAGCTGCCTCATCTGTAAAATGGCCACAGTGATTTGAAAATGTGCAGTTCTTGAGAGGCTTAAATTAGTCATATAGGTAAGGATATGTAAGGATATTAGCATAGTCGCTGGCTACGTAACGAATAAGGGATCTCACGGTGGCAGTGATGGGGGCGATGACGATGATGGTGGATAAAAGAGAAAAACATACGCAGAAGGTTATTTTCAGGTCACTAAATTTGCATACTAAAACTCACAAATCATTCATGACAGAATCAAAGAAGATCTAAAAGAAATGGAGAGATATATCATGTTCATGGATCAGAAGAATCAATAAGAGTTCAGATGTCAATTGATCTACAGTTACAAAATAGCAGCAGGTGTTTACTGTAGAAACTAACAATCAGAATCTAAGCTTTCTACAGAAAGGCAAATAACGTGAAACAGCCAAAGAAACTGTGAACCAAGTAGGACACACTACCAGATTTTCAGATGTGTTATAAAACTACAGATATCAAAAGAGCAGGCATACCAGGAAAAGAATAAACTGATGAGACAAAGTGACCGCACAACAGGCAAACTGATTCTCAACAAAGTACTGAGAAAACTCAATGAGAAAGTATAGTGTTTTCAACAAGTGGGATTTCCAAAGGGTACAATGAGACACCATATGGAAAGACAGGAAGAAAAGGGAGGGCAGTAAGGCCCATCCATACCCTATGCTACATACAAAAACCAGCTCAAAATAGATCATAGACCCAAATGCAAAAAAAAAAAAAAAAAAAGTCCCAAAAAACCAAAAACCAAAAACCAAAAAAACGTAAAACAACAGAACTTCTGGAGGAAAACACAGGAGAAAACCCGACCTTGGCTTAGGCAAATACTTCTTAGGATACAAAAAGCATAAAACAAAAGAAAAAAAAATGGTAATTTGGACTTCCTCAAATTAAAAATGCCTGGTCTTTGAAAGGTTTTGTAAAGAGTAAAAAGATAGGCTGCAGAATTGGAGAAAATATTTGCAAAATGCGTATCTGACAGAGCGCTTGTGTCAAGAATATATAAAAACTCTGAAAAGTCAATAACAAACAACCCATCAAAAAACTGGCAAAAGAATTTAAATAGATGCTTCACCGAAAAAGATTCAAATGGCCAGGACACACACAAAAAAATGCATTCGGTGTCACTACTCAATGGGAAAATGCCAATTAAAACCATAGGGAGATACCACCATACCTGTTAGAATGGCTGAAGCTTAAGGAAAAAAGAAAAAGAAAAAGCAGGAAGCTGCAGAGACACTGAAAGTCTCCTGTATCACTGGTCTAAAGGCAAAATGATACAGCCATTCTGGGAAACACTTTGGCAGTTTCTTATACAGTTAATCATATAGCTTTTGACCCAGCCATCCTGCTTCTAGGTAGGGACCCAAGAGAGGTGAAAACACAAGTTCACAGCAAGACCTCTACGCTAATGTGTATAGATAGCTCTTTTCCCAGATTTTGTTCTTTTAATTTTTTTAATGTTTATTTATTTTTGAGAGAGACAGACAGAGTGTTAGTGGGAGAGGGGCAGAAAGAGAGAGGGAGACACTGAATCCGAAGCAGGCTCCAGCTCTGAGTTGTCAGCACAGAGCCCGACGTGGGGCTCAAACTCATGAACCACGAGATCATGACCTGAGCTGAAGTCGAACGCTTAACAGACTGAGCCACCCAGGCGCTCCTGTAGACAGTTCTATTCATAATTCCAAACAGGGAGATATCAACACATCTACTATTCGGCAAACATATAAACAATAGTGGTACGTCCATGGGATAGGACAGTACCGAGCGACCAGATGGAATAAACTGTTGATAAACATGGACAATTCTCACATCGGGGTAAGTGAAAGATGCCAGACTCAGACCCAAAAGGCAACCTGGAGTATGGATTCGTTTACTTGACATCCTGGAAACTCAAACATGATATTGACCAAGGGGAAAAGATGGGCTCCAAAAGGGCACCAGGGACTTTTGTAAGAGAACGGAAATATTCTAACCCTTGCATTTGGTCTTGATGACAGAACTGGACACACCTGTCAAAATGCAGAACTAAAAAGTAAGGATGTGACTGTATAACCTTAAAAATATACGTAAAGAAGAAAATTTGACAATCAAAAAATTCCCTGTAAATGATATGTAACTAATCTTGGCATTATACTGGATTCTTTCTCGCTCTTGCACATATAGAAAAAGACTAGCTTTAATAAAAGCAGGATCATACTTTAATTATTGTCACTTTCAAATGGCTTTGTTATGCGGTGGTGCAAGCCCTACATCACTCCTCTCGTTTTTCACATTGTTCTTGAGTATCCATGCCAATATATTCTCACATGTGAACTTTACAACCACATTATTGAGTTTGAAACAGTTCCCAATGGAATTTAAATTGAGATCCCACTGAATTTTTTAATTAATTGAAAAGGCCTAGGATATCAGCCTTCTCATTTCCGCACACACAATGTGTCTAGATTTGTTCAGGTCTATTTTTACGCCATTCAAGAATATTTTGTGGTTTTCATCATAAGGACTATGACCAGCTCTTGTTAACGTTCCCCCTTTTGGGAAGGGTGCCTTCTTCAAAAACCTTTTAAATTTTCTCTACATTTTTATTGGTATATTTGGGAAAATGACTAAATTTGATGTGTATATTTTGTAATTGAACTTACAGAATTCTGTTACTACTCCTAACAGGTTTTGTTTTGTTTTGTTTTGTTTTTTTAATTTTGTGGGGGAGGAGGAGGCTGTAAATGAATCAAACATGGGGCTTCTGGGTGGCTCAGTCGGTTGAGCATCCGACTTCGGCTCAGGTCATGATTTCAGTTTGTGAGTTCGAGCCCCGTGTCGGCCTCTGTGCTGACAGCTCAGAGCCTGCAGCCTGCTTCGAATTCTGTGTCTCCCTCTCTCTCTGCCCCTTCCCTGCTCATACCCTGCCTCTCTCTGTCTCTCAAAAATAAATAAATGTTAAAAAAAAATGTTTAAATGAATCAAACATCTGTCAATAATTCTGTGTTGTCCTTTGTCATTGTTGTACTTCTGTTTTCTTATTTCTGTTTCTAGACTTAGGACACAGTCTATCACCACCAAGCACACAATGTCAAGTTGTAATAATAACTTCTGGTGTCTTTGCTTTCTTAAAGATTGTAGTCAGCATGCTTTAGGGTCTGATTTTTTAATGTCTATTTTTCTATTGAGATATAACTGAAATATAACACTGTGTAAGCGTAAGGTACATAATATGTTGATTTGATACATTATATACTTATTACAATTTGATTACCACCATGCCATTGGGTCACGAAATTACCATTTCTTTTGTGTGGTAAGAACATTTAAGATCTAGTCTCTTGGATATTAGTTGAGGATGTACCTTGCATACGATGTCAAGGAAGTATTCCAAACCTAGAGATCGCTTATAACAAAATATGTGAGGCTAAACAAAGATGGTGATGGATATTATTACCAGAGAAGAGTTTTCTCACTAAAGAGCGAATGCATCAGAAAAAAAATTAAGCATCAAAAAACCACATAGGTATGCTTTTAAATTCTTACTAATGGGTAAAAATGGGACTCCCCAGAAAACATAAATACGTAAGGACAGGCTAGCTGTAATAAAATAAAACATAGAGCGGCAACACCTCTTAGACCCGTCATTTCCTCGGAGGGTAACGGAACCACTCCTTACTTTCAGTCACGTAAGAGACATCCACAGAGGCATGCTGTATATGCAGCAGATTCTGAAGTCCACGTGTGGTTCGCATTCTGGTGGACACAGTGTGTTGACAGGGAGCTAACTGGCAGAGAAATGTAAACATTAGCTTCCCTTGTTAGAGTTGAGGTAAACGACTACCTTGATACTCACGGCAAGTATACATTGTAGGTATCGTCATATCAAATCGTGCAAAAGCAAAGGAACCCTCTTGAATGTCCATTTGGTGAAAACATTCAAGGGGATGCCAATTAAAATATATAGCTTATATTTCCCATTTATTTCTACAGAGACATAATGAAAATACCAGAAGAGGCCACTCCACCAATCTGATGAAAAAATAGAGCCGCGGTTTATAATTACCGAATTACTTAGCTTTGATCATAGGAGTGACTGTCGTGATTTTAAATTAGGGAATACGAAACATCGGATTGTGGAGGTTAATCTCCTTGAACAAAATTCATGCAGTTTTAAGGTTAACATGTTTACGTTACGACAATCAAGGACGCTGCAGTCTTTTGCCAAGCGCATATCATTAAAAACGAAAGCGTCACCAATCAAATGGGTTTCCCATTACCTGACCCCAACACTCTAATCACTAGTCACATGGAGAAGACGCAAATTGGAAGTCACTTTCCAACACATGTTCAGTCAAGACTTTTTTATTTTTTATTAATCTTGCTTAGGCAAGGTCTTAACAGCATGTAAAAGAAGGTAAACCCACAAAATGATACTAAAATGACTAATTTTAATTATTTTCCAGAGTCGCTACTTGTTTGCAAAATTGAGTACAGTTTCCACAAGCTAATTATCTGGCTACACAGTTAAGTTTGCAAACTGTAATGTTGCTAGTTCCTGTCTAAACAAAAAGCATACAGGATAATGAAGCCCACTTGTTTTGAATTTAAATCAACTGTTTTGGTGCCAGGAAAAGGCAAAAAAGCAGAAATCTAGGTTGATCAATTAAGTAGAGGCGTAGTCAATAGGAGACCTTTATTTGAAAGAATCACAAACCTCAAACACTGCTACATGCACATTCTGGTAAGGCGATCACCATTACTTGGGATAAAACCATTATCACACATAAAAAACAAAACTGCAGTATTAATGCAGACCAAGGTACAGGCCTCCAACCGCAAGACCATGAGATGCTCCGCCCCTCCCCTTGAATCCACGTCTGTTGTAGACTGAACTGTGCTCCCCCCAAATTCATATATTCAAGTCCTAACACCCAGCACCTCAGAATGTGACTGTTATTTGGAGAGAGGGCCTCAAAAGAGGTAATTAAGAGGCACCTTGGGGGTTCAGTCGGTGACGTGTCCAAGTTCGACTCAGGTCATGATCTCGTAGTTCCTGAGTTCCAGCCATGCGTCGGGCTCTGTGCTGGGGGCTCGGAGCCTGAAGCCTGCTTTGGATTCCATGTCTTCCTATCTCTCTGCCCCTCCCCCATTCATGCTCGGTCTCTTTCTCTCAGAAATAGATGCACATTTAAAAAAATTTTTAAAAAAGAGGTAATTAAAATTAAACGAGGTCATGGGGGTCCCAAATCCAATATGACTGATGTCATTAGAAGAGGAGACCTACAAATGCAAGCCATATGTAAGCCAAGGGGAGGCTTTAAAAGAAAGCACCCCGCCCAAAGCCTTGGTCTTGGACTGTTGGATATCCCCCAGAACCCTGGGGAAGTGAATTTCTGTTGTTCAGGCCACTCACTCTGTGGCCTTTTGTTAGGGCAGCACTAGCAACCTCCCTCCCTGCTCGAGCCACACTTCCAAGGCGTCCTAGAACCTTGCCAGGCTCCCTCCCCCTGTAGAGACTGCCTGTGTATGCCCTCTGAAAAAAGCTACTTCCCGAGAAGACCATCTGACACACCCCCACCCCCGCCCCTTCTTCAGTGTTTGGATTCAATGCCTCCTTTTCTACCGGCTAAGCCGACATTCCATTTCAAGTTGTAGCCCAGCTCCAGCCCCTGCCCTCTTCGGAAACATTACCTAATCCACCTGCTCATTAGAATCATGGTCCACCAACTCTCCTCACAAAAATGTAGACTCCACAAGAGCAGGGTTTTGACTACCAATGGACCTTTCGTTTCTAGAAAAGAACAATGAGTCCATGACAAGGCTGACTAATGCTTGCATTCAGTTGTCTTTTTTTTTTTTTTTTTTAAATATTTAAAGTCAAAGAAAAGAATAAGGCCCAATACGAACAAGTAGAAGGGGACATTGTTTGGTGCAGCAAAGGCCACGACCTGAAATAAGGAGAGACCGATTCTACCAATAAATAGGAGAAGGTACTTCTGATGAAGTTGCCTACTGCTTTTCTCATCCTTTTAAAGATCCCTCTCAACTGACAGCCAATGGGCATCATTCTAAAGAAATTCACGCACCAAAGCAATTTCTACAACAAACCTGAAATGCACCTTCTGGGACAACGGTGCTACCAGAGTTTCGTTGTGTCTAGTGGTACTGAATTCATGTTTGCAACACATTTCTGCGCTGGGGTTTGTAGGGAGGGCACTCGAATGCTAAAATCTACCTTAGGGCCACAGGTATTCACAGGTGTTCTCTTTTCTCTAAAGCACGCTCCCTCTCCGTTTTATCATTTTCAAAACAAATTAAACCCTGCCCAGGAAAAAGAAAAAAAAACTACCCAATGAGTCCTGCTCACTGAATGGAAATTGCATTAATAACAAGTACCCGGTATGCTGGAGAACTTCTGCAGCGTTGTACATAACGCAAAAGTCAGGGGTCCGTCGTAAGAAGTAGGGTGTGTGAGCGTGTTTATGAGGCAGTAACAAGGTTCTGCTCCGGCATGAAGTGCAGCCTGTGGCTTCTCTCCCAGGCAAAGCTTCCCCTTGGGGCTCAGCCACATCGGGTCATTTAGTATAAGCCTCCATCAAAACATACGGCAAAGGCCAAGACCAAAAAGAGCGAGCTGGTACCCACCGAGCCATCACAACGCAGGCATGTAATCCAGGAAAACTGAGGAAGCAGAAAACCTCATTTTCATCACATCGGAGAAAACATCATGCCCAGCGCACTGCACTCGTCAGTGAGAAGCAAAGTAAGTCCTGCCGCCACCACGGGGCCTGGGCAGCGTTGAGGGGACCCAGACACAACTCTCGGGAGGGTTTACTCAGTGCACTGTGTGTATATCAATCAGGAAAGAGTGAGGTCGTGCGGCCACATGACTCAACTAACGCTCATGCTACCACCTGAGAGCAAAATCCTTTCATAAGGAGGCAAAGGGCACACGCAGCTTGTTTGGAAATATCAAAATTGTCTTCGACTTGCCAATGGTTTGTGATTTTGCCAGACGGACAATCTACTTGATTACTCACATCAGCTAGGAGTCAAGCAGTAAAATTCAAGTTAAGGGTTACGAAAGTAATGGGGAAGAAACAGCCAGAGATCAGAAACATTCAACGGACCAGGTTTTCGAAAGGCTCAACAAGTCCTAACTCACCACTTGTCGCCGTGAGCGGGCTCGCCCAGAATCTATCCTGAGACCAACCACAAGTCACTCTGAGACGCGGCTTTCAGAGTTGAGGGGGTCTGAGCCACAGCAAAAAAGCTCTGTGTGGACACCCCGATATTACAGTCACAAGTCAAGGGCGGCCTCTTTCAGATTCCCACGGGCCCGGGATGACTACCTGGAACCATGAAGCCACGGGGCAGAGCCGAACATCCCCGCAGCTTCACCCCTATAACTGAGCGCGAAGGAAGCCGTTTCCAATCAGAGAGCAACATGTGGGGTCCAGGAAGAACAGGGTCATGTCTGTGAGACCCGGGATCTGCGCAAAGGGTTCAGACCATCCGTTCCCGTGACCGGGCTGCTGGCAGGTGGCTCAGAATGAAGACAGCAGGAGACCGAGAGCCCGGCTCACGCCCATTTTGCGTCTCTTTCCTGCCACTCAGATGGGTGCTCAGGACGGACCAAGGGTACAGAGCGGAAGCATTAGGAACACGGCTTGTAAAACGTGCTGCATGGAAACCACTGCCAACCGTCCCCAGAGCTGAGGGAGCCGATGCTGGCAGAGCCTTGCAAGCCTAGCCTCCCCTCCCCCTGCTCCAGGGGTGCTCAGACACCGAAGACGGCCGGGTGTCTTCACCTCTATATCCACACGGCCGTGGCCCTGAACCCAGGGTGTCCGGGACAGAAGCTCTGGAGCAACAGAACCAAAGACTAGGACAAGTAGGGCCAAAGAAGACTGAAAAAGAGAACTGGCAGAGCACTCGTTCCAGCCGTGTCCTTCAGAGCCCGCTGCCCGGCTACACGGTGGGCTGAAGGCGCTGAGAACGGGCCACTGGGGAGCTTGCTGGGACCGGGGTCCTCGGGATGGTCCACTCCCTGGCGTCAACAAATGTGCGCATCGCCCCTTGCTATAGGCCAAGGCCTGTGCTGGAGCTTGGAACGTGAAAGGAAATAAACCGTCAGGGTGCCTGCCCGTGTCTAGCGAGAAACCACCATTACAGGAACAATCCTTGCAGTGAGACAGAGCCAGGAGGGGTGACGGGGGACACAGGTGCTCTAGAGGAAGGGAACAGGGACAGCCTAGCCAGGTGGAGGTGGAGAGGGTAGGGGGGTGGATTCAGTCCAGGCAAAGGCGATGCTTCATCACGACAGTGGAGGCGTCAGGAGCCCGAGACCTCGGAGCCCAGCAGGCCTCGTGATAAGAAGCGGCCAGAGAGGCTGAAAGAAACAGGGGAGCAAAGAAACGGTCACGGACGCCGTGGGCTCTGTGGAGCCAGGAGGCCAGTGGGTCTGGCTGGCAGCCTTCGCCAATCCTGTTCTTCTATTTGAGCCTTCGTCAGAAGCCAAGAAATAATGGGGGTTTGGGGGCGCTGTTTAATCTTCCTTGCCTTCAAGCCTCCTATGTCTTAGAACTCACCATCCCAAGAGTAGACCGGACGTTATTCCCGTCCACACGTACAGCTAACGTGATGGGAAAGAAAGTTGCCCCATTAGGGAAACTCAAAACACCGAAACCTTGGATGTTCACTTAGAAATGAATGTATATAGTAACTACTTCCTCCGGATAACAGCTTTCATTTGCCTTCTGGTTTGCACGCTCTTACACACACACGCAATTCCTTTTCTACCAAACACAGAGTGAAGAAGGGAAAAGGATACCTTTGGTACAATTCACAATTTTTCTAGACTACACATACGATAGTTAGAACTCCGAAGGCTAGCTCCGTGTAAGGATACGAGTGACCAAGCCCGCCCTTGGTTGTTGGCAACGGGGAACAGCAGGAGGCAGAGACGCATGTCAACCAGGGAAGCCTTGGTGGCACTCCGTGGCACGTCACCGCTCTGGGATCGAAAAGGAAAGAACAACGATCAGAGAAAATGTCAAGATGACAATCCAGAGGGCACAGCAGGTGTTACCTGCTCCTCCTTGGGATGCACCTTGTAGACGCCCTTCTTTGCCTGGAGCGTTGACAGAGCAAGTAGGGGAACGTTTTGCGTGACTGACTGAAACGTATTCCTTTCCTGTCTTTGCCAGTAAAACATTCAATTATATTTATAAAAAAAAAATGTCAGTGTAGTACTTAGAAAATTCGATTACAAGGGGCCTGCTGACAAATTACAATTCTTGTTCCCCTTCCCACTAATTATTTTGTATGTTTTTGACACATAATAACATATGGCTTGCAAATCTCTTTAATTCAGATTTCCTGGCAGAGAGAGAATGGCTATTGGGGGGAAATGTGAATTTTGGCATATATTTTGTAAAAATAGATTTTATGTATATACGGGAACTTACTTAAAAATCCACTAAAGTATACATAGTGATTCATCTGATACCTACATCCAGTCTAATGGTTATGTATTAGCTTTTTCTTACTATTCCAACAGCCCTGTTAACATATTTGGATTCATTAAAACAGACATAAACTGTCTACTATTTTGAGTTTAAAAGAATTATTACATACACTCTTGCCCTTCTCGAAACTCCTGCTTCAAATTTTCAATTATTTTTATTTGAAATTATTTCTTTCAAATAATGTAAGCCATGATAAAAAAAACACATTAGTATTTCTTAATAGTCTTTATCCATCCTAAAAATCGTCATCCAAAGTTGTCTTTGTATATAACAAACCAATTCTTGATAAATAATTAATGGCTTGTAAAAAAAAAAAAAAAACACACAAAACTGATTTTCCAGGGACAGAAAGTAAATACATGAATTTTTAACAAGGAACACGTAAGCCCGAAGCATGGATATAAACACATACTCAGGAAAATATCGATATCTTATTTTTGTCGTGGGTCTCCAATATATTTTGATAAGCTAAGTAGCAGAAAACAAACCACACAGCAAGGGGCGTCTCCCAGGGTTACACTAACCCACTTCTCTCTCAACAGCCGCTAGGTACACTCACTTATCCTTTTACCACTGAGTGTCCCAGGAAGCAGCACACCCCCAGATTGTCCCCATACGGGAAGGTGTCCAGCGCTCCCCCACAATAAAAAGAGGGTTGCTGAGGAGAATGGACCAATGTTGTCACAAACGCCACTGCTCTAGAGAGACAGACGTCACTCCCAAAGGGGCTGAGTGCTCGTTAGCAGCCCGGTTCTGATGCTCTGTCTCAGCCATTGCTTCCCGGGTGGAGAATATTATTAACATTCTACCAAAGCAGTAGGAATTGAAGGTATATTAGCAAAATGAAATTATTAGGCTCAAAAAATCATAAGTGGCATATCATTAAATTAAGGGGCATTAAAAAGATCATTTTGCAAGGACTAATTGATTGTTAGCTTTCTAAACAATAAGCACACAAAATTTAATAGTTAATTTGTTTTTGTACACATTCCTAAGCTAGTTTTATTCAAAATACCCTCAAAAGATACCGATTTGTGTTGTTCCAAATTTGTACAGTCATAAAATGAAATAATCAAACATCTTCATAAGCTCAAAAGTGGCCGGGCGGGTTGACCACTGAGTTGTGACACATGTCCCACAGCAGCAACATAAGATGCTAACACTGGGGGAAACTGAGTCAGGGGTACGTGTGAGTGAACGTGTTGTAGGATCTTTGCAACTTTTCCATAAGTCTACTCCAAATTATAAAGCCAACTTAAAAAAAAAATAATAGTAGAAATGCAACACCAAAAAATAAAAGGGGGGAGTGATCTCTCTTTCTAGAAAAACTATAAAATTCATCTGGTGAGAAACCCTGATGATCATGTAATGATTTTGTTTTCTTTAATTACATAAAGATGTCTAATCAAAAAGCCTGAACAAAAAGAACCCGGCATGAGTCAGCTACTGCCATCCAGTGAGGGCCATCCTGATCGTCAAAGCGACATACTCTGATTTAAGCCTTTTTTAAAACTTGGATACAGCAAAGGAACTGGTGCTTCAAGGCAGCTATTTGAATCTCACAAACCCAGTATTTGTGGGTGTGCTAGACAGTTCTTCCCAGAAGCCGACTGTAAAAGAAGGTAAACCGTGCTGACGTATGGGGTGTCTCAAAGACGGGGGGTAAGTCGGTTAAGCATCCAACTTCAGTTCAGGTCACGATCTCACGGTTCACGCGTTCGAGCCCCGCATCGGGCTCTGTGCCTCTGCGAGTCGGGCTCTGGGCCGACGGCTCCAAGCCTGAAGCCTGCTTTGGAGTCTGTGTCTCTGTCTCTGTCACTGTGTCTCCCTCTCTGCCCCTCCCCCTGCTCATCCTCTCCTTCTCTCTGTCCCTCTCAAAAATAAATAAAGCATTAAAACATAAATAAATAAATAAAAAGACAGGATGTATTTCTCAGAAAGATGGAGACACTAATGACAAAAAGGGGGTTTAGTAAGCTCGTTACGCAGTGACTTGCAAACCAGCCGTTTGCAAGCACAAATCCTGATTGGAAATAGCAGCATGCCCGCACCCGCTGTGCTGCTGCTAGAAAGCTCAGACACGGCGATGTCCCCGTGTGCCCACACCAAAGACAACAACGCCGGACGGTCCAATTAGAGCTGCATCCAGAGGGAATCCCATAGTGTTTAAGAGCCTGTGTCCAACCCTCACCCTAGCAGGACTCCGCCACCGGCAGGCCGGTCCACGCACGGCACAGCACTGACCCCCCTCCGAGGGAGGCTGATGCGTTTGTTGCTTTCCAGAACAGAAGAGCTGAACATCAAAAGACGCACAACATCCTCCCACACGGTTAACTTCGATTTTTTTTTTTTTAATTAAAATAGCACGAAGCTCTATATTAAATGAAGGAAATGACTGAAGAAAGCCCAGTAAAGGAATGAGAAGCCAAGAATACGCGGGTTCCACGCAAGCGATTACCGTTTCGAGACGCATGCTGACTCCCAAGAACTGCCCACGACACCACTTCCCGAGGACGGACTGGTGTGCTGTGCCAGAAAGCTTTTGGAAGCTATTACCGACAGCAGAGGCCACTTCATGAAGTCCTGAGATGTCACAGTGACACCTCGACGAAAGAGACGTTTGACCTTGAGGGCGGACAGACTTCCTGAAATCCCCGCTTTCAACCGTTGACGTGGTTGATCGTGAGCCCTGAAGCAGCGAGTCCCAGGATGGAAAGAGCGGACGCTAAAGGGGGGCTAAAAGCGTGCCGGGTGGTCACACGAGGCGCACAGGAGAAGACTCTCTCGGCCGCTCTGATCGGACAGTCGATCAAACCACAGTCAACCGGGGAGGCGCTGAACACAATACGCACCCGACATTCACTGTAACTTCCACGTGTCCCAGTAACTTCATTTGGATCTGCCCACTACCGGCTGCCTGTAGCACATACCGCACAGGGGAGCCTACACCGCAGAAACGAATTTTCTCGGTTTTGAAGGGCTCCGCAGGGCTGGCTTTTCCCGAGGCTTCTCTCCTGGGCTCTCTAGGGCTGACCGTCCCTCTGAGCACCTGCTTCTCCTCTGCGTCGTAATCTCCTCTTCTTACAAGGACACCAGTCACGTTGGATTAGGACCCACCCCAAAGGCCTCATTTGAACTTCACTGTCTTTAAAAAGGTAATTAAGACCTGATCTCTGAGGCGCCTGGCTGGCTCAGTCAGCTGAGCGTCCAACTTCAGCTCAGGTCACCACCTCATGGTTTGTGAGGTCTGTGGGTTCGAGCCCTGCAGCGGGCTCGCTGCTGTCAGCACAGAGCTTGCTTTGGATCCTCTGTCCCCATCTCTCTCTGCCCTACCCGCTTGTGCTCTCTCTCTCTCTCTCTCTCTCTAAATAAAGAAACATTTTACAAAATAAATAAAGACCTGACCTCCCAATAAGGTTACTCTCTTATTGTGTGAGGTGTTGGAGGCTGACACCTGGCACCTGTGTTTCAGGGGCAAAGACACAAGTTGGCCCATAAAAGGACCAGACCTCCTTTTTTTCTGAGTGTGGGTCCTGTGAGTGAAACACCAGCGTATCTTTGTCTCCTAAATCATATCCCTAACACATTTTCTACAATTTTCAGTCTCAGTTCCCTCAGACAACTTGATGACATATGAAAAGCAACCTGAATACACATTTTTCCTTGATTTTTATGACGAGGGTCCAGAAGCCCCCAATTCAACAACCGTTTAGTGACTAGCTTTACTTGCCCGTTCTGTAGCTTGTTGAAAATGAAATATCTTCCTATGGCAAGTAACAAAGCCAAGTAATTTTAACCTGGACAGGTGTTACCAACAGGTTTGGAAACAAACACCAGTGGCTCTGAGCAAGGACACATCTGAGCCACTGGGTACAGTCACCCTTAAAAACCACCAGCCGCCAGCTGCTGCCCGGATATGGTGACGGCACCAACAGAGGCTGCACTGACCAAGCTAAGTGGAGGGCATTTCAGAGTTGTTTGGGGGCGCCTGGGTGGCTCAGGCAGTTAAACATCCGACTCGTGCCTTCGGCTCAGGTCACGATCTCACGGTTTGTGAGATCGAGCCCCGAGTTGGGCTCTGCACTGCTTGTTTGGGATTCTCTCTCTCTCATTCTGTCTGCCCCCCTCCAACTTGCGCTAGCTCATTCTCTCTCTCTCTCTCAAAATAAATACATACGCTGAAAAAAAATAGTTGCTTGAGGAATGAATTTATGAATATTTAAAAGGGAATAACTCCCAACAGAGGTGAAGACAAATTAAAAGGGGGATAAAAAGGCAAGCTCCTTAAAGGTGGGAGATAGAGTTCCATGTCCCCGTCTCCCTTGTGCCTCCCCATCATCTCCACCCCTACTGCCCTTGCTGCTGAGCGGGGGACTCCTCCACTCATCTGTCCTCACGGAACCCCCTCCTTCTGCAGACAGGACTGCAGCACAAAATGCAGGTCTCCTGCTGGATGTTCACTTCAGATAAAAAGCAAATTACTTTAAAGTAAGTATGCCTCATGCAACATTTGGGACATACTTATACTTAAAACGTCATTGCTTATCTGGAATTCACATTTAACTGGATGCTCTGGATTTCTAGTTGCTGATGGGGGGCTGCACCTGCAACCTCCTCCTCTGCAGCCAAGTAAAAACTGCTCTGAGACACATCCCTGAGCCTTCCCGCTCTCACACTGCTCCTCCTCCCCGTCCTCCTCTTATCTGCTCAGTCTGGGTGTTCCCCAAGGCCCCTTTCTTGGCTCCTCTATTCTCTCTCTTCTCTGGGCAAACTTTAAACTTTGGTACCTTTAAATACTGTGTCTACTCAGAAAGACGACTGCTCATTGGCCCGGGAAGATATAACAAAGGCCATTCCGGGACCCAAGAGAGGAAGGATCTTAACCCAGATGAATTTTTGAACTTCTTTTTTTTCTCCATAATTTATCCCTAATGTTCTTGTGTTTGTTCTGTGCCAAAGACTGAGCGAGAGGCTGAGGACACAGAAATAGGAGACAGGGTCTCAAGATGTGAGAATCTCAATCAGGAGGGAAGAGGACAGTGTGAACACTGGACAGGGCTGCAGGAAAGGTAAGGGCCAGTCTACACATTCTAAGAGTGATGAGTATCACAGAACAGGTGGGCTGGGGACAGAGTTGCCCAGCCTGTAAGGGTGGGCTCCCCAGACGGGGTCTGGCTCAGCACTGGATGGGACTCCACATTCAGAAATACCGTCAGAATAAGCTCCATTATCTGGAGTAGTCAAATCCACAGAGACAGAAGGATAAATGGTTCCAGGAGGGGAGAAGGGAGGCTTATTCATTAATGGGTAGTTAAGATTTTTAGTTTGGGAGGATAAAATGAATCTGTAGATGGACAGAGGTGAAGGCTGCACAAAAATGTGAACGTATTCAATGGCTTTGAACCCTGCACTTAAAAAAAAAAAAAAAGCAGGATGCCTGGCTGGCTCAGTTGGTTAAGCGTCCGATTTCGGCTCTGGTCACGATCTCTCGGTTTCTGAGTTCGAGCCACACGTCGGGCTCTGTACTGACAGCTCAGAGCCTGGAGCCTGCTTTGGATTCTGTGTCTCCCTCTCTCTCTGCCCCTCCCCTGCTCACGGTCTGTCTCTCTCTGTCTCTCAATAATAAATAAACTTTTAAAAAAATGTAAAAAAAAAAAAAAGTTAAGGTGGTAAATTTTGTGTTATGTATATTTTATCACAATTTTTTTTTAACTTAAAAAAAAAATCAGGCTGGACATGACCTACCACCCCCACATGGACCAAAATGGCCAAGAGGTGGGCAAATAGAATGATGGAGGTTGAAGAAGTTAGCAAAAAGCTAAGCAGTAACCCTGACACAGCAGTAAGCTTAACCAAAATCGTTACTTCTTTAGGGCTGGTCTGAACAGATAATGCATCTACATGTTCATACTTGTGAGGACCTGCGGAGCATTCCAGCAAGTCTAGCTCGGCCACAGTGAATTAATGGCTGCTGCTTTACCCTTTGATCTATTTTCACCTAAAAGGAAAACTCCAGGACAAATCCATAGGCCCAAGTCTGAATTTGCAGAATTAAGTAAATAATATCCTAGAAGTTAGAAGTTAGTAACATGGTTGTCCTCTGACTGGAAAATAACAGCAAAAAGTGAGAAGGAAAAGGGACAAGGACACTGAATTTTAATACGCCACAGACTATGGGCATCAGCAGTGCAGAGAGGGGAGACAGGTGAATTCTGGAAAAGCACTGCTTTGCCTCAGTGCAAACTGCCGGGGGTAACTGCCAAGAGAGCAGTCTTGGCTGGTGACCTGGGCAAAGTATGGATAAGCACAGGGATGGGCAGGAGATTTGACCGGAGAGAAGGCGTATGCATCTGTCCTAGTCACTGGCCAGCAAGCCACACAAGGCCCCTATTTTTCTCATTTAAAGAAAATTCTCATATCCCCTACCCACAACCAAAAACTAAAACTAAAAACAAAAATAGACTCATAATAACGAAAAAAAATTGGTGGTTGTGGAGGATGGTGATGAAACAGCTGAAGGCAACTAAGAGGCACAAACTTCCAGTGATAGAGGGGCACCTGGGTGGCTCAGTCGGCTAAGCATCCGACTGCATTTCAGCGCAGGTCATGATCTCACAGTTCATGAGTTCGAGCCCCACATCGGGCTCTGTGCTGACAGCTCAAAGCTTGCTTGGGGTTCTCTGTCTACCTCTCTCTCTGCCCCTCCCCCCACTGCATGCACACACTCTCTCTCAAAATAAACATTTTTAAAAAAATAATAAAATAAAGGGGGCTCCCGGGTGGCTCAGTCGGTTGAGCATCCGACTTTGACTCAGGTCACGATCTTGCGGTCTGTGAGTTCGAGCCCCGCGTCGGGCTCTGTGCTGACGGCTCAGAGCCTGGAGCCTGCTTCGGATTCCGTGTCTCCCTCTCTCTCTGCCCCTCCCCCGCTCATGCTCTGTCTCTCTCTTTCTCTCTCTCCCCCCGTCAAAAATAAATAAACATTACAAAAACATTTTATTTAAATAATAAAATCAAGTAAATAAGTCACGAGGATGAAAAGCACAGCATAGAGAATATAGTCAGTAATACTGTAGTAATGTTGTCCGGTGACAGATGGTAGCTGTACAAATTGTGGGGACCACGGCATCAAGTGTGGAATTGTGATGCCCCACGCTGTGCCCCTGAAATTCACACAGCCTGGCGTGGGCTCTATCCTTCAGTTAAAAATAAATAAATACAGAAAATAAAATTGATAAAGTAAGATAAAACAAGTAAAAAGAGTCCCCTGGTTCAAAACGTTATGATTTGATGAACCATTTTGAACCGACGTTCTTCATCTGGCTCAACTATTTGCAAGACTAGAGGTGCGTAAGCAGATTCTGACACACGGTGATATTTTCAGTTCCGCGGTCTTACATACACGACCACGTATTAAGTCAAATGAGGCTTACCTTTCCATGAAGGAAATCCCCAAATATCTTAACCAAGATTCCCTTAGATTAGTGAAGGTATTTATAGCCAACAGTTTTTAAGTCTCATAAAATAGTTTCCAAGTGGCATTTCTTTCTCAGAGCAGTGCTATCGGGATGCAAGAAAAAGTCATTCTTCGACACAAAAACATGTCTGAGGAGGCTCGGACAGCCAATAGGCTGGCATTAGGTGTCGGAGGCATGTCTTCACCATGATTTCCAGGAGGATCTCCAAACAGGTAAGAAACTATTATGCGGACTTAAAATTTATTAACTGGAAATATTTTTAAAATATCTTGGCTTTTTTTTGTTGTTGTCAAAAAAAAAAAACAATCGAATGAGAAATCCGTGGGAGCCCAGAAACCTCCGGAGGAGCACAGCATACTCAACAGACTGCCAGTACACACAGTAGGTTTCTCACCGTTCGGCCTTCTAGAAAATTAGCATATTATCATTTTATGTGAATTATAATCCATACATAGTGTAGCTAATGAAATAAAACCCAGCATGAAACTGCTTAACCCGCTTACACTACGCAGTTTCGCGGAAGCAATGTGCAGAATCTAATTAAAAAACCAGTTTTCATCTCTTAAGGCTGGAAATCAAGGACAAAGTTGAAGTGCAGTGAAAGAAGAAGGCGTTAGCAGGGATCCCATTAGCAGATGCTCGTCCTAGGCACATTGTCCTGAGATGCACGTCTTGGCAAGTTTTCCTGCTTTTCCCGCCCACGCCCCATCCCTCCCCTACCCTGCTGCCTCTCTGTTATAACACAGCGTCCACAAGGGCAGGGTCAAGGCTACAGGGTGCAGCACTGAAGGCTCAGAACTGAGAACGTGGACATGTGATGATCACCTTGTAAATATGGCGGATGGATAATGATCACCTCCAACCACCCCCTTGTCTACAGCTCACAGATGGAGGGAAGAAGAGAGACAAGGGCCCGTGTGTGCCCCTCGTTGGCCTGGACCAGACCAGAGCTGCGGGACCAACCACGCCAAAGGCCACACCCGGCCCCTCGCACAGACACGGCGACGGAGCCAGCCAGCCGCTGGGACCGCTGCCCTGCGCGAGAACGGTTTTCCCTCCCAATGAGTACACGCCATTCTTCCTTTGAAGCATAGCTCAAATCCCCACCTGACTTCACTGCTGCTAGGAGAGGTCTTCCGTTTGACAACCACAGGCTTCTAGCCTCTGTCTGACTGCAGTTATGAATACATTGTTCTGAAGGCCAAAAACCTTGTAGCAGCAGGCAAGAATTAATTTATGAAATTAACGAACCAGAATCCTATTACCAGTAAAACCTTGCTGTAGCGTAAGGCTCGATCTGGGTGTCCGCCGTGGGATTTGGTACCTCAACAGTTGACGGGGAGGAATACGGATTATTACCACAAGGAGAAAGGACGAAATTCCAACACGCTTGTAAAAACGCAGGCTCCTGACGGTTTACAGAGATCCGTGCACAGCTTAAAGCCAAAGCAACCCGCTGCGTATGAACATGATAAACAAGAATATTTGATACTTAAATAGGCATTGAAGCTTTTTCTCATTTACAGATACCATTTCATTTTTAGCTTTTAGGCTTGCAGTTTCAATTTGTTTTCCTGTTTTGCTCATCTGATCTCTCACGCTGACATCTTTAAGTGCTCCTTTCAAATGCTTTTGACACAGCAATACTGCTTGTGAGAGCAGATCCTAAGGAAACAAACTTAAGCAGAGAAACGTTCGAGGCAGAAAGATGTTCGAAGCAGCATTACTTATCCCTGGAGATAATCTAAATATTTTACAGTTACAAAATAGTTAAGAAAAATCAGGAACACTGTTTTGGCCGATACAATTTGCAAAGTTTTATTAGGAAGGCAAAGCAGGAACATGGAGAAAAGAGCCAGTCGCAGGATATTCAATAGGTACACCAGTGAGGAACCCAGGTAAGGACTTCTAGCAAGTGATGGGAAAGGAAGCAGCACACCATGGAAGTCTGCACGCAAGGTCAAGATTTATGCAGCAGGAAAGTAACAAGAAACGAGAGAAACTGAAAGAGAAAATGTATTAAGGGATGGACCAGGATGGAGACAGGCAGATTGAGAAATGCCATAAAAAGAGAGCGAGAGAAAGTGCTCAGAGAGATAAAAGGAATAAGGATTTTGGCACCTGGGTGGCTCAGAGAGTTAAGCATCCGACTCTTGATGTCAGCTCAGGTCATGATCTCACGGGTTCGTGGGTTTGAACCCCACGCCGGGCTCTGTGCTGACAGTGTGGAGCCTGCTTGGGATTCTCTCTCTCTGCCCCTCCCCTGCTCCTTCTCTCTCTGAAAATAAACTTTATGAAAAAAAAAAAAACAAAACAGGAAAGAACTTAAGGTATGTAGTGTGTTTAAAACACATACACACATTTTGGTAGCATAATTCCAATAATTTCATATATAATGTAAAGCAGGGATGTTACTTAACCTCTCTGAGCAGCAACTTATTCACGTATAGATTCAGGGTGGTTATTTTTACCTTCAAAGGTTGTTTTCACAATGTTTGATACCTAATGGATCATCAAACGTGTCCTCCTGGTCTATCCATCAGCAACAAGGAAAAGATAACTACATGCCCACAAGAGAGCCACAGGATGAAAGCTGTCCTAAGAGCATCCGACCCTAACAGGAGGCTGTTAGGGACCGCAGGGCAGGGGGAGATGCCCGGAGTGCTGGTTAGAAGGCAGCAGCTGGACATTCCCTAGGAGCTGCCCAATGGCGACAGAGCAAGAAAGAAGAGACCAGTGTGACCTGGGAAGGGGGAAGCAGAGTGGCAGCATTTGAGGGCTAGGAGAGTTCTCCGCTCCAGCACGACTGGAGAGGGGACACGCGAGGACATGGGACTCGTGAACGCGGCAATCCACAAAAGGTGAGGGAGTGAAAACAAGGACCAAGCACAACCGGCTTTGAACAAGAGACAACACATCTGTCTCCAATTCAGGAGAGGACTGTAGACAGGACCGCCAACAACAGGCATGTCCTTCTCAAATGACCTCGAAGGAAGAGGAGCCCGAGGCCATTCCTATCTGACGGCTTGTATTAAACACGCGAAGGGAGGAAGCGTGACCTCCAAGCAAGGGCTCAAGTAGACGGTCATGCCACGGACAAGGTGGCCAGCTTGGACACAAGGGGACACAGGCAGACACTAGGACAGGGAGAGAAAGCAAGGGAAGTCCTCTCTGCGGACATGTGTCTCCTGCAGTGCCACCTGGCAAAGCAGAGCTCACAGACCACCAGGCGCGTGGCAGCCTGGTGGCCTCAACCACAAGGCTCGTGCCCTGGTCTCAAGGTACGGTCCCGAGGCTACGCTCTTTTTTTTTTTTTTAATATTTATTTTTGAAAGAGAGGGAGAGACAGAGTGCAAGTGGGGGAGGGACAGGGAGAGAGAGAGGGAGACACAGGCTCCAGGCTCCGAGCTGCCAGCACAGAGCCCGACGCGGGGCCCGAACTCACAAACTGCGAGATCATGACCTGAGCCGAAGTCGGACGCTTAACTGACTGAACCACGCAGGCGCCCCAGCCAAGGCTACGCTCTTGACCAAACAGAAAGGCTGCCAGTTCCAGGAGGGTCCCTACATCTCCGGGGACGCACGCCCACTCCAAAAGGAGAGGGCAAAGCTGCACCTGTCACGCATACACTTTCTACTCAGGGCTGAATCTTCTGTTCAGTTAGAAGGCTGGCTTTTTTTCTAATGTTTCACAACCTCTGCCACATTGAAAAGTAAGGACAAAAGATAAGGCTTCTACAGTGGGAGGAGGAGGGTACGTGGGGGTCTGCCCACGTCTCTCGAACGGCAACGCTCTGCAGCACGGGAGGGTGGGGCACGATTCATGCACCCGGGACATGTTGAATTTGGAACGTATGAGCGTTAATTTTCGCCTCTTCATTTTCCAACAGGTGGAACAGTGAGGTCGCCCGGCCCGGAGGCTGCCACACAGGGTCATAAGGAACACTTCCCAGGGTGGTGCCTCCTGGGACCACCTCTTTCCTGACTCGGAAAGAATGACAGGTGTCTCAAGTGGTCTTCCCTTTAAAAGCTGGTGGTGCCTCTGAGGACACACACTGACCTTGATTTTGTCTCTGCCCAGTGAGACTCTGTACCGTGCACTTTCAGACTGCTTCCAAGGACTTGTTTCTTTCCTTCTGGACCACATATTCACTTCCACATGGAGTCTGATAGAAAAGCTCACAGAAGATACTTCCAAACTCCAGTACTTAAGAGTCAATATAATGAATGACACGTCAACACACAGTCTCTACTGAGTGACTCCCAAGTGACTCCAAAGGGGAGTTTTTGTTCTTTGCCTGGATTCAGCCCATGGATCTGGCAGATGACCACAATTTCCTGAAAATAATTTCATTCATGAATTCTATAATCAGTCCCTTCCCTGACTCCCAGGTGTCAAGGATTCTGTGATGCCAACCCCTGGGAACGAACCCTCCCTTGAAAGCTGGTAATCATTTATTGGGGAGCAGCACCTCCATGAGCTTACATCTTGGGTAGAAAGGTGCAGTCAGATAATTCAACGCAGCAACACAAATGAATATGCAGAGCCACTCTGGAACAGAGGGCATGGTTCCTTTAGGCTGAAGGTACTGGGTAAGTAAAAGAGAAATCTGGCTCTCACTACCCATGCCACTTAGATGTTTTTGCTACTAGGGGCGCCTGGGTGGCTCAGTTGGCTAAGTGTCCGACTTCAGCTCAGGTCATGATCTCACGGTTCATGAGTTCGAGCCCCGTGTCGGGCTCTGTGCTGACCGCTCAGAACCTGGAACCTGCTTCGAATTCTGTGTCTCCTTCTCTCTCTCTGCCCTTCCCCCACTCGCGCCTCTCTCTCTCTCTCTCTCTCTCTCAAAAATAAACATTAAAAAATAAATAAATGAAAATTTGATATTTTTGCTATTGTTTTCTGGTTTTTTTGTATCTACTAAAAAGAAAAAGAAAGAAAAAAAGTTGGGTCTTGACTATTTCGACCATGTCCATAAAAGTTATCTCATGTGTGGGTAGGGTTTTTCTGCCTTTTCTTTAGCTCTGCTTCATTTATCTTGAAATCAAACTTGCGGAAGCATATTTTAAGCCTCTGAATGAGCTCTAGTTACAAAAAGTGCCCATCAGTCAAAGAGCATTACCAGAGCCATCCTGTCTATTTCAGGGTCTAGAAAAACAAGGCAGCGCTATTTGTTCACAATCCATCACTGCTCATCCCTGCTAGCAGGAACTCAAGATAAACAGGGTACAGATTTTAGCTGAGGCTCCTGTTCTACATCGTTTTGGTCACAATCCCTCGGCTTCCAGGGTTGCTGGGAGCTAGAGACAGCGGGACAGTGCTCAGGGTCAGGCTACCAATATGTCCCCATCACACAGAAAGGTACATGCCTACATCAACAAATATAATAACCATAAACATAATTCTGGATTGGAGAAAGAGAATGAGGAGTGCCTGAGAGGAGATCAGAGAGGCAGAGAGTAAGTTCCATTATGACTGGCACGGATTAGATCTGGGGGACCCAGGAAGCACTGGGGACTCCTTGCCTGCCTATGCATTCCCCTTACCGAGATTATGACCCACATTCCAGCCCAGGGTATGTGGCCTAGAGAAACTCGAGCATAAGAACACCAGGGCATGGTTAGATGGATGATTTTAACAGCACTGTTCCAATGACAAACAAGGACACCGCCTACACGTCCACGCAGGAAGAAGGGATAACGTGGCCATGATGTTGTTCTATACCTGGAATTATATTTTGTAAAAAAAAAAAAAAAAAAGGGAATGACCCACATCACAAAACCATACGTCACAGGAAAATACGTGTTATATCACTCCACTTATACGAAAGGAGAAAGCAGGCAAAATGTAAGAAAATACTGTTAAGGGATACATAAAAATGCGATGCGGCAATCAAGTTAGAGCAAAGAGATAAGTTGCTCAAAAAACCTGGACTGAAGACCACAGCAGAAAAAGAAAGAGGGGCGCCTGGGTGGCTCTGCTGGTTGAACGCCCGACTTCGGCTCAGGTCATGATCTCACGGTTGTGAGTTCCCTGCGTCAGGCTCTATGCTGAGATCTCAGAGCCTGGAGCCTGCTTCAGATTCTGTGTCTCACTCTCTCTCTACTCCTCCCCTGCTCATGTCTCTCTCTCTCTCTCTCTCTCTCTCAAAAATAAATAAATATTAAGAAAAAAAAAAGCTTAAAAAGAAAGAAAAACAAAGAGGCATGTAGTTGAGGGTCAAGGGAACATCTAAGGATCTTGAGCTGTGGGCGGCATACGGCCCGTTTTTATTATGTTCTTAAACTGCATGTATTTGTGTAGAGTTGTTGAATCACTACACAGCATACCTGAAACTAATATAACACTGTATGTTACCTACCTGGAATGAAAATTAAAACAGAATAAATAAATAAACTGTACACACTTGTATTTATTCTCTCCTATGCTCGATAGATTTTGATTTTAAAGAAAGAAGAAAAAATGAAAGGAAGACAGTGATGCTGACAATCAGGGGACTGAGGCAGAAAGCTCTGTAGTAGGAAAGCCCAGGGCTCTCCCTGCAAAATATACAAACAAGGAAGCATCGTTTCCCAAAGTGTGTTCCCTGGAACACGGTCCCGGCATGCTTCACAAAAATGCATACATAAAGAGCTCCGGTAAGGAAAGTCCGGAAAACATTGTAATGCTCAGCTCTGTCTCAGCTTTTACAAATTTACAGCGTACATTAACATATTAAAGTTGCTGCAAACACTGCTGTCGGGAAACATTTTCATTTGGTTTGACTCGATCTTATGCAATCTTATGTGACCAATCCATGAAGCAGAACTGATCACTATCGCCCCCAAAATCCTATTTCGGATTCCAAATCATATAAAGTCTACCCTAGCCCAGAAGCAGACAGGAGTACTTTATGAGGAATAAATCAAATCATTCAGGGGAACACTCTAGATGTATTGTCCTTTTGAAGCATTTAGAGAATATCACAGATTCTCTGAATAAAAAGAAAAATATGTCGTGTTCTGTATCTAGGATCCTACCTGCTGCTTGCAATGCTACCCAAAAATGCTTAACTTGTAAGCAGTGTGTTAAAATCATTTTTTTTTTCCACCAGGAAGAACAAACATGAATGTATTTGCAGCAAAGATAATTAGTACTAATAAATTTGTTCTGAAAAATTAGGGGAGAAACTATAGCCTTGAGTTCGTTACAGGTGAGAAATGTTTGAGGAATACTCTAGTAGAATAAAACAGAACTTACACCTCTATCTATGGACTGCAGGAATATCCCTGTTATATTGTCAAATGAAAAAAAAAAAAAAAAGCAATCTGACAAGACTTAACATAGTCTTACCATTAGATCCAGCAACTGTGGTCTTTAGTATTTACCCAAACTGGATGAAAACATAAATGCAAATAAAAACCTATACATAGATGTTTACGGGAGTTTTACTCATACCTGCCAAAACTTAGAAACAACAAAGATGTCCTTCAGGATGATAATGTATAACTATGGTCCATCCAGACAACAGAATATTATTCAGCGCTAAATACAAATGGGCTATCAAAGCATGAAAAGAGAAGTAGGAACCTTAAATGTGTACTACTAGGTGAAAGAAGCTAATCTCAAAAGGCCACATATTGTAGGATCCTACCTACGTGAAATTTTGGAAAAGGCGAACCGCTAGAGACAGTAAAAACATCAGAGGTTACCAAGGATTGGAATCTTGGGGACAGATAAGCAGACAAGGACACACAGTATTTTGCAGGCAATGAGGCTACTCAGTATGATATTATAGTGGTAGATATGTGTTATTATATATTTGTCCAAACCCACAGAATACACAGCACCAAGAGTGAACCCAAACAAACTATGGACTTAGGGTGATTATAAGGTGTCAGTGTGGGTTCATCACTTGTAACAAATGTATCCTCTAGTGCAGGATGTTGATAGTGGGGGAGGCTGTGCCTGCGTGAAGAGGAAATGTCTGTGTTTGCCCCCCAGTTTTGCTTTGACCCTAAATCTGCTCTAAGAAAATAATCTGAAAAACTGCAGGATAATGTCAATATGTTAGTTCTACTTTGTAAAAACAAAACTAAACAAAGAAAATACCACTCTCCCTTCCACTCCCAATAATAATCCAAACTTACGTATGTAAATAAAATATTGCCTAAATTCTCAAGAACGTGAAGACAGGTGTGTAAAGGCAAAACACCAGGCTGTGTGCACAGTTAACTACCTGAGCAGACACGGGAAGGGGAAGGGGGACGGGGCAGAGAAGTGAGATTTCATGCATCCTTTCGTTAAATGATTACCACATATCACACAAAGCACATACTATAGCTAAAAGTAAAACAAATAATTTTTTTTAAGTGAAAACACTTCTCCAAAGTTAAATTTAAGGGGCAGAACATCATCATGGAACTGAGTTGCAGGAACGCGGCCCGGAAGCAAACGTGATCTTCTCCATCATTTGCGGGGGGGAGCACGGCAGGTAGGGAATGAAGAAGCTTTCACAACAAGGCCAACCAGCTGACTGGGTCTTGCAGAGTCTTTAACCGAGAAGGTCATCGTGACCGCCATTTACGGTCAGGCACAGTATAGACTCGGTAAGTTCATCCTCGGTTGATGGAAAAAAAAAGTCTGCACAAACAGTCAAAACGTTCATAAAGGACACGAGAGGTTCCGAGTGATTGGCAGGGCAAAGCTTAACTCTGATCTGAAAGCACACAGGGGCAGAGGGAACATGAAGAGAGGGTCCAGGAAGCAAGGGGTCCGGTCCCGGGCAGTCGGCACATGCCTGAATCGGTTCGTAATAATAAAGCTTTTTACCTTTCAGTGGAAACCCATTTTCAAATTCCTTCTGGATTCTGTCACAGGCTTACATATCCCCTCTAGCACACCTAAGTAGGAAACACCTAGTAAAAATAAAGTCTCCCTTTCTTGAAACGCAGCCCGGCTCGGCTCGCACATAGTGGCCCGGCGCACGTCTGCTTCTACCGACATTTTTTACGTGAGCGCAACGGCCAGACTGAGCCTTGAAACGATGTTGTGCTGATCCGCACGGACACCCAACTGGGGACTGGCGGGCAGAGAGCTGCTAAGCCAGTGGAAGGGGTTCCATGGTGCGTTTTCCTTCAGGACATTACCCTCCAAGCCATCGAATATAACGCCCATAATCAAAATCATGCAGCCACTGGCGACGGGTAGTTCTTAAAAACCGAACGAGATAAAATTGATTTTCAAAAATCGCCAGGATAAAAACCAGTGTGGGATAATTTTGGAACAAAGGCATACTTTCCAAAGCGTTGACTTCTTCAAGGAGGAAAACGCATTGTATTCTCGAAAGTGAATGTAATTTTGTTTGCAGGTTTAAATCTTTTTCAGGGGCACTATTTTCAAACCTGGGAACCACAACTGTTCCCACCGACAGGAAGTGATCTGCAACGTTCACGTCTGCGTGGAAAAGGCAAAGGACTTGAGTCAGGAAAGGGTCAATGTTCCCGGCCACAGGGTGTAATCTCAGGGCACGTCCCCATCCCCGGGGAGGATTCCGGGTCCCTAGGGGTGGCTGGTGACGACAGGGTCCCTGCCAGTCGCTGGCTACACCATCTTTCTGTCACCAATGACATGCATTGCTTTTGAATGTGTTTTTTATAGAAATTATGGTGTTTGAACTTTTCTTACTTGACCAATTATGTAATTTCTACTAGGAAATCATTTCTACTAGGAAAAAAAAAATCAATGCATTAAAAATTCAGTAATAAAAGCTGTTAAATGCCAGAGACAAATAGGACAGTAATAAAAGTGTCCTCTAAGGGGGACCAGATGCTGGTCAGAGATATGTCTCGAGATCCCAGATTCACAGATGGAGGCGGGGATAGTCACTCCACACGCCTCTGTGAAGAGAGAAAACCACACACACAGATCCAGGTTTTGCCAAGGTCAGTGAGTCTCAGGAGCACCCTGGCCGGAGTGTTTCTCCTCTTAAAGCATCTGACACCATCTGGGGCACCCGGGTGGCTCAGGGTTAAGTGTCTGACTTCGGCTCAGGTCATGACCTCACGGCTCCTGGGTTCGAGCCCCGTGTCTGCCTCTGTGCTGACGGCTCAGAGCCTGGAGCCCGCTTCGGATTCTGTGTCTCCCTCTCTCACTCTGCCCCTCCCCTGCTCACATTCTGCCTCTCTGTCCTTCAAAAATAAACATTAATAAAAAACATTTTTTTTAAGTATCTGATACCATCTGCCTATGACCCTCGACTATCAACCCACTGAGTAAATTAAGAGAAACGTCCTGCCCAACAGAGGAGACGCACAAACCCCCTCTCCCCAGTGCCCCCTCCTGCGGTGGGTGTACAGGGTTAGGAGGGGGCCCAGCCTGATACTCGGGGAGGGGGGGGAGCTGGCTGTAATGCACGAAGCCATTAAGCCCCTGTCACATTCAGAAATGAGCCTCAAGAGTAGTCTGAGCTTTTCGTCACTCTTTCAAAACATTTTAGGAGTGCCTAGGACAAGGCAGCAGAGGGAGAGAATTGGCATGACGCTTTCAACTTCCTGTACTGAGGAATCCTCAGGGAAGAAAACAAAGAGAGAGACCAGCAGAGGTCATCCTGCCCTAACCTCAACCAGCCCTGGCTCCTGCCGGGAGGGGCAGAGCAAAGAGCTTCCAGGGCACCACAGGGTCTAAGGCCTGTGCCATGAGCGCCTTGAGGTGCACGGTGACAGAGGGCAGAATTAAGGGCCAAGGAAGCAGAGGAGGAAGGAAAACGCAGCAGCCCGACTTGGCTCGTGGTAGGTTTGCGCGTCTGGCTTCCTGAGCTCAACCGGAGAGATTATTTCCTGGTAATCACAGAAAGGCCCCTCCTGACTGTATTAGCAGCCAATTGCACAGGTCCCTCCCTCCTTCAGAAGAAATTCTCAGGCACGGGTCCCTTTACAGCGGCTCTAATGCCTCCTGTCACCTCCTCGGTGCCACACGGCTTCTGTGGGAGTCGTTTGCAGAGGCGAGCAGGGGCCGTTCTTCCCGGGATGAGCGCTGGGGCCACGTTATGGGCGCTGACGGTGCCCGCGGCACGTGTCGGATGGCAGCAGAATGGAGTCTTTACGGTAGTTTCTCTAGGTAATGGGACAATAACCACCAAATTTAAGACTTCATAAAAAATTTCATTCTTACTGTGAGGGAACCAAGAAGCGGAGATAGAAATCTTCTCTCTCTCTTTCTCTCTCTCTCTTTTTTCCCCCCTGATTGAAAACATGAGGATAATAAGACCGGCCCAGCACGGTAATGCGTCGGAGGGACTCCACCACCAGCCGCACGGCAGCCCAGCGTGGATCCGCTAAGGCAAGTCTCCCTGTCCTTGGAGAACAGCAGAGCAGGCGTTGAAACCCTGAGGCCCTACTCGGGTGAACTCGGGAGTGGGTCCCGGCTGAAGTCAAGTCCTCAGAGGTTCTGCCTAGCTGGGAGCACAAGTGAACGGAAGGAGGGGGCGCCTGGGGGGCTCACCAGTTAAGGGTCTGACTGTGGTCAGGTCATGATCTCCCGGTTCGTGGGTTTGAGCCCCACGTCGGGCCCTGTGCTGACAGCCTGGAGCCTGGAGCCCGCTTCGGATTCCGTGTCTCCCTCCCTCCCTGCCCCTCACTGACTTGTGCTCTGTCTCTGTCTCTCAAAAATGAATAAACATTAAAAAGTTTTTTTAAGAATAGGGAACAGAAGGAGGCGGCCACAGCCGCTCACGAGTGTCACGGCGATGCCTGGGTCTCTGAGAAGTCCTTTCAAGAAATTCTACGTGTAAGACTTAATCGCCCCAGTTGCGGGGCATATTTATTTTTACAACTTATTTGATGGAGCGCTCACTGGTGTGAATCACTTTCTTGCATTTATACGACTTTTGCATTTCCCAAACCCATCATTTCAAAACGAAGGCAGCTCTGACCAAGGGAAAAAGGAAGAGTGGATGTGCTGGGCCCCGTGAAGCCCACCTTCCACTGGTGTGCCCCCTCATACCGTCAGTCCCGGCAGGGAGATGACACCCAGCCTCACGTTTGCGTCCACCAAGAGACAAAGGTGACACGGGATCTGCCCAATCCCACGCTGCGCTCTCCCCAAAGTTTCAACTTGCCGTTGCTGCTTTCTCCAACCCTCAGAAAATCTTAAGTGAGATCTTCCCGTGCGAAATGACCTCTGATTTTCTTTTCTTATATGAAAATCCAGTCAAGCCCTCACACATACATACACACAAACGTGCGCGCACGCACGCACGTGCACGCCTGTTTATTCTTAAACTCCAAAGGCAAGCTCACCCTTCTCCTAACTTCTCTGAGATAAACATCCTGACTCATCGGTTCTCAAAGCTCCCACATGCTGTCGGCTGAAGCGAAGTATAAACCCAAAGAACTGCCTCTGGATATTCAAGGGAATTTCAGTGCTTCCAAGAGTTACGCAGTGAGAAGATAAATTCTAAAATGCTTCTTTCAGTTAAACACACTTGAGAGAAATGAAGGTAGGCTAGGCTTCTCGTTGCTGGGTAAACACACGGCCATTGCCAAAGAGAGATTATATTAACGACCACTTGGCAAATCAGGGCACAATGCACAAGGAACTAATTTTAATTAATAAATGAGCTCCACAGTCCTAATGACAGGCAACACAAAAATGTTGCTATAGAAAACTAAATTAAAAGTGTATCTGTTGTCTCTAGAGAATTTGCAAAGTACTAACAGATGATACAGTATGGACAAAAAATTCAAGTGGGTGAAAAGACACTATGTCGCGTTTTGGGCATGCTTAAAAAAGTACAGGTCATGGGATCTTTGCTCCCTAATGACATTTAATCTGAAGAATTAAGTAGAACATTAATAACGATATTTGACCGATTATTGATCCTCACTTTTGTGAAAAATTCGTACTAAGCTAATAATTATTTTTCATGTGGGTACAAAGAACAATTACAGAAACTTAACTATTCATCTCCATTGCTTGGAAGCTGTCGAAACAAACAACGATACATCAGTCACCATAAAAGCTCCAGTATTAAAAGCCTACAGCAAAGATATTCCATTTGGTTTCACGAAGCACTTAGATAAATCAGCCAGAGATGAAAATCCAATATTAACTGTTCAGTATTGTCTTGTCTTGACTTATATAGTGTTTTCTCGGGGGGAACCACAGAATGGCAACCACCCCCAACATACACGGCTTTCCCTTTGAAGAGACTACTGCATTTTTAGTTCCAATAACTAGAGTATTCTCATAACTGGCAAAGCAAAATTCTTCTGGCACACAATGACAAAGATGTTACCATTCCCAGTCTGGGTTTTTTTCTATTTTTCCAAGGATGTGAATCTTGAGGCAGGCAGTTATCGTTACTCAAAAACAGACACACAACTCCATCACCATACCCCTCACCACAAGTAATCTTTGATAGAATATACTGACCTAATTCTGCCCAAATTTCGATTCAGGCAGGTTTCCTAGAATCTGGCATATATGCAAAGAAAAAGGAAAAAAAACAAAAACAAAAACAGTTTCCCATGATGAATCAAGTGCTTTATTAATTCATCCTTAAAATTGGGTTCTACATATGGAAGCCAAATTCTTCAGAAGGACTTATGCTATAAACCGGGGACCAGCAAACTACAGCATGGGGCAAATCTGACCCACCCCTTGGTTTTACGAATAAAGTTTTATTGGAACTCAGCCACATGCACTGTTTACCTATTTTCTATGGCTGTTTCCTGCTTCAATGGCAGAGAGGAGTTTTCACAACAGAGATTGCATGACGTACAAAGTTGAAAATATTTATTATATAACTCTCTGAGAAGAAGTTTACAACCGCTGCTATAAACTATTCCTCCCGTCAATAATTAGGTGGTAGAGTCACTTGCCTCTAAAGGCAATGCCAAAATGTGACACTCATCCATGTTCCAACATGTACAAGAATGAATGCTTTTCTGTTTTCCTGGGAAAAGGATATGGTAATTCCAGGTCTCACAAAAGACCTGGAATGAAATGGCATTGGTTCATCCAGGTACAAGTGAAAAAACAAACAAGTGCAAAATCTATCTATGTTTTGCCTCACCGGAAGTTGCATTGTTACATGACACTTTCGGAGTCCATTCTTAATCCTTCACAACTTCTCAGTAGTGGCTTCTATGGAAGATTCCCAGCTTACGTGGTCACATTTGTTGACCTCCCCTGCTTCTTTCCCCATCTGACAAATGGTGCTGATAATGGCACTTAGATCTACAGAGATTTTAGGACCATTAAGGTGGTAATTCATGTAAGAGCTCTAGAACCATGACCGGCACAGAAGAACCGACTGGTATAAACGGACTTAGCTCAACGAAACTAGAGAATGAGGATGTGGTAGTGTTTTTCTATTTCTCCACGAAGGTCCAGAGTGTAAAAATAGTTACGGAGGAAAGATCGTACCCCACACCTGCCTGCACTTCCTGGAGGATGGGACTTGAGGTGCCAAGACTAGTCTTTTATCCAGAGGAAATTAGCATACACTTCAAAGAAAATATTTCATGAGCCAGTAAGTCTGCAGTCAGAACCTGAACAATGCAGGGATGTGGGGTAGTGACGTCCCTGCAGGGGAAAGTCTGCATGTGACTTATGACCCCCGAAAAACTGAACTATGAACGGCCTACTGGTGACCGGAAGTCTTACCAATAGCATAAACGGCCAATTAACACATATTTCACATGTTATATGTATTAGCTACTGTATTCTTACAATAACGCAAGCTACAGAAAAGAAAATGTTACTAAGAAAATCAGAAGGAAGAGAACATAGATTTATAGCATTTTATTTATCAAAAAAAAAGAATACACATGTAAGTTCAAACCCGCATTGTCCAAGGGTCTATTATATTTATATCGGGGAGAGCACAGTGTTGGTTATTGTAAAACAGAAATAAACAGAGTCACACGGGACAAGATCTATAGACCTACTAAGAAGAGAACATGAGTGTATTCCAATTTTTGAAAAGAGGTTTTGGCTAGGAATGTTCCACGATTCCTTCGCACGACCTATACAACCAGTCCTTCAGTTTACCTATCAGGTGAGATTCCATGGCTTAGTACATCTTAACATTGCTCAGCAGATGAAAATAAGAGAAAAATGTGCACAGCACCAAGTACGGTGCCTGGCTCTTTGGGAGATACGTTGCCTTCTTTATTTTCTGAGCTCTGGCTTCTCCTGAGAAAATGCCACCCAGGTGTTAGAAGCAGACTTTAGCAAACAGAGAGAGAGCCCGCGTCCTGCGCTGGCAGCCTTAATCACGCCCAGACCACCTTACTTGTGGAACACGTGCAGAAATCCACACAATTTCGGAAACTGCCAGCGTATACGTGCATTCCTACATGCACGATGTACAAGAACACACGGTGGGAGACGCAAGCCTATGAAGTCATGTATGTAGTCATTTTTGACCAGCGATCCCCGTAAGAGCATGAGAGGCAGCGATTATTTGAAGGAAGCCTTATTCCAAATAAGCATTTGTTAAAGGGCAACCTTACAGCTGACCTGTTGCTAAGCCATACTTTCCATACAAGGAGTGTGTTTAAAGTGAGTTATACCCCTGAATGGATAACTTTAAAAATATTGATTCTATTCTGTATGCAAATGTAGAGATTATGCATGCTTGTCAAGAAATAAAGAATAGGCAAGTCTACAGGAGATCTTTGCATTTTACATGGTCCATAGATATTATTTCTGCTTTAGCACGGCTTATTTAAATTTCATGGCGAACATCAGCCGCGTTTCAACACTTGTCACATGCCTCACACCTTACGCTGATTTCACTTCAGCAATGTTTTAAAATGTCCTTTAAGTACGAACAAAGTATGCATTTCCATCAGAAGAGCAAGAATTCAAAACCGCACTCTGCACATGCCTGAGGTACAAAAGGAAACCAATTCTTGGGAAAGCTATAGGCTCAACGGTGTGGCATCTGCCCCAGGCCACTTATGCACCCAGGAGGGGGTACCCTATTTTCTTACGAAAGGCTGTCCAAAATTTCAAATGCCATTCTGCCCATTTGCCCACAACAGCAGAGCCTGAACATGGAATTGCCCGGGCTGAACCCCAGAGCCTGAACCAGACAGCCAGAACCCTCGTTCCTGGTCCTTGCTGGGGTCGGAGCAGAGAAAGTTCCAGAAGTGAAAATGTTCATTAACACCCAGGGACCAAAAAGGAAAGAGCCAATAACTTATGAAACTGCAGGTGAAGCTGTTGGCTCTTTACTATTTTCATGGTGTGAATGAATCACAAGTCTTATTTGAAGGGACTCAGAAGTATCATCAGCAATTTCATGTGACAATATTTACTTTGCTGGGAAGGGGGAGAAAAGGTACCATTAAAATGAATTTCTTCATTTTCATATTTGCACTCAGCGAACAAAACAAATCATCAATAAAGTTCATTTTCGACTAGAACTTGAGGGCACAAGGGTCCTATTCCAAGACATCCTAATGAAGGGGTAATTCTACATTTGCTCAGGCTGATCAAATGGGGCAAAGTGATCCGCATTAAATGGGCAGAGAGATCTCATTAAACGGGCCGAGAGAGGACAACTCACATGTAATGACGACATGTGGAACCATGGCCCAAACCAGCCATTTAGGGCCTCAACTGTCACAGTGTCTTGTACCCTCTTTATGGCTTACCCCCAGCTGAGCATTTTATTATTTACCGAATTCTGTTTGGGGTTCACCCATAAAATGAATTAAGATTTCCTTTAAATTTTACACGGAGTAATGGATTTTTCTGCTAATGTTCTTCCATCTTTTTGGTGACGATCTCCAAATTCACATCTCCAGTTTATTTAAAAAAAAAAAAAAAAAAAAAAAAAAAAAAAAAAAAAACACTGATTTTCAAGTTTCTTCTTCTTCTTTTAATTTTTTTTTAACATTTATTTATTTTTGAGACAGAGAGAGAGCATGAACAGGGGAGGGTCAGAGAAAGAGGGAGACACAAAATCTGAAACAGACTCCAGGCTCTGAGCTGTCAGCACAGAGCCCGACGCGGGGCTCGAACCCACGGACCACGAGATCATGACCTGAGCCGAAGTCGGACGCCTAACCGACTGAGCCACCCAGGCGCCCCATGCGCCTTCTTAAAAGAAGAAAGTTTCTTCTTTTAACAGAAGAGTCCACCAGTGAACACAGTGGGGGAAAAGCTCTACATGACTTTCCTCCCTCACTGACATGAAATGTTCTGGGATATCAAGACACTTCCCTCTTCCAGCTTCAGGAGGCCTGTGGACGGCTCGGAGTTCTCCTTCCAGGGATGGGAGGGGACCTGCCACTGAGCGGTGATCACTGGGTGCAGAGATCAGAGAAAATTGTGACATGTGTACCACATGTGCACATCTAACCACGTGAACAGTGATCAGTGAGCACTGGCTTTGTATTTAAGAAAGACTATTGAGCAGGGGCGTCTGGGGGGCTCAGTTGGTTCAACATCTGACTCTTGATTTCGGCTCAGGTCATGATTGCACGGTATGTGAGATCGAGCCCTACGTCGGGCTCTGCACGGACAGTGAGGAGCCTGCTTGGGATTGTCTCTCTCCGCCCCTCCTCTGCTTGCTCTCTCTCTCTCTCAAAATAAATAAATAAACGTAAAAAATCCTCTCTATCTCAAAACTAAATAAACTTTAAAACATGTTCCCTTCAAAAAAAAAAAAAAGACTACTGAGCAACATTTAAATGTCTTGCTTTTCTTGAAATCCCAGAGAAAATGAAAATTGTGTAAGAAATGTGTCAAAATATGTTTTTGATGACTGCTTTAACATCAGTTGAAGGGACACTAGCATTAATGAAAGGCAAGCCAGAAGCGAAGTGAGGTCGAAGGCAGCGCGTACATTTAGAGCTCAACAAAGCTCCAGAATGCGCCAAAACACAAATTAGGCAAAGAGGAAACGGGAGACCTGCAACTCTACAGTGGAGTGGAATTGAAGTGATGACCTATTTAATTCTCCAAGGATTCAATGAAATGAAAAAAAAAAGAATTGTCTATAAAAAAAGATGGAACTGAAATTCTGTGTATGACCTTAGAGGTCATCAAACGTAACTCGAGATTCTTTTAAAATTCTATATTCTTCCCATTTGGAACTTGGCATTTAAAACCAAAATGCCCAGGGGCGCCTAGGGTGGCTCAGTCGGTTGAGCGTCCGACTTCGGCTCAGGTCACGATCTCATGGTCTGTGAGTTCGAGCCCCGCGTCGGGCTCCGTGCTGACAGCTCAGAGCCTGGAGCCCATTTCAGATTCTGTGTCTCCCTCTCTCTCTGCCCCTCCCCTGTCCATGCTCTGTCTCTCTCTGTCTCAAAAATAAATAAACATTAAAAAAAAATTTTAAAAAAATGCCCAGGGCGCCTGGGTGGCTCAGTCAGTTAAGCGTCTGATCTCGGCTCAGGTCATGATCTCACAGTCTGTGGGTTCGAGCCCCACATCGGGCTCTGTGCTGACAGCTCAGAGTCTGGAGCCTGCTTCAGATTCTGTGTGTGTGTGTGTCTCTCTCTCTCTGCCCCTCCCCACTTGTGCTCTGTCTCTCTTTCTTTCTCTCTCTCAAAAATAAATAAGTGTTAAAAGAAATCAAAAACAAAATGCCTGCTTTCCAACGTACAGCAGTAGTTTGCGATCACGTCGTCCATGAGCCACAATACTGAGCAACACGTCTCAAGTCCAGTGACAAAAGCACCAGTGGGTTGTTTAGGATAAATAAAAAAACCCAAGTAATACTGTGTCACAACCACTGGCACCAAAAGGATCTGAAATGTTTTTTGTGGGGTATATATGGAATATATATATTGTGATGGACAATGCCAACAACTGTTATTCGATGAAGGAAAAAACATGTGACGATATTGAAATTATATCGGACAAGCAGCAGGTGCTATCCAAATGTGACACGATTTTGGTACATCGCTGTTCCAAGGACTGTTTTGACTTCAAAGTGTAATGGATACAGAGGCGCCCAGGTGGCTGAGTCAGTTAAGGGTCTGACTCTTGACTTCGGCTCGGATCGTGATCTCACAGTTCGTGGGTTCAAGCCCCGCGTCGGGCTCCATGGTGGCGGTGTGGAGCCTTCTTGAGATTCTCTGTCTTTCTACCCCTCCCCCACTCGCGTGCGCACTCCCCCCCCCCCAATAAATAAATACACTTAAAAATAAAAGTAGAAGTGACACAGTGATGAGGCACGGCTAGTAAAGGCAAAAGAACACCCGCTCAAAGACATTCTTTGGTCAGCCCAGACGCATTATCTGCTTTATGAGATGCCTGCGTTAGCAGTTAACGTTTCTAGTCAGGATCTGTCCCATGAGAGAGCCCTGCTAATGCCACGAGCGCCCGAAGGGAGGTGTTCCTCTCTGGACACAGGTACAAGGTGCTGCTTAGGGCCGGGCAAGTACCAGGAGAGGATACCACCAGTTAACGACATTCTTAATTAGGGCCATAATGTCTGAGTCGCACCCAGTAACTTAGAGTAACACTGACTTATATAACGCGTGTTCTTGGGCAACGCTCAAGTTCGTATCAAAATAATAAACCTGAGCGGGCAGTGTTACACTGAGGCATCCGGCAGAACTGGACCCGAATCCAGGCTTCGTCCCTTCCTACCTGTGTGACCTTGGAGAAACTACTCAACGTTTCTGTTCTTTCCCGGTGCCCACAATGTAACAGTTTCATGGTGGTACCGTGAGCAGAGGAGACAGAACCTGGGCAGCGTACCTGTGCCTTGTGTTCTACAACCACGGTGGCCCCTCACCACCGTCAAACAGGCCTTGGGAAGGACAAGACTGCAACAAGGAGGGTTCCGCTTTCCTCTCCTTCCCCCTGCCCCCGTCCCGCCGTCAGTGCGAGCAAAGCTCAGGTGCGGACGGAGGGCAGAGAAACACCTGTACGAGTCAGCACCCAGCCCCCCGCACGCGCCGTGCAGCACCCGACGCCTCCCCGCGGTGCCCACCGAAACTGGCAGAGGCCCTGCATGCACCGGGGCAGACGGTCTGTGGAAGGGCCGTCAACAGTCTTGACACCGACAAAGTAGATTAGCAGAGCAGACACTGGAATCTGAAAGCAATTTTTATCCCTTCTTGACCTAATTCTGCTCCAAGGTATCATTCTAGGGCCTGACACATTACCTGCTACATGAGGGGCTGCCGTCGGCCAGCTCAAAGAGCTGCTGGTGTCACCAGAAGGGATTCAGAAAAGCCCCTTAGCCATCTACTCATATGGAGGAGGAGGCTGGCTCCCCAGTAGGTCAGACCAGGACAATCAAAACCCCCACAGACCCCAGCACCCCCACTAACCACAGGCAGCAAAATGCAGGCCACGTGCTTATTTTCTGGGCCTATCCACCCACAGGCAACAAGGGGCAGGAACTGACTGAGGGGTGGCAAAAGCCTTTGGATTCGATCAGAGCCCTAAAAATGAGGGAGTTTAGGGTGGAAAGAAGGGAGCGAGCCAGAAGCACGTGTCTCCTCTTTACTATCTCTAAATACCACTGCCTCTGTGGTACCATGTGGTAAAGGAAACCTACAGCCACCTTTGTTCCCTTGAAAAATAGAACCATTCCATTTCCTACAGATAAATGAGATTCACAATGACGCATAATAGAAAACCAGGGATTTCAACTAATCTGTGTGATGTTCAGTTGTGCCAAACCAAATTGTATTCCAGGCCAACAAACCATCTCTGTCGCTCATCACGGAAGGAAAAGAAATTCCGGGTGGGGAGGGTCCCTGGGGCACGGACCCGCACTTCAGAGACACAGCTCTGCTTCCCACCGGGAGGAAACACAGCTTTGTTGCCAGGACAATGGGACAGCCACAGGCCTGGGGCTTTACACAGAGGGAGACTCCGTTGCTCAGAAAGCCAGTCCAGAAAGCAGAGAGTAAATGCTTGAGCAGCAAATGACAAAGGAAACGATTCAGAAGGGCTATCTCGCAAGTCTTCTAGGCAAAAGAGGAGGTCTGGCTGGAGACCCTTTGAGCATGAAGTCTTGTTCTTGAAAGAGAAGAGCAAAGCATCCTGACGTTACTGATCTCTCCCCTCCAGGTTCAGGCCGACCCGAGTTACCTCTCCTTTGTTGGGGTTGAGCACAGTTGGTCTGTTACTGTAGCTTCTGAACTGAAGGACGGAACCTGCCATCACAGACACGGACTCACCCGACAGAGTCACTTAGAACATTAAAGGACGAGGTATGAAAATCATTTCCAAAGCGAACTCCATCATGGCTGCATCCGAGAGCCAGACAAATGCTCGGTACGAGACTCCCCAAAACCTAAGTTCCCGTACAAAGCTATGCAAGAAGTCTCATCCAGAACAGCACTACGTTTGCAGACACTTCTCTCTTACCTTGGGTTTTGGAGACAACGTGGCTTCAGCAATTTTGTGGATTAGCAATAAATCAAGTGAAATTCACTGACTGATAATCCAATTCATTTAAAGGGGTAGATTAGGGGAGTACGTGTATCGACACTGCAAAGGCAATGCTTATACCCAGACAGAAAGGAGGCCTACTCAAAAAAAAAGGAGACAGAGAGAGAGAGAGAGAGAGAGAGAGAGAGAGAGAGAGAGGGCATCTCGATTAATTTTCCCATCTGTATCAAGTATGCAACGACCTATCTCAATATATGAATAACACAGCACCACAGAAGGTAGTGTGGTCCAGGGCAAAGGGAACCACCGTTCTACTGTTTTATTTTCCTTTGTATTCTGAGACTTCATTTAAATGGAATCCTATGACATATACTGTCGCGTCTGGCTTCTTCTGCATCATGTTTGTGACTGTCGTTGGCATTGCTGCACACATCAGCTGTCACTTTTTTTCCTTGCTGTATAGTAGTCTACTGCATGAGTAAACCCAGGAATTGTTACCTATCCTACTTTTGACACGTGTTTGAGTAATCTCCAGTTTGGAACTGGATGGACGAAACTGTGCCAAACATCCGAGTACATCTCTGATTTGTATACTCTTGTCTTTTTTTTTTTAATGTTTATTCATTTGTGAGAGAGAGAGAGAGAGAGAGAGAGCGCGCACATGACCTGGGGACGGCACAGAGAGAAAGGGAGACACAGGATCTGAAGCAGGTTCCAGGCTCTGAGCTGTCAGCACAGAGCCCGACGCGGGGCTCGAACTCACGAACCGTGAGATCATGACCTGAGTCAAAGTCAGACGCCCAAGAGACAGAGCCGCCCACGCACGCCTGTATATCCTTGTCTTTTCTAATGTGGAAATTGAGACCTCGTAACTTACTCAACGGGAGGGCTGGAATCCAGCTACCCTCTGCACAACACCTGCACACTGACAAGAAGAAGAGAAGAAAGACTCGACTATTTTCTTCTCTTCTATAAAGAAGAGAGACTCGACTATTTTCTTAGTCATCTCTCTCGTACCATCTTGTCTCTTTATTTTCCGGGTCCTTCTGCTTCAGGAAATCCCACTTTAAAAGGAGCTATTTTTCCCTTTGCAAGTCCATCTTTCTCAGCAAAAAATCGGAAGGGAAATGCAAGAAACCAATTTTTCCCTAATTGATTCCTAAAATGAATCTACTCTCTAGCAACTTTAATTCTTTTCCCACGAGAAGTGAACATAACAACTCATCCTAGACCCTAAAAAACACAGATGTCTCATCCGTAAAAAATAACAGTCGGGGGCTGGAGGTTGCAAGATGCTGAATCCCCACCCCCCTCCCCGGCCCAGGTCTCCCGAGCCAGCCTCTGGCACAGTGTTCGCTTTAAAGATTAGAACATGATGACCCATTAACCTCACCCGTGTAGAACCTCCACAGGCAGAGGTATGGTGAAACAAGCTTTCGTCAGTATTTACATTTCTGATGTGTGGAGATTTGCAATTAGGAAACACAGCAGACCGACGGTTTCCTACTTCAAAAAAGAGGGAGAATACCGGTGATCTGAATAACTGAAAAACAACTATGAATTTCCTAGACAATTGAGCACCTAAAGGTAGTCTTGATGACACGAAGAAGTTCATTAAACTCACTTCTTCATATAAGTGGGTTTTCTAACCTGCCAATTACAGTTTTCCATTTTCTTCCTAGAATTACACACCATGTGGATCTCAAATAACACCGTCCCTGGAGCCTTCTTCCTGCCGGCTCACACTGCCCCCCGTGGTTCCGTCCCATCCTCCCGTGCATGCATTCATGTTTATCTGTTTTCACTCATGGCCCCTAAAACTTTAGCTGTCCATTACCACCAGCACAATTTCAGTATTTCCTGGTAGTTTTATTTACAGTGACATGTTTAAGAGATGGAAGGCAGATTTCGATTTTATGGATTAGCAATAAAGCAAGATTTACAGAAAGCTACCCGGACCACTGGGAGAAATACTGGGCCTGCAATAACGACAGCACATCCCCAGGGGAATTACACTGGCGCGATCCGTGGCAATGATCCCTCCCACCTGGCATCTTAGGTCCCCCAAGTCCGACACAGCCCAACATCAGGTCCCTTCCAGGCAGAGCAGCGGGTTACGGGTCCCCGGGCGGTTCATGTATCTGCTAGCACATGTCTCCAGCCGGCTCTCAGCAGCACCGTGGGCCGGCCAGAGAAGTAAACAGGCTGAAAATGAAACTCGGGATGGGGAGTAAGAAAAGATGATAAAAGCAGTGAGTGGGCAGAGTTTGGAGTCACAGGTTCAGGACTCCCTTCCTGGGTACCTCCGGATGCCAAAGGACCGGAGACTTGTGTCCCAAAGGAGGCTGAGAGGTAAGAAGGGAAACGAGGAGGTTTTAGGTCATCTTTCTCCTGGAATGTTGGGACACAATGCCCCAAGCACCACATAGAGACAAATGAAGCATCTCATGTAGAGCCATCTATAAAGAACAGATACCGTGTTAAGCATGATGCTAGGCTCACTCCAGCTCAAGGAACAAGGGAGTAGCAAACGCTGGGTCCCAGGCATAGGGCTGGGGCTGAGGCCGGGACTCCAGGATGCACAGGCAGAGGCGTGCACACCTGCACCTACGTCTGAAGAGGCCGCGAAGGTACTTTCCCTCCAGTCCTCCCATCTCCCCCCCACCCCCCCCCGAAGCATGTCGCTGCCCTTGGATCCACCATTTGTCTGCCCTTTCTTGGGAAATACACTCATGAACGTGGCCACTCTCAAGTACATTCGAGAAGAATGAACTTCAAGCCCCAAGCCTGTGAAAATTGGGGGAGCCAGGAGACCTGCGGCCAGCTGGCTTCTTAGTCCCAGGCCCAGGCACCAACCGGGGTCTGCCAGGAAAAGCTCAGAAGAACCCCCCCCACCCCCCCCCACCCCCCCACCCCCCCCCCCACCCCCCACCACACTGGTGGATCTGGCGGCTTTGTTGAAGGGGTGGGGCATACCTCCTCGTGCATCCCTGCCGGCTTCCTCCCCAAGTGAGCTCAACTCTGCCCTGGAACAAAAGCAACACATACCCTGTGGCATCTGCAGGCCGGTGGTGTGTGTGTCAGGGAGGGAGGGGGGTTTCGATCAGGAGCGGCCCTGCCGCCAGCTCTGGAGTGTTCCTAATGTCAGTGGGCAACAGACCCAGAGGGCACTCCCCCTTCTGTCCTCAACTCTCACAGCTGGCCTGCCTGTCGGCCTCCGCTTAGAGAGGCTGACCCCGGGGTGGACTCCTCCAGGAAGCACGCCCCTGACCCTGGCCTCCACTAGGCAGCCATCCCCAGGTGAGGGGGCAGCCGCCCAAGCCCCCTCCCCGCCCCCCTTCCCGAGCTCCGGGATTTCAAAGCCCCGCGGGGCTGGGCCCACTGGCAGGGCCGGCAGCCATCGCGCGGGGACCCCAGCCACCCCTCCCGGGAGAGAAAACGCCGGGTCCCCCGCCCTCCGGCTGCTCCGGAGGCGGCTGGGGGGTAGACTCAACAAGTTCCCGGGCCGCGCAGCGCCGCCTGCAGCCCAGAAACCCCGAGGACGCGCCGCGGTGGAGCCCCGCGCACAGGCGGCAGCCGCCGGCGGCTCCTTCCACCTCCTCCTCCGGCTCGGGCTCGGGCTCGGGCTCGGGCTCGGGCGTCGGCGGGCGGGGGCTCCCCCACTCCCTCCCGCCCCGCTCCCTCCGGATCGCCCACCCCGCGCACGCGGCCCGCCGGGCCCCGCGCCGCCCCCGCCCCCGCCCCCGCCCCCGCCCCGCGGGGCCCGGGGCTCCGCCCGCCTCGGTGCCAGCCGGGCGCACAGGCGGCGGGCGCGCGGCTCCGGCGCCCTCTCCTCCGGCCGCCGGGCTCCGCGGAGTAGCGGGGACCCGGGGGCGGCTGCAAGGACTTCCCTCCCGCTCCCTCCCCCTCTCCGCCCCCGCCTGCCAGCCCCGGCTCCGAGATCTCGCCGAAGACAATTGCAGTAAATGAGGACATCGGAGGAGCACGGCGCCGGGTGGCTGTGGCTGGCTCCGCCGCGCCGCCAGCGAGCGAACGCGCGGGCGTCCCCGGAGCCGGCCGAGCCGCTGCCTCCCCGCGCGCGTCGCTGAGCCGGGCCGGACGCGAGCTGCGGCGCGGGGGCCGGCCGGGCCGGGCGGGCCGGGCCGGAGGCGGTGGAGGGGGCGGGCGGCGGGCGCGCAGCCGGCCGAGTCCCCGGAGCCGAGCCTTCCCCCGCGCGAGCCCGGCGAGCCTCGCCGCGGATGCCCTGCCCGGAGTGCTCCGCGCCGCGCCAGGCTCGCCCGGGTCCGCGGCGAGACATGCCCGAGCCAGGCGCCGCACCGACCTCGACTTATCTGTAAGCAGCGGAAGGTAAGCGGAGCCCCGCGCGCCCTCCTCCCGCGCCCCGGCGCCCGCTGCACTTGGCCGCGGGCAGAGCACCGCTCGGACGGCCGCCGACCCCGGTCGGGCGCTCGCACTCGCCCCCAAACGGGCTTCGCCGGGGACTCGGCGGCTCCCGGGGCCAGGACGCGCCGGTGCAGCCAGGAGCGGACCGGGCGGCGGGCGAGGTTATGCAACTGCATCTGGCGCGGCCGGGTCGCCGAGGGGCGTCTGGCAACTTTGGCGACGGCCTGGGAGGAGCGGGGCTGCATGTCTACGCTGTCGGTTCTAGACAAACGCCACAGCCTCCTGAGCGCCCGAGAGCCCTGGCCAGGCAGAACTGGGGGATCGCGGGCGGCCGCGTCCCCGGAACGTTTCGAGGTGTTTAAGTATTTTCCAAACTAAAGCGAACTGGCAAGTACGGCTGATTAACTTCGGGGCGGGGGTGGGGGGTGGGGTGGGGATAAGTCCGAGCAGAAGGGCCCTGACTCCGGCCGCGAAGGAGAGGAGCGAGCGGGAGCGAAGGCAGATGCCCACGTGAAATGCCCATTTCCTCCCGTGGCGCCAGGGCTCGCTCGGGTTGGCACTTTCGCGGGGCCGCGGGCCCGGGTCGGTGCCCGCGGGCCTTCGGGGTGCGCGGCATCCCGTGTCAGCCCGGGACAGGCGTGGGAAACCAACCAATGCTGCAGAGCGAGCGAGCGAGCAAGCGAGCTTGCTGGCGGGCGAGGGCAAGAGGGAGGAGGGTGCCCGCGGGCCGGCCCGGGGCCGGGGCAGCGCCTGGAGCCCAAAGTCAAGAGCGAGAGTCTGCGTCTTGCTGGTTCATGCTCAGGGTTCCCAGCTGGCGTCTCCAGCGCCGGGATGAAGAACCTGTCCTTGTGACCTCAGCATTCTACTACCCAGAAATATGCCATGGGCAGATGGAGCTGGCGATAAGGGGATGCCAGGAGTGGGGGAGGAGAGGCGCCTCTGGAGTAAATAGGGGAGAAAGTAGGTGTTTTTTGGCTCATCTACAGAGCAGGGCTTCTGCCCCGACCCCTTTCCCACCGCAGGTCTGTGCCTGGGGGCTGGAGCCAGAGAAGGCAGTAGAGCAGTTTAATATGACCTTGTCTGCTTAGGCGCTTAAATCCTGCGGAAGCATCCTGAGGTGAACTGGCCAGAGTGGGAAGGAACTTTGGGCTAGCCCTGCCTTGGCTACCAACGCACACTAGCATTTCACAGGACTACAGCTCAGACTAGCAGAGGGTCGGGTCCACGCGCTGGGAGGTTTTCCCTCGGACAGGGACTGGCTAGGGGTTACCTCTCCACACGCCAGTGGGGGACCGTCAAGGTTAGAGCGAAGGGGACTTGACTGAAAAATCCCACCCAAATCACCTGACCTGGGCCATTCCCAACGAGTCGTACATGTATGAAAGTGCTCTAACGTTGTTAAGCTTATGCCACAGAGCGAGCAGAAAGTAACCATCGTTTCACTTTGCAGAGGCGGAAAGTGCTGGTTTGTACTATTCACGTTGTGCTATTTATTGCATTCATATCCTGTTGAATGTTACTTTCCAAAGAAAAGTTCATATTTATCCTTGCCTCTTTGTTGTTGTTGTTGTTGTTGTTGTTGTTGTTGTTGTTGCAAGAATGATTAGCAAATGGGCACAAGCATCTCAAAGGAAAAATGGAAGGCCTGCGATCTGCATGCCTCACCAGATATTAGTAATTTACTACCCATGTTTACTACTTACATTAGGTGGCACTGCTACTCATGACGGTTTTATTGGAGGCGCATGTGGATAAAAAATGTCTAGCACAGCTATCGCTAATTGCATGATTTTGCATAAATTATGCTAGCTACAGAGAGTGTGGGCTTTTCTTCACCCAATTCACCATTTCCTTAAAGACAGAAGGATTCTGTTTAATTTCTTTAGCCAAATGAAAGACCTCTGCTTAAAGACAGGATGCCCTTGAAACGCAGAGTATGCCTTTGAACTTCCTACAGTTGTCACGACTTCATTTTTTGTTACTGTGGTTAGGACTTGGAGCTTTTACTTCAATCAGGCCCATTATCCGATTGACGAGCACAAATACTGGTTAAGAAATAGGCGAAGAAGGCAGAAGCCGGAGAGTTCCAGGCTTTGCACACATCGCTTCCAAAAAGCCCCGTGGAAAGTTAGATACCCTTCTTACTCTGTTTACCCGGGGGGCTTCTCTGTTCTGCCACAATTGTTTTCCCCATGGCAGAATACAGGATTTTTGTCTTGTTTTTCCCTCGATCAAGAAAAAAAAAATGCAAGTAAACAAGCACGTAACTGAAAGGCTTGTGCATGAAAGGCATCAGTCTACCAGGAAGACTCCTACACATTGAAACAAGCAGTCAGAAAATAAAAATGATTCTCAGAACAGTTGATCACAGCAGACCAGCTGGACAGATGCGTTCACTTAGCTAGACATTTGTATTCTCCTGGCTGTTCCAACCCATGGCTGTCTCATTTACAGCAGCAACTACTGAGCTCTCTTGTATGAGGAGATTAGTTACTGTTGGGGACAGGCTACTTCCCGCGGAATGACGATAAAGAAATCACAGCTAGACGGCACAGCGATGGGTCTACGGACCAGCATCCACGGAGGAAGGCAGGGGCAGGGGCAGTGGGGATTTGGTATCCTGGAGCTCTGGACCAGCCCACCAGACACCTGAGCAGGTAACACGTCAAGGCTGCTACGTAACCGATCCGGTGGTTAACCAAAAAAAGCATGTCTATTTGAGGCAAACCACAGTCATCTGGGAGAAAGGGAGGTTATTAGGGTTCCCCAAACAAAACTGGCATCTTTTTTCAACAGTTCCTTCATAAATGTGAAGGACCCTTCCCCACCGTAATTCCATTGAGACCTTCGCTTCCAGCCCAAAATTAGCTGACATAATTTATGAAGCAGATCCTTTTCAGCCTCCTCACATATTTGATTTTAATATTTCATAACATTATGGAGCGACTTCAATATTTTAAAGGAAAATTTAATATGATTGATATTACATGACAACACTTTTTATTACCGTGAAATTCGCATACAAACATTTGGATAAGCCTTTCTTCGATATTTGAGCTCACTTATAGCATAAACATAGTAAAACATCATAATTTTTCATCCATTTATTTTTTAGTTTATTTATTTGGGAGAGAACGCACACACGTGCGCAAGCAGAGGAGGAGCAGAGAGAGAGAATCCCAAGCAGGCCATGCGCTCTTAATGGGGCTCAATCCCATGAACCGTGAGATCATGACCCGAGCCAAAATCAAGAGTCAGATGCTTAACCGACTGAGCCACCATAGTCCATTTACTTTAAAAGTTGCGCATCTTATGTATTAAGGTCAGAGGAGTGGATTGGTACCAAGTTGTGGGGACCCTGCCGGGATTCATACAAACAAACTGTTGAGACGTCATCTCACGTTAAACGCCAACCCATACAAAGTACAGGTTCGAACCTGTGGACCATGTATTATACTGTATCTGCCTCAGATCCAGAGGCACTGAAGTGTCTCCAAGCAACCAAGAATCATACCTCTCAGAGTAAGAGAAACCATAACTTCAGGACACATGTCCTGGTGCCAAATTCAATTTCTGATATAAAGTCAACCAGCATTTCCTCTACCATAAGCCATCAGGATATTCAGCGTGGGTCTGAGTCTGTGCACTTCAGACATCATTCATACCATAATGAATGAGCTGAGGGGCTTCGAGGTAGACAGAGATATTATCGAGAGACAAACTGCTGATCTAAAATAAAAACAAAACACTCTAACCTGATAGTTCTGTGTCTTTCTGCTGAGTGCATATTCTCAGCTCTAATTGGGACAGAGAGAAAATTAATTTGAATATAGAAGAGCAGCTATTAGGGACAAGAAGGAGCGTGTTTCCAAATTACACACCTTTTCACTAATACCATATTTAAAAGGAATTGGAAAAGAAATATCCCCGAAGTCAATGTTCGTGAATATTGCTTTTCTAGTATATTGATCGGATTATTCAGAGTACTGTACATCCACATTACTCTCTTTACCACATCATCTTGCTGTTACTCAGGTGTGGGTCAGAAAAGATCAGAGAGGGGATCAGGCTGGCACACTACGTTCACCTGAGTTACGCTCTTATAGCCATGACCGGGGCAAAGAAATTTTTTAAAGATGGTAACACCATGGCAAAATGCTAATCAAAGTTCATGCTGCAGTTACTATGGAAAATTCCAATTCAGTCCTTAATAATCTAGCCTTGGGCATAAAATGGAATGCCGTAAACTATAGCATACGAGGGACATGAGAAGGACTTTGGGAGGCCACAAATGCTGCACAAAGAAAAGTTGCTCTCCTCCGTACTCCAGAGGGAATGAGGGGAAAAGGAGGCTGATGGCCTCAGCTGCTCATTTCGGCTGCTCAGGTGAAGGAACTACCGTGGAGATGCATCACATTCCCATTCGACCTCCGTGAAACTGACCAGTCTCTGTTCGTCATTTCAGTGGTGACGTGGGTCCCTCCACACTGGTTGTTCCCCGGGAAGCATGTGTATGTCAACTTCTCATTTCTTCATCTTTTCCATGTGTCCTTAGTGGTTAGACTAAACACCTTAGGTCATCTTTAACTTGCTTTAGGAAATCTGCTTGCTTTCATAGTAAGTGGCTTTCGTGTCCTTGGAAATGTACTGGAATTATAAAACCTGGGTTCTGAAAAATGGGCACACATAAGGAAGGTAGACTGACAGGAGGATGGTTTTGTCTACAAAGGACTGCTCGTTCATGGAAATGTACTGAGCAGTAGCAGCAGTGGCCAGGACAATGTGTGAGTGTCACAAAACCAAGTGACGGGTTCCTCAAGAAGCTCCAGTCCGGGAGGGCGAAAGGAGGTGGGAGGCAGAATCAGGATAGGACAGACCGCACACGTGGAGGTACCCGAGAGAAAGCAACACCCTGGCTGGGACGAAGGTTGAGATTGGACCCCCGAGCCCAGCACATGCAAATCCTGGAGCTGAAGCCCATTCGCCACGTGCTCAGAGCTGGAGATCTGTACGGGAAGAGTGAGAAGCGACACCAGGCAAAGGTGCAGGGGTGAGGATCGGAGAGTGAAGAAGGAGTGTGAGCCAGTTTAAGGTAGAACCAGTAGGACAGGAATGGCCTCCACTCACTGGCTATGGGTAAAGGGTGAATGCTTTGAACAGTTAACATACATGTCCAGAAGACGGAGTCTTGTTAGCTAGAGATGAACCAGATGAAAGGGTATAACAGGTGAGAATTAACTGGTACCAAGGGTGAGTGGTGGCATTAGGGAGAGATGTCAGGGGACAGCTGTCAGAGAAATATCCCACATGGCAAATCTCTATAACATGGCAACATGAAGACGGGATTAAAGATACCACCAGGGTAGTGGGTGATATAGATGGAAACAGGGAAGTCAGGGAACCAGCAGGTTTGGGGGAAAAGATGTGATGACCATTAGAAAGTTGACTTTGAGTTTCGAACCAGAAATACTATTTCAAAAAAAATAGTTTCATCATCTTCTTAGAACCAACGTGAGAAATACTTTCAAAGAAGAGAATGAAAATGGAGTAAAGGATTCACAAGACAAAGAAATTCTTGAAGGACTAAGAATAGTATTACCTAATAACAGATGCTTAATAAATATTTAATGAGGCTGCTAACAATAAACCTCATCAATGATTTTGCTAGAAATTCAGGGAATCCAGATTGAACAATAATGTTTCTCTTTCACTTGAAGTTGCACATTTTTTGTAGTAGAAATTAAAAAGAAATACATGAGAGGGTGGTAAAAAGGAAGCCTGCTTCTAGAAATGGACAGTCCTTACACCTGGCTACACGGTGTTTAGGCAAGAAAAAGGAATCCAAGACTTGGGTTTTTCTACCACCAGACTCAACCTTAGAGTTTTCTTTGGTAAAAATTCACTTGGGTAGAAACTGAGTTTCTAAAGGAAGAAAGTGTTTGAGTTTAATGGCCTAGTAGTAGAGTAAAAGAACAACAAGGAGAAATGAGAAATTCTAACACGTCAATCAGACACATACAATGTTCCTGTATCCCCAAACCATTTTTTTGGTTGGAAGGAACTTCCACTACCGCTTTACCAAAATACTGGAGAGTTCATAGAGTCAACTGAAGGCTGACCGGAAGGTATCTGTCTGCCTCTCGGCCTTGACCTCACAACTCAGTTTCACATCATGACATCAACTCCATGGATCTTTGGGCCAGGCTCATCAATTATCACTTCCTTGTTACCAATACCGGAGTGCTGCATAAAGACTTGCCCTCTTTCTTGTTCCTTCGTTGAAATCACATGGCACAAATGGCCAGTTTCCTGTTAATCATGCACTTGAATCTCACACAGCTCAGAGAAGTGTGGACGGGAATCATTCCCAAGAAAAGTTCGTGCCACATGCCGGTGTAGAGAATTTGAAATTTAAAAAATACCGTCAGGCCGTATTTTTCATTTGACTTTTCCAGTCATCGAAGAGCCCAGTGAGAACTGCCTTTCTCGATCACTTCCTGTGTGTTTGTTTTAATGGCGGCTGTCAGCTTGGTGGCTTCACAGATGTGGTTTCAATCCTTGCTTAAGTTGCTTTGTTCCTGTTCTTTATATTTGTCTCAGTATATGAAGTTAACTCTCCTTTAAGTATAACTCACTTTATTTATTGTGTCTACCGGATTTGCTAGTGTGCCAAAAATACCCAGGGTGAGGCTGAATGATGGAATTTATTGCACGGTCGGAACACTGGGTCTATGAAAATATCGCCCACTCTTACTGAGCAGAGGAAGCGCGGGGCAGGTCCTCTGTGGTGCAGGGTCAGCCGCTGAGTGAGTGTTAGAGAATGGACCGTCAGCCAGGGCTCCAGGCTCTAGCGATCATTAAATCGCTCCTAGCGATCATTAAATGCTACATCGAAGCACCAGTTCTGACTCTAGACCTGAAGAGTCAGTGAGAGGGACCAATGGTGTGCCCGGCTTGGGAAAAAAAAAAAAAAAAAAAAAAAAATCTAAGACAAGTATAGACTTTTATTCAGCCACTCGAGGTTGAAACCTTCAAGCATGTTTCTGTCAAGGACTGAAGTTGGTGTCGCCCACACGCATAACATGTCCTAAGTGTGTTGTTCGTATCAGCGTCCCCTCCGCCACCAGAGACGGCATCACCAGAACCGCACTCTGAGGGTTTTAAAGGCACCGACCGACTGAGCCCTCGTCCCAGATCAGAGTGTTGAGAGCAATGTCTAGGCGACACTGTCTGCACCTGTCCCCCCAGTTCTGACCATTACTATCGGTGTGGCCATGGGCACTGACTTGCCATCAGTGCCTCGATGTCTCCACCTTTATAAAAAATGGAAACCTCAGGGCGCCCGGGTGGCTCAGTCGGTTGAGCGTCGAACTCTTGATTCCAAGCTCAAGAGGTGATCTCACGGTTCACGGGTTCGAGCCCCGCTTTAGACTCTGCGCTGACAGCACAGCGCCCGCTTGAGATTCTCTCTCCTTCTCCTTCTCTCTGCCCCTGCCCTGTTCTCCCTCTCTAAAAAATAAATAAATAAACTTTAAAACAACAACAACAACAACAACAACAACAACAACTGGGAACCTCTCCTTCCGAGAGAGTTTGGAGAACGCATTGTTAGAACATACATAAAGCACAAAAACAAAAGGGTAACTAATCTGTGCCAAGCACCACAGAAGTATTAACTCATTTTATGATCCCCCCAGGCTGTGTAACATGCTCTAGATTCTAGGCAGATTCAAGGAAGGGCCAGAACTCAATCAGGCAGTCAGTCTCTACACCCCAGTTCTTAACGATCGTAGGAGAAAACATACGCAGGAACCGCTATGTCCAGAAAAGCCGAGAGTGTGAGAATCTTAAATAGATCATCTTGAGTACTCCCCCTCCAATGTATAAGCCCAGATCTCAAAGCCCAGATCCATGGTTAGGGAGAGCTTTCCCCAGCCGTGGGATTCCTAGGAAGGGACAGAATTCGAGATGTTTTACATCCCCAACCAGAAATGTCGAAAGAACAGAGGTGTGAAGATGCCATATTCCTGCTATTAGCCTGCCAGGTGCCAATTTCTTTGGAATCTGCCGTTCAGTAATCAGTCCACAAGGCAGCGGTGACAACCAAACGGCCCCTTATTTTAAACCCTGACAAATGACTGGCCACTCACTGTCCCTCTGCAGAATGTGAGTCCACCCCCACCGCAGGCCCCACCTTGCTAGCCGTGGCCTGGGCAGTGCTGGTGACCAACCCCGCATTTGACTGTGCCCCAGGTTCATTCTGGACAAGATGGAAGGGGCTGGCCGTGCCCGCCCCCCTGGGACATCACTCACTATTCCCTTCATTCAATAAATATTTACAGGTACCTTTACGTACCCCGTGTTGCTCTGTGCTTTAGCGATACGGCGGAGAAGAGAAGAGAATGAGGGGGTGGGGAAGAAAACAAGACAAAACATGTGGCCTGGAGGCTCTGCATGATGGATGATGACATCTATCTCTGCCGCCCTGTCTCCATCCCCAGAAATTCTGACTGATCTGGACTGGGGTGGGGACTGATAGATTTTATTCTAGAAAGATGGGCACAGGGGTAGAACCCTTAAGGAGGATCATGTCTCTCTGTTTCCTGTGGAAGCACAGCCTCCATCCAGAGTCTCTTCTCCGTATCTGAAAATGCTTTAAAAAAAAAAGAAACAAACAAACAAACCCCAAAACTTGTAAAAGGTTCCACTTGTTTAACACCTCTGCTCCCGTCCACAGCTTCAAGAAGGCCAAAGCAAAGAGGGATCGCTTAAGGTTTTGGAAAGATTCATGTTTTCCTTTGAAAAAGTACTTTTAGGGTTGTGATGTATGCAGAGACTCACTTCCTGATCATCAGCACTGCTTACTCACTATGGAGCTAACTTGTCTCCACGAACCTACAGAATCCGTCCCCACCGTCCGGTCCCTCTCTCCCAAGCCTCGTGAAGGACAAGGCCATCCGATCCAGGAGGGTCTCGGAGAGATTTAAAGGCAGAAGCAGAACCCAGACATGTAAACTTAAATTAGGATTATTCACTAGGTTTCACACTTCACTTACTGTGTTGGGGGCTTCATAGAACATGAAGCCGTATGATGTCCTACCTCGGATGCCTGTCCTAGCCTGGATGAGCAGTCAGGCTCCATTCTGGAGAGGATGAGAAGGGGCCGCTCCAACGGCCCCTGAAAGAGAATCAAAGAGCTGACGGCAGGGGCTCCAAATAACAGCAAGCAGGATGTGACGTGGTTTACTGGGACTAACTTCCCTGAGGAGCAGCCTTCCTCTCCTGTGTCTGTCTGTCAGTCCGTCTGTGTGGCTGTCACCCTCATGTTCCCCCCCACTCTCCTATTTCCTCATTCCCCTTTTCCTTCCTGTCTATATTCATCATGAACAAAAAGTCGTGCAGGATTACATTCCTGAGTACCGATTTTATGTATCGAGTACAATTTCACATAGCGTGTACTCAATTCAAAGTAAGGAGAAATGAAAGGGGTTTGTTTCATTCAAAAGCCGTGTGCCCAACATACCCTTCCGAAGTCACCGGACTCAAAGGTGTGCTCCAGACCTTCCATGGATCCCCACCCCCACCCCCCTGCAGGCCAATGGCTCCCCCCCTCTGTAGCAAAAACCACAGTCCAATTAGAAGGCTGAGATTAGCGAGATTCCACACTTTTAAATGTTTTTGTTATCCTAAGCTATTGCAATTTTTGAATTAAATTCTTACTGAATCTTGCCACTACTGTGTCCCACTTTCGAGAACAAAGCTGGATAACGTAAGAACTAATCAATAACAGGCCCCAGCAAGTCATACTTACTACAACACGTGTCGTTAGGGGCCCCACCGTACCTCATGGTTAAATATACCATCCGGCTGACCCTTGAGCAACATGGGTCTGAACTGTGCGGGTCCATTTATAGGTGAGTTTTGGGGTTTTGTTTTCCGATACCGTACTGTAAATGTACATAAGTGTACTTTTTTCTTCCTCATAATTTTGTTGGTCACATTTTCTTTTCTCTAGTTTATTGTGAGAATACAGAATATAATACATAACACATATAAAATGTGTTAATCAGTGTTATGTTATCAGTAAGGCTTTCAGTCAACAGTAAGCTATTAGCAGTTAAGTGTTGGGGGGCGTGAAAAGTGACGCGCAGATTTTTGACTGTGCGGCGTTTGGCGTCCTTAAAGTCTCGCGTGGTTGATGCATACACCGTTTCTGAACCATATACTCATTTCTGCGAGTGTATGGGTCATCTCCTTCACCTCTACAGGCGAAGAAGAAAATTTAAGGTAATACTTTGTAACACTCAAACTCAAGATAGTTATGCCAAGATTCAGAAGATAAAAATCTCAGCACGGTTTTACTTATGAACCTCAGGAAACCGTATCCTTCTCCCTTCCACCCATTTAATTCCTACCCAGGTTTCAGAAAACAGCCACGTTCCACCTGATCTGAAGATTCAGGTAACGCAGAAAGTATCCTTAGAAGCCACCAATATGATATACCCATCTTTAGCCTTCTAAAAATCCACGGGGAAGGCCCCAGCTGTGAGGATACTGTGATGTATATCATTATATTCGTAGACCAATCACGTATCAAAGCTGACTGAGTTCAGGAGAGAAGAGGCGCTTAGAGGGACCTCGTCTACAATCACTTATATTTGCGTAAGGAGAGAACTGACACGCGTCAAAGGGAAGTGACTCAGGCGTTAGGCCGGTTCTTGCACATCTCCTGGGGAGGCACAGTGGGCTGGTGCTATCGATAGACGCACGTCTTTCCCCAGAACTGTGCCTCGTTTTCCTGTGTGCCCAGCACCTGGTGTGGTGCCGGGTCACCCCAGACACGCAGATGCTACCCCTCGTGTCAGTGAAGGCAGCGTGAGGACTGGAGAAGTCAGAGAAGGTAGGGGTGGAACTGGACCGTCAAAACGAGACCACCTGGGGAAAGCAGGTGAGAAGCACGGTCCTGGGGCAGGAGCCACGGGAACTGAAGACACAAAGCAGGGACTGCCCACGGTATGTTCTAGAGACGGCGCAGGAACTCGAAGCCTGGATGAGCAGAACCTCCAGGATGGAGGATAGAGAGCCGAGGGCAGGGGATGTGAGAACACCAAGGTCAGGGTGGGAGCAGTGGGAACAGAAAGGAAGAAGCCCATAGGTAAAGGAACAGGAAGGAAAGACAAAAATCAGTGGGACCTAGAGAAGCCTGGCTTCGAAGAATTAAATTAGAGAATGAATCAGGCAAAGTACTGCCAGCACCTGCTAGGGTGACCTCACAACGGACAGGGAGGGACTCACCACCATCCTAAGTTGGGAGACGCGTCTTTAGACGCCATTGCAAGCCACGTTCAGTCCTGTATGTGATACTAGGTACCTTTGTTCCATGCGTGGCCAAGGGGAGCATAGTAGCTATGTTTCTGGGTTGAGTACGGACCACCCCAGGATCTCAGGTCATGGTCTGCGGCCTCTTGTTAGGATTCTGTACAGTGGGCTCCTGGGGCAGTCATTTCTCTATGTTTTGCTGTCCACTTATAAATAGGAACCGATCGCAAGAAAGGCTCATTTCTCCCTTTCTTTCTTAGCTACCTCTGCAGGAAACTCAAGACCTCGCAAAGTCTATGGTTTGGCTAGGCCAAGGAAACACAGGAGACGCACTACAACTACATAGTTTGTAGACGCACTACAAACTACATAACTATCAAACTCAAGATAGTTATGCCAAGATTCAGAAGATAAAAATCTCAGCATGGTTTTACTTATGAACCTCAGGAAACCGTATCCTTCTCCCTTCCACCCATTTAATTCCTACCCAGGTTTCAGAAAACAGCCACGTTCCACCTGATCTGAAGATTCAGGTAACGCAGAAAGTATCCTTAGAAGCCACCAATATGATATACCCATCTTTAGCCTTCTAAAAATCCACGGGGAAGGCCTACCCACAACACAAGGGAGATCCGTTTTGAGGGTAATAGATGGGCACTCACACGGTCTCACCAGGAAGATAGATTGCATCTTCAACTCTAAATCATTGCAATTGCAGTGACCGGTTACCTCCAAGCAGAAGCCCTGCCCTGGGGGGTTCCCAAACAGTATCTCGAGATTCAACTTTGAGAAACAGCAGGGAAATCATAAACTCTTCTGACATCCTTATTTTTTGGAAAAATCAATGTCCTAATTTTAGCTTAAGGATTTGTCATGAGTGAAGACATGCCATTTAGTAAAAAAAAAAAAAAAAAACCAGATTCATCACAATGAGTAAGGCAAAACTACCCCGAAGTTCATTCACTATGTACATGTTTTCCACTGAGATTCCCATGAAGTCTAAGCATGGGAGGCCACCTAACCCCAACCTCTTTGGAGCTCCAAACTAACAACGATTGTTGCTTAATTACGTGGAGCCATCCAGGCAGGAGAGTAGGTGGGACGTTAGCTCCATTCATCTGTACGAACCAATGAGCTATATTCAAAGCTAGAGCACTTACATTCAACATCGTGTCTAGTTGTCATGCCGACTGGGGACAAGAGAGGAGCAGGCAAATTCGTTCCTTTTACTAATCTTACATGTGATTTTGGTGGGTTGTTGGAATCGGTGTTTCTGGACCCTCTTTGGACATTATCAATTAGCAAAGCTAACTGCCACAAATAAAAAATTTGTTCTCTACACTGATGTAACATCTCACTTGGAGGAGGCATTTCTCCCAGTTGATTTTTGCCAACATCATAAAATTTTGCTAATTCATTTCTACTAATTTAGATTCCATTTGGACAGAGGATGAGCAAAGGTTAACATCACTATAAGCTGAAGATCAAAGAACTAAGTAAATAGTGAAACAAATGAAGAAAAACGTCGGATTTGTTGAAGAGGGCCACGTTCTGATTTCTGTAAAGCCTCAACATCAGACCCCAAGCATCCATGTATAACACGGATGGTTCACTTCCTCTCATTAGATGGTTCCCCGCTCATTAGAAACAGGCCAGTGTGAGTCTGTGTGGCAACACCGATTTACATTATGTGGCTGAAGTAATTGACTGTAGGGTTTCTGTTGGTTGAAATGTGTTTATCTGAAATCACAGATATGTGTGAGCTGGGGCCCCGCCTCGGGTAGCTTTCCTTCTGCCACAAGCCTGCGTGGAAGCTCCACGAGTGCCCCCTTTCCCTCCTTCTGACTGGACGGTCGTCGGTTCTTAATGATGGAGGCCTTACTGCAATATTCCACAAATCAAGGGAACGGGCCACGATCGGGCGGTGTTTCTGCCCACATGCCTTGGCGCTAAGGGAGCGGCCTCCTCCCTAAACTTTCAATCTCAGAGGGGTGTCGGTTTTCATCGGTTACCCCGTTTTAGTCCTCTGAATCAGTGGCCTTTGAAGAAGTGAAAAAATGTCTGGAAAAATATCATTTCAGTGTATTAAAGGAAATTAAATGGGATAATGAATCTAACTAAGACACAGTCCAAAATCTATAGCAGTTAGCTTTGCCCTGAGGAAGGGAGGACTTCTGTTAAGGAAGGCCTTAAACTTAACCATTTCACAACACAAACGAGTTCATTTAATGGGGGAGACCCTGTCCCTCTTTCCCTTCCCTCCGGGAAGCGGAGTGTTAAAGAAGGTAGGTTCATTCCCCCCCACACACCCCCACCCCCCCCCACCCCGCCTCCGCCATTCTGACTGGCCTAATGTTCAGGCTTTCCCTCAGCATATGGAATAAAATGCTGACCCAATTAATCTTGAATTCCAGCCAGCATCTGTGACTCCAAGGTGTCTCAACAGCGGGAAAGCCACTAGAAAAACCAATAATATCATACAGTCCCCTTCCAGACTCTTCAGATTGCTTGCCCAGCTCTTTCGCTATCTCCACTGACTGATGGGACACTAGGGGCTGTCTTGGCAAGGCCAAGGTGCTCAACAGCCCCCACGGTCCGTCAGCTGCATCGTGCCACACAGATCACCACACAGCGCCAAACTGGAAACCTCCCGGTAGTGCAGACGCTTTCAGAATGGAGCTAATCCAGTGGAGAGTCTCCTGTCAGCCGCTGAGATCCCAGGTTACTTCAGAAAAGAATGCAGACTATAGGTCAAGTCCATTTCACGTCTAATTAAAACAGATGGCAGGTCTCACCCCAGCAGTGAGTTTGCTCCGAAACCGACGTATCTTCTACCAAACGCTGCTTCTCCTAACCTGTGCACGCACACTTACGTACACAGCTCTGTGCACACACGTGTGCACATCTGCACACGTACTCCACACGCTAACACGTCAGTGCTTTGAAATTCATTTTCGTCCTTTATTCAAAGCTTCCTCCCAACAATAAAAGGTGACCTTTGGGAGGCTGCATGCACCCAAATCTAATCATTTCTGGGTTTTTCTTATTGTGATGCAAGTATTTGTAATTTCCAGCGGCCTGATCCTGTCATTCTGCCTGAGGTGCGGACTGACTTCGCCCTGCGGTTTTTAATTGGCAAACAACACGATAATATTAAGGCTCCCTCAACAAAAACTGGAAAACAGAAGGAAGAAGATAAATCTCCCCAAATGCCCGATCTTCACACACCACGACGGTGACCATGTTTGTTCATTTCCTTCCGGTACAATTTGGTAGACTGCTTTCTTTCACTTCACATTATTTCGTAAGTGTTTTTCTATGATACTAAATAATCTTTATAATTATCATTTTAATGGCCGCACTGAGTGAACGTACACCATAATTTACTTAACCGTTTACCTATTGTTAGGCATTTAGTTACTTCCACTTATCACTCCTTGGGCTGGAAGGAACATTTTTATATAAGCTATTAATTTAAAGCAGCACGCAGAGATGACTCTCCATCACTAATCTAAAAATACAGGGTTTATATATTTACAACTCACATTTGATTATGCACTTTAATTTGAGGGTAATTAAGACATTTACATTCCAAACACTCCTCCACACCCCCAGCTCTCCCCGAGCCAGACGGGCTCAAGCGTGCCTCGCCACCTTCACCTCAAGACGACACAGTCCGATGACTTCCCAAACACAATTTTCTTATGAAAAATAAACTTTATGAACTCCTGCTGCTTTGGGACCGAGAGATTAACTCCAAGACCCAGAGCCCATGCTCCTCAGAGGTGACATAGCCAAGGCGAGCCATCGCTGAAAATGCCACTGTGGCCTCAGGAGGACCGCAACACTCCGGGTGGCCCTCACGGGCCCGAGTGTGTGCTCGGGGCCAGGTTTATTCCTGGGAACTACCTGCAGGTTCTCCGCATAACCCGCGCCCACATGCCTTGCGACAAACAGGCCAAGGAAGTCGCTGAGAGGAGGTCCAGCCGTTGGCTGCTTTCTGAAGTTCATTGCAGGGCACTCACTTTAGAGGCTCCAGGTTTGCCTGGGCAGGACAGCAGGTCAATGCCCGGGATTTAGAGGGATGCAGGGTGGGGCCCTTGAGCTGTGGGACCCTCGGCAAATTAGGAAAGAAAAAAAAATCTGGAGCCTCAATTTCTCTATCTGCAGCTTGAGGATAGTAAGAGTGCCTCCCCTGGGAGGCCGTCCTGAGGGTCAAGGAGAAAATCCAAGTGAAGTGCAGAGAATGTTAGCATCTGTTTAGAAGCAGGAGGACATGTGGACTGCACGCTGACCTCGCACCGTGCTGGGTGCACACTCGTGCGCTGAATGAACGAAGGGATGATGAATGAATACAATGTGCCAGAAGCCTCGATTTATGGAATGTCTTCTCTGGAACACCTGATGTCCTTTCACGACCAAACCGTTTCCTTAACCATCACTACCAGCCTGAGCACCGCCCCCCCCCCCACCAATAAACAGTAAGTGAACCCCCCAGAAAGGTGTAACCATTTAATATGAAAGTAATTCTCAGTGTCCAGGAAAATTCCATCCTAAAGCTTTAGAGTAAATGCCACCCAGCCATCAAAAGGTGTGCAGATCTCCATCTGAGGTCCAAATAAGTCAACAACAAGAATTCCTTGATGTCTTTTCTTATCGGTGAGATTAAGACAATTCCATTTCTAGTTAAAAACGAATTCATCAACAAACGACCCTGAGCAAAAGCATCTGAAGTATCACCATCACTTTTACTAATAAGAAAATGATTTTTATATACTCAGCAACTCCCTGTAAAACAGAGAGGAGCTTGGAGTTGTTTATTATTATTATTTTGCCACTGGCAATTAATTTTTCTGATTTGTTTTATTAGTTTGATGGTTGGGTCCAAGATTCAGAATATCTTTCCAAACCAGTGGACGGATGTAAGAAAATTATTTCGGTGCAGTTCCTGGCAAATCGCGATGATGAATAGCATGGTAGGACAAACTTATTCAGACACACATTTTTCAGTAGTGGCAGGGAAAAGGCTGAAACATTACTAGTAAATTGCTTTTTGTAAAAATGCTCTCCCTTTCAAATTTTCCCTGGGAGGAAGGTCTTCTGCAGAATGATGGGACAATACAGTCTGACACAGCTGGACAACAAAGGCAGCTCAAGAATGACTACGAGATAAGACTGAGGGTTAAGATTTAATTTTCTCATTAGACCCCCATGTCCCCCATACCTTCCCCACACCAAGTCCTTTTGTGTGCATCATTCTAACCTGTTGGGATAAGTGTCTGTAAAAGATCTACATTATCTCTCCTTAGCAGGCTTCTCGATCCCACCCGCCATCCAGAATCTTGTCTTCCCAACACAGAGCCAGGGTATGATGCGGCTCCGGTCTGTTCCCTTCCTGTAATGCTCTCTCCAAAACCGCCCAGTGTTTCAAGTGTCAAATTACAAAGGCCTCCAGATATCCTCAGTGCCCAGTAAAGCCTAACAGCCAAAGAAGGCTTATTCTCTGTCTTCTCCAGACTACCTAGGAGAGCGACTGTTTGGGGGTAATTCTATTGTCAGAGGAAACACAGATGTGGCAGTGGCACGAGGGTGTGGCTCCCTCCTAGCTAGGCATAGAGCTGGGTCATTTCCAGATTAGCCCTTCGAAACAGGCACCTTCCAGAACACCCTTCCCCCACCCCGGGAGCCGGGACATTGCCATCTGTTCTCGGCCATTCACCTTGCTGGAAGGAAGGCCCTTCCCTTGCGGGGACACACTCCAGCCATCGAAGGGGGACGGTCTAATGTGGTGGTTCTTACCTGGGGGCGGCTGTGTCCCCCTCTCCCCAGGTCACTGGCGCACAGGGAAGGTGCTCCTGTCTAATGGGCAGCAGCTGGGATGCTATTGAACATTTCTACGTGCGCAGAAGAGCACCCCCACCAAAGAGTCATCCGGCCCCAAATGCCAGGCGTCCCAAGGCTGAGAAACCCTGGTCCGACCTAAAGCAACTTCGGCAGAGCTCACTTCTGCTGCCCTCCAACGTGACTGCCGGTTCATCCTCATGGCATAAGTGATGACATAATTAAGTTCTCTCTAAGCCTTCTGTTCAGTAACTCTAGCGGAGACCTGCAAAGTGCCAGGGCCAGTTTGCAGAGTCCCCAGGCTGCAAGGAGCGGCAGTTCTAGAACACGCTCAAATGGGGGCTCTGGGCTTCTCCCCACTTTTTGCCTTCACCGGACCATCATGCCCAGTGTCGTGCACTCCTACCCCGATAAGAATTAAGGATGTGGGGAGGTGCCTCTCTGTTGGACACCTGAGGTTATGGGAAACAGCATGAACTCAGACATCAGGGAGATCAGGATCCTGCTCCTGCCTGTATGTCCGTCCTACTTGCTGTGTGACATTAACAAGTAACATAACCTCTCTGAACCCCACTTTCCTCCTTGAAATGGACCACACGGCACTAAAGGTGTTAGGTATAGTCTACACGCATCAGCGGAGCCCCGGCGGCCCATACACTCACCCAGCTCCTGTAACATTTCCAGAAAAGTGCTCCTGGAGGTTTCAGTATCCGGTTCATGGGCTCCCCCACCCCGGACAGCCCGAAGGGCCTGTTGGCGCGTGCACTGGGCAGTGCAGCCTGGGCCCCCTTCTTGTTCATCCGGCTCACGTCTGTGACCTTGCCTCTCTGGACGTGCTGCTCTAAGGCCAGGGCCCTGTATACCCCGGTCCCTCCCATCTGACTGTTTTCTTCCAGAGCGCTAACTCACAAACAACATAACTATTTTCTTCCTTTAAGTTCGGCCCTCAAGAAGATTCTTCCACGTGCAATGAGCAGCTGTGAATCTGCCTGATACAGTGAAGGCACTTACCCCACTGGTATTCCCCAGAGGGATCATCGGCCACCTGCACCTTTTTAGATGCATTTAATAATTCAGCCCAAGATGAATTTGCATGATTAACATAAAGCCTTGTGATTTTATTTTCTTTCGGGATTCAAATACTGAAACAACCACCATTGTTTTCGTTTTCAGAGGTTGGGATCAAAACACAAAACTTGATTCTAGAATGAATAATTTCTTTTTTTTTTTTTTAATGTTTTTTTCAAATACCACTCTCCATAGAATCAAAGAACAGGGCTGCTAACACGGTCTTTATCGATGCAGGGGAACCCATGTTCTTTCTAGGGTTAGCGTTAACCCATTAGAAGCAAGCCACACCGCAAAGATTAACCGTTTCTGGTGTTCCCATAGCAGTGTGCCCGTTGTCCCATGGCGCCCGTGTTGGCAAAGACAGACAAAGAGGTTTATTTCCCTCCTTCATCGTAGGGCGCTCCACATGGATCTCTCTGATCAGGACCTAGACTCCCCAATAAGAAAACACCAATTCTCCCGGATTCCAGTAATAGATTAATCGCGTCATCCTCAAAAAACTAGTAAAAGCCCAAACCGAATAAGATGCATTTGGAAAGCCATCTGCCTATGAAGTGGAGGCGTGTATGCAAAATGATAATTTGAAGGCAGAAGAGGCAGCATCGTTGGGTTTCTTGATGAATATAGTAAAACAGGTTTGTCTAATGGGGAAACATGCATTACTATCAAAAGAAACGAGTGTATCCCACATGGAAAAGCAGGCAGGCTTTAATATCGGAGAAGCATCTCAAGCTGTGCCTGCCAGCGATTCTCCGCCTGTCTGATTTTCCTTAACAGAAAGGCCAACCTCACCTGTTTAAAAGTAATTAGGAAGCAGGCGGTAGCGAGGTGAGCTAGGAGCTGTGTGTGCCTGTGCTCGCGTGTGTGTTTCCGTCCCACTGACGCCTGTGTTGATGTTTCTGAACGCAGGAATCATGGTCAGTAAGGAAACCGGCAAATGCGTACTCACGACGTCAGAGAGCGAAGTCGAACCTGCCGCCTGCCTGGCCCTGGAGATGAGATACGCCCTGGATCCCAACCGGCAGATTAAGAAGCGGAATAAAGCCCTGCAGGTGCGCTTTAAGGATATCTGCGAGGCACAGAATGAGCAGAGGGACTCACGGCTCGCGGCGGGACAGCCCGGCGAGAAGCGGGAGGCGAAGCCCGTGTCCTACAGAGCAGCCTACCGCAAATACATGACCGTGCCCGCGCGGAGGGCCATCCCCAATGTCACCAAGAGCACAGGCGTGCAGACCTCGCCGGACCTGAAAAAGTGTTACCAGACCTTCCCCCTGGACCGCAAAAAGGGGAATCTCAAAAGCATCCCGGCTGCGGATGCCTTTAAAAGTCAAAACAACGGGTTTGTGGCGGAGAAGCAGGAGGAAGGGGCGGGGGAGGAGGCCCGGCCCTGGGGTGCCGGCCGGGTGCACAAGACGGCGGCCTCGGTTTCCCATTCCGATGAACACGTGAATGAGCTGGACCAGCCTGCCGGGCTCAACTGCGCAGAGCCAGCCGAAAACCCTGATGCGCCCGGCTGCCGAGAGGAGCCTCTCCAAAACTCCGCTCGGCCTTCCTCCCGGGAGCCCGACCACCAGCTGCACGGCAGAGCGAAGCACGGCAGGGCGACCCCGGACACGGAGGAAGCCGCTCCGCCGGCCCACGGGACGGTGTTCAAAACGGAGGTGGCCGCCGTTTATGCACCTGCCCCCGGCGCGAAGGCCCTCGAGGCCGCCTTGTCAAACTCTGCCACCGCGAGCGAGTGGCCCCTGTGCCCGGCGGCCGACCAGGAGCGGGGGAGAGCCTCGCGTCTCAACGGGCTCCAGGGACCCGCGGCGGCCCGCTCGCCCCCGATGCAGTGCCTGTCCCCCGAATGCAGCGGGCGGCCCACGCAGACCCGGGCCCCGCCGGGCGAGGACGGCCAGCCTTGCGCCGTGGCGGCCGCTGCGGGTGGAGAATCCCGACAAATCGTGCCTCACACGGAAGTCGTCGACCTGAAAGCACAGCTCCAGGTGATGGAGGACCTGATCAGCTCAAGCCAGGAAACCATCAAAGTGCTCTTGGGGGTCATTCAGGAGCTGGAGAAAGGAGAGGCCCACCGGGAAGGGTATGTATGCCCACGTTTCCCCCGAAGCCATGCGGGCTCATCCCCCCGCGCCCAGCCCACCCAGGGTCCCTCGGTAGCCTCCAAGGCCCAGATCCTTAGTGAGACTGACATTTCCGCATTTCTGCGGAAAGGCGATAGCCTGAGGCTGGCGTGAGCTCAGAGGGGCCCCGAGGTTATTGTACGATGCCAGACATCACTGCGTACTCGCCGTGAAGATTTATTTGACGGTTGGCGTTCAGGTGCTTGGCCTGGAATTCAAACCATGTGCCGATAGTTTGAATGAATGAATTGTTGGGTCTTTCTGTTGTGTGCCTTACGATGAAAGGTTGATGACACTGAGGACGTCTCACAGGGTAGGCCAGTCCAAATTCTCTAAATCAGAAGCTCCTCGCCTCATAGGAATCGGGTTATGGTAGAGAACAGAACTGAGGTGGCATTCTGCAAAGCAAATGCTGACTTGGTTATATTAAATCATTGGAAGAACATTGATATTTAGGGCTAGGGTTTCCCACAATAGGGGAGATGTCTCTCTGTCCTTGTGAGGAGCTCCTAGAGGCAATGCCCACCCTCGGGCAAGCCCTGTGTGTCACGAGGAGACGTGCCTTTCCCCGAGTGGTCTTGTGCGTGCAGTTTCACCCTAGGGGGAACCAGACCCAGTTAGCAGCCCGAGCTGTCAGGCATTGACATCAGATTGCTGAACTTTGTTCCCCATCTTTTGAAACTGTGCAGCAGCAAACTTAAATGACCTAACGATAGGATGCTAGTCTTGAGCCCTTAGCTAGGAAGGCTCGTATGGGTCTGGCAGCGGGCTGTGCTGAAACAAAAGTTCCATGCTTCTCGAAACGGTGCCCACGGCTTACCAGCCTTTGTCTTCACTGCCGGGCTTTCTCTTTCCCGTTTCCCCCTGACACCGTCTGGATTCCCTCCGGGCAATGGTCTGGAGGTGGGATCGGAGTACCCCCACCCCCACCCCTGCGGCCCCCACCCCGGGTCGAGTGAGCTAGTAGCCAGTGTGAAGGTAAGCCAAGAAATGTACCGTCAGGGCACAAACCACGCGGTGCCCGGTTTCCTCAAGAGGATTGCTGTGGTTTAGTTATAGCGTTTGCGGACCACAGACAATGTGGAGGACACAGTCTGTGCGTCCCAGGGCAGCAGGTGAGGCTTAAGCCCTGGGCCCGGAGGCTGGCTTCTCCCGCTTAGCACAGGTGGCTCATCCAGTAGGGAGCAGATTCTCAATAACCCCACCCCCTCATACAAAGTACCGTTTGCAGTCGATGGTATTAAGCTGCTAGGCAGTCATAAAATAATCTAACAGGAGATTAGCAGGAGCCTAAGGTTGCAGAATGTTTTCAAAGGGCCTTTTTCAGTCGTGGGTTTACATCTCCATTTTCATCCCATTTCAGTCATTTAGGCTTGACTCCGTGCCCAGCCAAAAAAGCAGCACATTAAGGTGGTTCTGCAAGGGGTCTGTCGATCGGTAGACCACATTCCCACCGAAGAATTAAAAGCCCAAACGGGCCCCGATCACTGCCTTTGAGGCAGCTTGGAGTGACTGAAACCGGACAGCAAAACAGGAAGAATCCAACATCACTAGTTGGGGGAGGGAGAAGAGTCACCAAATGGTGTAAAGCCAAATGCATATGCTAATGTGTCCGCTCGCGAGGGTATGTGCCGAACGAAAAACTGCCGAGGCTGAACAGCCACGAACACCCCACGAAAGGAGAACCACGTTATACATGTAGGCTCCACACACTATCAGAACAAGTGTGGACACTGGTTGTAAATGGGATCCTCTGAGTTCCCGTCAGTGCTGTCGGTCTACAGAGCCGTGCACTTAAGAAGGCACCTCGAGGTGGGAATTAGGAGTCTGAGGACCTGGGGCATGGACTGCCTTGTTTCTCTCTGTGCCTTGTTTCTTCACCTGGGAGTTGGGAATCATCACACATCCTGCAGATGGAGGGGACAGGATGATACGGGGCGACCTTCTAATGCGGTTCGCCCAGTGCCGGGCGCATCTGAATGGGACTGATTGGTCTTGCTGGGCAGAGGTGTTGGAGAACACTTGGCAGTCCCACATCTGAGTGCAGTGTGATGAATGTGCCCTCCACACTCTCCGCACACAGGCTGCCATCAATATTCTTCCTACAAGCCCTGAGCTGCTCTGTCCAATACAGTACCCAGCAGCCACATGTGGCTATTGAAATTCAAACTCAAGTTAATTACAATTGTAAATTCAGTTCTTCGGTTGCATTGGCAACACGGCAGGTGCTCAAGAGCCACGTGCACAGACTGGCTCCTGCACAGGACACGGGGCACTGCCATCGTCCCCAAAAGTCCGTCAGTCCGTCACCCCAGTATCCCCCACACGGGGCACAGTGCTGGGCTCCTAACCGTGTGAGCGCTGGGCCCCGCAGATCAAGGGAAAGGGTGACCTGACTTTAAAATCAATGCCCAGTCTGGCCGCTGCCTGTGCAGCACAAGCTCACTGCAGGAAGGCAGTTCTGTATCCTGGTGAATTCCCACATCTCTTCCAGATCCTTCATTTCCAAACCTGTGTCTCTGAGTCCTCTGGACTCAGGTAACAATGAATCAAGTGCTTTCAAACTCCAAGGCCACCCTGAGAGTGGCCCTCTTCCCCATGCCCATGGTCATTAATTTGGCCCAGACTCAAATTTCCATCACTCTTTTGTATGCCAGAATCTGAGACATTGGCAGCCTCACAGGTGGACAGAGCAGGGTTCTTGTCCACCCCTCTCCCGGGTATCTGGGTCCAGCGCAGAGTGGGAGGATGTAAGACAGGTCTGCTGGCACCTCTTTAACAGCTGGTTCCGGGGGTAGTAGCATTTGTTGATTTCCACGGCGTCAATATTGCTACTGTGGCCAGTTGCGACCAGCTGACAAAATCCTGACAATTTCACATTCTGCTCCTCTGAGCACCAGACCAGTCCTCTGAAGGGCATGCGCCAGGATCGTCACTTTAAAGGAGGAATTCACAGGACTTACTTTATGTCCTCAACCTAAGCCAGGGAAGAGGAGTTACCATTGCACCTCATGGTAAAAAATGAAAACTCAGTCTACTTTATGTAGATTATTATATACTCACTGCATAATAACCTGACAGAGAGTTCCGTGGCCAAGTTAAAATATCAGTAGAGTTTTCCTTGGGAAATAGTCTAGCGTTTATAAAGTCATCGATAGTGGAGAAGACCCAGAAGCTGGGTAAAATCAATTTCTCTGTCCACCTTCCACCCCCAAATGAAGCACGGGCAGCCTGCTTTGTAAAGAATTTCCCTGCAGCAGGAGAAAGCTGGGTGAGGACAGGCAGCTTATGTGCACCTCAGAGCCCACGACTTTGAATCCCAGTGGCAAGTTCTGCCTCTAAACCTGCCCCTCACAGTGAGGCCACGGGCTTGCCCTGGTGTACGATGTTAGGACAGAGCCAGGGAAGAGCCAGGACTCTTGAAACGTGGCCAGTGGCCAACTTCCATCTCTCGAAGTACCCTGAATGTGTGACCTTTTTAGTAGGACTTCTTTTCACTAGTGAGCGGTTCACACAAGCTCGTTGAAGCCGTTCCTCTGGGCATGGGGATGCCTGTGTCTCCAACTCAACCGCATTCAGTAGTTTCCAAATTATTTTCCATGAGACTCATTAATCTCATCTGCTTACGGAGATTTCCAAAAGGTCTCGCAGAGCGTTCTCAGCTTAGGGAAGTTACTTAATCTCAGGCAGCTTCCATTTACATCTTCTACCACAGGCTTCTAGAAGCATAAGGACGGTGTCTGCAAAGCTAGGAGCAGACACCAACGCACGGCGGGCACTGAGGAGCGGACACGCCCTAATATGAGCATTTCAGAGGACGCGTTCCATAAGCGGGTAGCTGTGAAAAAAGTATTCAGAATCACGCCTTTTAGTCCCTGTCAAATTGCTGGGGCAGTTCACTGAAATCGCTCGCTTTATGCAGTTACGGGCGGGATGTGGTCACTCTGCTTGGATGAATGCCAAGAATTATTCTGCTTATTTCAGAGCTCTCAGTATTATTCTGGTCTCTTCCCAGGGAGTTCAGGGTCACACAGACTGCCTCAGTAAGCCGTTAATGTAGTCGTTGAAGGCTGAACCAGGCAAACGGGCACTGAGTCTAAAATTCTCAACTACTTCTAACAGTCGTGATTACCCACAGCAGCTGTGGGCTGCTGGGCAGGGGCCCCTGGGACCCACGGGCTGTGGGTCCCAAGTGCTCACAGCGTGCGCTCCCCAGCCACTGTGGTGGGCACTCCACAGGGAGACGGTTATTTACTTCCAAGTCTGTACCCCACACGTTTAGTGTCTTCATGGGTTCAATGGCCAGTGACAGTCTAATGATACTCTGCTATTCAGAGAAGACCCGAAAACGACATGAGGGGCTGTATTTGTGCTGTCAAGCATGAGGGCAGGATCTGTGTTTCCCCGAAGTTAAGTAGGTTCTTTCGCTGGTCACAAGTGTCCCAACATCACCTGGGTGTCACCTGCAGGCCTGGGTGTTGGGGGGGGGGTGGCTGGAGAATGGGGTCACAGCAGAATCCAGGCGACGCTGGGCCCTCAGATGTGATGGATGGACAGAGACGAAATCTTGAAGCCCCCTGAAGCATCTGTACTGAGTCAGAGCGAATGTGGGACCCTCCCTGAAAATGAGAAAATCCTAAATAACAAACCAGCCCAAGGGGTCCGGCAGTTTGCAGGAAGGGCCGTGAACCCAGTGACTGCTCCCGGGGTCCTGTCCATCCTGTTCAACCTCACCGAGAAAGAGTACTTCTCTGTGACGTGAGGTGCCGGGGGCACGCGCACACACACACACACGGGGGGAGAGCAAAGAAAAGTAAGCCAAGGGAATCCCCCTGAGATCAGGGCCCTTTGAGGGCAAGTGCTCACAGCAGCTTTGAAGACAAAGGAAGTAGAAATAAAGACCTGAGGGCGGGAACAAGTTAATGCAAACCCAGCGTGGAATCCTGTGTGGTTTGCTCAGCTCTGTTTTCTTTTAATCACTAAAGCAAGGCGGCCGGCCACACACCGGGTGAGAGTATGTGCAGATACTCATGTCTAGGGGAGAGAAAAAAAAAATCAGGCTTTCGGGATCTATGTTTATTTGAAGACCTCAGAGTCACCTTTCGACGTGGCACGTTTTTCCTACAAAGGGCCAGATAGTAAATATTTTCGACTTTGATGATTCAGCTTTGCCACTGTATCATGAAAACAGTCACAGACAAGAGGTGTCCACACGAGCGTGGCTGTGTCCCCGTGAAACGATACACAGAAACACGCAGTAGCCAGATTGGGGCCATTAGCAGAGTTTGCCGACTTGTGCCACGTGGTCTTGTAAATGGAGGGACCACATTTACTCAACTGGAAGCCAGGTCAGTAGATGGGTACGGGACAGTCCCAGGTGTGTGACTGCCAGACAGGTGTAGCGTTCACTCGCATGTTCGGAAGGCCTATACATACGGGAGTCTCCCACGTGTTGAGTCCTGTGCCAGGCAAGGAGGGCATACAAGTCGAATGAAGCGTTCCCAGCTCACTGGCGGCCAGTTTGTTCAAGCCTACGCCTGTTTGTCGGCCCATACGACCTTCAGAATTCTGCTTGTGAGCCCCGCGTGTGTGTCTGTTATCCACACATATGTCATTTGTGTGTATCACACATACACGACAGCATTTCTTTAAGACCTGGGAAAGGTCTCACTCCCCTCCTCGTAGCAGGAATAAGAGGTCATTACAGCACACAGTTGTGCCCCGTGACTTGCTTCCACCTAGAGACTGATGCTAGATGGACAGAAGTGATACAGTCGTTTTATCTTATGTCCCTATATTGACAGATCACTCAGAACCAGGCACCCTTCAGAAGGACTTGTCAGGGGATGAGAAATCTCTCTGAATTTGCTTTCATTATCCATGCCCAAACAGAATAAATACTGCACCACAGTTACAGTGGGAGCATAAGGGGGCAGTTTAAGTCACAGAGCAGAAAGAACCAACGTGGAAATCTGTGCGCCACTGCGGCAGGCAGGGCATGAACGCGGGACTCGCCAAGGTCTCGGTGTGAGATTCTGTGAACTTCCCAGAGCCCCACTCCAAGAGGCGAGGGAAGAGCTGGGCCTTCCACCGGGTTGGAACGGCCACATTTGGAAGAGAGCAGGTGGGTGGCATCATGGTTCCACAAACGATGCTTGTGGGTCCCCTCTGGAATGAATGCCGTGGGCCACCTTCCCAGAGGTCTGGCACGATGCATCACAGAGAAGCGGGGAGCTGTGAGCACCAAGGAAAAGCAGCACCCAGCGCAGAGATCAGGAGCAGAAAGGTCCTTATTCCCTGCCAGACGCCCCCCGTCCCTCTGCACTCCCTGCTTGAACGGGATGAAAATGTCAGCACTTCACTTTCTAATGCTCTCGATAAGTCCGTTTCGGTGCCTCTGCACACGTGTCCTATCCCAAACATTGCAGCCAGCCGACTGAGGTCTGCCTCCTGCTCCCTTCGTTTTTCCATTTTCCGGGAAGGAGAGCGGGGTGGGACGACCAGGGCCCTGCAGGCAGCCAGTTCTGAGTCGGCAACTTTGCTCTGCCCCTCTCTCCCCTGGCTGTGCTTAGGCACGGCTGTTAACCTCTCCGAACCTCAGCCTCTCACTCTCTAAAAGAGGGCTAAGACTACCTGCTTGGGGGCTGCTTTTGCAGATTAAACGAAATACGGAGGACAAGGCTCTCAATCCAGGACTCGGTTAGCAGTCAGTAAAAGTTCCGTCCCCTCCTTGCTTTGTTACTACTGAGAAGCACCCTTCCAAGTGCCAACATGCGGAGAGGTTAGGTAAGCAAGGCACCTTCAGAGAGCTTCTCCTGCTTTATTATACAGGCTGGTTTATTTCTGAAGGTGAGGAGGGGTGGAGGGTTACCAGGGGCGACCTCAGCTCTGTACTCATTTTCGGAGAAGTGCACAGACCAAGCGGAATTGGGGTCACGGACAGGCGGGGTTTGGAGTCGGGAAACACGGGCTGGTCCTAGCTCATCCTGGCCTGGCCTCTCTCAGATACATGTTCCCCTGTAAGGGAAGGACAGTCAAGATGAGACAGGGGCCCTCACGGCTCCTTTCTGCTCTAAGAACAAATCCTCCTGGGAGGCCAAAGAACAACCTAATTTCAGCCACTGCCCGAAAATACATATAAAAGTTTACAGAGGGAGACAATCAGGCAACACAACCCTCTCTGCAGACGTCCTTCAATAAATGCGTCCAGGGAGCCCAAAGTCGTAATTTGTCCCTGACACTTCATTCCTTCTTCACCTGCTACAGATGCTGGAATTGGCTTCTGTCCTTTTCAGCTGCAATCCTTTGAACAGATTTCAGGAAAAAAACCTTTGTTTTCTTTTTCTGTTGCATCTAATGGCTTTTATAAATGTGTGATCAGATATTCAAGTTGAAAGCCTCAAGTATACGTTCTGTTTTACGATTCTGCAATCGAAGGCACACATCATGTTCTAACCAGCAGTCCCTTCGCCTAATGCACGGGGCCATGGTGAGTCTTTTCTGCGGCTTATATAACTTTGTAAACACTTTTTTTAAGTTCTTGAAAAATAATAAGGCTTTCCAGCCTTAATACGAGAAATGAAGCAAATAGATTTGTAAGAATATAAAACACATTCCAGATTCTTGCTTTGGGCTTCACGTAGGTATCACACGTACTTGAAAATGTAATTTAAATAATCTTCCTGTGCAGAATGCCAAAACAGATTTCAAATACCTCCCCGGCCTTTCAAGTTGGTAGGTGAATAAACGCCTCACCACCGAGCTACCCGGCAATCCAGACACCCCATTTGCAGATAAAATGAGCAATTCAAGGCATGACATGAACGTTTATGGAATTTATGGGTTTGTGTCCCAGAATTCAGGTGTTTTTTTTTTTTTTCCAAGAGATGAAATACAAGTTCTAGTTTTCAAATACTTTTTAAAATCCCATATAATTTCTGCTGAGCTCTGCAAAAATGGCTCGAGCTCTGTTGCCCACTGGGTCTGTATGACAATTCGGTGAAGTGAGTGTCTCTGGGCCGAGCCACTCTAAAGCCCAGCTGTTCTGAGCACCTCCAACAATGAGAGCGTTCTGCATTGTTTCATTTAATCCTCAAAATAACACTGAAGGTAGAAATTATCTGCACCAGAAAACTAAAGCTTGGCTATGCTAGGAAACATCCCCGAGGTCAGAAGGCTGGTGAGGATTGGCAAAGGCAGACTTCCCATCTAGACCTGCCTGGCCCGGGCACCCACTCTCTCACCCTCTAAAAATAGGCAACCTCACATATCCGCCCAGAGTTAAGAAGCAGGCATTTTTGGTGCGACTATAAATCTGCATTCTTCCTTCTACTTCAAAGGCACGAAGAGGCTCTTGTGCCCAGAGCTGGTGAGGTCTATGCAAACCTAGGTTCTGGAGAGAGTATGCTTCTAATGCAGCTTTTAAAGGGATCCCAGTACTGAAGTATGTTTTTAAGGATTCAAGCTCAGTTAAGAGGAATGTCCTCTGTGAAGTAATTTCAAAAGAACCAAAGCCATTGATCTTGAGGGACCTGAATGCCAAGCACAAAATCTATCCTTAAGCAACCTTCCTGGGGAAAACACTTCAAGACCTTCAAGTACCATGTCTCACGTTAGTGACGCACTAAAAGTGACCACCACGTGCCCCGCTGGCTCCTCTACGTTCCTCAAATGTGAAGGACTTCCTCAAAAGTTCATGTGAACAAGTTGAGGAAAGCATGCAGTGCAACCAAAGTAAGCACGCATGTATTTTGAAGGCCGGATTTGAAAGGACGTTTCTGAGAATCGAGTTCCTAGATACCGAAACATAGAGTAAATGTTTCCTATCAGTATCTCATTGGTTACAGCACCAGACTATCTCCCCAGATAAAAGTCTCATAATGGGACATCAAGAATGTTATAAATGATGGCACCAGAATTTAAAGATTTTAATCTTCAACTGCAAGAGCTCTGAAGCCGTTGTTTAAAAAGTCAGTCCAAGGTCAGACTTTTGAAACAATGGCCAAACGCTTCACAAAGCCTAAGTTCTGATTTCAATTGAGCCAAACTCCTCTAAAAAAATAAAACAAAGCAAAATAAAATAAAATAAAATACATCAAAAGAAATTGTCACTCAAAACTAAAGGACTCTGTGGATATTTACCAGCAGAACCAAGAGCAAATGCACATTGTCTTCAGATTAAAACCCCTGTAAGTCAGACTTCGGGTACCCACGGTACTTGTGCCAGAGAAAAATGGCAAAGCCAGAGCCAGCTTTGCTTTTAATACAACATACCCAGACCCCTATCCTCATTCTAGTGGGGTAGCCAGTGCCACCACAATTCGTGTTCATTAATTTTCGATAAATTATAGCTTAAGCTTTATCTGTCTTCCAGGAAAACAAGTTAATCAGCTCGGCCTCAGCTCAGCCCTAAAAAGTTGTTTTCCTTATGAATAAGCTACTCCTGGTGCCCTTTGGGGCAAGTGACTTTTTTCTCACCACGGCTCTCATTTTGCAACTTAGGGACGTACGAAAGAAGACGCAAGCTTTGCCCTGGTGGTAACATTACCAGCCAGTCCACACACAAAATGATAATTACTATCTTCTCCAATTCCTGCCTATTATGATTTTATATTAGGGAAAAGTGATTTTAAAACTCTCAAGAGGGAAGTTCTGCTCTAATAATAGTGTTTATCTCGGTGTCTGTCTCTGTCCGAATCTGACAGTAATAATAACATACGTGCAATAATAATAATATATTCTGGTTGCTTATCGTGCCCGGCTCTGTGTCAAGGGAAGCAAGCAGGGAGTTGAGGCAGAGCCGTAGGGAGACACAAAGACAACAGTAAGCACTGCTGCAGGTGAGGCAGAGGGCAAGGGACAGCAGCTGGCTCCCACGGACCCCCACGTGCTTGACGTGTTGCACGAGCAGCCATGCTCTTCCGCTGACCACCATTTTGCTTTGCTTTATAACAAAAACAAGCATGACGAGCTTCCCTAAGAGCCAGAGCCCCCCGGGAATTATGGAGTCACCACATTTGGGGAGCTGCCAGGCCAATAAAATTTAATGTGTCAACACCCTATAAAGAAAACAACGGCATTCATTATTAAGAAGGTGTTTGTTTCTCACTGAAACTTGTTCTCCAGGGTTGCTTCTGGGATAAAGGAATGACATTTCCCAGGGACGAGGAGGGGGCTGGCTGAGGTACGGACTGAGCCACATATTTTAATACCGGGGTGTGGGAAGCAGAAGATGACTGACCTTTTCCACTTGCCGGAGAAATTTAAGATGGGATAACGTTAATACTTGGAGACAGATGTTCTCACCTGATCCAGCTGGGAACATCGCAAAGCAGACCGTCCTATTTTCCATTCCAGAAGCACAAGTGTCTGATGTCAGTTAACCCAGCCGGGTACTCACACAGATGCTTCATTCATTCACTCATTCACTCCTTCATTCACGCCTTCATTCACTCGTTTTCTCATTCATTATTCAAAAAATATCTCTTGAGCATCCACTACACTTCACACACCAATGTGAGCCATGAATGTCCATCAGGGAACAAACAGACAAAAATCCCTGCCCTCATGGTGCTGACATTATCATGGGGGGTACAGACTGCAAGCAAACTAAGAACTAAAACGTGTGGCATGTTCAACAGCGGTGAGTATTGCGGAAATGCCAAAAGCAGAGAAGAGAGATCTCATGCCCATTTTGAGGAGTCATGAAAGAAACAGATATTTATGATGTATACCTCACCCTCCTCCATGGAGAGCGCTGGGCCAGGATTGGGAACTTGAACCTGTGGCCCCCAAGATGCTGTCAGTCACCGGGGACAGAGACACCTGATCACATCATCAAAATCCACTGAAAAATGGTCTGCGGCCTCACAGGGTGCTGGGAATCTGCCAGAAGACATGCTGTCTGTGAGGGAACAGAGCATCTGGGCCAGAACAAGGATGTACGTTTCAGTGAGCACAGAAACTGTCTCCAGAAATAGTGGGATTTCTCAAAGTTCTACAACTCTACTTGGTCACCATACAAGCAGCTCCTTCACAGTGGAAACACGTGTCCTTGAGACTTGAAGTGTCTTGAGGGCAAGGACTATGTTTTATTCACCCAGGCAACTGCTTCTCAGAAAAAAGCCATGCACCAAGCTGGCGCTCAGACAGCAGCTGATGAACTGTGCACATCACATGCAACCGTGCTGAAAGCCAGTCGGTTGTTCTGGCTAATCTAGAGCCAAGTCTTTTAAGGTCTCATAATTAGAACATGAAGAGGAGATCACCAGGACTACCGATGTGTCTAATAAGGTGACTTGGGGCTTGCATGTGGGGCTAGTTCTTTAAGGGTCAACATCTCAATTCCTGGCTCTGGGAGAACAGATTAATAGCAACTTTGAGAACTCTACCCTCCAGTAGAAAAAAATTAAGGTGAAGACAAACGGGAGGAAGAAAGAACTACTTCAATCTATGAATGGACTGTAAACCATCATTTCTAATTAATTGGTTTGCTCTCAGCACACTTTGCAACAAGCCAAAATTAGAGGTGGTGTTAGGGTTCCCAGGCTAGCCCTCAAACTTTGTTTCAGCTGTACTGAGGCTCAACTAAAGAGGGCTACAAAGTCTAACCATCGTGTTGGTAATAGGATATTCCTTCTCCGTTCTAACATGAAAGCCCAAAAATAGATCTCCCTTAGGGGAGTCAGCCAGGACAACTCTATTTTTTATACAGGGTTTGTTTGGAACATGCACATTCACATTCAGGAGGATCACATGAGACTATACGGAAAAGAAGTTTGATGTACTTCAATGTCAATAAGAGCTATTTTCTCCAAAACAGAAGTCCTAGATGAACAGAGGAAACCAGTAGTTAATGGGATCGGCCTTATTGCCTGACCTAATATCTACAGGCAAAAGGGCAGGAAAGGAAAGAAACCAGGGTTATATAATAAGCAATGACTGCTGGTTAGAATTCTGAAAACACAAATAATTCAGTAATTATACCAAAGCAATTCTAATGCAGTCTGCCCTATACCATATTCAAGATACTGAACAGAAAACTGAGTTTTTTTATTTACACGTCAGGTACGAGCCGCTATACTTCACTGGACCTGAGATCAAGCCAACCCTCATAGATCTACGGAGTCAAAGTGACCTTCCCAATTAATTTCCTGATGTGTTCTTCCATTCCTCGTTCCATGTAGCCACAAACGTTTATTGCCACCTCTCCTGCGACTGGCATGCAGGCTGTTGGCTGGGCAAACAAAGAAAAGTACGAGGCTCACCGAGACAATACTGAATGGTAGCTGTTGTGGCAGAGGAAAGGTAAGGGGGCTGCCCGAAGGCACCCGAGGCACAGTTGTAGGCTGCTCCTGCAGAATCTAAGAAGGCTTCAGACCAGCCAGCCCTTTTGGACACCCAGCGGGACACAGGGGTCCCGCTAAGATTTGGAGTCACTTATTTCGCATTCTTTAAAACACAACCTCACTTTCTAAAAGACACAAAATGCTTAGCCGGATGGGGATCCCAGGCCACTAGTGAGCACAGGACTGCCACTGGCTAGCAGCTAGCTCCCATCAGTTTCTGGGGAAAAGGGAACCGGTCATAACATCGCCAGGGAAAGCTGGTTCTGCCTCCTATTGATCAACGAATGACCTTGGGGGTTTGTGAGGGCAATCGACTTTGCATTGTTTAGCAAACTTTAAGTGGATGCCCCCCCCCTCCCCAAATCCTGGCATTTAATAGCTTCAGTGCATAAAGCAGAGTTGAGTTTACATGGATATATATGGGAAGTTAAATTCACTTTCACTGCTGAACAGCTAATATAAGAAGTGGCTGCACTTCCGGAGCATAATCTGGCAAATTCCTAGTGAGAACTCAGCCTTGGGAACAAGCCAAAAACACTGCCAGAGGTGGTCTTAAAACACAGTGCGGGGTCACTGAAAACAGCTGCCTTTGACTACTTTTTGAAACTTAATTTCTCCCAACAATGGTTGTGGTTTCCATTTATGCCTCTAATTAATGTGACTCTTAAGTGAAAAAGCCCTTTAAGATGCTGACATAAGTGATGGCTGCGTTATCAAGAAGGGAGGGCTGGAGCACAAACCTGGGCTAGAATGAGGCAGAGAAAACACTTTTTGGCACCTAGTGAGAAAGCCAAAAGAACACGAGGGATCAAAATAAGCATAAATTAAACAAGTACATAAAATTATCATTGAGAGTAGAGATCATGCCATTTTCTTTTTACAGCAACCACCATCTCTAGCTAAGGGCCTAAAACACAGCTCTGAGTTCATTCAAAGGGACCATCCCATTACCCTACATAACGTATGTGTTTTGAAGACCACAAAGAAAGGATCGTGCCCTGGGTCTAGCGTCACCTAAGACACCATCTGCCTGCATGCTAGAAATTCCGAACCTGCTGAAAACCACCATGCCATTTAAAAGACCAGCAATTTAGCAACGGGATCACGGGCACCGTGTGGGACAGGCCCACAGCACACTTCATGCTGACACACTTGTGACATTAGATGAGAGGAGAACGCTTTTCTGAAGTCAAAAAACACCCACGGTCACCCGGGAGTGAAAGAAGAACATTTTCATTTGGGACATGAAGATCTTATGGAGGAAATCATGTCGGGGGACGTGGCCATAGGAGCAGCATGGCTAAAGCCAATCCAATAATCCAGTGCTAGTAATTACTACTGAATATCACAGGATTAATTTCTACTTGCCAACCATTTATGACGTTGTCGGACTTTGTTTCTGGTAACAGGCACAGTGAGAGACATTTCTTTTTTCCTTTCCTGACCTTTTAACCAATTAATTTGGGGGGTGGGGAGGGTCAGAGTTGTTAGTCCTGCCTCTCGGGCGTCATCTTCAAGGACTTTCAGATACTAAGAGCGGCTCGGATGTGTGGCCAGGAAGAAAGCTTTCGGTGACCTTTCTATGACATTTCTCGGCACCCTTTCCTACCACCTAGGGCCTTGCTATCTTAGATCTCCCTGTGATGCATTCTCGAGAAAGCACATGCTGTCTGTCACTGCCACTCCTGCTCTTGGGCCCCTGCCTCCAAGGACATAGCTCAGGCTGATGCTGGTAGCCATCCTTCGTCCTTCATCATCCCCATGGCTTTGTTATAAAAACTTCCACACCAGTTCTGCCACATACCGTACCTTCTTTGTTGCTGTTCTTGTCCACTCTACTTTCCATTATGTCTTTTGTGACTGATCCGCAAGAGGAATAAGCAGAGACTTGCAAACCCCAAATTCATCACCAATTTTCTCCTTTTTATGTAAGCATACAAAAGTATATTTTTATACCCAGGATTTTTAACTTTTAATGTTTATTTTTGAGAGAGAGAGGGAGGGAGAATGAGGAGGGAACGGGCAAACAGAGACAGAGACACAGAATCCGAAGCAGGCTCCAGGCTCCGAGCTGTCAGCGCAGAGCCCGATGTGGGGCTCGAACCCACGGACACGTGACATCACGACCTGGGCTGAAGTCGGACACTTAGCTGACTAAGCCACCCAGGTGCCCCATACACAAGAATTTTTGAAAACGACAACTAAATATTGGAGCAGATTACTGTAGAAGAAGCCTAAGGTAGCTGGAGAAACTGGTGAATTGCCCACAGAATTAAACGTGAGAATTCTAGGCCACTCCAGAAAGGAGGCCCCAATGTTGTGTCTGAATGAGGTGTCCCGACTAGAGTTCCACACTGTCTTCTATAAACAACAGTCATTTCACTTCCTTTAAAGTAGAGCAAGGTCTTATAAAGACATCCACAAAGCAGAAGTGGAAATGGCTCTCCACCTGGTCTCCGCCAAAACCACCTTGTAAAACGCGCTTGTCCACATCCCTCTGCTCTAGCAAATCTTGAGCAACTCCTCCTCCGTGTGTTTTCATGATGTCCATGCTCTTTTCATCCTTAATCATCTCATGACTCATGTCTAGTCTCATTTAGCTTTCAGTGAAGCCCTCCTTGACCGCAGAAGTGTCAAAAGGGTATCAAGTGAGGAGAGGTCCCAGGGTCTGGAATTTGTTCCTCAGTTAGAACTGTGAGCTGGAGGGATGGGGGTGGGGGTGGGGGGGGCTGGCAAGAAAATCAAGGGAAAAGAAGAGAAAAAATACCAAAGACAGCAGCTTGGTGCTTGGCACTGTCCTTGGTGCTGAATGATATGTTTGTTTTTCCAAGTTACATATATCGTTAAGACCAGAAAAGGACTGACAAATGGCAACTAGCTACAATAGTACAACTGTATATGCTACAAAGATCAATGCATGAAAAATCCATGTTTATAATGGGCATGTTTATCATTAGTGTCCAAAGGGGTTCCTGCTGGGGAAAAAGTGGGGACCAGAGCTTTGCACACTGTATACTTTTCATTTGCTTTTTGCACTTAGTTGGAATTGTTTCATTAGATTTGTCTATTACTGAACTTCAACAGGAGAACCAAGAGAGTGTTAGTATTATTTGTTCAAATTAACATTAACCAAATAGCATACCGGCATTGTGACAGGCATAGGATTATAAACCTGTATGAGGTATAATTCCTCAAAACAAAAGGAAAGAGAGCTTCACAAAGACAGCAGTTAACTTGCAAGACAGAAAATTTGTAATTTTTCATCAAGACATTCTTTCTCTGAATCTTTTATATCAATAACCTAATCTTTCTCTTCTCTAAACTTATAATCACAAAAGATCTCTAGCCCTACTGACAATGGAGAAGTATCCGGTCCAGTAGTTCAAAATTTTTGGACTGCCCCTCTTCATGGCAATGGCTATCTAAAAAGATAATCATTTCAAGTATTGGTTTTATGACTTGTTTCCAAGTGAGAAGGAAAAATTAGGGAAATTCCATAAGAGCACTTTGTGTTCTCTGTCCTATAGAAAGAATTTATCTGTTTCATCTATATTTGGAGAACACATTCATTCAGATGCTGTAACACAATTATTAATGTGACCATAAAATTATCAGTGAAGCCAAACCCCACAGCTTGAAAGCTCCAAGGACAATTAGATGGATTATCAAAGCAATAAGCACAATGGATTACATAGTTTAAGCCTTCTACTGAAAACACCTGCATGCTTAATAAAATTTTAGCAGGTATACCTTGATTGACATTAGCTGCTGGAGGCAGCCTATGACTTAAACCACATGACACAAGGGCGACACATTAAATTTTATCCGCAAATTAATTTCTCATTGATCTCTGTTTCTATAAACTGCCTGTAGGGACTCCAAACACTTGAATCCTTTAAACAAAAGAAAGGTTAAAAAAAAATCTTAGAAACATACTGAGGGGTCTCTCTAAGAAAAGTTCATGGCAATGAGAGCCTGATAATACTTCTCAGACATAATGGAATATGACTGACCATCTTTCTTTTAAATTAGCTAAAAACCAGTGACCACAAATATGTCTTCATGTAAAGTAGACATGATGACTCGTTTGCTTCTTATCAATAGACATCAGCCAAACCATACTATGTCTCATGATTGAGTGACATGGGTTGTGTTGTAATAAAGGAAGCAAGAGAAAGGAAACTGAATTAAAGTGATATTGGAGGCATGGGTGAGAGTTAGTCAAGAGGAAGTGTTTTCCAAGTCACTCTTTCAACCAGCTAGAAGAAAAACTCTAGAGTGGCTTTCCATTACATTTAAAATAATGTCCAAAGAGCTTCCAATTTTACATGGTCTGATCTCATCTCCCCGTACTCCTATATGCAACATCTGTTCTAGCCACACTAGCCCTTTTTTCTGTCGTGCAAACATGCCAACATCATTCCCATTGCAGGATGTTACCTGGGAGAGTCCTCCTGTTTGTACCACTCAGCCCTGGACCTTCAGATGACTAACATCTTTTTTTTTTTTTAATCACTAAGGTCCCATTTCAGAATCCATCCCCTCAGTGTGCTAGCTAAAGTCACCTCTTCACAACCCTTCCTTAATACAGAGCATTATCAAAACTGACCCAACTCATCCATCCATCCATCCATCCATCCATCCATCCATCCCTCCATCCATCCGTGTGTTTGTTTTTTGTCTGCCTCTGCCACTCTACTGGAAGCTTCGTAAGGACAAGGATTCTGTCTTATTCAAAAATGTCTCTTCAGTAGTCAAATAATGTCTAACACCTAATGGGCACTTAATAACTATTTGCTTACTCACTGTAACAGGGTTAAAAAAAATGTGTGTACTTTTTAGAGGTGGTAAGAATAGTGTTTTCAGAAAAGTACTTTAAAAAAGCAATTTCTAACTGAAGAACACTAAGGTCCTGAAGAGAGGCCTTTTGTGCATTTTTGGTACCCACTGCCCTTGTCCTGTCATTGCTGGATTCACTGACTATCCCAACCTGCCAATTACACGTAGGGCAGAATACCAGTCCCAAGGTAGAAGGAATGCGTCACAGAGAATCAGAAGACTGGGGTCCAAGAATAATGAGATCCTGGACCTGAAATGTTACTGTATTCTCTTCTGTAAAATGAGGATAGCATAATTAATTTGAAGACTCAAGGCTCCAACGTGAGATACTTGGGAATTCTATGATATTGGCAAGTAAGGGATGTTGGTATTGATGACGCTTGATAGAGATTTGTCCTGGGGTCTAACACAGGAAGGTTCTACAAGGTTGGAATTCATATTTTCCTCAGAACCAAGAAAGAGTGCCCACACATAAGGGGTAAGAAATGTCCCTGATTTTGCCTGCTTTCTTTTAAAAATGTAAACTTTGGACTATGACTAGCATCTATAAACAGCTGCCTTGGTTGGTGGTTAGCACATGCTAGTGCAACCCAAAAGCAGAACAGGATGTCATTTGCAACCCAAGCTAACAGTGCCACACCCACCATGTCATTGCTAGGACATGGGCTCAAGTGTTGTGCACAATACTGTACAAAATGACCTTGGTCAGAAATGAGCTTAGGGGCAAGCTCTAGTAGAATATGCCGAATAGAGAAAGTCATTTTACATATACGTAAGGCATGGAAGAATGCAGAAGGTCAATGTCATGACACAGGGAACCCTGGAATGGATTTGACAAATCTGGCACCAGGTGGGAAGGTTCATGAGGAATGTCCTCTTGGGGTTTATCATCAAGGGGACAATTCTAAGGAAGAAAGTGGCCATGTCTCGTGAAGACAATAGGGAGGGTGTGATGTACACGCTCTCGATTGTTCCTCTCTACTAAGCCAAAAGTGGGAATCCAGAGAAGCCCTGTACAGAAAGTGATGGTGGACCAAGTCAACGCACATGCAGCCACACAAGGATTCCAATTCTCGCCCAAATACAGTGGGGTCACAGGCAATGATCAGCAACACGTTAGGGCCAAATATGGTCACTTGATTAAGAAGAAAAATACACAGAATTCAAAGGTCAAGTCCTGAGTTTACCAAAGCTCACTGAGACAACATGACATTGAGTGGAAAATCTTTTTGTCAAATGTTTATGTAACACAAAATATAATGAGGAAAACAAAAGTTATTTTCGATTCAAAATCCATGATGCATACAAGAGAAGTTTACATAGGGAAGGTGATAAAAATATTGACTGCTGATGTTGACAGCAAACCTCCTGTGCACACTGTTACTATGTTGAGTGATTCTCTAAATGTAAATTTACCCCCTAAGTGTACATAAGCCAATTCAGGTGGAAGCTCTTCTTCTGCCACAAATTTAACAGACTGTGGTTATTGCATTTGCCCCTGGGTACAAAGTAATATTTGGAAAAACTACACCTGGCTGTTAAAAATATCAGTGAAGAAAGGTCAACTGAAGTTGTTAGAGGAAGCAGCATCAAAGCACCCCCTATGCTAGTTTCTTGGGGTGACTGAGCCAAGAAATAGTGAAGGCCTGGTCAAGAAAATCCTGCTTATCAAACCTTGTGGTTTATTCAACCTTCCACAGTATGCTCCAAAAAATACTCTCAGGTTCTTGTTTTTTTGGTTTTTGTTTTTGTTTTTTTAAGGAGGAAAAGAGTTAGCAAATGCCCCATCCTCTACCCCCCCACCCAAAACAAAACACAAAAAACCCCACCAAACGAGTGCTGCCTCACAGGACTTATAGACCTCACAGCCAGAGAAGGTCAGTGGGAAGGCACGGCAGCAGCATAGCATACTTGACCACAAGGCCGAGCAAACTGTTTTCTCTACAGAGCCAGAGAATAAATACTCTGGAATCTGGAGATCAACAAGTAAAACAGAAGATATTCTGTAGATAATTATATAAAAACTTTCACTAGTTTTTACTGTCAAAATCTTTATGGACACTATAATTTAAATTTCATTAATTTACAGTTTCCAAATCTTCTTCTTCTTCCTTCCCCCCCTCCCCCCCCACCAACCATTTAAAACGTAAAATCCATTCTTAGCTTGCTGGACAAAAATCAGACCAAGGATGGGATTCAACCCGACAACTGTAGTTTGCAGACCTGTACTCCAGCAGACCGAGAGGTCGCGGGGCAAAATTAAGCCACGGAGTCAGAGTATCTGGCATCGGTTTTCCCTCAAAGTTCATTTAAAACACCATAAGCGTAAAGGTGCCCTGATTGTCTTTTAACAAAATCAGATTATCTCCTTCACCCGGTAGCTGATGTTCACATTCTAGATTTATTTTCCATATCATCTTCGCTGTAGACGTCGCATTGGTTTTGTATGATAAATGCAGACAGGAGCAAAATGGGAAACACACATTAATCAGTTTCCATTACCATGACGAGCGACGGCATTGGGAAGGCATCTGGTGTGAGTGAGGTGTCTGCTCTTTAACAGCCAGCGACCACCAGCCACCGCTTGTAATGCTCTCCTGTTCTTATCTTGTAGGCTTTCATATCGGACTGGGCAAGACACAGCTAATTGTGAGACATGCAGGAACAGTGCATGTGTTATCTATAGGTATGTTAACGTTCTCCTCCTCCCACTTTTCTATTACGAGTGACAAATGATGTTTACCCACAAATGCAAGAATCACTGGGGGCCGTGCTGGGATGATCGTATGAGACACCGAGTAAAGGGCCTTACCTGACCACAATTCTAAGCTACTTTTTCATACTCAGCCCCAGGTCTATGATCCCAGGATGAGGGAGAGCTTGAACTCGTTGGTCTTGCAAATGCATCTTAGTGGTTTTGAAAACGGGTAGAGAAGTTTGATGGCCTGCTGCCTCGGAATCGATAGCCATGAGCACTGTAGTGTGTTCCACAAAGCTCTGAAATATAAGCCCTTCAGATGGTATAGATCAAAGGCTGCAAACCACACCGCATGTGCTAGAAATACCGTAGAAGGACCCAGGCCGCTTGCATCAAATGCGCAATTTGTTTCCTTAGGAACTCACAGAGACTGTTGAAGTTGCAACTCTCGGGACTTAACCCCCTGTCTAGAACCCCGGCAGCTGTTCACCATGTTTCTTAATTTAAACTTTATTTAGATTACTCACCTCAACAAGAATACAGCAGAAACTTTCAACAGGGAAAAACCATGTTAGGCTCCTCGTGATAATTTAGGATTTTCAGACAAAGTCACAACCTTCAGAGAGGTTACGGTCTTTTTCTTCTCGGAAATGTAATTTTCACAAAGTGAGAGAGGAGTGAGAGATGTTATGATTTAGTTCATTGCATAAAATGAAGCTTGGAGGGCCACTGTAGTTGACTTCTCAAAAACAATTCTAACTGCATAGTTACATATCCAGAAATGTGTAAAAGAACTCCCATCTCCCCCGCCAGCAAATACACCTTCCAGAAAGATCTTCAGAGTTACCATCCTTTCCTCAAAAAAGTGGAGACAGAGAGAGGGTATAAATGTCTTCAATGTAGCAAACAGCTGGAGTCCACACAACCTTGGGCCCAGCACATATCTCCAGTCGGGGCAGAACATTCCAGACAGGACTCAGCCTCTTTAACAGCAGAGCTGAGTCACCTGGTGACCTTCTGTGGGACCAGGCAGAAGAAACCCAAGGCAGACATGAGCACCGATGTCACACTAGCACATTCCTTACTGCAGAAGTTCTCAACAAAGGCAATTTTGCCTCCAAGGGGACATCTGGCAAGGTCTGGAGGGAGACATTTTCAGCTGTCATAACTAGGGAGGTGCCACTGGCATCTAGTAGGTAGAGGCCAGGGATGTTGCTAACGTCCGATAAAGCATAGGACAGCCCCACAACAAAAATTTATCTGGTCCAAAATGTCGGTTGCTCCGAGGCTTGACAAAGCCTACCCTACTGGAACCATCGCCAGGTTAAGGTCCATAAAAGGCACAGGACCCTGCAACCCTGCGGCAGCCCCCACCCAGCCTGCCAGCCCGCCTGATTGTCCTCGGCTATTAACAAAGAGGAAGGTGAAAAGCAAGCACCCAGGCAAGTTCTGTTTGTCAAGAACTCGCACAAATCGCAAATTACGTCCTCGGGGACCGCTACGTATCAGAGGAGTCTGGTCAGTGGGAAGTTTCTCTACATTCATATCATGGAAGAGAATTTAGGGTCACCAGCGAAGGGATGTAACTCTGACATAAAATAACTTGGGAAAAGCAGTGAGGAACGAAAGCACCTGGCATATAACCTCCCCGTTTGGCTTTCGTTACTCTGGGAGCTACAGGTCACCCAGTCTTTTAACGCAACAGAGCAGAAGTGAGCAGAGATTTCCAGAGAAGGTTCAGAGTGAGCATCATGAGCACAAACCCATTTAACATTTTGTGGGTGATTGAAAAAAGAATTTATTAGGACACTCTCCAGGGTAACTGAAGTAATTTAAGTAAATTTAGCTCTAAATCCAGAAGTGACTTACATTAAAAGTGATATTAAAAGTGATTTAACAAGCCTGTGAAGGACAGAAATTGGTCTTTTTTCAGGAATTAGCTTTGAGTGGTTGCTATTTAGACTTGGCTCAGCCAACATTCTGCAGGAACCCCAGGACACCAGCTACTGGCCCACTTTCTGAAAGAACTCTGAGGGTCTCGGAACCACAGGAAATTGCAAGTAATTGAACAAAGACTGGCCAGTTAGAGGGACCGGGGCCATTGTGATCACTGTGCTTACCTCCTACAAAAATGGGAAAATGCATGCTTACTCACAGAGATCTTCTCGTCAAGAGATGGGACCACGAGGGAAGGCTGGCCTTCCCTTGGGGGTGTGCATCTCTCCCAGGTGCATGGGAGGAGCCACACAAACCCCCCACCGGCCCTCTCTCTAAATGAGCCAAGTATCCTTGGAGAGGTGGTAGCAGAAAATTGGGAATTTTAGATCTCGCGTGCAGGAAAGTATTTTAAAATCTCTCCTTCAGAGTGACAATTCCCCAACCTCCAAGCTTGTGTCGCACACAGAAGCTACCATAGAAGGCCTAACAACAACGCTTCAGCTGGACTCATAAAGTCAGCCTTCCAGCTGTTAATCCAGACGAGGACCTTGATATCACTGACACGCTGAACACACACAGCCCATCAAGCTCTGTTCCCAATTTTCCTGCCCCTTTACGTTAGAAGTCATTAAAATTTAACTGTGACTAACTTGCACAAGGTTATATGTCAACAAAAAATTTAAACGCTCTGTATGCTGGTTATTGACACTGAACCAGAGTGTTCTGAGCTCCATAGATGGTAAAAGTGCAAGCTCACTTCTGGTCAACTAATTGAAAACCCAGTCAAAAGGGAAATCATACGCTTAACCTGTTAATTTAATCTGAATCCTATAAACGGAGCTCTTATATTTACTTGGTGGAAAGTTATGGCAGTCTTTTGAGAGGCGGCCCAGGTGTTTCCTGTGAATGCAGGCACCCCACTGGCGTTCCAAGTGATTTTCCATGAACCATCTTGTGAGGGAATCTGATTTCAGAAAGCTTCTAGATCGTGATTTGCCCCTACCTTTTTCACACTTGATATTTGGGAACACCTTCTTCTGTCCAAAGCGTCTAACTCACAGAAATAATTCTCTTTGACTAAGTTCTATTACATTGGTTTTTGTAACATTCAAGTAAGTCACATCATTTCAGTGATGGGCACCAACGGCATACACAGATCCAAACACAACATCCTCTTGGGGAGCACACAGCTGCAGAGCGAGAACAGAGAAGCCCGTTCACCAGGAGTGTCAGCCTCGTGTGGTTACGTCACGGCAGAACCACATCAGTGGTTAATCCAGGACAGCCGTGAAGGTGGCTTCCATCATACTGTCTGAATACCAAGGACTAATGTAACAGGATGAAGGAGATCCTGGTCTGGTTCTTGGAAGACTTACATCTCTCTGCGTCTGCCCTGATGGCTGACAGTTGTTGATACGCCTTGATTCGTAACTTCCCTATCACAGGGTTCCCTTTTGTCAAAAAGAAAGGGGAGCAAGGGGAAATTCGCCGGGTGATGTCTCAGTTTTCAGTCAGGCCTATGACTTCATCCTCAAATGTCAAATGCTTCATGAAGAATGGAGGTTTCTTTGGTGGAACAGCATTCAGAACTCGTCAGTCCTTTTGCAAGAGAAAGCACCTGTTTGGGGGAGCCCGCAGCATTACACAGCCACAGCATCCCAGAAGTACAGGCCCAAAGTGAGCCGGAGAGAGTGCCCAGATTTCATAGGCTTTAGGATTTAAGTCCATTTCTTCTCACCGAGGAAAGCTGCAAACAAGTCCTCCTTCAATTCCTGCACACTGCTCTATAGAGACAGGGTCCTGTCACCAAGGGTCAAGTTAGCTCAAGGTCAAGGCCCTTGCGGTTGGTTCCAAGCGTTGTTCTTGCAGGTGGTTCCAAGCTCGCAGATCCTAGACTTCGGGAATATTCCTGGGAGTCCCCATACCACCATCCTGGCCGCTCTTCTTGGCCTTTTCCCATAGGATGCCTAGAGCACCTCGAGATTGAACACGTTAAAGGAGTTTCAAACTAAAGAAATTTTTACATGCCAAAAGTCTGTGGTTATCCCAGGAACTGGCAGAACACAAGGGGCCACCATAGCTGCCATATGCACATGTTACAATTTGTCATACCTGTTCCCTGGCAAGCAGAGAGCCCTGGAAGCCAATGAATTTGACCCCGCCTGTCTTGCATTTACACTTGAAACCCAATTCCCCTCTCTGAGCAGCATAAGAATCCACCGTGTTTCCAGTAGCAGTTGGCCCGGGGAGCTGCAGAGGGTGCCGTGTTCAAGACCTGGCTGCCTGCAGTTTCATCAACACGGTCCTGTAATAAATGTGTCCCTTTGCCACAAGCAGCGGTACATATTTCTCTGTAAAAAATAAGTCTGTCGTGGAAATATACAGGACTTGGAAGAAACATCAAAAGGACAAAAGGTCCTGAAGCAATTTCAGGGAAAAAAGATGCCAGTACCACAAGCCAAAGGTTGGCAACGTCAGCCTGCCAGAGCCTGCTGCTTAGGCACCGGGGCACCCCAGAGGCCGGGGCTGAACCCCGACCCCCTCTCTTGGGTGGGGTGTCCGACAAATCTCTGCATCACGTGGGACAGCACGAAGGGATCAGGTAGGTCCCTTCCGGCTCTGAAAGCTCCTTGAGTCAGGGATTTCCAAGTGATTTACAGCAGCAGTGAGTCTGAGCTTCCACGGAAAGTATCCATGGGAGGAAAAGTGTGGACAGTCACAAGGCATTTCTCACCCAAGGAATGTCCTGGGTCCTGCATCGGCAAATCGATTTATGCACAGCCGAACCACCATTCTTAGGCAGCGAATTGATTGCCCTGCTCACTCCAGTCCACTGAAACCCCAAACATCAGAAGTAGTATTTCCCATAACTGGGGATTTGGAGGTGGCTGACATGATTACCGTTTTTCCTAAGATGACATCCCCTGGATTGTGATCTGGACCAATTATGAAATTCTAATTAAAGACCGTCTCGGCATGAACAAAGATTAAAAGAGATACAAGTTTCAGGTTTCTTTAGCAAAACTTTTCTGGCGAATCATCCGTATTTCCTGTCACAATACGCTGTAATTATTTCAGAAAATGTTTTAGAGATAAATTACTAATATAATCTTTGCTCAAAAGCAGTTCAAAATCCTTTGTACCCAGCCTATCTTGGTAATTCTCTAGTCAGACAAATCTGCTGAGTCACCCTCCTGATGATTCACCTTTTGTTCCGATTGTGTTTCAGGAAGGAACAATGAAATACACCATTTCCCTCCCTCACTGAAGTGGTTAATTTCTAAAATAATACCACAACAAAATGGCTTGAATTCAGATTTGTACATTTTTATGAAAATAGCATGTGCCAAACTCAATTCCGAGGCTTTTGGGAATGAAAGCAAGATTTAAAAGGTAATAATGATGCTGATTCCAGATTCATTAAATAGCATCTCTACCAGAATTTAAATTTTTCCTGTAAGTGTTAGAAGTCTCACCATTAGTTGCAAGACCTGAGGCCACTGTACCCTCTAGGAAGATACTGCCCACACCTGCTCCATTTCTGTACATCAAGGCCACCACACAGTTGGCCTCCAGGGACACTAATTACGTGGGGGAGCCGTCGGGAGGCAGGAATATGGATGGATAGGAATGCCCGAAGTCTGCTTTGTTTTCAACACCAATGAGGGAGGGATCTTGCAGAATTTCATGTTGTCTGTGTCCTAATTTTGTCATTTGATATGATCCATTGATGGTCAACAATGGGCAGGATTTCAAACCACTATTTTGGTAAGATACCCAAGCCCTTTCCATTGGATGCTTATACGCATTTCTGCAGCAACCATTTCCACGGGACTCCTAGGAAACGACAGGCTCCACCCCAGTCACTGGGAGCTGGAAAGGAGTCTGTAACCTGGCTGAAGATAAACCCACGCACACCCCCTAGGGTAAGACTTGCAACAACAGAGCTCTGACAAAGGGGAACCTCCTTGTGCCACAGATACAAGGAAGAAAGATTAAGAAGGAGCTGAAGGAAGCTGGGATGTTCCACCTGGGAGGGGGCCGACTCAGAGGAGGCAGGATCATCTTGGAAGGACACCATGTTGAGGAGGGTTCAGATGTGTGCTCCAGAGCCGGCTCCTCTGACTGCAGAGTCGGGAACGACCAGCAGGAACTAGGGAGAGAAACAGCCAGTGCTTCCCCAAAGATGGAGGGAGATGCCTCGCTGCTCATGCACACTCGTCTTTACAGCAGCTGGGAACTTTCTAGTACCTTGCAATCTCTGACTGCTCATCAAGTAGGCAGTTCTCGAATTCTGCACGTTCTTTTCCAAAACGACCGGAGGATTTCAGGAAAGAGGAGTAAGTTTAGCCTTCCATGAGACCGGAGGAGGAACTCACAGAATTAATGGGTGGCATTCTCTCAAATCATCCTTGGTAATTCATAGCATCGCCAATAAGGGCGCCACATATGGGGATGCAGAGTTTGCAGATGAGATCGTGCACGGAGATTTTACTGATTCTGGCGTAGTGCACAAAGTGCAAAGAGCTGGTGAGGGTGACGCACGATCAGGACAGCCACCAGCACAGTAAGCTTCATAACTAATGAAGTCTTATTGTGAAGAGAGGTAATTGCATTTGTATGCATAAATGGTGCCAAATCTAGCCTGTCCAGAGCCCACTTGGAGTGGAATCTCTACAGCCTTTGTCATTTGGTGATTATCTCTTAGTGGAAGTGCTCTGTCCAGTCCGGCTCTAATTACCGCCACTTGGTGTAGATTCAGTTCTTTAACAACATGAACTGATGTGGAGGAAATTAGCCTTTTGTCTAATATTTAGCGCTCTGTTCTTAGTATTTACGGTGAATGATGGGCTAGGAGGAAGATGACAGAAAGGAGTCCCTGGATAATACCTTGCACAGTGAGAGTCTGGCATGAGGAAGTATTTTTTTGATACAGTAAATTAAAAGTCAAAAAAAAGATTTAACGGACCTCAGAATTCTCCCTGGAAATTCCCAAAGCCAATAATGCAAGTGTTTTCTATTCTATCAGAATTTTAAAAGTATATGATTTCTTCCACCTCCTCCCAACATATATGGATTTGGGTTTTTGTAATAGTTAGTAATACCTTAATTCTAAAATGCAACTCTGATACAGAGTAGATGCTGGAAAACCGAAAACTGATTACTGATCTCAAAGTACTATTTGTAAAGCAATCAGTTAAAATCTACTCAGCAGAGAAAGGCTGATTATATTGATAACCCTTCCCTTAAAACTCTCACCTTTGGTTATGCCCAAAGGGAATAGTTAAGGAGGCATTCACTGATGTCCAAAACTGCTGGGGGGGGGGGGGGGGGAGGCGGGGGAAGGAAGGTTGCACTGTCAATATCATGAGAAAATAGATGTAACTCGTTTTTATATGAATATGGAGATTTTTCTAGGGGTTCAATGTAGGACTGGGTCCCTACCACAATGCCCTGAGTTAGATCCTTTGAAATCCCATGGGGAACACAGTGACTAGAAAAGACAGTGGTTGCTAGGGCCATACAGCTCACTCAGCTCTCCCATCAGTCATCCTGAAAGAGCTACTCGCTTACACATAGCATCCCTGGAGATACACCGGGGAGCCTGGGGTTTACATGGCCACTGGTGACACCAGAGGACACGTACAAAGAGATAATGGTTTTCTGGCCTGTGCTGTGAGACTATCATTAATTCCTATCAGTGCAGATAGCATTCCTTAGCTCAGATCTGAAATGAGAGAGCTCCATGGAGCATCTAGAATTCGAGTCCTGGGTTGGTGGCTCGGGGGGGAGGGGGGTCAGGTTCCTTTGCACACTACCTCCAGCACCGTGACCCCAGGAAGTCATTTGTCTCTCCGGGCAGACAGGTGCCCATCTTTAAAATGATAAGAGCAGATGAGGTGGTGGCCAAGATAATGGCCAACCTCACTCTGGTCACCTAATGTTCCCCGTCCCCAGCCCCCAGCACCTGCCAGACTTACTATAACCAATTCTGGGGAGTTCCATGTCTTCTCATCTTAACTATAGTTACAATACACTTCCTGCCCAAAGACAAAACACTCATGCTCCTCATTGAAGCCAGGGACAGTAGCATGTTGGCAGGTTACATTTCATCATTACTGTTCCCTTGTAATTACAATGTATGATCTCTGTGGCTTGCTGGGCATGTGGTGTAAGATATGCTTAATACACATCCAAAGTCTCGTTAGTGATGTGGTCCCTTTCTGACTGGAGAAATTATTATGGGTAGAGGTTATAAATAGGGCTGAGTCTTTACACTTTGACCTCTCTGGGGTACAATTTGTGAGAGGCTAAAACATGGTTCCTTGATCCTGGTGCATCTGGCCAGCCCATAAATTCGGGCACTTTGATAAGACCTGGGTGCAAGACCAGTATTTGTACTCCAAAGGAAGTCATAGCTAAGATGGAGATCGAGGACAGAACTCCGCCCAGCACCAAGGAAGAGGGCTGTTCTCCAGTATAGTCAAGATAAAGAACCACTCAGAAAAGTCATTGTCTAACAATAACTTTGGCGATCATCGTATAATTATAGCAGGATAACAGACTAGTGTTTTTAGTTTTTACAACTGTAATAATTTCCTTGCCATAGTGTACCAGGAAAGGAGGGGGGGAGATCTTATAGTTTAGGGATTGATATTATTGAATACTCCTCTACTTCTGGTATTTTACATCTTATAGTGATTCTATAAACTTGGCTTATACACCTACTATGTGAAATAATGGTGAGGGAAGGATCCAAAGTTATGATGAATCATTTCTATGTTCAAAGGGTTAAAAAGCTGGCAATATAAATTATTAATATTTGAACCTATTGGCATGGGACTGACAGATAATATATAATATAGGTATATTAACACATAAACATATTTTGTATATATTCATTTAGATGACAGATTATAAATGTAAAATAAAAAACAGAACAGTAGCATTCTGTACAGGTCAGAAGTGAGGGGATCTGGATTGAGTTCATCAGTTTATTTCAATTCAGAAGCAAAGCATGTTCTGAGCCTGACACTGTATTAAATACACCTCAGACTTAAGAGGAATTAAATAGGGTCTGTCCCTCAATGAGTTCAAAGTCATGAGAGAAAAACAGCTACAATCCAATGTGAAATGGACATGCTCTAGTAAAAATGCAGAGACAACGATGCCTGAGGGGCAGCTTGTTCCACATGAGTTTGGACAGGAAGGAGGGTGGGCAGATGTGGTTATTCTGGAAATCCCACAGAAAGAAGAAGTGGCATGTAGCTAGGCTGAAGGATGAGCAGGACTTTGCCAAGGAGTTTCGGGATTTCTGAAGGTGACTATGGAAGGTTACTGAGAAGTGGTTAGGGAGAGAAGAGAGGGGTGTAGAGGAGTAGGAAACAGAGGGAGGGGAGAGGGAGGTGGGAGAGAAGGGGGAGGGAGAGAGAGGGAGAAAGAGGGAGAAGAAACAGAGGGAGGGGAGAAGAGGAAGAGAGAAGAGAAGGAAGTGGAGATAGAAGGGAGACAGGGAGGCAGAGAAGAGAAAGAAAGCCCACTGCTTGGCAGTTTCAATGGTCAGAGGAAAAACTTCTCAAGGTCTCAACAAGGGTAGTGGATGTTGGCCCAAGAGGAAGGATGCTGAGGGCAAATCCATTGACCCAGCTGGTGGCATCAAGCAGAAAGGACTAGTGAAGCTTGATGGCAAGGTGTGTGGCTTTGGCCACCTGGATGAATGCTGGCTGTAGGCTGTGTTTGAAAGGATAAGACAATAGGCTGGAGGAAAGATTTGATTTTGGACATGCTGGATGTATGATGCCCCCAGATATTCAAGTGGCAATGCACTTGGGAGAGTATGATGGCTATTTTGGGTCCGGGTTCTTCAACTACCTGGAGGTGTGGCCAGGGTCGTGTATGGAAACCAAGGCCCAGGAGGAAGAGATTTCCTAAATTCTCCCAGCTGGCAAGGGACACAGCCAGTCTAAAAACTCAGAGCCTAACCTTGGGCTCCCTCTGAACAACACCGGCGTTGTCCATGGTGCTGATAGGGAGCTTACAGATTCTAGCTATATACATAAAGCATTGCACTTTGGGGAACGTGATCTGTCCCATCCAGATCTACACAGCAAGAGCCAGCACATACCCTGATGACTGTGTTTCTCTGCACTCGAGGTTGTGCCATGGAATGTCCACGTGGTGGAAGAGCGCATGTCCACCACCATTTTCGCAGCCCAGCAAGCTCAGGTCCCCCAAGGGGAGATGATTTACCCACAGTGGCGGAGCGCAAGTCAGTCAGAGCCACAGATAGCGAAGGGGACTCTGCGATCTCATTCAGGGAGAATTAAAAACAGACGCTTCTTCTCTGCAGTCTACGGAGCCTGCCGACGTTGCTGAGGCTGGAGAAATCCTGGATTTCAGGTTTTCCTCCACTCCAGAAAACACAAATGCTTGGGAGCCAAACTCACTTGCTTTCAACTCCTAACTGCTCCACACAGAGAACTGAAGAAAGGGATGTTTTAACTACGTTCCCCTTAAATTAACTTGAGGAGTTGGCGACAGCGTGCTAAAGAAACCATGGCGAGGTCCAAGTATTTATAGGAGCATCAGACAAGCAGAGCACCGACTGGAGAAGCTACAACCACACTCCTCTGCACAGGGAGTGGGGGGAGAGGTGTTACTACAAAGCTTAACAGAGTCTCCAGGAAGAAAACAAAGCTTGGGTGCCAGCTGACGGAGCAGCCTAAGATTTAGGATACACTTTTGTTTCTTTGGAAATGTACAGAATAATAATTTTTAAGAAAAGCCCCTATAGTTAAATTTTTCGTTTTTAAAAAAAATTTTTTTAATGTTTATTTATTTTGAGAGAGAGAGAGCAAGAGACAGAGCATGACCAGGGGAGGGCAGAGAGAAAGGGAGACACAGAATCTGAAGTAGGCTCCAGGCTCTGAGCTGGAGAGCCTGACACGTGTCAGCACAGAGCCTGACACGGGGCTCAAACTCACAAACCATGAGATCGTGACCTGAGCCGACGTCAGATGCTTAACCTGACTGAGCCACCCAGGTGCCCCCAAAACTTGCACTTTTAAAAGATTAACCAAAGAAGTTGACTCGACAGCCCGTTGCTTTAATCATTTATCACAGTGGGTCACGTGGAGTAGGGCACGTGGCTTCAAGAATGCCTGTGCTGTTGCGTGATTCTGTTCACGTGGAGTTCTCAACACAAAGCCTTTGGTGAAATGGTTCGATTGGCGGGAGAAGGGGAAGCAGGCAGGGAATGGAGAAGTGCCAAGTTAAATAACAGCAGCTCCTGGGGACTTACGTCTTGGACACAGCCCCAGGACTTCGGGGCACTCTGCCTCACCCAGCACAATCTGCAGTCTGGGTTTTGCTCAAGCATGAAAGGCGAGAACACCTAGCACAGGTACGGCTGGCCTGGCCACAGCCCCTTCACATTCATGCTTTGGAGCTCAAGAATCAGGACTTTTTCCAGACTGCTCATCCTCCTGACAGACAGGATTCCGCATGACCTACATCTCCCCATGACAGTGCATCACGAACACCAGATCCTGCCTGCAGGAGACGGGTGGCAGTTCCAGCAGCCTCCTGCTTCATGTGTGCTGACGGGCACACAGACCCCGGCGGGTGCAGAGAGCGGTGGAAACCCCCAGTAGAGTCCACGGACCTGGACTACGAGGTCTACAGCCCAAACTTGGAATACAAACGTCTCCATCTACTCGTTCCACCAGGGTTATGTCTCCAAGCTGGAACCACTCCAGGGAAGCAGGACTAAACTGGACAGTGCAGGCCAGTCACCCTCAACAAGGTGGAAAACACCACCCAGACCTCCACCTATGGCCCAGGCCTTCCTCCAGCCCACAGGAAGAATGAAACACTACTCCTGAGCTCCCCTGAGCAGAGCACGGGAACAGCTGACCACTCACGAGCGCCTAGGGACCCCGTCTATCCTTTCCAAGATCTTCAGACAGACTCTTCCAGAAAAAGAGAAGTAGGGTCTGAAAGTGTGGGGCCCAGCTCCAAAAGGATCCTTGTGTGTGTTGCAGAAGATGTTTCCTTATCTTCTTTGATTATGTTCTGACAGAATGGAGACAGGCAGATTCCACTTGGAGTGGGCTCCACGGCGGGACCCCCAGGAGAAGCCCTGTTGGTCTGTGGCAAGGAGTGGGCTCAGGGTGGGAGGAGAGGGGGGGCAGGGGGCATGGGCCACGTGACTCAACCAGAAGAGTCCAGGGCAGCTAGGACTAAAGAGGAGGTGACTTTGTCTTTTAAGGCTCTGCGTTCACTTGTCAATTCAGTAAGTATTATGTAGTCAACTGCCATGACCCAGGCTCTACTGTGGGTGCTGGGAACAGGGGATGGGACAACATTCCCCCAGTCCCTGCACCTGTATTTGGGGGACAAAGGCAAAATAATCAGGAAACAAATAAGTAAGTATTCGTGGTGAGGGCAGAGAAGGAGAAAAGAAAGGAGTGGTGGGAGGGACCTGTCGGAGGCGGCTAGAGAAGGGGGACGAGGAGTGGCCAGCTATGCCAGGGCCAGGCAGGGAGAAAGTAAGAGCCATGAAGACAATAGCAATGTCTTCAGCAGTGGTGACCACACCCGCATCACGGGGTCTGCCAGGCAGCCACAGGGCCCCATCCCCACATCCAGTGTCACTCAGGGCACTGCCTCTCCTGCAGGCACAGGACAACTGAATAACTCGCAGGGTTGGGGTCTGTGCGCAGAGTCCGAGGGCCCGATGTCCACTGGTGGCTTCTGTCCAAGTCCTCTGCTCCAGACAGGACAGCAGGTGCTGCTTCCCTCTGGCCATTTGGCTAAGACTGAAGGGACCTCTGCTGTATGTCAGCCACAGTTGGCCAGACTACTAACCTTCAGACACTGCCCTCTCCAGTCAGTTGTCTGCCTCAGATCAACCCGGTGACTTGGTGTGTTCCTTCCACAATGACAAAAGGCCCCCAGGGGACAACAGGGCACACGGTACTACACATCATGTGTCTGATAGCCAGGACACACCATTCCACAGGCAGACGCACTGCCATGTGTGAGTGACGGGGGGGGGGGGGGGGGGGGGGGGGCGGGGCACGGCTCAAGGTCACTGCCGATCTCATGGCAGACTTTCCCAGGGGGCATGCGTGGCCATACACCCTCCCTCCATAAAGAAGCCGGCTCTAGCTCCTGCTCCTGAGGGCAGCTTCTCAGTAATGGGGGAGGGCAAACAGGAATCAACTCGACAGATAGAGTCGAGTCATTTTGTTAACAAGAACTCAGATTAGATTACTCTGTGATTACATGGTTCCGCGGTGTGATAAATTGGTTAATAACAGGATTCCCAATGTAGCTGCTTAATGGGAATTCAATAATTAGAGGTACCCAGAACTGTACTGTCGGCCTAGGAAATGCTGGCACCCGCCTGACCATCTAATAACTCAAAACCTATCTGGGACTGTTGAAGTGGTTATGATCTGGAAGGCATGCTTTCAATACGAACCAAGAGCCTGATAAAATTACCCTTTTGTACCTAACACACCACGCTGGATACCACAGCATCTCACAAACTCAATTACAAGGTCCTTGTTTTCCTTGTTAAAGGTCCAAGCCAAAGAATTCTTTAATATCTATCTTTATCACTGCTCGCTCCTGTTCCCATTATGAAATTAGTGATCAACAGAGAATAAGGATTAACTAATATCTGAATTGCATCTTAGAGTTTAGGAAACTTTTTCACTGACTTTTCTTTGGGGGGCGCGGGGGGAAATCCTTACCAGAAGGCAGTGAAATTGTCAGGGCAGTAATTATTGTACTCCTTGAAGGAAAGGACACTGAACCTGGAGATAGAGAAGCAGGCACCTGTCGAAGCCAGCACAGCCCCCGCAGCAACAAGAGGAAAAGGCAGGATGCTGGGCCTGTTCTTCCCACCATGCCACATAACTACAGATTTGCACTTCCCACAACTGCCCTTAAGAGGGACTGTGCCTCCATTATCCCATGTTCTAGATTAGCAAGGCACGAGTTCACGAGCTTCCCTCCTCCTTCCCATAAACAGCACCATAACTCAAAAAGGCCCTTTGAAATGAGGGGGGCGAAGAACTCTTGCGTTGGGCGCAGGGGTTATTAACTAGCCATAAACTTCTCTGACAATATTTTTAATTTTTCCAGTAGTACTAGTATAGTCTTTGATGCTAAGAAAAATGGAGCAGTGGATTTAAAACATAAAATGGTCCATTAGATGGGTCTTGAACTTGTTTTTAAAACTCCAGATAATACAGCTTTGCTGTTTTGTCTTTCCAAAATGTCAAAATTTGGCTAGGATTAATGCCTCTCTAAGTCAATAGGATTTCATGTTTGTAAATGGTTTACGGCTCCACTGGATATACAATGTTATGAGCTCACGTATTATCATCACCACGGAGCCTTTACTGAAATCTACTGACATTTAGTCAGCATCCAGACCAGACATGAAGGAGCACAGAGCATAATTCTCTAGAAGCCGGCGCCCACATGCAAATAATCAGGGTACAGGGATGGAGAGAAGGGAGACGAGGCTCATCGCTACTGGGACCATCACAGAAAAGTGTGGACCAGGGCATCCTATCCCAAAGGCCAAGGGGATAACCTAGAAACTAGTGGGGAGATCAACAATGGGTTTTCCAAAGCCATGAAGAGAAGCTAGGACTCCAGGCAGGCTGTGGAGAAATTTCGTAAGAAAAAATCGCCTTCAGTCCTGTCATTCTAACGCAAACATCATCACCACTGCCCAAGGTCCCTCCACATGGCTACATGTCCACACACCCTGGCTTCAGCAGTGTAATTACGATTTGGGGTCATCGTCACCGAACACCATGTTCTTGCCTGAAAACTGTCTTTGATCACAACTGCGTAACATTCAATGGCACTGACCCCACAAACACAGTTTTCCCCGAGGTTGGGTATTGTGGCTCTCACGAGTCTGGTAGATGATGAGGTTTTGCAAAGAACATAAGCCAAGGTCATTTCATGCCACAGTTGTTTGAGGTGAGATCCATGGATTTCTCTAATCTTATAGAAAAGGTATGCAGGCAAAGGGCCTTCACGCCCCTGTTCTGTATGTGCTAGGATGGCCCCCGAACACTCATACTTTTGTTCGTCCATCTATCCCGTGAAGCATGTGTGTGCAGTCTCCAGACAAGCAAAAGGGTTATTCAGATGTCATCTTTTTCATTTCCACCAACACATTATCTACTCTGACACCAATGGAGTACCTTAATAAAACTTCAAAGACTCGCATCGAAAGCACGTAAGTGATTTTCAAGGAAAATGAACCTGAGATAGTTCAGTGACACAGAGCTACAATAGATCACAGCCGACTGCTCACTACCGAGCCGGAAAATCACATAATAAACATAATCCCAATGATCGTTACCCTCGTAGGACGGCACCGCATTTTGCTGCCACTAAGGGGGATCTTTGTATAGGGAAGATCACGCACTAAATTCTCCCCTCTCTCTTCTTCCCAGTGTGGAGCTGGACTTTAAGCAGCAAGAAGACAAGCTCCAGCCAGTTCTGAGGAAACTCCATCCTTTTGAGGAAACTCAGGTTGTACCTTCGCCTTACTCTCAGGAGCCCTACTCCGCAACTCCCAAGCAAAAATCCAAACCCGAATCTAAAAAGCATGGAAGATGGAAACTCTGGTTTCTTTAAAACTCATGGTGTTTGGAGTCTAAAGGCCGTCTTGAAAACCCACTGGAGTTAAGTAAATCCTTTTCCAAAACGAATAGGATGGAGCGAGCCTTGGCCGGCTCAGCGCTTCCCACTTCCCACCCTGCTTACCAAAAAGGCCTTTTGTACGAACAGATAATTAACAGAAGCAAGGTTGTACACGTCACACCTTGCCAGCTGTTGTCTGCAATTCGTGGATGTGGGAGGTAAACTCTGAAATGAAGTTTATGTAGTCAAAGGGGATAGGTAAAAAAATTCTGTGCCCCCGCCCCAGATCGGCAAGTATTACGTCATCAGCCTGCGAGACGATGGGCTATCACTCTGTACACAGCTAAAACTCATAATTATTTTCAAGCCTTTCTTTCTTTTTTACTTTCTTTCTTTTTTTTTTTTTTTTTTTTGATAATGAGAAGAAAAAGCAAGCCTTATGTTTGCAAAGGACTTCATTTTTATGTTTAGTTTTGCAAATAAGCAGGGGGCGAGTGCAATTTTCAGCACATCAAATTCCGGAGAAAGCACAATTTTTTCAAGTGGTCGGAGACCATAAATAATCTCTCAAATGTGACTATATGTATATTTGCCTTCATGTGCTGTAGCGCTAAGCCAAGTGACCACATCTCAGTGTCACGATGACACCTCAAACTTAGCATTCTGTTCATCTCCAGACCTGCGACATGTTTACTGCTCATTTTCCAAACGGCCAGCAGCCAGGAGTCCCCCAAAGTCAGGACATGCCTTTAATCACTGCAGTTGACAGGGTCAGAGCTATGGGACACTAAGCTTTCTTAGATCTCATTTTTAATCTTTGGGTACCCAAAGGCCAAATGATAAATTCTGGCAAGAATCTGAAAACACACATAGAGATACACGGTGGATAGTACGGTCACCAATAAATCACGGGTGTTCTCTGCCACCGGAAAGCATTTCTGTGGATCAATCTCTGAGACACCGTTCGTCACCAAAAGCGCAGCCAGACGTTTGATACAATCCGTCATGCTCTGAAACAAGTGTGGAAGACCTGACCATCTCAAAGAGAAACCGCGTGTTCAGTTTAGCTGCTGCCAACCGACAAACTTAGCGTCACCTGCATCGAACCTATTAGTCAGTTGTACTAAATGACATACCTAGGGGAAAGCTGTGAATCAAATGTTTTTAGGTATTTTTTAAATAAACAGTGACACTGAGAGTCCTCTTTTGATTACACATTGCAATATAAATCTTAGTTCCTTTATTTTTTCACTCATTATTTTGCACCTTTGCAAGGATCTTTTTTATAGAAATCAAAAGCCCCTAGTCTAGGAATGACTGGTCTATCAATTTTCTGCTTTTCACAAGAGGAAGTAGGGATCTTATTTTGCCTTTTTTTGTACAACGGAACTTTGGAATAGTTGTGTAAACGTACAAGAAAACCTAGTCTTCAAGTTTCTGGCCAGAAGTTTCCCATCCGATCTAACGCTGGCATGCACACCTCATTGATTAGATGCCAAAAACAAAGTGGCGACCCTTGGTAAGAGGATCTCTACCTGCATTTCTCACGGGAGCTATTTCTTGCTGTGCATTTTCCTCCTGATTCAACAGCAAATTTATTTTAGTTCTAAGTGTTTCGATTCTACAGGGACCTAGTGATCAGCAATCAGACCTGGACCGGATAACAATGAAGCGTGTGTCACGTAAGCATTCTTCGGGATTGCTCACACTATACTGCAGAGGTAGCCTTTAAAAAAAAAACACGCATCTCTCATGGAAACATTACGTGAGGGTGGAAATCCTTGAATACCAGTAAACAGAATTGAGAAATATTTTTGTGCAAGGAAATGGATAGGCACATTGATCCCGTACCATGAAGGAAGCATAATTGTTTCATGTAGACAAAAATTAAAAAAAAAAAAAAAAATGTGTTTCATGTATTTTATACTGTTTTTAACTAAAGTTATAAAAATGTTTGCAACAAGTTATACCCCCTTGTGTTTTACGAATCCCGACTATCTCGGGGAACTGAAATAAGGGTGTTAGTGGCTTTCTGACGAGTGTTATAAATCCATCTCAACAAGAGGGCATCCTAGTAAACAGAATGACATCACTGTTTGAAAGCAGTCTAGACCAAAAAAGAAAAAAAAAAAAAATTAAAATGTTCAGAGTCAAGAAGGAAATTGAAGATAAACCCTATTGAAAAATAAAACTATCTTCAGAAGAGAAAGAAATATTTTCAAAGTCATTTCATAGTTTAATTGCAATGTGTCACTACCAGATGCCGATTCTTCTCTTAGAAAGAGTTAAGTAAAAACTTTGATACAAAACCAAGGTAAAAAGTACAGTGTTCCCTCATATGTAGATGTACACACGGCATTACGTATAGAGATTAAATTATTATACTTGTCACTAAGTTCTTTATTAATTTTTAAATAAAAAAAATCAAAGGTAATGTTTTGTGTGGATATTGAACTTATTTCATGGTCTCAGTAATTTGGGAAAATAGAAGTAACCCATGAAAATAACAATAAGGGAAGGATGCCGGGGCTGCGAAAAACTTCCTCTAGCCTTCAGGAAGGGAGACAATCATCGGGCAAGTGCAGGCTCCCCAGGCCTGGCTGGGAGGGGGCAGGGCTGACGTGTAGCTCGGGCTGGGCTTTCCAGATCATGGACTCTGGCGGGGGCTTCAGCCACCAGGAGAACAGGAAGACTTTTTAAGGGCACAAAGCACCTCCCGGTAGGATCTGACTAACTCGTGTCTAATTTTTAAAACACCTCAGAGAGACCAGTGAACTCATCGGTCTTTCCATGCCAAATCCTGCAACGGTCCCGTGGAGACAGCTTCTCTCCAAATCAGCCACCAAGCAGTTCCCTAGTCCCAGGGGATCGGCCATCTCCTTCTTTTCCTCTTCTCTGGGGGTGGGTGAAAGATCTCCACCTCGCCACCCTGGCAGAGACACAAGGGAGAGGTCCCCACCCTTTTCCCGCTGTCTATAAGGGCAGAGGCCACCGGCAAGGACGGTAGGACCCCTGCAGGCTGAGACAGAGGCCCCGCTGCCCTCACACACTCACCAGCGAAAAGAAAGGATGGGTGGGACCCACGTGCGTGTGGAGGAAGACACGGTGCGCCAGCCAGGAGCACCTGGGGAGACGCTCTGGGTCACACTCTTCAACCATTCGAACCACTCCCTTTAACTGGGGTTGCCAGAGGTCCCCTCTTACAAACAAGCACATACAGCAAAGGATGTTCTGCCTCATGGGTACTTCCAGAGTGACTGGTGTGTGGCCGGCCTCCAGGGAGAGGTCCCGGGGCCCCTGCCTCTGCTCTTTGGATCGCAAGCCCTCCCCCCGCCCCAGCAGAGTGTAAATGGAGAGGAAATCAAGGTGTGGGAAAACCCTTTTCCTCTGCAAAGGATGGAGGATGCGGGCAGGAGTTTCCCACACTTCCTTGGGGCTCCCGAGGTGTCCGTTGCCGTGGAGACCTGAGGTGGGGCGTAAATGCTGTCTGAGCTCCTAAACCAGCGCCAGGCTGCCTCCAATCTCAGAAGCGACCATGCGCGTGCCCTGCAAAGCCATTCTCCCTCTGGTAGGATCGGAGGCAGAACTGAGGTACACAACCCTGCATCACAACTCAGACCACGCACACTCAAAACCAGGTGCCTGCTTTGTGCCTTTCGTAGAAGAGAGCAAGAACGAACCAACGAGAACCAGGTCGTGAATGTCTCCATCCCACGCCATCTGTATCAGCGCAGTGTGTTTATAAAGCCCACCGCGGGAGGAACGGACTCTTAGGGAGCGTTTTTATCAGCTGGTAAAATTTGACTTGATTACTAAGCAAGGCAGGCTTCATAGGCGCAGCATCACCTAAAGATCACAGAGGCTGCTTTCCATACTAATATGTCTTCTTTGATCGGGAAAAACTCTGTCACCGGCACATTTGGCATAAGATAGGTGTGTGACCAATTTCTTTCCCGGAGAAGCTACAGGATTCAGAAATCGAGTTCCGTTTTGTGAACTGGAGTTAACTGATGCTAACGCTATAGTCATGCTACAATGTGCAGCATACGTTCCGGGAGGCGAGAAGGCCTTGCGAAAGCAGCGTACGGCCTTGTAACTGTACGTACTGACTTAAGACACCTTCGTGGTTTAGTACGCGTATGCAAAAGAGAGCACAGCATATCTTATCCAGGCAGTGGTGTGGCATTTGTCTCCTCCCCAGTACATCCAGGCAGTGACCAACCTGGAAAACACACTAGAAATGTGAGAAAGGCAGAAAGAACTCCTGTGCCGATTCCGAAGGAAAACAAATATATACATTAAGCCGTCGTGGTTCACATGCGCAAGCACGTTAGGCCGTGCCTTTGCTAAAAGCCACAGGTCTTTCAAGTAGATTGATCAGCACACATACAATTAGAGACCCTTTTTACGACACTCGTATAGAAGAGCCAGACATTCTCCATTTGAAACTTTTATAATGTGATTACTTTCTTTTGAAGAATAGAATTCTTCAAAAAGCACACCGACACAACTCCGTTAGAATAAACATCGCAAAAACGAACGTTCATGCATGGACACATAACACATCTCGGTGCAAATATTTGGTCAGGAGTCTCGGTCAAAGGGCTCTCTTGGCTGGCAGGCCAGTTCCATTCTTCTCTTTTCCAAGTAAAGAAGCATGTCAGGTCAGAGAAAGCGCTGGGTTCTCACTGCCAACATCTCCCCCACCAGCGACGCCGCTCTCGTGATGCAACGCACCCCCGCCCCATCGGCGTCCCCCAAGGCTGGCGCTCAGCGTGGAGACAGCAGAACGTCCTCACTTGAGTGTAGTGAGTCAGGAGGTGCTGGTCAAAGGAGCAAGCAGACGATGGAGATGGCCTCTTTCCCTTTCCTAAGCCTACATGGAGAATTTTCCAAGGGAATCCTTCCTGAGGAGAGGCACACTTGCATTTTAGTGAATGAGTGATTCCCGGTCTTCTGGTGGGTATCCAGGCTGCAGACAAACCCTTAAAAGTCCTTCTCACTCAATTACATTTTTAAAGGCCCCATTAACAGAATGTAAATCTTATCACATGGTAGAGGCACCTAACATCACAGGAGAAGGCACAACTGATCTTGTCTCAACCCAGCTTTGCGTACAAGTGCTGCTTCTAGCAGAGACACACGCGTATGGGGGGAGGGGACGGGGGGGGTAGCAGGTCACCCCCCAGAAGGCTGGCCATGCCATCTGCCCACGGAACAAGAGCACCGAACCCAGCATGACTCCGAACCTGCTCCGAACCACATACCATGACTAAGAACACCACCTAACACTAAGGGCCTCAGGAATTTCCAAAAAGGAAGAGAAAACCCAAATCTGAAATCAGACACTATGAAACTAAGCATTTCACTCAATTATTCCACAGTATCAGGGGCACCTGGGGGGTGCAGTCAGGTGAGTGTCTGACTTCTGCTCAGGATCTCAAGGTTCATGAGTTCGAGCCCCACATCGGGCTCTCTGCTGTCAGCACGGAGCCCACTTCAGGTCCTCTGTCCCTCTCTCCCTGTCCCTCCCCTGCTTGCACGCTCTCTCGCGCTCTCAAAAATAAATAAACACTAAAAAAAATTATTCTACGGTGGCAGACCACGTTGGAATAACGATAAAATGGGATCTTCCTTCTGTGGCATGGTGACTACAAGCCTTCTGGGTTAGGACCTGTTTCCGGCATCCGTAAGATCTACGATTCTATACTCGCCAGATGCAATTTTATTTGTTAAAAAAGTATGACGCTTAGGGTCAGGGCACATTTTTATCCTATGTGTGAGATGTGTTCCAACAGTTCATTTCACATCGAATGCCGAAAGGTATTAAATGAACTAAAACAAATGATACACAATCAGCTGTACGGTGTTGAGCAAATACCACAGACACGGATAAAAGAAAAGGCTCACACTGCACGTCTCTGCTTATCCAATTACGCAGGGAGTTCTGCATTTCTCGAGTCCGCACATAAACAGACGGGAAAATGGTCAGCCTGCAACAGCATTCCCAACTAACAACACTCCGACGCGAACAGAGGCCACGTTCTCGGTATTACTGTTGACGATACTGTGGAATAAACCATGAGGTGAAGCATAACTATTCATTAATTTTTAAATCCATTTCCAGTGATTATTCAGAATCTTGAAGCTAATTCCTAGTTGCACGGTTTCCATGCCATTTATGCAAACCTAAGTAGCAAGCGCATAAGGACAGAAATGTCTGTTATGGTGGAAGGTTACAGCTGACACACAACAGATCTGTAGACCCCTGTCTGCTCTCCTTCTCTGGAAGGTCCACTGCTGATGTTTTTTGCCCCCCTCGTCAGGGACATTTTTCCCCCCAGATCTTCCTCTAATCTAAATTCACAGAGCAACAACACTGACATTAAGAAGTTAATGCATAAATCTACATCGGAGCAAATTGGAAAAGCAAGGTCGGGCTCTCCGAGCAGGGCAGCATCTCTGTCTTCCCCCTCTGTGGACAGCACAAGGGCTCCTGGTTCCTGGAAGACTTCAAGATCTTTCTAGGGGTGCCTGGGAGGGGCTCAGTCAGTCGAGCATCCAACTTCAGTTCAGGTCACGATCTCACAGTTTCTGAGTTTGAGCCCCGTGTCGGGCTCTCTGCTGTCACCACAGAGCCTGCTTGAGATCCTCTGTCCTCCTCTCTCTCTGTCCCTCCCCGCTCGCTCTCTCTCTCTCAAAAATAAACAAACAGTACAAAAAAGATCCTTCTCAACGACTCATTTTAAAAGGTCAGTGTCCTTCACGAAAACATCTCGATGCTGCTGTCACTCACCAAGTAATTACAGCTTATTCAGAATCTATTTTTTCATTTGAGAGTCTTTCCCCTCGCAGCCTAGTTGGTTTTACAAAAGGGATCTCTGGATGCCTTTGATAGATACTGAAGATGTAGGAATTGGGAGGAGTCAGCTTAGGACCTAAGTCCCCTTCCTGCTTCTAGAGACTTCTGTAGGAGAAAGTGGGACGGTGGGGAACGGGCCTGGATGTGGGCGGTTTGCTCTGCACCCCCATTCCCAGAGAGTGCTTGAACCCCTCCTGAGTGCTCAGCAGGAACAGGACCCCAGCTGGGTAAGACAGCACAAGGTCCTCCCTGTCAGCCCTTCTCAGAACACGCAGGGGCTCTTCCTAAGGAGCGCTCGAGGGTTCCTCAGAACACACAGGTTCCTCCACGCCCTTCGGGGAAAGGGCTCAACCCTCCCTTCCACCTCCAGGAGATCCTAGCATTTGGCCCAAAGAAATGACTGAAAGATGCTAAGTGGAGAGGTGCTTCCTCTGCTGAGCAGCTGCCTCCCTAACCTGGACGAAGACCTAGAAGAAACTCGTAGTCCCCTGAGATGCCCTCTGGCCACCACTGGGGTCAGCCCCACGAGTACCAGTCTTACAGAACACACTAGGAGGACCAGCTGTGGCACCAAACCAGGGCACCAAATTACAGCTGCCACGCCAGCCACAGGATCTAGAACACTCCTTGTGTCTTTGCAGGACATTTTCTGCAGTGAGGTTGAGAAGTAAGTGCGAATCTCCCCACTAATTACACAGTGGCCAGCAGAGAAATACAGTAAAGCTTTGGATTGCGGATAACTTGTTCTGTGAGTGTTTCACAAGACGGGCAAACATTCCTAGCAAATTTTAACTTGATAAATGTGCAACGTCTTGCAATAGGAGTAGGACATGGCACCCAACATCACATGATCACAAGTGATCCGATGGTTCTTGAAATTTGCTTTGATACACAGGTGCTTTGGATTACAAGTGTGTTCCCAGAACAGATTATGCTTGCAAACCAAGGTTTTACTGTAAGTGCTCCGTAACATGCCTCTATCACAACCACCTCGATGAGCATCGTGCCTGAGATAAGAACTCCCCCAGAGGCATTGGGCCCACATGGTCTGGGAGAAGATGCCGCATGCCACGGCCTCTGTTCTACCCTCGCTAGATCCGTTGGTTGAGCACGCCTCACAATCTCTCCACATTCCAAGTACTGTCCAAACGTGTAGGAGTCCCTCCTTGCCCTCGTCAGCCCAGGTTAACTGCCTGCCAGCAGGCAATGACCCAAATGAACACCCTGCTGGAGTCAGGCCCCTAACTCCAGACAGAACTACGTCCTCTGCTCACTGGCCCCCACACCGGCCATCTCGCCCCTCTGCCCATCGCCACTGCCCGTCACTTGCTCCCTGCAGCCCCACGCTGCCATCACATCACCCCCACCTCTGTACTCCAGCCCATTCCAATATGGGTCACCTTAGGAAATGGCACCAAACTTGATTCAACTTCAGGCCACACAGGACCCATCTGGCTTCAGGGCCCCTCAGAGTCCCACAACATGAGAGTGTTCCAAGGACACCCATGGCACGGTGCCAAGAAGACAGGAGCACCAGCCCACGGTGGGGGGTGGGGGGGGGCCCTGGAGTCACCTCACGTCTACTCCATGGGGCTCAGTCTCCACCCTCCTACACAAAGGTATTAAGAGTACAGAAAAGAACGTGATAAGGGAGACACACGTACTATTACGGGGTAATGGATAAGTCCACTGCAAATAAAGCCAACTTACAAGAAATATTTTCCTTCCGACTTCGTACATGTGATCAGTCAATACCTTGCAAAGGAAAATCTGACCATGACACGTGCTGAAACTCTGAAGCACAAGCTAGGCTGTTTTACTGATGGAAACAGACTAAGACAGCAATTGCCCCACTTCGGTGCTACCCATCTGTGATGTCAGACGCGAAACGGCAGCCTTCGTTGGTGCGAGCCACAGACCAGAGCAGGTCCGGCCCTCCGCGCATTCTGGCCTTGCTGCCCAAAGAGCATGTGTTAACTTGTTCCCCTCCCGGGATACGCAGAAAGAACTATGGTCACACAAGGAAGGACAACGTATCTCCTCTGGTTGCCAGCGAGAACCCTAACTGGACGTTGTGTTCCTGGATTCGAAAAGTTCTTAGGATTTTTTTTGAAATGCCATCCACCAAACTTAGTAAAATGGTAACAGGTGCTAGAAATGAAGGAAAATAAATGGGACCTGTGTGAGCATCTTTCGCCTAAGAAACCAAACTTAAGAATAATGGTAGTGAGGGAGGGTGGTAAGCTCTGGAGGGGGAAAGAAAAAATGAAAAACTGTCTAAATTATTGTTAAAACTTTCTTGAAAAAAAAATCATAGATAGTACTGCATGCCTCAGTCACCTGTAGAAGAGAGACATCTACGATACATCAGGGTAGACAATAAAATGGTTGGGTTGGAGCACCTCATTTACTTTTTAAGGTCCGTCATAAAATTTTATTAATGGCATCTTAAATGTAAATACGTAGAAAGAAACTGCCAGAAGAGTAAGAACTTAAGAAGAAACTCCATATCCTTTGCTAGAAGTAAATAATGAGTAACTGGAAGCAGATGCTTCTGTCTCTAACATGTTAGTTTGCTGACCCTTCAACTTTGACACCTGCTTCTAGAATCATGGAAAATCAGCATATATTATATACCAGACTGTAAATAAATGCTTCTCTGCTGTTCACTACAATGTAGTAAAATAAGCTTACGCTCAAAAGGCAGCTGGGAAAGGGCCAGATGGATTTTCGGGGTTGGGAATAAGTGACACGCCTGGGGAAGGGGCCCCCCCGCCACAATTACACGCCCAAGCATTCGCCACGGAGCACTTACAATGAGCTCGGAATCCCGCCCCATGGAAATGACAGTTCGGTTCACTGTCCGCAGAAGCTTCTCCATGATTATCTGGACATGCCTCTGAGTTGGCCCCTGGAGGAAGACACAGCAGTGAAAACCAACACCTAAGACCATCATTAACATGCAAGCCTCGGCAGTTGTCACTGTATCCATTTATCCTGTAAAGAGTAAATCAATTATAACCCTTAACGAGATGAAGAATGGCCCTTGTCAAAGGCAAAAGCCTTCACAAAGAAAACGCAACGCATCTTATTAATTATAGTCCATTAGTGATAATTTGTTATATAATCATAGTAATTGAATTTAAGCAAACCTTAAAAATAAAAGCAAATCTGTTTAAACAATATAATGTTTATGATCCCTGATTAGCCCACCAATTAGTTTTCTAGAGACCCTTGGCCATTTGTAAGTGGAAAGCAGGCAGATAGCAGCCATAGATTGCTCTGCCTGTCAAGTTCGAATAACCTGGGCATCCAGCACCTGGAATTCAATGTATTTATTTTAGCACATTATCTAAAATCCATAATGTGCCATGGATTCTTCCATCGGGAAAAACGTGCTCTTTTATTTTGTGTGTGATGGGATGAACTTGGCCTGAACTTGGAACTTGTTTAAATACGTTCTCGCGGTGCTCACACACAAGGCCAGGGCAGGAATCACCTTTGAGGCTGGGCCATACATACACTTCACTCCCAACCTTCTCCCCTTTAAGACAAAGGCAGGCCCTGGAAGGGGGCCTAGAAGCTGGCGATTGGATTAAGGCTTCTAGAAGCTTCCAAAGGCCAACTCCCCTGCAAGAGCTGATATAGCCACCCTTGCTATGAAGTGATTCAATCTGATCTCTGTCTTCAAAGGCACTCACCAGGCTCCGAGAGAACGAATCCCTGCAGGAAGGAAGTGGGCAGGACGGGTATGTGTGTGTGTGCTGACTGGGAAGGTGTCCAGAGGTCACGGGGGAGAGAGCAAAGACTAAGCCCTGCTGACCTTGAAACTCTGGCCCATCTGTCCCCTGCTGGAGGCACATGGATGGACCCGGACCTGTACAGGCACAACTGGAGAGTCGGCGAGTCCGTGCATGTGCACATCCGTGCACAGCTGTGTATGGTGGGTGTGTTGGCGATGGGAAGGCACAGGGTCAGCCTTTTGCACGTGTGCTCGCACCCACTTCTGATTTCAAAAAAAGGTCCACAGACTAAGCAAACAATTTACAAATACAAAAAGAAAAACCATTTAAAAAGACAAAGACTAGCTAAGAAGGCACAGAAGGAAATGACTGGTGGGTTGTGGAATCTGGGGAAGGAGGCATGGGGCCATTCTTCTCAAAACTCTAGGAAACACCAATGACTTAAAAAAAAACCCACTATGTGCATGTATTACTTTATTAAAATAAGAATTGGGGCGCCTGGGTGGCTCAGTCGGTTGGGCGTCTGACATCGGCTCAGGTCATGATCTCACGGTTCGTGAGTTCGAGCCCCGCGTCGGGCTCTGTGCTGACAGCTCGGAGCCTGGAGCCTGCTTCCGATTCTGTGTCTCCCTCTCTCTCTGCCCTCTCCCTACTCTCACCCTGTCTCTCTCTCTCTCAAAAATAAAGAAACGTTAAAAAAAATTTTTTTAAATAAGAGTTAAGAAAAAGGAATGTAGATAATAGCCTCCATCTGCGCATTTCCAGTTTCTTTTTTAATGTTTATTTTGAGAGAAAGAGAGTGCGAGCGGGGGAGGGGCAGAGAGAGAGGGAGACACAGAATCCGAACCAGGCATCAGGCCCCGAGCTGTCAGCACAGAGCTTGAACTCAGGAACCACGGAGTTGACCCTGGAGTTGGACCTTGGAGTTGACCTGAGCCGAAGTCAAATACTTAACCCACGGAGCCACCCAGGTCCCCCGTCCAGTTTTTAACATCAAAGTCATTTTCTGACCTTAAGGGTCAAAATCAAAAATCAGTCTTGGGGAGGCATTCGCCTGAGAAGTGACAGGAAGTAAACTTAGAATAAAAAAAAAAAAAAAAAAAGATGTTTTTATACTATTATCATACTTCGTGCATAAAGAAAAATCCCTGAAGGGCACCACTCAACAGAGAGAAACAGGCTAACCCGGGAAAGTAAAGGAATCAAATGCGCCTTCCGTGAGGCGGGGGCTCGCTTCCCGCCGCGGCCATTACTCACCACATCCTTCCTGTACAGAACCTCCAAAATGTTGCTGAGCAGGTGGCAGCAGGCCTCCAGGTCTTCTTGTCTCTCCAGATGGTACTTGAGCTGATCCGTCATCATGGGAAGCAGGATCTCTCTGCAGTCTGCAGGGGACACGGGGCTGCCAGTCAGCAGGGGACCCACCAAGACGCAACTCTATTTGCTAGAAGCTTGTTTTCGTAGCATGTTACATTGTTTCCAGCATGTTACATTTACTTCCTCGCGTGTGTGAAACTGACATCTGGAGCCGGTCAGAGGGCGGGATGCGGGGCGGGGACAAATCGTGTCTACCGCTATGGAAATAATTTACACACAAACACGCGCACACATCTATGGGTGTATCTCCTTGTAAATGCACAATAAATAACCCACAAACATAGATAAGCACATTTTCACGTACATCCCATGGTGTGCACACAGATCTAAACACCGACACACATGCTGGGGGTTTTGACTGGTTTTCTGTGCTGAAGTATAAGTTCATTGATTCACAACTTTAAAAGAAATACTCCTCACAACAAATATTTTTTGAATTGCAACTATTCTTATTTTTTCCTGGGAGGACCAAAGCGTGGTTTCCTTCTACTCCCTTATGCCTCATAAACGTTTCTGAGCTAGGCCAGGTCATAAACTTACTAAACTCCCCGCTTGATCTTTGCTCATTCTGGGCAACCTTCTGCTGGGCTCACACCTGCACCGGGACAGTCTGCGGGGGTGCTGAGGGCTCAGGCTCTGGAGAGAGGCTGTCTGAGTTAAAGTTCTCCTCCCTTCCTGGCAGGGACATCTTGGGCAGCTCCTGATACCCCTGAGACTCGGCTTCCTCATCTCTTAACAAGGACACGATGGCTCTAGCTACTCACAGGTTTGGGGTACGGGGTACTTCCTTCCACGAGGATAAGGACGAAGGCTTAGGCCTGGTTAGATGCTTAGGGCAAGGTGCTCGCTCTGAAGACTTACGATAGATCCAGGAGATGAGCCACAGCCTCTCTCTGGCCTCCCAGACAATGCACAGGCAAGTGAAAGAGAGAGAAGTGAGGGAGTAGGCACTGGCTTGGAGATGAGAGTCAGGGAGGCCTCCTTTAGGAGGCAGGACCTTCACCTGCTGGCAAGAGGAATGGCAATTTCCCACATGGGGCAGGCAATCAAGGAATGAGAAACCTGGACACAGAGTCAGGCAGGCAGGAACATATGACACATTCAAGAGACACATGCACAGGTGGAGGGTGGGGAGAGGAGGAAAGGGCTAAAAGGCCAGACAGGCAGCTGGATACCAGCATGCACATGATGGGTAAGGTCAGGAAAGTTGGGAAAACCAACATGCTGATGGGGGCGGGGAGAGATGTGATCAGAGCAAAAGGCGAGAGTCCCTCTGGCATGGCGCACGGGTAGGGCAGTGGAGACAGGAGGGAGAGAAACCGTCATTTAGCCACTGCAATCGACCAGGCAAGAAACAGTAAAGGCCTGACCTCCGGCTGCAGTGGTGAGTTTGAAAGAGGCCTTGAGGAAGAGAAAACTGGAGGCAGGCTGGACCCGGTGCTCGGTGATGGACGGTGGCAGATAAAGGAGAGTCAAACACAACGCCCCAAGTCCTGGTAATGATGTGTCATCCAAGGAGCCACGTGATGCCATCCAAAGAGAGGAATGGGAGAAAAGAAGGGTATTTTTAAAAGGAGGGAGAGAAGGACAAGGGTTCAGTTTTGGACGAGTGGAGTCTGAGTTGCCTGTTGGGACACCCAAGTGGCCCCATCTACTAGGCAAATGGAGAGAGGGTTCTAGACACTATTTCTGGTTTAGAAACACAGACGAAAGGATCGCCAGCCTCTCGGCAGTAATGAAAGCCACTGAGACCATCAAAGGGAATATGCAAAAGGAGCAGAAAACTGACCAACGTCAGGATGTAGGTGTTAGAACAGGAGATGCGCAGGACACAAAGGTGGAGAGAGCCAGGATGTGGGAGGAGGCAGACAAGCGATGTCACCCAAACAAGGGGGCACAGTGATCAAGGTGGCCAAATACGGTGGCAAGAACGGGTGGAACAGAACAAGCTTGGGGCGTGGCAGTGCGGGGCACACAGAGCCCCCTGAGGCAGCTTCCTGGAACGGCTGAGCGGGGATGAAAAATGGAAAACGGCTCCCGGGGGCACGGCTGTGTAATGGAGGGACACTGGGGTGTAGGGGCGAAAGCACATCTGGATTTTCCTTGGTGCTTCAGATGGGGGCAGAGAAAAGGATGTTCAGAAAATTAAAGAACAGTAAGGACACGAACATGAAGGAGCCTGAGGGTGAAATGTAATTACTGACCGTCCCCTCCAGGTGGGAGAGCCCAGTTAACTCCAGTACCGTCCTGCCCTCCCAACAGGAGCGACGTGTTTCCACCACCCCAGTTCTGCTTGTGAAACCAGCCGAGCCACCGCCGTCCCCCTTAAAATGCAGAGCACGACAGAACAGACGGCAGTGCTCCCAAACATTAGATATACTTAGCTTGTCTCGGGATTTCACATGGTGGGCTTACGTTAATGACGCATAAAAGCATGTTTCGCACTAATGTTTCCTGGACTCTTTTAACAGAAGAAAAAAAGGAGCATGCAGCGTTGAAATGGCTCCCGTAAGTATGCTGCGACCCACGTAGAAGACTCTCCCAGGAGTACACGGTCATGAAGGCCCAGGGGTGCAGGTGGGAGTGGGGTGCAGGCGGGAAGCATCAAGGACACAGAAACAGCACAAACCCTGCTGTTCCACCTCCTTCCAGGGAACCGCACGTACGAAGCTCAGGCTCAGGCTTTTGCAAATCCCGTTACGATTTATCCCCTTGAAAAGGACTAACAGCTACTCCATTTTTCCAGAAAGTGTTTTGCCCAGTGATTATATGATTTCACTTGTCGACTTCACAATAAGAGTAATCAATACTTAATGTATGAGGTGCTAACGTGCTGTGCATCTTCTGGGCAGCAGCCGGGCTCACCTTACTGGCTATAATGACAGGACTCACCAGAGGTCAGGCAGGGAGACACATGGCACGCGAAGAAGGCGCTATCCTGTGGGGACCATGACAGTCCTTCCACGTCTGTGTTCGCGGATGTCGGGGCCCTCCCCTTCTCAGCCAACCTTCCCTGTGATGTCAGCAGATGAAGTCACCAAGGAGACCATCTCCCAAATACCACAGCCCCGTAAACTCACAGGGGAAGCGCTCCAAAGAGCCGAGACCTGCTGTCAGTGCAGAAGCCTGCACGGGTGTCCGAGAGCTGCCCAAGGACAAAGCCAGTGCAAGGGAAATGCGACAAGAAAACTACCCGTGGCAGTGAACCCAGACTGAAGATGCATCGGCCCCAAATGCTGACCCACTGAACACACGCATCCCACAAGCACTCCAAAGCCCAGGGTCTTTCCTACAGAACCTCAGTGCTCACAAACGACAACCACCTTCGGTAGCCCTTGACGTGCTGACCTCAATCACAACACCACATCCAGGGTAAAGACTACACGGCGACCTCCTAGCACCCAACAGACTGGAAGGTCTCCTGGCAAACCCGCCCAGGTCCAGCCCTGTTGGCGGCCATCTTCACAGCCCCTGGCAAGACGTCACCAGGATGATGGTCTTCGTTCCCTTCAGCCCGAAACCCATCACCCAGCTTAACCGCCCTCACCAGGGGGCCAAGCCCTTGGTCGCCCCTGTCCATCGGGGCATCTCTATCGCTGCCACCATCTCGGAGATCTCCAAGACATCTGAGGGAGAAGCTGCGGCCAGGAATCCCCGGACTCTGACAAGATGATTAAGGAAAACAAATGACTTTCGGCTAAACCAAACAAGCTGAGGAGGAACCCAACAGAGGGAGAAGACCGGCCCAGGTTGGGAGGAGGAGTGTGTCTGCGAACAGTCTTAGAAAATCAGAGGAACACAGCTCTGGCCCCAGAGATGGCCGAAATGGCCCGCCAGGCTCCGGTACCCGGATGCCCTGGCCGAGTTCCATCTCTTCCTACCCCATTTATCTGTCATGCTGGACAGACAGTTGTTGACTCCACCGTTCGCAGAGGTAATTGAGTGTGTGAGTGTCATTTGTCAGAATTACTCCGGGGTGAAGAAGTGACGGCAGCCCTGTTCATCTTCGACAGGAGATGCTGTCACCATCTTCAGCTCCCTGGTGCCGGGCACGCCCACCTGCGACCCAAACCTGGGGTCTGCGTGTCAGCTGCATTCCTTTGTCATCCAACCCCTCTTGATGAGAAACCACCAAACTTTTGGAAACGCCACTGCCATTTTGTCACGTCGGAAGACATTTCACTCTCTTAGCCCCCTGAGAACATAAAACCCCCTTTGTTAGAATCCTTCTGATGGACCCATAACCGCAAGCTGGATGTTTCCGCAGCTCGTCAGTCCTTCGTCACCCGCCGCACCCATGGGAGCTAAGGAGAAAGGGGACACAGGGGAGCGGGGAGAATGAAAGGAGCCAATGCTCGCAGAAGGACCTCAGGAAGGCTTCCGACACTCCAGCCCCAGGACGGAGCTCTGGAGACGGGTGCCTGGGCACCCGGGCTGTCCTCAGAGGCCACAATGACCTCAGCAGACATCTCATGCAGGCCTCCAAGGACATAGGGTCACAGGACAGCAGCATCCTCCAGAAACACATCCCAGGCCCCCAGGAAGGACCATGCCCGAGAGACCTTCAGAGGCCGGGGGGACCAAAGCTGGAGGCAAACCAATCGGCACGTCCCGTTGTGACCCGTGATCTGTAGGCCCCGGCAGGACTCACTGACAGACCCGGGCACGGGTGCCCGGCGTGTGGACCGCTGTGACACCTGGGTCAGCCATCTTTTGTCCGTACCGGAATGCAATCTCCGTGAGAAGGGGTCCTGTTCTCACCAAGGGGAGCCCCCCCGCCACACGCATACACATAAACTAGGACCTGAGTGTGCGTGCTCCTCCTTGGAGGCCAGCTGTCACACTATCCTTGGTTCTTTATCTGTAAACCACAGCGCCCGGCTCCCCTTCAGGGGTGACGAGGGACCTGCGGTGCGAGCCGGCCTTGTCCTGTCCTCGGAAGACGTCATCGTAACAAGATCTCTCCCCACTTTCTGGTGACCCAGTTTCACTGGACAGCGTCCAAGGCTGTGAGGACAGGAGTGTGCAGACACACATGTGCGTGTGTGAACGCATGTGCGAGAGCCGGTGGGGGCCACGTGCAACTATAGGCACACAGTATCCGAGGACAGGTGTGTAGTGAGAAGCCAATCCCCTCCCAGTGTGACACCCCACCCCCACCAAAGCACACCCACACTAGCCTCCCAACACTCGTCTTCCAGAGGGAGACAGTCCCCAAGAGGGGACCTCTTGGTCCACATTTCGGTCAACTGTTGGGTCTCTTCCAGAAGCGGTGGGCGCACGCCCTACCTAACACCCACGCCTCTCAGCTTCTACCCCGACGTCAAGTCCAAAACTCAAGAGCACAGAGGACAGTACAGCACACACACGCTCACACACACCTCACAATATACGCACTCGCACCACACTCACTACACACACCCACACACACACCATACACACCCACCCACACACTATATGCACACACACCCACACACACTCATGCTTTCAATGAACAATTTTAAAGCATCAGATGCAGTCTCTGGCAGCTGAGAAACAGGGATCTCCTGTCATATTCTGAATGTCCCAACTTAGTGTCCTGAATACCCTTCCCCCTGAACTAAGTGCCATTTCTGTCCCATGATTCATGCCAACAGTCCAATTAGGTCCAAGGCAGATGGCCTGGGAAACTGGCAAACCCCCCACAAACAAATAAACTCTTGTATTTTTAACAGAAAACACATTTTAAATAAACTACCCACAACTAATCACTTGGAAAACAGCTACAATAAATATTTGACTAGAAGCTTAGGGACCAGGGTCACTCTTCAATTTTGGGACACCGGACTCTCTTCAAGGTCCAGTTTCCCCACACACATCAAGAAATAATAAAATCCACCCTGCTCACTCTCTGCTTTGGGTCTTGGGCAAGTTACTTAACACTCTCTAAGCCTTGGAGTGCTTGGGTGGCTCAGTCAGTTAAGCATCTGACCTCGGCTCAGCTCATGATCTCACAGCTCGCAGGTTCGAGCCCTGTGTCCAGCTCTGTGCTGACAGCTCAGAGCCTGGAGCCTGCTTTAGATTCTGTGTCTCCCTATCTGCCTCTCTCTCACACTCTCAAAACTAAGTAAACATTTTAAATTTTTTTTTTCAACGTTTTTTATTTATTTTTGGGACAGAGAGAGACAGAGCATGAACGGGGGAGGGGCAGAGAGAGAGGGAGACACAGAATCGGAAACAGGCTCCAGGCTCCGAGCCATCGGCCCAGAGCCTGACGCGGGGCTCGAACTCACGGACCGCGAGATCGTGACCTGGCTGAAGTCGGACGCTTAACCGACTGCGCCACCCAGGCGCCCCAACTAAGTAAACATTTTAAAAATAAAAAAAAAACTCTCTAAGCCTTAATTTTTCTTATCTGCAAAATGGGGCTGTTTACATGTGAGGTTCATGGTGAGAATCATATGGTATAATGTGTGCATTTGGCGAATAGGAACATTTAATAAATGACAGCTACCAATACAGGTGCTAGAAATAAAATCATCATACAAAGTCAGTCTTTTCAACAAAAAGTACACAAAGACTAACGCCTTCGAGCTGCCCTATCCAAGAGGGGAGCTGGTGACCACTTGAAATACAGCTGGTAGCACTGAGAGATGGAATTTTCCATTTCAGTTAATTTTTAAGTAATTTAGATGTAAATGAAAAAAATGACACTTGCTTATTGGAAACAATGGTATGGAACACCTGGAACAAGCTGGGTGTGTGAATTCACTTCTCAGTGGTAAATTTTATTAAATGTGAAAAATGCAGATTAAGGATCCGTGATGAAAATCTAGCATCCAAATTGAGATGGGCTGTAGGCGTCAAAAACCACACTGGATTTCAGAGACCCAGTGTGGAAAAAAGGAATGAAAAACTATGTCATTAGTAATATTTAGATTGAAGTCATGTTCACATGGTATTTTAGATAAATCATTAAAATTAATTTCAGCAACTGTGTTGTACTTTTTTTTTTAATGTGGCCTCTAGAAAGTTATAAATTGCATATGTGGCTCACATTCTATCTGTGTTGGACAGCAGGGTCTCAGAGCATGCTAGGAGGCAGATGTTAAAGACCTCCTGTGTGATTTCTCATCTTAATGAACTGGTGTTCGTCAACGGAAGGAGAATCGAGGCCACAGCAGATTTCTCCTATCAGATCTGCCTTCACGTGTATGTGACCGCAGGGTTGCCACTGCCTGTTAGGCTGAGTCGAGGCAGAGATACGACCCACAGGGAGGCCAGAACTAGCTGGCACGGCTCCCCTGATCTTCCCCACCGTAAGAGGGGAACGCAGTCAGCCCAGCGCAGACTGCCAGGAAGGGGCAGGCAAGCCCGGTGGACCCAGACTTCACACAAATCAGCTGTGGGGATCAGAGGTCCCAGCCACCCTGCTCCACCCGCCTCTCCCAGTGTGATCCACTATGATTACAGACAGCAATAATTCGACATCTGTTCGTCCTCAGCTGTGCAGGCTGAAGCCATGATGATTAATGCTCTGGTAATGGGCACAAAGTAAAAAATATTAATCTTTATAAAAGGTATTCAAAAGGCATCATCAGCTTATAAATGTCCAAGTAGAATATCCGTCTATAACCCCATTACAGCTCTACATTAAGACAAGATGCAAATTCGAAAATGAATTTGTCCATTTAAAACATTCGTTTTATGAACACTGAGTAATGTGCTGCTTAATTTTTAGTTTGGTCACATTAAACAAATGATCCATAAAGTGCATTTAATAACCTTGAGCCTGTTACATAGAACTGAGATCCAGATTAACACTTTTAATGAGAATTAAACAGTAGGAGCTATATAAATGGGGGATGCTGGTTACTCATTTGTTACAGGCACTCATCTTATTTTCCAACTCTCTAAGAACTCTGTACCCTCATGATTCAATTGGTTCAAATGACTTTCTCCCTCCATATAAGTCTTCAAACAACAGAAATGCAGAAAATGGAGCCATCAACAGAAGGGATCACGGGAGCCATCTACTTATGTCCAGATTGACAGATGGGGTGCCAGGAGCCAGAGTAAAGGGACATGCGGGGATTGCACCACTAAGCAGCCGAGCCAGAATTAGGTGTCTGATCCCGGAGATAGAGCTCCTTAGAATAAATGATCCATACATGTGCATGTGCACGTAAACATGTGTGGCTAGGGTATCTTTACATGTCAAGTGCAGATTACGTTTTTCCAAGCATCATTTTAAGGCAGCAAGCCATAAACATTGGTAGTATGAGGAGAATCCATTCACACGGAGTAACTCTAAGTATGTCACTTTTCCTTCTTGAGCTGTAGTTTCTTTGTCAGTGTTTTGGTCAGAAGCTCCTCAGCACCACTCACCTGAGGGCTGGAACTATGAGAAATAAGATAATCTGCATGTGAACTTTCCGCCCAATGTCATAGAATCTTAACTGAGAGGATGACATAGGAATTAAAAGAATTTAATTTATTGAAAATTGGAAGGAGGACGTGGCAGCATAGAGACTGTATAGCAATGGGAAAAGAAGCTGATCAAAGACGTCTTCTGGATGAAATCACTAGACATAATAAAAAATGTGTCATAAGGGTGCCTGGGTGGTTCAGTCAGCTAAGTGCCCAAATCTTGATTTTGGCTCAGGTCATGATCTCATGGTCATGAGACTGAGCTGCTTTGGGTTCCACATTGGGCATGGAGTCTGCTTAAGAGTCTCTCTCTCCCTCTGCCCCCCACCCCCGTTCAATTGCATGCATGCAAGCTCTCTTGTCACTCTGTCAGATAGATAGATAGGAAGGAAGGAAGGAAGGAAGGAAGGAAGGAAGGAAGGAAGGAAGGAAGGAAAAGAGAAAAGAAAAGAAAAGAAAGCAAGAAAGCAAGAAAGAAAGGAAGAAAGAAAGAAAGAAAGTCATCTTTTTGGAAGAAGGAATAGGGCAGCAGATATTTTAGATCCCTCAGTTTTGAGAAGTTTAATAATAGGGGTTAAACATTCATTAGTATTGCAGTAATAAATAATTTTTCAGAAGGAATGAAAGAACCAACAACAGAGAAAAATCACAAATGATTCCCATTTACAAGTAGCTGAAAAAGTTAAAAGATTACGTTGGAAGTACCAGTCATAGTGTCGAAACCGTAAGGTCTGATCCACTCCATCCTCAAGGATAGTCTATGTACTCAGGGAAGGGTTTATGCAACAAAAATAAAATGGGGTCTTAAAGGAAAACCTGGGAGTGGACAGGCTGACCTGGACTCCTCCAACTGTTACAGACAAGTTGCTGTAGGTACCATATCACACAGGCACAGAGCTAATCTCATAGGGCTTGGAAGGAACCATGAACTGCAGAGACTCAGAGGCATGCCATCGTGGTGCCTTCTGTGAGCATTACTAGATATCGGACAATCAAGGCAGCCTCTTCTAAGATTGCTCTCCTTGTTCCCAACGTCAAACAACAGGGAAAGGAGCCCACTCAGAGGGTGGGTGCAGGACAGAGAATCAACTGTGATAAAGGTTGGACCAACTACACCATGAGGAACTGTTGGCACCACCAATCTGATCACAGATAAGAGTCCCTACCGCGAAAAAGAAGAAAAAAGTATGAAAATTCCACAAGCACGGTACTGCGTTTCTACTTGTTTGTTTATGCGTAGTTTACATTTATTTATGTGTTCATCTATTCATGTATTTGTGTTTTGTCTTGTTCCATATGGCATCTGAAGTAAATTCGGTATTCAGAATGTGTTACTCATATAGTGGGTGTGAAATAGTTTGAGTGGGTGATGGATTTTTAATAAGACAACCCCTTAATCAGCACCAGAGTGGTGGACAGCTCCCTGACTGGGACTTTGCTTACAGATTAGGATTTGTGGTTTAACTCCTGGGCCCTTCCTTATCTGTAAATTAGGAGAATTACTCTTTTCCAATTATACATTTTTAAGCTGATGGCTCTGAAGCCTCTCAGAGGAATCAAACTTGCTATCCAACAGTGCTGAGCACATGGTAGGTGTTCAGCAAATTATAATTAAGAAATTGAGTTGACCCTCCTAGGTTGTGCTGTTTTAACAAACAGTCTTTTCAAATGCTCATATAATGAATGATACACAGTGATATATAGAATGAGATATGAAAAATGTATAATCTTTACAGATTTTTACAAATCTGTACAGATCTTTACAGATCTTTACAAATCTTTACAGATAAAGATTAAAATATTCTCAAAAACAGAAGAGGAGAAAATGATTTCACATTCCACTATTATTTCAAAAACCAGTCTTTGGGGTTCAAAGCCAGTAACATTCCTTAGAAGTCAGGCAGCACAACTACCTAGTTAAGTATTCTGGACTGCTCTATGCGTGGTACGTTATGTGACTATGGTACATGATAGCCGCAACCCCAATTTTTCTTTCTGTACAATATCCCTCAAGTTAACAAAACTACTATAGAGTAGCTCTGGGTTTAAGATCCCTTCAATAAAGAGAAATATCTCTCCATTTTCCACATGGAGAAGCTCAAGAGATTTTTTGTTTATGGATCAAAAGCATTAAGAAGGTATATTTTATTATAAATCTATATCAAACACACAGCTATTCTTTCTACAATTTAAGGCAAAAGAAATTGATTAATAGAGTGGTTTTAAGAAATATGAATTTTATAACTGGGATTAATCACAACAAAAATAGTCTAGAAATCTGACTTCAATATTTCCTAATAGCTGGTCCCAACAGGTATCTGAGCCTTTGCCCTCAGATTTCAAAGGGCTGCTGTAACTAATGTTTCTACTATTAAAAAGGAGAGTTTCACTCTGCTTGATAACTGGAAGAATCATTCACCTTGAAAATAAGAATGAGGAAGATAATTTAAGTTCTTTAGGCCTACATTTTGAAGAAGCGCTGTATTGTTCAAAAATGAAACACAAATGAAGTTTTATGAGGCTGATGAACACTGTCTAAAAGGAGCCTGTTCACTATATTGAAAGAAACAGCCATGGGAATGGCCAGAAAATAAGGGACTGGCACGTTTCCCATTCCTACTCACTACCAGATTCCAACCATCAGGGGGAAAAAACAAACCCCAAAATGAAAAACAAACAGAGGGGTGCCAGTGAATAGAGAGCTCAAAACAACATAATCCAGCAAGAGTATTAAACTACTCTCAAGACCATAAGGGGATTATCTTTCCACTAAATCTTTAAATCTTTACTCTTCCAATCTTGCACTACCCTCTAAAAACGAATTTAAGACACAATGGTAAATTCACAGTAAACTCTAAAGAAAATCTCTCCATTGGTTTGGTCGCTTTCAATATGGGAATATGGAAGGGCTAGCTCCTGAAAGATGAAGAAAATGATGTGGTGATAATTGGAATGAACTTTCCCAAAGGTCTCTGGCTCAGATCCACGGTGGAGAGGAACCCATGTGGGTAAGGGCGTGCATTCAGAAGCTCCCTCACCTTAACACAAAGGCACCTTGCAAATACGTCCAATGCTCTTGACTAATTTGAAAGTTAATGCTATCTGGTTGATTCCTTTTTTCCTCACTGCTTTAACATTAATGTAAAACATTTTTGTGAGCAGAAATCCCAAACCTTGGTGTCTTAGTGTTTATTTTAATTTAATTACATCGAAACTTTTCATTTCTATAATAGGATTGAAGCTTTAATTTTCACAGCTTTTGTCAGATATGTGGGCAACAATGTAATCACAGGGGAACAAAGCTACAAATGCACAAATTATGAAGCTCTGACCTTTCCGTCTCTTTGTATCTTGCTTTGAAAATCTGCTCACTCCACACCACAGATTATATGCAAGAGTCATCTTTTTGTGAAGCACATAATCTATTTAACCAGCTTTCAAGTAGTCAAGTCACATCGCGAGACAACGCTTGGAAGCCATTACTGCCCATTCATTGACTCCCGTGCACAGCATGCTGAGGAGTCCGACGCCCTTCGCCTCCACGCGGGAGCAGGAGTGGGGACATCCAAGGTGGAGTTGAGACACCGGCCCGGGAACCAGCCCGTCTGCACACCCTGCCTTTCCCGAAACAAAGTCATTTGCTCTCTGAATACCACCATGCTTTTGAAAAAGACATCCTAATGACATGCTATGGTGGCCGGGATTTGCCTCAGAATATGTGGGGGAGGAGCACAGAGACAAAAACAAGACTGAACGGGACTTGAGACCTTTGGAAGCCCAGTGAGGAGTGCACACAGGCGTTTGTGACCCTCTTCTCTCCGTGCTTCTACAGGACTAAGCATTTCCATAACGCGAACAAAAAGCTATCTTGAATCCAGAAGCAGAGTTGAGGTGTCCCTTCCCCCACCTCCCATTTCCACAGAACCGAGGAAGTGCTAAATCAGAAGCAAAACAGATGATCTTCATTTTACAAAACTGCTCACAGATGACCCTCTACATCTTCAGTCACTCACGAGTCTTCCCATGTCTCCCGATGTTACTCGTCCTCAAGACAACTCCTTCCTGCTCCATGATCAATCCATGCAGAGCCAAGGCTAGCAGAGACAGCCAGCTTCCCCGAGCAAACACAAAACCTCCCCTCCCCCTACACCGAGTGAATTGCAAATGTATGCAGCTGGTCATGCTTCCTTCTCTGTGCTGCTCCCTGAGAAAAGAAGCGCACGATTGGGATATTCATGTCCGTTTCTGTTCAGGCAATAAATACGCACTGCAGGTGCGCCTGGGGCCAGGCACTGTCCTAGGGGCCAGGCACTGTCCTAGGAGCCGGCGATTGGGCAGTAACAGCATGAACAAGCAGGCCATGCTCGGGGAGCTCTCACTCTAGGGAAAGACCACAGATTACAAAAAAGCCAAGAAGAAAAATGGGCACTGATTTCCCACGGTGGAGAGTGGCAGAAGCAGGCCTGGAGGAGAGCGGCTGGGGGTGTTCCATGCAGGGGCGTTGGAGCACCTCTCAGAGCAAGCTCTCTGTAGTCCCTCTAGATTTTTTGTTGGTCCAGCTCTACTGACTCTTGGCTCATATTTGACATGATGATTACCCTCCCCCATGAGGGCAGTTTCTCATCTGCCATTTTTCGACTGAACCCTCCACAAACACGAGAGACACGGCTAACGTCGGTTGTGCCTTAAATGTGAGAGGTCAACTCAGCACCATGCACACTTTCATCTTCAGAGGGTATGATTGAGGCAACAAGAGCGAAGCAGGGGAGGAAGCTGAAGCCACGTGACTTCTCGAAAGTCCCTGAGTTAGCAGGCAGGAGAGGCAGGATTTGAACCCGAGCGGTCTCATCAGAAAGCCCACACGCTGAGCCCTCTTGCAGACCGCCCACCCTCATCACAGACAGGCCTTCAGAAATCCCCAGTTCGTTATCAATGAGGAAGTAAAAGCGTTTGTAGGAGAAATGATGCAAACCATCATTCGTGGTTTTGCAAATCAAAGTTAAAGGAGAGAGCCGTGCACTCAGAGTAAAGGCCGATGGTGTTGACGTGCAGCCGTGCGCTGGGAGGAGTCGAGTCTCCAGAGGGCCTGGTGCAGCACTGGCTTTCTCAGCCGACCGTGTGGCAGACCCCCGCCATGGCCATCGGTGTGGACACATGTAGTGTGGACTACAGCTCCTGAAGAGCCTTCTTACACTTGGGGGAGATCTCGACATGGTGAGCGGTGTCTCCCCCGTACAGAAGTCAGAACAAATCCACAGCCACTCTTACGACTGTAATGCAGACTACGTCCCGGGTTCTGCCAACGAGCCACGAAGCAACGGGAAACGGGCGGTGGGAGGGCCAGCTCTGTGAAGACCTCCCATTTCCTTCCACCAGGGTGGTAGCTGCAGAAACAGCAGGAGCCGCGAGGCCCCGACCCAGAGGGAGCACTGCAGCCGGGGCACCTGGGAGTGGGCAGTGGCCGTGACGGCAGCTGCTGCGTCCACACCGGCTGGGGCCAAACAACCCTCTTTGCCAAAAGACACATCTCCTGCTAGAGTCTAGCAGACTCAGCTGGGTGTGTCCTCAGTCTCCGTGTCCTTTACAGGACAGAGAAGCAGCAGCTGGGGAGGCAAGACTGAAACAGCGGGGCACCGTGAGCCTCCGTCTCCCGGGACCCACACGTGGCCCAGGAAGGCCTCTGTGCAGAGAAGCAATTCTAGTGGCAGTATTCACTGCGGGCCTTGCTGTACGTGGATCAGCTGGTCGCTCCCAACAAAGGGGGACTCTTACAACCATGGAACGTATGTGCTATCGGGGGGAGGAGGAAAGCGGTGTTTCAGAGCAAAGCAACGGAGTCAACACACACGCTGGTAGGCAAACACACGCCGTGGAGCCCCCACCGGGAAACCTGGTGGAACCACACAGCGGTGCACTCTGACCACATCCCCAACAGAATGTTTCCAAAGGGCTAGCACACCCAGGGACCTGTCCGGCTAACTCTAGTTACACCCAGTTCTAGAACGCTGGACCCGTGGGAAGTTGGTCTGGCCGGTTCCACTGGGACCAGGAAGCCCACACAGACAAAGACCATTGTTACAAATTAACAAGAAGCGGAACAAAGCAGGAAAATCAGGGCCATCCTATCTCATGAAAAAATACTTCGGCTTTAACTGTTTATGCCAAACGTGGCACACAGTATCTTGCAAAAGTAATGCCATCTTTGTAAGAACAGACCAACCGGAAGACTTCCACCCGTAAGTCTTTCCTGACGAGGATGTAAGGTGGCTACAGGTCTGCTCTGAAGAAGCTGGGAGCTCGCAGATGAGGAAAATCCAGGTGATCTTGGCGAAGAATCTTTTCAGAAAGATTCTTAACACTCAAAGCCTGTAAGCGAGCCCTCCTTTTTTTTCTTTTTTGTCAATGTTTATTTATGCCTTTTTGAGAGAGAGAGAGAGAGAGAGAGAGAGAGAGAGAGAGAGAACAAGCAGGGAAGGGGCAGAGAGAGAGAGGGAGACACAGAATGAGAAGAAGGCTCCAGGCTCTGAGCCGTCAGCACAGAGACTTGACGCGGGGCTTGAAATCATGGACTGTGAGATCACGACCTGAGCTGAAGTCAGATGCTTAACAGACTAAGCCACCCAGGCTCCCCCAAGAAGGGCCTTTTTCACATTGGACGACACATTCTGAAACACTTTGGGGACAGCCCACGAGCATCAGGGAGGGTGTTTGGATTGCCAATGGTGGCTTAAACAAGGTCTACGGACTGGGGAGCTGGGCAGCCACCTCTAAGGCACGAGGCTTCGGCTTAACTGTGGCTCATGTGGCGCACGACAGTTCCAGATTCGCACGTTTCGCTCAACCTCATTTTCTATGTCGGGTGCAACCTGCTACGAAAATTAAGTTCCTAACTTTGTACTTAAAAAGATTCTAGGTTAATAATTAATTGCATGCTGCAAAGGCTTCCAAAACAGGACTTGAGGCAGTCTGTGATAAAAGACTTACGGAACAAGAGTGAAAACAGAAACAGGGCACAGTAAAGAAGAGAAACACAATTACCAAACACCTAGGCTGACACAATTACCAAAAATAAAGAAGAGCCCCTTCAAGCTTTCTACTAGCTAAGTTCCAATAGAAGAAAACATTCCCTTGAAATGTATTCTTTTTTTAAAAAAAAAAATTTTAACGTTTATTTATTTTTGAGACAGAGAGAGACAGAGCACGAACGGGGGAGGGTCAGAGAGAGGGAGACACAGAATCTGAAACAGGCTCCAGGCTCTGAGCTGTCAGCACAGAGCCCGACGCGGGGCTCAAACTCACGGACTGTGAGATCATGACCTGAGCCGAAGTCGGACGCTCAACCGACTGAGCCACCCAGGCGCCCCCCTTGAAATGTATTCTTAAAAGAATTCCCATTTTAAAGGTTTTTGATTGAACCATTTATGTTTCAGGTCCTTATCCAAAGAGAGCCAAGGGATATGCAGAAAAAGTTCTGTGATAGAAATTACGAATGAAATAGAGGGAAGAAAGTCTTCCCTGTATCAACAGTCAACAGAAGTCAAGTACAATCAATTGTTGACGATTGTTACTAACGTTAATTGGTAATTCAGTGAACTGGTTTACCTCAGTGGTGGTGATGGCGGCAGTGTGTGTGTGTGTGTGTGTGTGTGTGTGTATGTGTGTGTGTGTCTGTCTGTCTGTCTGTCTTCGGGCTGGATGGTCAGGAGAAGGGACATCAGTAACCTCCCTAATATGATCCAAATAGAAAACTTCTGGGTGTAAAGTGTAGTCAGTGTGGAAGGAAAACAAAGCAGGCGTCCCCACCCATCACCCCCACCCTCAAGCCTTCCTTGAAGGCCATATTTCACCAAGCTTTAGAAGACACCTGGAGGATGTGAATAATTCAAGACCCAGCCCTCCAATGAGACCCTGAAGAATGGACAGTCGAGATGAGTGTCTAAATAAAGGAGATTCATGTGCTTTGAATCCCAAACAAGGGCGACAGACCTGATTTTCATTTGCCCAAGTGAGAAACGGGCGTGTGGCCCACAGAGAGACATGTGGAAGGCTGCAGAAACCCACCCATTAGTTGGTTTGGTGTTTTCTTTCACAAAGAACACTTGATCTCAAATGAAGTCTGAACATTTTCTCTCAACATAAGTCTTCACTGTAAATGTAGACTCCGGTGCCTTTATAAAGTTCAGTCCAGAAATGAGGTTAAAACCAGCAGGAAAGCATAGGGTCCAGTAGTCCAGAAGGTACGAAGGACTAATCTGGACACGCACTGAGTTCCAGTGCAGCCAATAGCTCAAGAGGAGACCCCAGGCCAGGACTGCACCGTCCCTGAAACCCCACACATGACGACAACAAAATAAACGGACCAGCCAAACGTCTGGACACAAATAGAATAGTGTAAATCCGTGCCTCTCAGTCAGAATGTCACTCAACAGTCTGTACATTTGCCTCCAATAAATGAGGAAGGTTGCGGAATTAGGCAAAGGTTTTAGGCCTTCAATAAAACTGCTTGACAAGTGTAAAATATTAATTCAATCTGTCCAAATAGAAAGAAAATGATTAATAAAAAGGGTAGGGAGATAACATGAGGAAATATAAGGTGTTCCTCAGGATAAATGAGTTGAGGAATCATTAAAATTCTTATTACTTTGAGCAGGGTTTAAAGAAACCCTATCAAAGAAAGCAAAGTTCAGGAGAAGACAGAACCATTATTTCTAAATTTAAAGAAAACTTGACATTTTTCTTTGCAATCATCTGAATGGAAGCAGGTGATTGCCTCCCCAGGATAGACGATCACATGTCTTAAAGGCTACAATGTATGCTGATTATCTTAGGGCTTTGGTGTAGACCTAAATTACAAACTACAAGGTTTTCCCTTCATCTCTCAATGATCTATCACCTACGCTGTATGTCAATTACCGTTCTCTTGTACGGGCTAAATCTTCCTGTCTTGTTTTAATTGGTTGCAACCTCCACTCCTTTTGGCATGGAGGAGAGAATTCAGAAGGGACAAGGTCTACAGACAATGAATAATGTGACAATTTAATGATTCTCCGGCTTCTACTCACCATGCTGTGTGAAGAGGTCACTGTGAATGATTTCAATCAAGCAGTACAGCTTCTGAATGGTCAGCAAACCCATGGGAACATTTAGGATGAAATCAGTAAACATTTTGCTATAATGAAAAACACAAGTGAAAGAGTTTAGGGATACACAGCAAAATGATCCACTGTGTTCAAGACAGTACCTAGATGCAGGGTCATTAAATGGTCATTAAGCTCTACTAGAATATTGGATAATGCCCATTCTACAATATGGGCCAAAATCTCATCCAACAAAATGATGCTTTAAAATGTTGTTTTTCGCTTCATATCCACTCAAATGGCTAGAATCCCAAGGAAAGACAACAAAAAGTGTTGGCCAGGATATGAAGAAATGGGAGCCCCCATATCATGCTGGTGGGAATGTAAATCAGTACAGCCACTTTGAAAAACTGCCTGGCATTTCCTGAAAATGTTAAACACAGTTACCATATGATCCAGCATTTCTACTCCCAGATATATACCCAAGATAAATGAATATATATATATATACATATATATGTATATATATATATATATCCAACACAAAACCTTGTACGTGAATCATAGCAACACTATCCCTAATACTCTAATAGGGGAAAAACCCAGATGCCCATCACCTGCTGAGGGGATAAACAACATATAAGATAGCCATAAAAGTCATCCATAACAAGGAATGAAACTCTGACCCATGCTACAGTATTGATAAACCTTGAAAACATTATACCAAGTAAAAGGAGCCAGACACAAAAGGCCACATATTGTATAATCTCCTCCATATAAAATGCCTGGAAAAGGCCAACCTATAGACACAGAAAGGAGATTCATGGTTGCCTAGGGCTGGGGTGGGGACACAAAACGACTGTTAATGAGCACCAAGGAGCTTACAGGGGTGATCAAACTTCTAAAATTGCACTATGATGATGGTCACACAACTCTGTAAAGACACTGAACACCATTTAATTAAACACTCTGAACCTGGCAAACTTTATAGTACAGGTATTATATCTCACTAGAGATATTCTTCTAAAAATTTACTTTTACAGGGGCACCTGGGTGGCTCAGTCAGTTAAGCATCTGACTCTCGATTTCAGCTCAAGTCACGATCTCACGGTTCACGGGATTGAGCCCCACACTGGCTCTGCGGGCTAAAAGTGCACAGCCTGCTTGAGATTCTCTCTCTCTTCTCTCTCCGCCCCTCCCTGAATTGTGCATACACATGCTTTCTTGCTCGCTCTCAAAATAAATAAACATTTTTTTTTTAATTTAGTTTTACAAATAGTCAATAAAACTACGAAGAAGTCTTAGAAGGAGGGTTCTTGTCAGTAACAAAGAAATGCCGTTCACCAGTCATATCAGCAAGGTTCTGTAAAGGAATAATTCCAAGTACTGGCAAAGTTTGGGAAGACAGACACCAACATGCTTTGGTAGACGGTTGCTTGGACTCTTCGAGGACAACTGGATACTATTTGTTTAAAATCTTTTAAGAAAATGCAAAAAAGAAACAGAACAAAAAGAGAGAAAATGTAAAACCTGGTAAATCCATTTCACTGGTTATCCTACTGACCTAAATAAGGACAAGGTACTACAATTAACCTACCAAAAAACTTGTCCTAGTGTGTTGTATAATAATAAAAACTGAACAGAATCCACTACCCCTCGGTATAGCACAGTGGCATGTTCTTTGTAATTAAAACCCCAGGTTGGTCTCAAAGTACTGCCACCGACCAGCTAAGTTATCATGGACAAGTTACTTAGCATGAAAGTGGGCGAATAACAGAACCCAAGATTAACGAACAACGCATGGAAAGACTTCGTGTAAAGCCTCTTCTGTGTGGAGAAAGCACATAATCGACGTCAGTACCTACAGTTGCTACCTCAGTAAATGACAGGGGAGCATAGGATACAACACCGTGGAGGTTGTAAAAAAGTATGTTGCAGAAGACTATCGCACGATATGAGAAAACAAGATGTTACGCACAGAAGCTGACTGTAAGATAAAGAATATACCTGTTCATTTTTTTTTTGCTAATGTTTATTGATTTATTTTGAGAGAGAGAGAGAGAGAGAACACGCAGAGGAGGGGCAGAGAGAGGAGAGAGAGAGAACCCCAAGCTGAAAGCACGGAGCCCGACACGGCTCGATCTCATGAACCATGAGATCATGAGTTGAGCCAAAATCAAGAGTCGGATGCTTAACAAACTGAGCCACCCAGGCGCCCCACCTGTGTTGAATTTTTTAGGGGAATACATGTGTACTTATGTATGTGTATATATGTGCATGTGTGCAAATCCAGATCCTTCTAGTTATTTTTAGGTAGTAGAATTAAGTTTCACTCATTCTTCTCTGTGATCTCTTCTGTTTCATCGAAACATGAATCAATTTTCTAAATAGGAAAAAATACGCACATGATTTACAAGGTCATTTTTTTTCTTTTTTAAGAAGTCTGTAGATTCGGTGTCGAAGAGGCACAGAGGCATGTGTAAAGAGCCAAGTGACCACGAACAGACTGGACTGGCCCTGGAGAGGGGGTTCTTCCTTGGATCTCCAAGCACCGGTGCAAGCACCCACCGTGAACGCTGCCCTGCTGAGGGGTTAGGGTCTGATCCCCGTCCCCCGTGAGGACAGGCTGAGAGCGTGGCCATGGCCCATCCAGCCGCAGCCTCCCTCACTGCCTCTGTTCCCTAGATCTGAAGCTCTAAGAATCTTCACCAGAAGCACCCGGAAGATTCGTTAAAACCGAATGTCTGGGGCCCACCCCACATTTCTAACTCAGAAGATCTGGGAAGGACCCCAAGAGTCGTCATTTTTCTAACAAGTCCCCAGGGGCTGCTGATACCGTCTGTGCTGCAGGGACAGGACGATCCAAAGACCCAGGGCAGACGTGCTGCCAGTGGGCCCCTTCACTCCTTTTCTCGTTTAGGGAATATGCTAAGCTGTGAGCAGTGTTTTCAGTGTGTGGGAGCAGGAAATAAAGGTGTCCGTGCAGGACGCTGAATCCTAGGCACACCAGAAACCTGGTGATTTGTGGAGGAGGCCTCCCGGAAAGACCCCGGCCCCTCACTGCCCGGGCATGAGTAACCTACCGTGGATATAAAGAACGGAAAGGGTGACCATTTTTTACTCAGTGTAACCACTCAGGGGACACACGGACCTTGACTCACGTTTAGAGGGGCATTCGGGGCTGCTAAAAACGATGCCAATCCCCTGCAGGTAGTTTACAGTGTCAAATGTTAAATCAAAACCGAAATCAAAAGCAGACAAGGGCTGTGCTTTAGATGTCTGGGGTTAAAAAGGCTGCGTGTCCCAGTGGCTCACAACAGTCTTGTAGAACGCAGGCACACGTAGGATTGGGCAGGAAACACAGGTGGAAAAAGGAAGGATTAGGTCCCAGCCTCACTCCTTGGTCTGAAAGCCCAACAACCAGCTTCCTTGAGGTTCGGTTTGATTTGGTTGATATTATCTTAGGTGAGGACACCCAGCCCTCAGTTAAGAGCTCACAAAGAAGCCGAGTGTGTTGGGCAGGGTGGGGCAGCGAATAGAAAACCTCCTGTGTCAGGTATTTTAGGGGCTGAAAACACAGCCAAAGCCCAACCACCACAGTGAAATTCAAATTCAAAAGAATAGAAAAAGCCAAATCTGTATGATCTACCCATTGGGCTGCAAACAATCTTCTAAACAAAATACTCTGTGGGGTGATGGATGATGTCTTTTCCATGTAAAGTCATAATTAGGGAAGTGTCACAGACATCATGACCAGCATCTGTTCTAGAATGATCCAGGGCACTGACCTCTGGCAACATGAGACTGAACCTCGAGCCTCCCATAACTTCAATGCACAGAAAGGGGGGCAAGATGAAGGACGCGGGAAGACCGCACCTTGGGTGCTTCCTTACCTGAGCTCTTTGGGATCGAACACCAATTTCACATCGTTGACAATGGTTGGCAAGTATTTCAACGCTGCCCCCTGCAAACCAAGAGCAAAGACTGCTGAGCCTCGTGGAGTTTGGCAAAGGTTAATACGAATCTGTAATTACTCTGAAGAACCACAGACATCCCAAGAGGAGAAAGATCATTTTCTAGGTGAGGAGAGGAGATGGTCGAACACAACAAAAACAGAGCAAACAAGTCTAATCCACCAACAGTGGTGATCTGTCACATGGGTATCTTGGTACATAATAATTTAACAGAGGCCAACATTTATTGCCTGCCGACAAAACACCTATACCGTGTGCAGCTTTTGCACGATTTCCTCCTTCACCCTCACGAAGCTATGGCAAATGAAGACGCGTGTCCCTCAGAAGAATGCTCTATCATTCAAATCACTGCAAATCCATCATATTCAACATTTAAAATGATTGCCTTTGTTCCGTTCCAAAACTGTTTTCTGTATATCTGCGTATCCCTTAATTAGGAATCTTTATTTCTTTTCCTTCAGTAACCTTATCTCTTGTATTCATATTTTTTATCTTCTGGAAAAGCCACGCTCTCAAAAACCAGAGTGATAGTAATCGTGACAGACGCTACCACATGCTATGTGCTGTGCTAGAACCTTTGTATATTTTATCCTTAATTCCACCGGAGCTCCGACAGGGAACTGGCTGTGTTGGACAGCAAGCAAACTGCCAGTGGAGATGTCAATTACTTTGCCCCCAATCACACAGCTAGAGCTGAAGAGAGAAGTACAATTCAGTTCAGTGGGAAGCCAGAGCCTTAGCCCCCTCAGCTGTGACCTGACGGGAAAAGTTCTTGGATTTTCAGTCTGACCGTGGTTGCCCCACCTCTCTCTGTGACTCTATGTAACTCCTTGTACCGGGCTGGGCTCCACCTCCCAGAATGAAATGGGGGAAATAATACGCATGCCAAGCACATCCTGAGGTGGCATTAAAGTTCAAAATAAAATGAAAAGAGAAGAGGGTAACACTTTAAACACTGGGAAATACTACACTTAAGGCACAATTGTTAGCATTATTTTCCGAAAGCAAAAAGGTAGTGTTTAAAAAAAAAAAATAAAGTCAAAATGGAGTCACTTGTGCTAAGTAAGCCCCATGTCAGCACCAAGAATTCATACCTAAACTAACTGCAGTTTTGGCCTCTCCCAGGAATATAATCTTAAACTAGTCAATCTGAAATTTCCTGGTCAGCACAATAGAGGCTATCCACCTGTTAGACCCTTTCCATCCCTCAGAGAAAGATCGAGGAAGGCTGCTCTTTCCTTTTGCCTATAAAAGTCTCATTTTGTACAGCTCTTCAGGGCTCCTTTCTACTTGCTAGATGGGTTGCTGCCCGATTCACAAATTGCAGAATAAAGCCAATTAGTTCTTCAAATTTACTCAGTTGAATTTTGGTCTTTAACAGCAAAAGCCCACTTTAACATACTACACTGAATACATATGGTCAGCCGATGTGCAACAAAGAACACAAGCACCTCCCCCTCAGCACCAAATGAAACTCATCCCACACCTCACACCCTATACAAAAATGAACTTTAAATGTATCATAAATCTCAAACATAAAACTTAAAACTACACAACGTCTAGAAGGCACTTAGAAAGGACACCAAAAGCACAATCTATGAACGAAAAAGCGGGGCACCTGGGTGGCTCAATCGGTTAAGCGTCCAACTTCAGCTCAGGTCATGATCTCACAGTTCGTGGGTTCAAGCCCCACATCTGTGCTGACAGCTCAGAGCCTGGAGCCTGTTTCGGATTCTGTGTCTCCCTCTCTCTCAGCCCCTCCCCCACTCGCACTCCTCTCTCTCAAGAACATTAAAAAAATGAAAGCCAAAGAAAAAGAAAAACTAAAGTTCACCAAAATAAAAACTTCTGCTCTGTAAAACGCAATGCTAAGATAATGAAAGATGAGTCACACTCCGGGAGAAACTAATTGCGGATCGCATATCTGATCAGGATCCGAATCCAGCACAAACAAAGAACACTTAAAACTCAATCATGAAAAAAAAGTCTACCCCCCAAATAGGCCAAAGATTTGAAAAGACACTTTTCCAAAGATGCTATATGGATGGCACAAAAGCACTTGAAAAGATGCTCAACATCACCAGTCACCAGGGAAATGCAAATTAAAACCACAGTGAAATATCATTACCACCTACTAGAATCGCTGAAACACACACACACAGACACACACACACACACACACACACACGCACACACACACACGCACACACAGACACACACACACACGCACGCACGCACACACACACGCGCACACACACGCCTGACAATACCAAGTGCCATTGCATATGCTGCTGGGCTACATGCAAAACCAGGTCAGCAACTGTGGAAAAGCACGTGGCAGGTTCTCACAAGGTCAGACACGCACTCTCCGTCCAACCCAGCAACTGTACTCGAGTCCCGACCCGAAGAGATGAAACTTCACGCTCACACAAAACCCTGCGCGGGAATGTTTACAGTAGCTTTATAGGTAAGCATCAAGAGCTAGAAACAACTCACAGTGCCCTCCCTCAACAGGTGAATCCATGCAATGGAACACCACTGGGTAACAAGAGAGAGAAGTCGAGCCCCTGATACACACGACGTGGATGCATCTCAAATGCACTCTGAGAAGGAAAACCAAAAGGCTACGCAGCACGTGATTCCACTTTTAAAACAGTCCAGAAAAGGCACACCTAGAGGGATGGAGAACACCTCAGTGGGTGGAAAGGGGGGGGGCAGGGCTAGTCTACACTGGGGGATGGGGTTGATCCAGTCTACTATACAACTGTATGCAAACCGTACCTTACTTTTCAAAACGAATAAAAGCATATTACCTGGACAGACAGGCATGAGAAACACCTGAGAGAATGTTCCTGAATCTCAACACTGCTACCCTAAGAGGTAAGTGGTCGGATTCCAGTCACTTCAAATGAGTTCAAGTTTCTTAATCTGTAGCCTGGGAATATTCTGTACGTGCCTGAGACTCACGTAAGTGCTCAACTCTACTGACACAGTACATCCTCAGGACGATGTGTGGGCAAGATCTGTTATCCCCTTTCACAGACGAGAAAGTAGAGGCATCCAGGGAAGTCACGTGTCCAGATTCACACCGCTGGGATCTGGAGTGAGGCCGTGCAAGTCCACGGTGAGCGTGAAGCCAGCACACTCAACTGTCAGCACTCCTCTCCGCACTCCACGGTCCAGATGAGACAGGACCGGAAGGCAGTGCGCTAGAGAATCTCCGAGGCTTGTCTTCTCGGTGTGAACCCTGTCCTTCACCACCAGCCGCATCAAGGGATCCCAACCAGCTCCTCTGGAATTCAACTTTTGAAAAGAGCATCAAACAGAAACAATTTCATTCTGGTCTCAAGAGTTCTGCCTCAACTACCTCAGTGCCGCTTTGAAAAACTAAAAACAAAATATTCACCGAGAGGCGTCATAAACAGGCGTTTGCACAGGCTGACTGCTAGGGCCCTAAGGTGTCTGGTTTACTTTGTGGCGTCCCGAGGGGAGAAACGCACGAGCTTCCTGCATTTTATCCTCCACCAACAAAGCAAACCCTGCCGGCAGCAACTTGATAAATTCCATTTCGCGAGGAGGACGACATAGACAGTGACAAGTAAGACAGGTCTTCATGGTCACCTTCCACTTACCGCCCTGGGGCTGCGTTAACCAGGCAGGCTGAGCGCCAGAGCGGGGCTGGGGCTCCCCAGGGCTGCCCCCCACAACCCGAGGTCACAGCAACGCCCACGGAGAGGGGTGCACACCCACCGGGATCCAAAATGCTGTCCAGCGCAGAATTCTGCCTAACAGACCGAGATCCTACGGAGTGTATCTTATGGTTCGTGGCGTTTGGAAAGAACAGAGATGTACCACCCACTGGCCTTCAGCCCCGGATTAAGTAACAAAGGACAGAGGGAACAAGGAGAAAGGGACCAGCATGCGCACCTGGTGCCTATCCCTGTTCACTCTCCGCCTTCCCCCGGGGCTATTTCTCCTCAAGCCTGGGACCCCCCCCCCCACCCCACCCCGCCTCACCCATCTCACCTCCTACTTCAGAGAAAGACAAAAGCTGCCAGGAGAAAGAGCAGAGCCTCAGGAGTCCATCTGTCCAGGCAGAAGAGTCCATCTGTCCAGGACACCCAGGTCCACCTTGGGTGCCTGCCTCCAAGGGACCGAATCCTGCCCCTGGGATCAGCAAGAGGCCCCCTCGGTCTCCCCTTCTCCCTCCAGGAGACCCAGTCCTCACCCCAGCTGGTTCCTCTTCCCTCCGCAGGTGAGCCCACGTGGGTCTCTCATGATAAGTGCCCGGAGAGCCCCAGGCACCTCCCGCCTCTCATGCACAGGCAGCGCCCAGGCCTACAAGGTGCCCGCTGCCCGGCCCTCTCTCACCTCTGCCCTCGCAGCCCGGCCTCCGCCCCACCTCGTCTCCATTCCTGCCAAGGCCACAGGGGCTTCAGGCCTCTTCTCAGGTGACCCTTCCCATGATACTGCTGCGACCCCTCGCCTGCTGCGGCATCCATGGCCTCACCCCCAGGGCCTCCGCCTTCCTGGGCACTCGCGCCTCCCCAGCTCTCTCTGTGCGGGGCCCTGTCCCCACCATCTCTTCAAGGTGGGTGTCCATTCTAGACCTTTCTCCTTCCTCCACATACCCCTCAAAACCCCACCTTCTGCCAAGCCACGGAATCCTAGTGCCAACTGTCCGGGCTCACCTTTCTCCTGAGCGTCACGCCCACACACACAGTGGCCACCGCACTCCTGCACACGGCCGTCCCGCAGACGCTGCGGGCCCCACCTGTCACGCCCGCCACCCTACCTTGCCGGGGCACCTCGGCTCAGGGCACCACACAGCAGAGTCCCCAGGTCACAGCCTCCCCGGGATGCTCCCTCTGCTTCACAGCACTTCTGACCAACCACAGAGCACGGCGGTATCCTCACTATGAAGCGCCCCTGGTCCTACGACCTTCTCCCCTTCTACAGGTTCTACTCCCTGGTCCCAGCCACTCGTGTCTCTGGCACCGTCCTGGCTGACACCCGACCCCCTCCGGCTCACACCTGGGTCAGAACCTACGGATACTGCGGTGGCATCGCCCAACCGCCCAGCACCCTCAGGGGCCCTGGCCCTTCCTCCCCGGTGTCCCCACTCAGCGGCCTCCACCTCCACCTGCAGGACTCTGTCTCTTCCGGTTTCCCCCACGTACCAGGCCCTCCCTCTGCCAGCCGACAGGCCCGTGCACGCACGTCCCTTCTTCCCGGGCCCCCCGCCCACCACTCCAGCTGTTGCCCCAAAACACTCAAGAGTTAGCCCCTGATTAGTCCTCAGTCCTGCGCTTAGACATCATTTTCTTCAAGACCCGTGGATTCCGGGTTCGGTGTCTGGAGACACTCCTGCTCTGGGCTGCAACAGAAGCTTGGCGGGTCTGTGTCCCCCCAGACCAGAGCCCCACAGGCAGGGCGGGGCTGTCCCTTCTCTCTGGGCTCCCTCAGGCCCTGCCGAGGCTCCTAGACGCGGCAGACGCTCCGTGACGCCCCGACTGACAGAGCCCTGAATAAAATCACCTCTTAGTGCTCAAGAGACGCTCTACCTCTTTGCATTGGACCCACAGAAATCCCCACGCTCGGCCAAGGGAAATAACTCCAGTTTGATGAGACAGCCAGGAGAGGCAGGGACTCTGAGGTCCAGGCTGCCGCCGGCTCTAACTTTCCCGACCAAAGACTAGCTTTGCCCGTTTCTAATACTGGTTATTTGTCAAGAACCTCAAGTGTTTTGGTTTCCGGCCCTGCTTTCAGCAAAAGGCTTCGCTTCCCCTGACTGCAGTCAGGTCTCTTCCAGGTGGGAGGAGCCGGTGTTCAAGAGCTGCCCGAGACGTAGAGCTGAAGACAGGGAAGGTGGGGGGCTGCCGCGCGGAGGACGGAGAGTGCCGGTCGAGTCTCATCTACAGAAAGACACCTCCAGGATGGAAGGTCCCGGCTGCAGGTGAGAGAACCCACGCCTGCATGGTGCGCAGGGGGCAGAGCCGTCAGGGGGCAGAGCCGTACAGGGGACGCGGACACAGGTTCCTGGGCCAAGCTGACTGCGGGCAAAGCACGCCTCCACCATTTGCCATGTGAACGTAGGAAGATGGCATTTCCTGTCGCTAGTTCTCGTCGGTAAAACGTGCCGGTGAATAGCGCCTGCGTCCAGAGACTGTTGGCAGAACGGAAGGACGATGCGTGCGTGATACGCTCAGCACAGTCCCAAACACATCGCTGGTGCTCAACAGACGGTGGCCAACATGGCCACCAGTAACGGGGCAGGACAGCACATGACTTGGGCAAACACTGGCCTGGAGACCCTCTTTAACATGCAAAACTCTCAAACGTGACTCTATATCCAGAGTAAACTTTCATTTATAAAGTCCTATATAAAGTGCTAAATATTGAGTAGAATAATTTGCCAGATCATAGAATTCAGGATAATGGAAATGGGAGGCATTTGAGGTTTTTTTCTTTTTTCTTTTTTGTCTTACTTATATTATTTTTTAAAAGTTGGTTCGTTAACTTTTTTTAATGCTTATTTATTTTGAGAGAGAGAGGATGAGTGGGGCTAGGACAGAGAGAAGGAGAGAGAGAATCCCAAGCAGGCTCTGAGCTGTCAGCACAGAGCCCAACACCGGGCTCAGTCCCATGAAACGTGAGACCGTGACCCGAGCCAAAATCAAGAGTCAGACATTCAACCAACTGAGCCACCCAAGCACCCCAGAATGTTTTTTTTTTAATTTTAATGTTTTCTTTTAATTTGTTTAATGTTTATTCATTTTTGAAAGACAGAGACAGGCAGAGCACAAGCAGGGGTGGGGCGGAGAGAGAGGGAGACACAGAATCTGAAGCAGGCTCCAGGCTCCGAGCTGTCAGCACAGAGCCCGATGCAGGGCTTGAACCCACGAACCGCGAGATCATGATGAGCCAAAGTTGGACGCTCAACCAACTGAGCCATCCAGGCGCCCCTATTTTAATGTTTATTTTTGAGAGAGACAGAGACATGGTGGGGACGGGCAGAGAGAGAGAGGGAGACACAGAATCTGAAGCAGGCTCCAGGCTTCGAGCTGTCAGCCCAGAGCCCAACGTGGAGCTCGAACTCACAGACCGTGAGATCATGACCTGAGCCAAAGTCAGAGGCTAAACTGGCTAGGCCACCCAGGTGCCCCCAAACTGGTTCTTTTTAAAAAATCTTGCTCAGAATATGCGGAGGCCAGCATGTCAGCAGCCCCAAGCCCACAGTGCCCTGGCTGGGTTCCCTGCAAAGGGGGACAACCACCAATCAGCTCACTGGGGTGTGGCCCGGGGGACTGGATTGGGAAAGGCATAAACTCACAGCATGCGCCAAGAGACAGAGCTGGGTGCAGAGTGGAACCTCTTTCCTCAGCCCTCGAGGGGCCACGAGCCACAGGCCACAGAACCCGTGAGAGCAGCCCCTTCTGACAAAGCCCAGCCAGGAAGAGAACAGCACAATGCAGGAATTTAGATGATTTCACTGTTGTTAGCTTTGTTGATTCATCTCCTGGTTTTTTTTAAGACATGGTTGCACTAATCAAATCAATGTTTGCTTTCTGGGAAAGTTATCTCTTCAGGTTTGACTTTAAACCTAAGCAAATTGACGTAACGGCATTTTAAGTCCTAGCTTGCTCTTCTCTTTGAACTTGGCAAAGCTTCCATCTGCCCACCTGAGGAAGGACATGCCCAATTCTAAATGCACTTGGGCCTCAAGGCGATTGACACGTGTGCACTGGCATGCTGGGAACACAAGCTTGAGACCCAGCACGCCCAGGCACACGGAGGCTGTAGGTAGAGCTGAAATTACCACCAAATACAATAGGGCTCTCCACCACCGCGCACTGATTGAAAGCCAGCAAGCCACGGAAAGAACCAGAAACAAAATCAGAAAGAACCATGGTCGGTGGTAAAGCTATTTCTATTTCTATTAAAAGACAGGCAAGTTGCTGGGGACCCCTCCTAAAACGGAGTCCATTGCTTAATAACCTGGCAATCAAGAGCTCGTGGAATCCAGCAAATGCAGCTCCGGGGAAGGAAAGTGAAGTCGAATCAAACGGAGAAGAAACATACTGAAGGCCAAGTTTTAGAGGGAAAAAAATTGAATACATAAAAAGGAATAGGAAATGGCAGAAAATGCTAAGTTTCCTAACTGCTGAAATAGTTCAGGTTCAAGAAATTAAATAAATTTTATACTCTTCTCTAAGCAAATTTCTTTGTCATGCAGCTCATGAGAATGCCAACTTAATCCAAATCGTAAAACAAAACAAAAAAAATGCACCTTCTACTCTGTCTCAGTTTAATGTTGTAAGTGCCTCTCTGGCTAAAACTGCTACTACTGATGATGATTAATAGACACTATTTTAGGGTAAAGTTCAGGCTACATTACTCAGTATAATTATTTTAATTAAATCCATTAGCATATCTTTATATAAGATTACAAGAGCTATCGGTGATACAAAATAAGTTTTCCTTGAATAATGTATGAAGCAATTATTAATTTACATATTTCTCAAGAAAACGCATATTAAAATGATTCCATTCGGAGGTTTTGAGCTAAAATATATAGGGCCCACAGATTCTTCTTTCAGACCTAAGAGTTCCATCTTTGGAAGATTTAGGGCAGAGCCAAACAGCCTCAGAAAAAACAGAGCATTCTAATACAGGAAAATGCAGCCAGACCAGTTCGGCCAACAGGTGCCCTAGACCTGAGTTGCGCCTTTCACGAGGAATGGATGAAACAGAGCAGATGGCGACAAAAACAGAGCACTTTGGAGAGAGTCACCCTGCTCTATGTGTCTAAAGAATCCAGAACAACAACAACAAAAGAGACAATGACAGTGATTGTTTCTATCACTTAGACTCTATTATTAAGTAAGGCCTCCCTACATCTAATGTATCTTACACCTAAAAATAACTGTTCGCTTGATAATCAAGCTTTCTTTAAGCAGATATTGGTCTTTAAAATAGCATTCCCCATCCCTACCGCCAACGCTGGTTCATTCAATCCCAACTGACAGCTTAGCAACTGAAAGAAACCATTCCTAGGAGTAGCTTGATGTTTCAATATCACAAAGTCCAAAAAAAAATAACGAAAGAAGTACATATTTACTGATATCCTCCAACACTGTATCCGCCTACACTTAAAAATCAATGTCAGGGCCAACAAATATATGGGAAGATGGTGAACAATCATTAACACAAATCAAAAGCACAGTGAAATAGCATCTCACATCCATTAAGATAGTTGCTAGAAAGAAAGAAAGAAAGAAAGAAAGAAAGAAAGAAAGAAAGAAAGAAAGCCAGCCAGACAAGATGAGACGAGACAAGAGCAGGTGTTGACAAAGACATAAAGAAAATGGAACCCTTGTACGCTGTTGACGGGAATGTTAACTGGTACAACCACCGAGGAAAAACAATATGGAGGTTCCTCAAAAATTAAAAACACAATTATCATATGATCTGGCAATCCTACTTCTGGGAATACACCCAAAAGCAATGGAGGCAGGATCTTGAAAGTGAGGTCCACGTCCGTGTTCATCACAGCACTACTCACAATAGCCAAGAGGTAGAAGCAACCCAGTGCCCGACAAGGACGGCTCAATAAAGAAAAGGCGGTATATACATCCAAGGGAATGTAATTCAGCCTTTACAAAGAAAGAAATTCTGGCATATTCTGTAGTACAGATGAACCTTAAGGACATTATGCTCAGTAAAATAAGCCAGTCATAAAAAGACACATTCTACATGATTCCACTTATACAAGATATCTAAAATAGTCACATTCACAGACACAGAAAGCAGAATGGAGGCTGCGAGGGGCCGGGGATATCAGGGAATGGGATGTTGTTGTTCAATGGGGACAGAGTTTAAGTTGTGCAAGATGAAAAGTTCTAGAGATGTTTCACAACAATGTGACTACAATTAATACCACGGAACTGTAAAAACTATTTAAGGAATGTTGCATTATGTGGCTTTTACCACGATTAAAAAAAACAAACAGATAGGGGCGCCTGGGTGGCGCAGTCGGTTAAGCGTCCGACTTCAGCCAGGTCACGATCTCGCGGTCCGTGAGTTCGAGCCCCGCGTCAGGCTCTGGGCTGATGGCTCGGAGCCTGGAGCCTGTTTCGGATTCTGTGTCTCCCTCTCTCTCTGCCCCTCCCCCGTTCATGCTCTGTCTCTCTCTGTCCCAAAAATAAATAAAAAAAAAAAAAAAAAAAAAACAAAAAAAAACAAACCCAAACAATTTATTACCCCTTCCTTGGAGAATGCCAACATCATGTAAAAGGTCTCACCATGTTTCTCAGGGAAGGGATATTGTTTTCACCGGGCAGGACTACTCTTAAGACAGCTGTGTCGCTGGCCCCTGCCCATTAAATGTCAGAAATAACCCCCCTGCACACAACACACAAACACACACACAGTCATGATTACGAGCAAATGATGCCCTGATATTCCCAAACACTCTCTGGCTGAGAACCACCAGGTCAGGCAAGAACTTTCCTTGCTGGGCAGCTTTGTCACAAACAGGTCCCCAGCAGGCAGAAGCCCTCAGCCCTTGGGTCGGCCTGGCCTGACCTGGGCTGTTGGTCCACTCTGGCCCCAAGAAGCCACAGTAATCGGCAATGAGTGGTCTACATGTGCTGTCGTATGAAAACAGTGGGGAAGCCCCCTGCCCTGCTCTCAGCCCCCTCCTCTCTCAGTAAAATAAGCCAGTCACATTCAGAGGGTGTCTGGTCAGGAATGGGATGAATCATAAGACAATAAAGGGCTAGGGTGGAGGGGAGCTTGGATGGCTCAGTCAGTTAAACCTCCGACTTCGTCTCAGGTCACGATCTCACAGTTCGTGGGTTCCAGCCCCATGTCGGGCTCTGTGCTGACAGCTCGGAGCCTGGAGCCTGGAGCCTGCTTGGGATTGTGGGTCTCCCTCTCTGCCCCTCCACTGCTCATTCTCTCTCCCTCTCTCTCTCTCTCTCTCTCTTCCTCCCTCCCTCCCTCTCAAAAATAAACATGTAAAAAAAAAAGGCACGGGGTTGGGGGGGGCAGGTGGAGCCACCATGACTTAGGGATGGAGGACAGAACACAGGTTTGGGGCTGAATAGCAGCACCGAGTTGCAAAAGGTGCAAGGTGACAGAATGAGAAGGGGGCAAATGACACACACGAGACACACACGAGAATAAACCCTCCTCTCCGGAGCCACTGTGCTCTCCGTAACCTCTGAAAATCCATCTGCCAGGAATTAAGTCAGGCTAAAAAGGGGTATTAACCGTAATCTAGGCAAGCACAAATTTGAATTAAATTACTGAACTTTCTTTGTTTTCCCCCCCTGCATTTTACCAACACAGCCATGTAGCTAAGGAGGCTCAGGGAGATGGCAACAAGGGAAGCGATCCTTTGAACAGGCCTCCACGGCTCCAAATTGGCGAAAATTGGCTACCTGTCTAGACAGCTTCCAAGAGCAAAGCACAATTTACAAATAATGGTGATTTTCTAAAACTCACTTGAAATTCAGAAGTCGATATACAGGAAAATGGTCCAGTTCAGAAGCATCTTAAGGGCCTGAACTGCAGTAAAGCGCTTTTGAAAACAGCAACTAGAGAATACAACACATCGCACTTGTGTTTTCCTCATGGGCTGAACAATTTCTTGAAACAGAGCCTCTGAGGAACACAAATGGGTGAGAGAGGGGCCCCTACAGTGGAGGGGAGGACGAGGTACAGCAGGAGGAGGAGGGAACCATAGGTAGGCCTCTGCCCCCCGTCACTTCCCACTGCCCACCTCGCTGCAGCCCATGCCAACCCTCAGGCAAAGCAATGGAGATGAAGGTCAAGGGAAAAGACACTCCACAGACAGAAGCAGCTGAACAGGGTGAAGAAGGGCTCTCTGGGGAGAGAAGCATTGAAATCACAGGGGTCCCAGCCCTCCCACTCTCACCCCAACTCCAAGCCATGGCACGGTGGCTACCCTGCATCCCATATGTACAAACCCACCCAGAGTGGGTGGAGCTGTTTCCCCCAAACTTTGCCCAAGTCCTAACCCCAGGTACCCGTGAACACGAACTTAATTGGAAAGAGGGTCTTTGCAGATGAAATCAAATTAAGAGGAGGTCAGCGGCGCCTGGGTGGCTCAGTCAGGTGAGCGTCGACTCTTGGTTTTGGCTCAGGTCATGATTTCAAGGTTCGCAAGAACGGGCCCCATGTTGGGCTCTGCACTCACAGGATGGAGCCTGATTGGGATTCACTCTCTCCCTACCCCTCTTCAAAATAAATAAACTTTAGGAAAAAAATTAATTGCAGGTCCTACTAGATGAGGGTGGGCCTTAAACCCAAAGCCAGTGGCTTTATAAAGAACGGAAGGGGACTGTGCATGGAGCACACACATGTGAAGGCAGAGGCAGGGGGCAAGCCAAGGAAGCCAAGGCTTGCCAGAAGCCATCAGAAGCTGGAAGAGACAGAAAACAATCCTTCCCTGGAACCTTCAGAGAGGGCACAGCTCTACCACGCCACAAGAGCACAGAGAGAATAAGTACCTGATGTTTGAAGCCATGTAGATTATGTTCGTGGCTTACACCCGCCCTGGGGGACACTACCCTGTCCCAAGCCCAAAAGGCAAGGAAGGAATTCCCACTATCTGCAGTGAGAGCTGAAATTCTGCTTTCACTTTCAATCTCTTTCCAACCAAAAACTTTATAAATACAATAAAAATGAGTTTTGAGTAAACTGAAATGCCATCGAAGGCAATGTGGTGTCAAATTACTATGTAAGCTGCTAAGCTCTTACTGTCCACGCCTGTCTTGACCTCACTAGGAAGTAAGAAGCATCCTTGCATAGGCACAGGACACAGCCCACCTGCTTGGACAGGGTACAAAGTGCAGCGGTCCCAGGCCTGTGGCTGAGGCATGTGGGGGAGGCCCATGGGGCAAGGAATATACCTCCCTTCAGCAACAACAACAGAACTGAATTCGGATTCCACCCTACCAGAATCAGATCCTGACACAGCTTTCCCCACCCAGATCCCCCTCTCCGACCCTCTTTCCCAGGGCATCCACAGCACGGCTGTGGTCACGCCAGTATTTATGGTCTGGCCAGCACCCTATCCTGCAGAACCATCTGCACTCACAGCAACATTCTGTCAGTAGAGTGGCCACTCAGGACTTGTGTCTGCTGAGCACTTGAAATATGGCTAAGGGTTTTGATTTGTATTTCCCTGATGAGGAGTGACGTTGAGCATCTTTTCATGTGCCTGTTGGCCATCTGGATGGCTTCTTTAGAAAAGTGTCTATTCACGTCTTCTGCTCATTTCTTCACTGGATTATTTGTTTTTTGGGTGTGGAGTTTGGTAAGTTCCTTATAGATTTTGGATACTAGCCCTTTATCCGATATGTCATTTGCAAATATCTTTTCCCATTCTGTCGGTTGCCTTTTAGTTTTGTTGATTGTTTCCTTTGCAGTGCAGAAGCTTTTTATCTTGATGAGGTCCCAATAGTCCATTTTTGCTTTTAATTCCCTTGCCTTTGGAGAAGTGTCAAGTAAGAAATTGCTGAGGCTGAAGTCAGAGAGGTTTTTTCCTGCTTTCTCCTCTAGGGCTCTGGAAAACAGTGTGGAGGTTCCTCAAAAAATTAAAAATAGATTTACCCTATGACCCAGCAATAGCACTGCCAGGAATTTACCCAAGGGATACAGGAGTGTTGACGCATAGGGGCACTTGTACCCCAGTGTTTATAGCAACACTTTCAACAATAGCCAAATTATGGAAAGAGCCTAAATGTCCATCAACTGACGAATGGATAAAGAAGATGTGGTTTATATATACAATGGAATACTACTTGGCAATGAGAAAGAATGAAATCTGGTCATTTGTAGCAACATTTGGAGGGTATTATGATAAGTGAAATAAGTCAGGCAGAGAAAGACAGATACCATACGTTTTCACTCATATGTGGATCCTGAGAAACTTAACAGAAGACAAGGGGGGAAGGGAAGGGGAGAAAAAAAGTTAGAGAGGGAAGGAGGCAACCCATAAGAGACTCTTATACAGAGAACAAACTGAGGGCTGATGGGGGGTGGGAGAGAGGGGAAAATGGGTGATGGGCATGGAGGAGGGCACCTGTTGGGATGAGCACTGGGTGTTGTATGGAAACCAATTTGACAATAAATTACATATTAAAAAAAAGAAATATGGCTAAGGGGACACAGGAGTAGGAATTTTAGCTTTATTTAATTGGAAAGGACTTAAATTTAAGTAGGGTAATGCAGGTCTAGAAGATTCAGCATAGCAGCATCCCTCAGTTTGCTCATTTTAACCCAAAGGTAGTCCCTGAGCCCTCGGGTGCACTGGCATTGATTTCTCCATTTCTGTCAGAGGATGTGTCTTGTGAGAATTAACTGGGACACTGCAGGGACCACGGTCGGTGGTCAATCATTTCCTGGAGGACAGAGTCAGGGTCCTCGTGGCCAGCCTGAGACTCTTCCCTGTCACAGGCTCAACAGTTCAGTAAGTTACAAACAAATCCTGATTTTGCTAAATTAGGAATGCTGTGTTTGGACATGAAATACTCCTGGAAAACGTGTCTATCTCCCACGGTTCCTAAAATCTCAAGATGGGGGCACTGGGGGCTCAGTCAGTCAAGCGTCCAACACTTGATTTCAGCTCAGGTCATGATCTCATGGTTCCTGGGTTTGAGCCCCACGTCTGGCTCTGCACTGAGAGCACAGAGCCTACTTGGGATTCTCTCTCCTTTTCTCTTTGCCCCCTCCCCCACTCATGTGCATGCTCACTTTCTCTCTCTCTCTCAAAATAAATAAATAAACATTTAAAAAATTTTTAAATCTCAACATGAATTTTCCATCCCAGGACTCTGATGCTACGTGCTCTTCTCTTCCCGTCATACAGCCCTGTCTCCTGATCAGGAAATACCATAGCATGAGCTCAGATTTCTTGAGTTGTAACTCAGGGAAGACACTATATATCTGAAACTGTAATGCATAACCCACAACTGCCCTACAGAGAAAGGTTTAATATGTAAAGAGGGGATGGGAATCTCTACAGACCGACTTTCATGTGCAATTCAGGAATCCGTGCAAATAGAACAAAAAGAATGCCTATTCTTCAGTAAAATAAAGGAAATAGATACATGACCCCCCCCTCCCCCGCCCAACCTCCCAGTTCCAGTCCTAGGTCTTTACCCAAACAAATGAAAGCAGGTGTTCAAAGAAAAACTCAGATGCAATGTTCACACCACATTATTGACAAACATGGGGATGTCTCAAATGGATTCCATTCAAAAGAATGGAGTATGTCCATACAATGGAATATGATTCCCCATAAAACAGTCCATACAACGGAACATGATTCCTGTTAACACAGAAACAAGAACCGGTACATGGTACAACATGGATGAACCTTGAAAATGTGCAAAGAGAAGCCAGACACAAAAGGTCACGTATCTCGTGCCGTCACGTATATGATACATCCAAGACAGGATATATCCAAGACAGATATGATATCTCGGATATGATAGATCCAAGACAGAAACAGGAAACATATTAATGAGGCCAGAGGCTATAGGAGGGAGGCAACGGGCAGGTACTGTAATGGGAACAGGGCCTCCCTCTGAGATCCCGAAAATGTTCTGGAACCAGATAGTGGTGATGGTCGCACAATATCATGAACGAACTAAACTGTTACTTTACAATGATTAAAATGGTGAATTTTATGTATGTGTCTTTCACCACAAAAATTTAATTAATTTAAAAAGGAATGTCCTTCCCTCACCTATAAAATGGCACTTTGCATTAAAATAATCCCAGGGGGCACCTGGATGGCTCAGTCGGTTGTGCATCTGACTTTGGCTCAAGTCATGATCTCATCGTGAATTCAAGCCCCACATCAGGCTCTGTGCTGACAGCTTGGAGCCTGGAGCTTGCTTTGGATTCCGTGTCTCCCTTTCTCTCTGCCCCTCCCCTGCTCATGCTCTCTCTCTCAATCTCTCTCTCTCTCTCTCTCTCTCTCAAAAATAAATATTTAAAAAAAAAATTTTAAATCATAATAATCCGAGACTATTCCTAGTGACTCAGAATCCCTGTCATTAGAGCTGTAACACATATGACTGACCTGCACGATGGTTTCTAGCAGTGACAGACAAACACCTTGGAAACAGCCTGGTGTCTCAAACTATTTCTAAAATGAGGCATGAAATTAGTCATCATAATAATGATTCCAATGTCACTGGTTCACTGGGACAGCTACGTCTCGCCTGAAGCAAGCCGCTATCAATGCCAATGTTTTAATTAAGCAAGATGTAACACAATGTACACCAAGGTAGAAATCCAAGGAAACCAGAGAAGAGAGCTATCCCAATGTCCCAATACTCGTCATTGTCCCAAATGCCACCCCTGAACCCCCTTTCATATTCTGCTATAGTTGTATCTCCAATACGTGTCTCAGCATTTACATTTTTTAATGTATATTAATTTTCGAGAAAGAGACAGAGGGTGAGTGGGGGAGGAGCAGAGAGAAGAAGACACAGAATCTGAAGCAGGATCCAGGCTCCAAGCTGTCAGCACAGAGCCCGGTGCAGAGCCTGAACTCACGAACTCCGAGATCATAACCTGAGCCAAAGTCGGACACTTAACTGACTGAGCCACCCAGGCACCCCTCAGCTAATACTTACTATATAGGTCAAAAGATTTAAAACATGAACACCTAAACTCACGACTTCTGAAAAATGTACTCAGAGACAGAATGGGTAATTTTATAAATGTTGCCAAAACGAAGAAAAGGCCTTTGGTTACGTAACTAAAAATACTTCCGTGGGGCAGCCTCTTCTCCTCCAAAGGAAAAGCTGGTCAGGAAAACTAATTATCCCCGAGCCCAGACACCAGGACTAGGCAATGTCTGGCACCCATCCCCTGAGATGTCCCCTCACCCCACGGCCACCCTGCGCTTCAGGTAAAGACCCCACGCCTGAAAAGGCAGAAGCCAGCCTGGGGTCAAGACTCAGGGCCAGCTGCTCCTGGGTGGAGTTTTCTCTCCTGCTGTCCTAGATGGCAGAGTCTGAATCCTCCTTACCCTGTGGTCTCCCGGCGAAGGACGCAGGAGGGCATGGGGGAGGTCGAGGGAACAGAAAAATGGAAGGAAACACAGAGGGGCACAGGGGACGTGGGAGCAATGGACAGGGCAGAGGAGCGAGGACAGAAAAGGAGCCCCAGGGAAGGGCTCCAAGCACACACAGGGAACAGACCCGGGGGAAGAAGCCACAGAGACTGTCACAGGTGGCCTGAGACCATAAAGAAAGTGCCAGTAGGGCTGAGTCACCAGGGGAGGCCAAGGACTAGGGACTCCATGGAGGTCTGGCCACCCAGCGAGGCCCCCTTCACTGGAGACAGGCAAATCAGGAGATGAGAACAGGTAAGGCCAGGAAATCAAACCCAAGCTTACACAACATGGTGGGTTTTGTTGGGTGGCAGGGTGTGCACGAGCCTGCCGGGGATTCTGCAGCACCCACAGACCAGCCGGCTTCTAGAAGCCCGTGCTGAGGCAGCAACAGGGTCGGTTCCTTCTGAGTCTTCTCCTGGCTTGTGGATGGCTTCCCTGTCTCTGGGTCCCCACGTGGTCTCTCCTCTGTCCTGTGAGTCTGTATCCTAACATCCTTCTTACAAGGACACCCATCAGACAGGATCAATGCCCTCTCTAATGACCTCACATAACCTTAAGTGCCTCTTAAAAAGCCTCATCTCCACACAGTTACATTCTGAGGGACTCGGGTTAGGGCAACAGAGGAATCTGGGGGACACAATTCAACCCATAGCACAGCTGTTCCCTCTTCTCCCTCCTTTATGCAAATGCATTTATTAATAAAAAAGACGTGTTTCTTGTACTTAATGGCATTCTCATTGTCACAAACCGTTGCAACACAGAGCACTGAAAAGGGGTCCCTTGAACGAAATGCAAACAGAAGTAGGGGAAGGTCAAAATCGGCCAACAAAACTTCTTTCAAAAGTTCCTCCTCCAGACGTCCCCACACCAGCCACAGAGACCACCAGCTCCCGTGAGGACGGCACACGGACACCCTCCCGACCTGACCACAGGCAATGACTCTCCTCAGGACGATCCAGGGAATCAGCACTTGGCGACTTCACCCCACCGGGTGAGAGAGGGGCGCCTGGGTGGCTCAGTCGGTCAAGTGTCCGACTTCGGCTCAGGTCGCGCACTCGCGGCTTGTGAGTTCGAGCCCCGTGTCGGGTTCCGTGCTGACAGCTCGGAGCCTGGGGCCCGCTTCGGATTCTGTGTCTCCCTCTTTCTCTCTGCCCCTCCCCTGTTCACGCACTGTCTCTGTCTCTCAAAAATGAATAAATGTTAAAACATTTTTGAAAACAAATAAAATAAAATAAAATAAAATAAAATAAAATAGTAAAACCCACTGTTTGTGAGAGGTTAGACTCCGTGTCCTGAGGGCAGAGAACTGGCTCCTATCCAGGACCCTTCCTGCCACACCGTCCCTGGCACCCGGCCGGCAGGAAAGGTCAACACACACTTGCGGAATGAATCGGAAAAGCCTATCACGTTGGGTGTTCTGTTCAGCTCTTGGTGGCTGCTGGAGAAGGAGGGAAGGAAGCCCAGGGCGTGGTGACAGCAAGCTAAACTCCAAGAGAACGACACAATCCCATTTACAAGCGGCGACTCAAGGCACCGGATGCACAGGCCCGATGGGATGGCTCTTGCGTTCTTGCTCTGGGGCAGCACGCACAGCAGGCCCACCGTGGATGGGGCCGCCCTGCAGACAATGAGAGGGGCGACCTGGGAAGACAGCCTCTGTGCACACACTCGGCCGCCCCTACTTAGGCTCAGCCCACCGTGTTCCCCGTAGGCTTCCCCTCCGCCCTCCAGGCTAGCGCACGAACCCCATGAGCTGACGCGAGCTTCGTTCGAAGCCCACCTCCTCTTGTGCCCAAGGCCACCTCCCCACGTGTGGGCACACTGCTTCCAGGCGGGAGGTTCTCCCCCCCCACCCAACGCTCCTTTGCCATCGACGCCCCCAGGTGCTCACCGTGTCTTCCGCCGGGACGCCACCCAAGCCCGGCAGCGCTCGTCCACGGTGCAGAAGTGGGTGTTTCTCCTGGGAAACAGGGAGCAGGTGCTACCCTTTCTTTCCCACACAGCCCTCAAGGCCTGGCAGTGCTCCCTGCACAGAAACCCACCTGGCAAGCCGGTCCGGCCCACTCACATTCCCCGCTGAGGGCCTCCAGGGATCACAACCGCAAGAGGTCCAAGTCCCCCCGTGTCTTTCACCGACACGTGGGACCATCCACAGCCTGGCCACCCCCCGCCGACTTCTCCACCTCCCAAAGCTACGCTCTATTTCCTTCTAGATTTCTGAGGAAGCCAGGTGGCCCCCCTCCTCCCCCTCTGCTGTGCTCCCTAACTCCTTCCCTAGACGCCCTGCACTGGGACTCCACCGGTCCCCTCTTCTGTTACACACAGACGCACCCCCAAGACGGAGGCGGGGGCGAGTGTGACCACAACCTGCTGTCACCTTTTTGTATCAACTTGGCTCGGCTATCACAGCCAGCTGTTCAACCAAACATTAGTCTAGATGTTGCTGGGAAGGTAATTTGTCCATGTGATTAATATCGACACTCAAGGGACCTGATGAAAAGGAGAACACCCCGCGTGAGCTGGGTGGGCCTGATTCCATCAGCTGAATGAGGTGAAGGAAAGAACTGGGGTTTCCCTGAGGAAGAAAAACTTCCGCCTGAAGACTGCAGGGGCAGCTCAGTTTTCAGCCCAGGCTGCATGTTTCGGACCCGCCCCTGGCAGCCGCACAGTCTCGCAAACCAGTCCCTTGCGATAAATATACATCCCGCTGGTTCTGTGTCCTAGCGGACACCACAGAGCGGTAAGCCTTCCGTGAACCATCGCAGCCCTAAGTGGGCTTACCTGCCCCCCTCACCCCCGCACCAAGCACACCTGGAGGGGGAGGGCATCACCTAGCTCTGCGGCGTCCTCCCGGCCCTGCCGATCTCTGGCAAGACACTTGGGGAAGAGCCGTGGGACAGAATGCACCGGTGCTTAGGAATCGCACGCCGAATCCACAAAGGGGGAAAACCAGCAAGTGCTTGGGACACCTTCAAAGGGAAGAAGCCCTCCCCCTGCAGGATTTAGCGCTTCGTTCATTAACTCACCCACCCACTCCACCAACTGCATTCATTAACCGAAAAGACAGGCCAGATCCCAAAGAGGGAAGCTGAGCAAGCTTACTGAATCTTCCGTAAGAAACCTTCCAGATGCAAGGGTTTTCTTCTTTTTTTTTTCTCTAAATTTATTTATTTGTTTATTTTGAGAGAGAAAGAAAGAAAGAAAGAAAAAAAGAAAGAGAAAAGCATGAGTGACAGAGAGAGAGCCCCTCTTCTTCTTCTTAATAAAAGTTTTGGGGCGCCTGGGTGGCTCAATGGGTTGAGTGTCCAGCTCTTGGTTTCGGCTCAGGTGAAGATCTCACGGTTCATGGGTTTGAGCCCCACACTGGGCTTGGTGCTCTCAGAGCAAGGCCTACTTGAGACTCCTTCTCCCCCTCCTCTGCCCCTCCCCTGCTCGTTCTCTCTCTCTCTCTCTCTCTCTCTCTCAAAATAAATAAGCTTAAAAAAAAAAGTTCTGACACTAAGGGAGGTGCATCATTGGCCACTGGGCAGACAGTGGATTCTCAGTCTCCTCCAGGCCTGAGTGCCTCAAGAGTATGCCCCAAGCCTACATGAGATTCATGGAAAAGGCAACATAAATGCATTTAAATTGGCTTCTCCCAAAACGTGGCTTCAAACATGTTTCTTCCAGTAACACTAAAAGAAATAAAATACACCTTTCATGTTTCCTTTCCTAGATACAACTCAAATAAATAGTGAGCTTTCTGGAAAGAGCCACCATACTTATTTTCAGATGCAATACCAGAAATGATACGTTAATTTTAACTAAAACAAGAGCTCATATCAAGATGTAAAACCAGAGTAAATTAAAACAACAACAACAACGTTGAGGGATCTACCGCGCGCAAAAACAGTCAAGTTAATACCTTTTGACAATTTCTGACGTGTATGTCTAACACAGACACGAGAGCGAACACTGTTTGCACTCTGGGGGTTGGCGGGGGGGATGGTATTTTACTCCAGAAGAAGTCAAAGCTGCTCCCCCAACTGCCTGAAGGATAGAGCAAATGCCAGAGGAAATGACAGTACACAGCACAGTAATAAGCAAAAAAGGACAAAAGCACCCACTTCCAATTTATAAAAGGTGTGTTATTTGAGACTCCACAGTGTGCCCAGCACATGACAAAGGGGAATCTGAGGCATTGGATGGCGGCTAACTGGTTATCAAGTTACATAAACTTCGGAGTAAGGTTTACCCTTCTAATCGCTACCATCAAACCTGAAAACCGGCCAGCTTTCATTCTGTGTCTGTAAAAGGTGATTCAGAGTGAGGTGGAGAAAACTCTGAGATCATGAAAGCAACAGCAGGAAAATAATTCTATTTATTGGAAAATGAAATGACGTGATCGTCCAAGAATATTCAATAATGCAGCTCAGGGTCTTGGAAAGTCTAGAACTTCACACAAACAACAGCACAGAAAAGTAAACTATGAAGAAAAAGCTCAGGGGAAATGCTATTGCACTGTATGTTAACTAGCTGGCATTTAAATAAAAACGATAAAAAAACACAGAAAACCCGAGATTCCTCATTAATGTCCAACATTTACATTTGTATGAAGCATCATTTATCTCTTCATTAATTTTTTTTAAGTTTATTTGAGAGAGAGAGAGATTAAGAGAGAGACAGAGACAGAGCATGAACAGGGGAGGGGAGGAGAGAGAAGGAGACACAGAATCTGAAGCAGGCTCCAGGCTCCGAGCTGTCAGCACAGAGCCCGACACGGGGCTCGAACTCGCAGACCGCGAGATCATGACCTGAGCCGAAGTTGGATGCCTAACCAACTGAGGCACCCACACGCCCCTATAAAGCACCATTTATCTCTGAAGACCGATACCAACATTGTTTCGCTTCTACTTTATATAGATGGCCATAAAGAATGCAAATTCCTAGCTCTGTAGGGCTCTATGCATTTCATCAGCGTAACCTCGAAAAGGCTTCTGCAATCAAACCACACAGAACGCTTGAGAAAGAGCACTGACATGCCATGTTTCTTGAGAATGAAGTCTGTGAGTGAACTAACTTTCTTCAGTGTCCTCACACTTACGAAGTCCCCATTCCCACCCGAAGTTAGCCCTGGACTAGTTCCTGAAAGAGTGTCCAGGATTTCCCAAAGACCCCCTGGACCACAAGCCGTCCCAATAGCTCCAGGGACCATCACCACCCACACTCAGGAGTCTCCCCAGGATGGGTCCAGACAGCAGTCCCCACTCTCCCACCACATGCCATGGACTGAGCCCAGCATGAATTTCCAGAACTTCGTCAACATCGGGTTAAATCTTACACAGCAATGACCCATCTATCTTACTCGTTGCTCTAAACCCAGTAGAAATTCTCAGCATCCACTTGAGAAGTCAATGTGTCATACGCTGCTTGGAAAATTACAAGCCCGTATTCTGAAAACTCTGGTGTGAATCTAAGTACACACGTAGCATGCACAAAGGTCCTTGTGGAATGGATAGTGCTCTAAGTACAAGCTGCAGAGTGCCTTTCCTTCTGCCCAAACCCGATCATGTACCTTCACCTTCTGGAACATCCTGGAACTTTCTGGAGCCCATCACAAATGCCTCTTGCCACATCCACTCCTACACACCCAGTTGTCTTTTGTCCAAAAAGCCAGGTGACCCCCGGACATAAGGGTGTCCCTCATTTGTCTAATGAGAGAATTTTATATTCTGTGTACTTCAAATATATTTACTTTTTTGGATACAGATAAAAACCAAGAGTCCACTTATAATACTTCATTAATGTAACTATGCGTTCCCATCTAACATCATAGTGTATGAATATTAATTTAGAAATATTTTTGTCCACGCTCACATTTCCTGAAACTGTTTTATGCTAACTTTTGACTCGCATCTTTCATAGAAGTATCTTAATCACCACCAGCACCCATTTTTTGGTCATCATTTTACAACAATCTAAAATGTTGACACGAGGGGCGCCTGGGTGGCTCAGTCGGTTAAGCGTCTGACTTTTCAGCTCAGGTCACGATCTCGTGGTCCGTGAGTTCGAGCCCCGCGTCGGGCTCTGGGCTGACGGCTCAGAGCCTGGATCCTGCTTCCGATTCTGTGTCTCCCTCTCTCTCTGCCCCTCCCCCGTTCATGCTGTGTCTCTCTCTGTTTCAAAAATAAATAAACGTTAAAAAAAATTTTTTTTAAATAAATAAATAAAATGTTGACATGATGGCACTTTTTATGAACCATAGTAAATTATTTCCCAAGCCACAAGTCCCCATTTATATAATATTAGCAGGGTTTTACTTTACCTTGGGTTCATATTCATGATCGTTCATGATCTCAGCAATGTGACCACTTATTCTATTTAAACTGACCTTAGAAGGGTGTATTATAATGACATCTAACCCTTGGGTTCGTGCAAGCAGGAAACTGTCAAAGGTATGTTAAATTTCTTTGGCCCTTTTTCATCAAACCTGCTAGGTAACCTCTAAAATCACGGCAAACCCAACATCACATTCTCAAGCTAATGTGTTTTAGTGGGGTTTAACAAAAAGTAATGAGATAGTTGTCATAGGGACTCAGAGAGAAGGCTACTTAGCTTTGGGGGCCTACTGTGGGAGGCAATCACGGGGTGAGCAGGAACTGGGGCCATTCCCTCGTGGAGTCCAGGTGGAGTCTCTGTTCCTGCACATGGAACATCCCTCCAAGGTGGTAGGACATGACAACAATTTCTGCCAACTTCCCAAGGCCCCAGGACTGAGGGGCCCCGCGTTCCTCTCACTGGTGTCCTCTTATGTCCCCTCCCCCGGGACCTCCCCAAGGGCTGAGATTAGTTATCTTTCCACGTTCACAGCACCTCAAGAGTATCTGGCTTGAGTTGGTGCTGGGAAACACTTGTGGAATGAATCACGTCTGAATGAAATCACTAAATGAAGTAGGGGAGGCATAGCACCCAGAGGTGAAATTTGGGGAACACAGAGTCATGGGTCCTAATTACTTGTGTGCAACCTGGGATGATCGACTGTGTGAAATAAGAAACATGGAGGATAGGATGTACTTCTGTAGCAGCCAGCAGTTTTAAAAATTTAGACCCGTTCCCTGTTATGAGATTGGGGCCCTCTTACTCTAAGAAAGTAAGAGAGGCAGTTCTTGAATAACATGATAGTGACAAAAAACGGCAGCTGCTTTTTATTGTCATGTATCACTAATGGATGGGTGACACAGCCCTCCGCCGTGTCCATGACAGAACATAACCTCGGCTTACACACCCCCCGCCCCACTCTCTGACCACTGACAGATCTCCATGCCTAGAACAGTGCCTGGCAAATGTAGAGTGACGTATCTAAGGAATACCATTTTGGTGGCGGTGGTGGCCTTTGTGGTCACTGGCCCGTGAGCTCCACTGAAGGCTGTGTAAGTAGATCCGGGAAGCCCATGCAGTACAGATGCCAAGGGCTCTTACCCTCCCATTCTTCCCCTAACCTTCCCCAAAGTCCAGACACAAGGCCTCTCCAAGCTGCACAGGCCGGCATTCGAAGGGGTAAGAATCAGGTTTGGGGAGGATGACAGGCTAAACTCCAGAGACTGGGGGTGCCCGGGTGGTTCAGTCAGTTAAACATCCAGCTCTCGATTTCGGCTCAGGTCACGATCCCACAGTTCGAGAATCCAAGCCCTGCGTAGGCTCCGTGCTGTCAGCGCAGAGCCTGCTTTGGATTCTGTCTCTCTGCCATCTCCCTGCTCACGCTCTGTCTCTCTGAAGAATAAATAACTTAAAGACAAAAAGATTTAAAAAATAAAAAAATGAAATGAAATAATAAAGTAAAATACAATACAATAAAAATAAAATAAAATAAAATAAAATAAAATAAAATAAAATAAAATAAAATAAAATAAAAATCCAGAGACTGGAATGGAGGGTGATACACAAACCAGGAATCAAAAGGCAGTGGATTCCAGTCTTGTATCCCAGACCGACCACAGAGCAACCCTAAGGCACTGCCCTACCCCCGGCTCACTTTTGCAAGATTCTGTTGCACCCGTGGTGGGTGTCCCAGCTACCCTGGGGGCACGTGTACTTTGCACAGAGCCTACTGTAATGTTTGAGCTCTACCCCTTGAATATAGAATTCCTCATGGAAACTCATTGAAAGATATAGCTAACTAGTATTTCATAGAGACAGTAACTTGTGTTTTGTTCTCATTGACAAGTGACATAGGAAATGGCAGAGGGTATCACTGCCCACCCCCTCCCACCCGCCATGTCAGGAAGGCAGTCCTGCTCTGTTGGATAGAACACTGCACCCAAGGGGGCCTCAGCGACATTTCTGTTTCCATTTGGGCTCCCAAGGAGAAGCTGCTAGACTCCGAGAGGATGGCTCCAACCCCATTACAGCTCAGAAGCCCATCTACGGAGAGGTTCTCCTACACCACAATTCAATTTAACGTCTCGCCATGCTAGTGAGAGAGAGGCTGTGAACCAGGTCTCCATATTTAACAAAAATAAAACAGGAGACGATTATAATGAGGCAATCAGATGCCTCTGGAACCTAAGTGTGGTGGAGAACACACACACGTTTAGCTTACAATGGCTTTATAGATTAGCTTCCTTATTGCAATGTGTACCAATCACTCACCAATGAAGAATTAATTAATTTCGAGTCATGAAACATCCATGATATGGCCAGGAGATTGTTGGAGGAAGGATTTGAGGATCAAGAAGATTAAAAAAAAACAGCACCCTTTATTCTTCAAATGGAGGGACAATATTAACTAAGGAGATTGAGAAAGATTTAAATTCATTAAGAATACTAATATTTTAGGGGCAATACAATAATAGAGGGAAAAGTATAAATATCTGTTAAAGCAAAATATCTCATCATTCTTGGGGCATCTGGGTGGCTCAGTGTTGAGCATCTTGATTTCGGCTCAGGTCATGATCCCAGGGTGATGGGATCGAGCCCTTCATCGGGCACCACACGGAGCATGAAGCCTGCTTAAGATTCTCCCTCCTTCTGCCCCTGTCCTGCTCACTCTCTCTAAAATAAAAATATAAATAAAATCTCATCATTATTATGACAAGAGCCAGCAGCTCCATATCGTGACCAGAAGAACATCAAGCGATTCTGACCCCAGGTTAACAAAGCACAGCAAGATGGTTGCCGAGAATCTATTTTCTCGGTGTTGTAACGCAATGAGGGACAGAAAAATTACTCCGTTCTAAAGCTTTAAAAAGCTTCTTAAAGACTTTAAAGTAACTTTTAATGGGTTTTTCTTTCTCTTCGATGTTTCACAGGTATTTGTTTGGAAGATTAAGAAATCACCTTAGGAAAAACAGAAAACAGAACTCACTAATCATCTTCCATTTAGCCTTTTTTATGAGTAAATAGGGAAATCATTTATAATCACATCCATTATAAAGAATTCAAATTATTCCACTCTGTTTTATTATCTGCCATCAGGAAGCACACTTCCTCACCAGGACGTTCAGTGAGTGCATCTCCTGTAGCATTAACTCCTATTTTAACAGCCAGAGAGTTGCTCCCATCTAAGCAATCAAGTCAGGGATGCACACCAATGGCAGCATAGCGAGGGGAGAAGGCAGGCAACGGGGCCCCGCGAGGAGGAGGCACCGCTGGGGACCGGCGGGGCCCAGCCAACTGGGAGGCGTCCTGGACAGTCATGGCACCAGGTGTTTGATCTCTCCTTAAATGTCAGTGGCAGGTGCATTTTCAGAGTCATTTTCTGATCTCCGGTTCACGTATCCATTTGCTCGTAAGGTGACGGCGCCCGTGGCACGCCAGACCACGGGCCCAATGGCCAGTTTTCAACTGCTGGAGAAATGGGTGTGCAAAGGGGAATCGCCAACGCACCTGCTCTCTGCGGTTCAACAAAAACGGAGTCCATTGCCGAGGACTCCTGGAGGCAACAGCATGGAGCCCAGGATGCCAGGGCAAACTGGAGCGAGCGGCTTCCACACTGCGTTTCGGAGGTGACTGGCAGGCCCCTGGAGAGAGGAGGGGGGCGTGCATCCCAGGGAAACAGACCGTCGCACACAAAGGCTCGAACACAGGCAAGAGCTGGCACGGACACGAAATGAGCAGCCCCTTCCGGGGCCACGTGCACAGACAGGAGGGAGCAAAGGGGAAGGAAGGGGGCAGGGTCGCTGCCAGGTGCTCGGAGCCAGCCAGGAGGGGACATGTTTGGGGAAGGGGACAGAAGCCCAGGGCTCGTCCTGGCCCCTTCTGCATCTGTCAGACACACGGTATCATTTTTTTGTTTTGTTTTGTTTTTTTTTTTTGAGACACAAAGAGAGCAAGCAAGCACGAGTCAGGGAGAGCAGAGAGAGGAAGAGAGAAATCCAAGCAGGCTCTACACAGCGCACAGCCCAACATGGGACTCGATCTTATGACCGTGACATCATGACCTGAGCCGAAATCAAGAGTCAGACGCTTAACCAACTGAGCCACCCAGGCACCCCCACACTGTCACGGCTTATTGTCCCACCTAGGCCTGTATTTGTCGTCTCCCCTGTGAGCAGACCCACATAGACACCCACTGTCCGGGCCTGGAAGGGCTGAGTACGACTTACTATCTCCATGTCCTGCGGAAGGAGGAAACGAACGTGAGAAAGGGAGGCTCTTGTGCCTGGGGTGAGAAATGATACCTGGTGGGACCCCTTCTCCTCATTACTACAATTAGCCTCCACCAGCCTCAGGAATCAGCATCCGGCATGGCGATGGAGAGCAGAGGAAACAAAACAGTGAAACCCTGTGGCTTAGACGAGGCTCGCAGCAGAAGCCAAAGGGAAGAGAGATCAGGGCCCCGGGCCGCCCCGTGTGGGTTCAGCTGCGTTCCTGTGAACAAGCGTCCCGTGCACAAGCGTTGGGGGCCGGCCAAAGGGCTGGTGGGGGCTGCGAGATGTGCAGACGCTGGGCTGTGGGGTGATGAGCAGGTCACACACTCAAAGGCTGCCCTTATAAACCTCCGTAAACTTGATTTTGAAAAGAACCCACAGGGATCTTGATTCTGCTTCTCCACAGCAGAGCAGAACTGAAGAGATTACCGAAAATTCCAAACCGGGACCCAGGTGTTCTCCCCCCAGCCCCTGTCTTGGATTGAGGCCAGGACATTTGTGGCTGCAGCGGCGGCCCTCACGGGGAGGTGGCAACCAAAGCTAGCCCTAGGTCACAGCACAGAGACCTATCGGAAAAGAGAAGAAAGCAGACAGGCAGTGAAGTCAGGAGGGCACCAAAAGGCACGCTGACCCCCTGGGTTCAGTCTGGTATCGGGACAGACTTCGGGCCTACGGAGCATCGCGCAGCGGGAAAGGTCATGATCTACTCCTCAGGTAGGGGCCTTGAACGAAATGCCCCCACACTTGGGTCCACGCAAGTGCAAATCAGTAAGCTAGAACTGTCACACACACACACGGACCGCAGAACTGCCGAGAAGGTGAACGTCAGCTGAAGGTTACGTGGTTATAAAACCATGATGTCTCCTAATAAAAGGAAATACAAATGGATGGGTTTTTAATTCTCTGAAAACAGTATTTATTTTCCAAAAGACGGCACCATGGGTTCAGGAATATTTCAGAAAGAGACGACATCTTTAATTCATAGAGATAGCAAAACCTCACTTAACTACCTTGGGGGGTCACAAAGGGTTGAGACTGAGCTCACAGCAGACTCGGAGAAGGTTATGAAAACAATTAGGAGCTAATGAGGAGACACTGGAAAAGCGAGAGGCCAAATTGCCGGCTGGCTAACTCTCTCCTCGCTCATGACAAGTAAAAAATCAAAGGTGTCGTTTAGAAAATATTAAATCATTGGGTGGGAAACTCCAAATTCAAACACAGAATAAATAAAAGCAATTTTTAATAGCCTGGCATTAGTGACGCGCTGGTAGAGACAGACTCTGTCAAGTGTGATACATAATTGGAAGTTCCCATTTAGGGTTCCTTCCACGAAGAATATGCATGTTCAGCTCTGGGAGATGCCGGCAGCCAGAGACGCCAGAAAAAACCTCAGAGGAGAAGCACAGCAGTCCCCAGCACCTCCAGATGACGCGACATTCCCAGACACTCCCGCGTCCAGTGGAAAGAGGCTGCAGGGAAGAAAACCTCAGGATGGGCTGGATCGTAAGTAGTAATTATAATACAAGAGTAATCACCAATCAGACCCTGGAATGGGGGGGAGGGGCGGGGAGGGACACGATTAGCAGAAAGTCTGTGAAGTGAGAGCCATAAATTCTCAAAAAATGAAATGCTGTCACTTTCAAGTTTTCAAAGGAAATTAACAACCCAGCTTAGCATGATATTGGCAAGAACTCAGAATTTCTGAGCTGGAGGGGGACTTTGGGAATTCATCACTCCTAAACTCCTTGGACGCGACCTGGGAGAAACGAGGCTTGAGAAGGCGGCCTATCTTCGAGGAGACCTGGAGAGGTTATTCTCTTATGAGGTCTAAGCGCCAGCAATGACTTCACCCCGCTTACGCTATGTATTTGCCTGGCAAAGCCTCGTTTTCCTAACCAGAGAGGTGAATGGCAGCCCAGCCACTACGATAATTATCCTAAATTATAAATAAGTGGGGGTGTGAATGACACTATGCACTCCACTGAACTTAACACTGTGTCAAAAAAAAAAAAAAATGAACTAGAGAAAAGATTTGAAATATCACACAGCTGGCATGCTAATTTTGGGAGCTACAATTAGTTTAAAACACAAAGACACATCACTTTTAAAGGACTGACTACTACATTACACACTCAGTGGATTACTTGTACAGATCCAGGGGTGCCTAGGTGGCTCAGTCGTGATCTCACGGTTCATGGGATCGAGCCCCGTGTCGGGCTCTCTGCTGTCAGCACACAGCCTGCTTCAGATCCTCTGTCCCCCTCTCTCTGCCCCTTCCCCTCTCATTCTCTCTCTCTCTCTCTCTCTCAAAAATAAACATTAAAAAGAATCTGTCTCTGTGCACACTTTAAATTTTTTTTTATGTTTATTTATTTTGGAAAGAGAAAGAGAGACAGAGGGTGGCACGGGGAGGGGCAGAGAAAGACAGCGACACAGAATCCGAAGCAGGCTCCAGGCTCTGAGCTGCCAGCACAGAGGCCGACACAGGGCTCAAACCCACGAACCGCAAGATCATGATCTGAGCCAACATCAGACGCTTAACCAACTGAGCCACCCAGGCGCCCCTCTGCGCACACTTTAAAAAAAATTACTTCCCAATGCAAGCAAATGATGGCATTTTGTCCTTTTCAGCCTATGCAAAGTTTCCTTTGCTGTTCATTATCTATTTTAAAGAGGTGACCGTTTCATTTCTAGAGAGTAGATCACAGAGCGTAAATGCAGAGGGAACCTCAGAACACAGCCTAACCCTTTCCTTTATTTCACAGGTGGGAATAAGAAAACTCAGGGGAGTGGAAAGTTTCTGTCTGAAGGAACTGGGATTCAGAGACTCAGATTCCAGACAGAAGAACAGAAGAGGGGTACCCCACAACCCAACGCCCAGGGACGGGCAAGGGGCACGATCTACACTTTGATGGGGGTGTGGGTGCCTGATGTAAGCATCTGATAAAACTGAGTAAGCCACACGCATCCCATTTGTGCATTGCAATGTCTATAAATTCTACCTCAATTTAAAATTCAGCTTTTTGAGACAGGGATCTTAAACAAAACTTTTTAAAGTAAGTAGATTAAATACTCCCAGTAAAAGAGGAAGGTCGTCAGCTCAGGAAAAACAGCAACGATATGCTGCTTACGATTTGCTGTCTTCAAACGAAAGAATGATGAAACGCTGAAAATAAAGTAGGAAAGCAACGCTTCATGCAAACACTAGCACGCTGAAAGCAGGTGACTGTAGCATGTCAGAAGCAATCAAAATCTTCACGTCCCGGGGTACCTGGGTGGCTTAGTTGGCTAAGCGTCTGACTTTGGCTCAGGTCATGATCTCACGGTTCGTGAGTTCGAGTCCCACATCGGGCTCGCTGCTGTCAGCTTACAACCCGCTTCAGATCCTTGCCCCCCCCCACCCCTCCCCTGCTCATGCTCTCTCAAACAAAAATCTTCACCCCGCAAAAACACAGCCTGCACACATTTTCCAGATGATACACTGAGGAAGGGGTTGTTTGCCCAGTGTCTCCCATGCCCTGATCCACTGCTCCTTCCGCCCTGCCGAGAAGGAAGGTTGGCATGGTGGAAGGAGTTGGTGCATACGGAGAGCTGGAAAGCCCACAGGGCAGGTTAAAGAGCAGTGAGAACCCCACATGGGAAGGGAAGGCAAGAAACAATGCAGGAGACGGGAGTCGTCTTCATGTCAGACAATGACTCAGGACACATCACATCCTCTATCGAAAATGATGGACAAACCCGGAAAATGATCACTCTTTTCTACAAATTCCTTTCTCACACGCAGCACGTCACCTTTATGTGTTAACACCCCTGCAGCTGACCACGGGGCCCTGCGCGACAACAGGTGTCAGCCCCACCAATCTCCCAAGTGGCATCCTGGGGACAGATCCTCAGGAATCCCTGACAGGGCACCCACCAGCCATGAGCCCCAGGAAGGGGCTCCTGACGACAGCCACAAAACTCCAAAAGGCGGCCCGCCAGATTCCAGGAAAACTTTTTTCAATTAAAAACATATTTTACTTAAAATGTAAATGAAAAAAGTTATCCCATGATAAAAATAAAAGAACTAATAAGGAACATCACAAGATAAAATTTCTAAGAACTCATGTAATTTTCATACTGAGAGATCCCCGGGGGAAAAGTCCATTTTTTTCCCCCTAGTTCTTTCCTGGGAGATGCTGTCCTTTTCTGAAAATGTAATTTTAGATTAAAAAACTAAGGGGCGCCTGGGTGGCTCAGTCGGTTGGGCGTCCGACTCCGGCTCAGGTCATGATCTCGCGGTTCATGAGTTTGAGCCCCAATCGGGCTCTGGACGCTGACAGCTCGGAGCCTGGAGCCTGCTTCGGATTCTGTGTCTCCCTCTCTCTGCCCTTCTCTCTCTCTCAAATAAATAAAAGCTTAAAAAAAATTTTTAAAAATAAACCCATATGTCAATTCTCAGTGAGTCAGTTCAGGATCTCAGATATTGTATCTGATTATTGGAACACATCGTGTTCCCCTTCTCGGCTCCGAGGACACGGGGTGGGACCAGAACCGCCCCCACCTCACGCTTCCTGCTCCTCATGCGAGTCTCTACTCCAGCCCCTGGGTTCCTGTCTTCTAAAAAACCAATGGATTCCTGCCACCCTCACCCTCTCCTTTTCTTTCCTCCTGCTGTGCCCATTCTCCCCTCCCTTTGCCCCCTCCCTGGAATGGGCCCCATCTCAGCTCCCTCCCACCTCTCAGAGCTCAAAGCCAGGCCTCCCTGCTCCCACCGACCCTTATCGAATGATTTCAGTCCACCAGCCACCTTCTGGGGGTCCTCATCTTGCCTGAAGTCTCGCACGTGGATGCTCCAAGATGTCATGATGTAACAACTCATCTGGTATCTATTTTGGGGACCAAATGCCTGGTTTCCTCTCCTGCAGACAGAAGGCTATGCCTTCCTCTGTGTATTCCTAATGGCCTCGGGCCAGTACGACTCCACAGCCTGTACCAAATGGACACATAACACGCTATAAAGTCAAGGATTCCAATCCACATTATTTCTGCATACATGTTAAGCACAGGTATATTAAAATGCTAAACTTGACAATAACATCCACAAAGATTTCATTATCTAAAGCAGACCTGGGCAAGCACTTATGCTTGATATCTTGGAAGGAACTTAATAAACATCAGCCAGGGGCACCTGGGTGGCTCAGTCAGTTAAGCATCGGACTTGGGCTCAGGTCATGATCTCACGGTTCGTGAGTTCGAGCCCCACGTCGGGCTCTGTGCCAACAGCTCAGAGCCTGGAGCCTGCTTCAGATTCTGTGTCTCCCTCTCTCTCTGCCCCTCCCCCATTCACACTCTGCCTCTCTCTCTCCTTCAAAAATAAATAAATATTAAAAAAAAAATTTTTAATAAACATCAGCCAAACTGCACAAAGTTTAAGTTACTACTTTTTTTTTTTTTTTTTTTTTAATTCAAGAAGAATCCTTCTGGCCACTCCCACAGAAGCAGCAGGTCCCTACGTACTGTGAACACACAGGCTTCGGGCACCTGCCTGCCTTCAGAAGGCCAGGAGGAAAGTACCAGAGACACCGCTCAAGTTCTGTGCGCAAACAGAAACAAGGGGGAGGAATCCAGCTTCGGAAGTGCCAGCTGGAAGAACTAATAAAGCAGCAGGCCCTGGAAGAAGATAAGGAAGCTGGCTCGTGGGTAGAGGGCAAAGGGGAAGCTGAGCCCAGCCCAGAAGAGAGCCCGGCTTGGCTGGAGAAGACCCAAGACATAGGTCCATCCCAGGGCAGAAGAGGACAACAAGGAGGAATGGAAAGGACTCTGCAGGACTGGAGCAGTAAGAAGAGCCGGGGATGCTTCAGAGTCGCCGTCCACACACCCTGCAGACCCCTCCCCACACCATCAGGAGGGACTCTGCCTTAGGTCTTGAATTCCAACGTTCCCACTGAGGCTGACACCATGACCCCTGCTTTCTGGTTGTCTCTCCTTAATGTATCTCTGCTGATTGGTTTGGTTGAGCTTTTGGATGTCAAGGAGCTCTCAACTTATCATCTCATGGGATGCTGATTTCACCCAACAGCAAGTTTCTCTGTGTCAGTAAGAAGCCATTACCTATGCACATGGAAAGACGGTCACACACATGGTATGGGGAAACCGAGGACAGGACAACACCTGCCATGTATTTATCACTGGCTCCTTTTAAAACACATAGAGGGGTGCCTGGGGCGGCTCAGTGGGTTAAGTATCTGACTTCAGCTCAGGTCACGATCTCGCGGTCCGTGAGTTCGAGCCCCACGTCGGGCTCTGTGCCGACAGCTCAGAGCCTGGAGCCTGCTTCCGATTCTGTGTCTCCCTCTCTCTCTGTTCCTTCCCCGCTCACGCTGTCTCACTCAAAAAAATAAATAAACATTTAAGAAAAATGTTACAAATAAATACGTAAAAACACACATACAATCCATACAGCATCGCTCATAACCCACGGGCTGACAGAAAGTAATCTCTGAGTGGTAGATTTACGTGGGCTTTTTTTAACTGTACTTTATTCTTTTCTGTCACCTGTCTTTGAGAAGCACTCAAAATAAAGAAATGGAAGTCTCACTTGAAAACAGTCCTCCCCCAGTTTTTGCTGGCTCAGGCCCAGTTTTAATAAGAAATGACAAAGAACACTCGGCACCCACCCAGCTCACTGCCACACAAGGCCACCAACCGCTCCGAGGGTACCTGTGGCTGCAGCGGGAGGATGGGGCGCTAAGTGGCTGACACATACTAAGATACACGCAAGGGGGAAAGGTCAAGGAATCGTGCAACCTGGAGCAAACCTCCGTGCTGCTGAACCAGCCGTGTGCCATCACGTCCACTGTGTGGACCTGGAAAAACTACGGCAGCAGAAAGGAGAACGGGCCACCCCGTAGACCGTGTAAATCAGCAAGGTGTCTTCCGGGGGAACAGATGCACGGAGCCTCCCCGCGGAAGGATGCACCGAGGGCACCCTATCAAGTGTGGTGGCCCACCCGGGAACTATCGCAAGAAGACCGGACTGACAAACGGCAGGAGCGAGAGTATTTTCTTGATCCTTTACAAGGATCCTTGATCCTTTTCTTTACAAGGAAAACAACGAGAGGACTTGGCCGACACCTCTTTTCTCAGATGCAGCAACTGGGCGTTTCACCTTGAGTGCTGACCACGCAGAATGCAGAAGGTCACAATGGTCTGAAGTGCTATGAAAATACCCTCTTCGCAATTTAATCCCGCTTTTGTGTTGTTTTGACCCAACCAGACGATGAGGACCTCGTTCTTCCTCAGTCGTTACAACTGGAGAGAAGACAATTTATGCTAAAAACAAAATTAGTGCCTGACTAAGAATCAATCACTGTGTCTAAAGGTTACACAGGCAAGAATAAAACCTGCTTTGTTTTAATAAGATACACCTTTTATAGCTTTGTTCCCCCTTTACCTCTTCCCTAATTCAATGTACCATATTGGATGCATAGGATTTCCCAAGGGAAAAATAATTCCGCTTGAATTATAAAAGTGTCACATTCACAGTTCATAGAGAATAATACTGCTCAGCTTCTCATCAAAATTATACTGCCTGGCGCAGGATTCTAAATAAAGCCGGTGTAATGTACAAACTTGTTATCTGACTCAGGATGTCACGGGAAAAGCAACGGGTGAGGGATGGAGAACTACAGGCTGACCCTCCCTCACAGGACCACTCGGTTCATAGACACATTACTGAGAAAACTCGGGATGTGACTTTCCCACTCCCCAGCTCTCCGATTCCCCAGAGTTAACTACGTGGATGCTTTTGAAATCTGGCTCCACGGAAAGTCCGTGATTCCATCAGTACGTGCACAAAAATAATTTATTCTGCCATAAAGTTCTGTACAATGGTTTTAATGAAATTTTTCATTATTCTCTATAATAGACCTGAGGATTCTTTTAAGTGCACGCAGGACATAGTCCTTTTTCACACTTGCTTATGCGACAGTACCTGCCGGCACGTTCCTCAGTATGATTCTTCCTGGGCCTACTTAAGGTCTGGTTTCTTCTTGGGCCTCAGCTTGGGCTAGGTGGCATGCCGGCTGGAACACCAATCCTAAATGAAGACTTTAACCACCCCTTTCCATCAGCCAGCAGACGAGTCCAGAAACGTGCCGCAGGGACCATGTCCCAAGGTCACGAACGGGCAGCGGCTTCAGCTACGCTAACAAACGTTACGCGGGCCCTCCTTCTGGCTCTCTCTCCACACTCTCTGCACCACAAAGCTGTGCTCTCTCTTTCCAACGCCCCCCACGTCATTCCCTTTCAGGGATGGTCACTCTTGTACACCAAAAAGGTTGACGAGGGTTCATTCTGAGGGCTGTTACGCACACGAAAAGAGAAACGGTCCCCCTGTGTCCTCTAGGAATATAAAGAGTAAGAAAATACAAGCCTCTGGCTACTGGAGGCCATTCTCCCCTCGAACAGAGAGAGACAGACGACTGAGCCGAGGAGGGTATCTTCCAAGCCCTGGTCATGGTCACGCCTGTCTAATGCCTCGGACGCCCTAGCTCCATGAATCAATTCTCTTCCTGCCTCCTCGACCGAATCGGAGTTGGGCGCATGCAACGAGATTACTGCAGCTTTACAGTAAGACCTGGCGTCTTCCTGTAGCGTCCTGCCTGGCTTCCCCCTCCACACTGGGCTTTCCACACCAACTTCACAATCGGCTGTCAATACCCGTAGAGACATGTACGGAGATTTTGAATCTATCCCTCAAGTTGGGAAGCACTGACATCTTCACATTATTGAGTCCTTTTTTCCATCCGCTGGAGTATCTTCCCATGTATTTATCTCCTGTTTGAGACTGATGCGATCTGCCATCAAAAGAGGCCTTGCTCCACAGAAACACAAAATACAGAAACGAATCTACAAAAACCTACAGCAAATGCATTTAGAAATACCGTTCCACAAGTCAGTTGCGCGCAAGCTGGAAAGGGGCCCCACAGGACAGCGGAAACTGAGAGATCCCGGAGAAGAACCAGTGGATGTGGGATGTAAACGTTTCCGTCAACAATGCAGCCATCAAAATGCGGACTTTCTACATGATTATGTTCTCCGCCCATCCCTTTAGAGAGACTTTCCAAGATTACTTCTAATGGACACCACGGTGTCCGCGAGGAGGATCAGAGACGGCGTGTATCCAAAGGATTTGACACGTAAGAGCGCCACACGCATATGAGGGATTAGGGTTATTTCACGCTCCACGATCCGGCTGGACAGAAGCAGCAGACGAACTCTCTCCAAACCATATGGGAGTCTGGGCTCTGTATTTCCGTCCACGGTGTTACGGAACCAAGCATCCGGCAGCGACGGGCCCTGCATCTGCACAAATGCCCACAGCCGAAGGACCAATAGCACTGCTGAGCAGACACCGGACGACGGGTAGAAACAGGATGCTGTCCAAAGAGGAAAGGATAGGAGAAGCCAGACCTGAAAGACAGCAGTGCAGCCGGAAACAGCAGGTGGACGCACATGCAGAGGACATCCAGAACACGCCACGGGAAGTAAATGAGGACGTATCAGCACACGACGGCTGCACAGAGCCGGGCTTCCCATGACGGAGGGAGCAGAGTCGCGAACACAGCAATTCCCGGAAAGCGGTAACTTCCCAGCAGGGTCTCGGGAGAACCCCGCCCCCAAAGCCCACACACTCCACAGCCTCTACCTGCTGCTTCACGCCTCTCCATCACGCACGGGCTTGGGCCAAAGATTTGGTAGGCGACGATGACACCTCCCTTCCTCGTCCTCACCTCGCACATCAGGTCTCCCACCACAGCCTGCAGACTGTACTGGCACGTCTCCGTTTGCTACTCCAACCTCTTCACCAGGACTGCAGCCACACGGCTCTCACCCAGGGGTAACTTTGCCCTCCCAACCCCAGGAGCTGGCTGGAGACGCGGCTGGTTGTCCACGCTGGGGCAGGTATCCCGTGCGTAGATGCTGGGGATGCTGCTACACGTCTTACATTGGACAAGACGGCCACCCGGGACCAAGAGTTTTCGGCCCCGAATGTCGTCCATAGTGCCTAGCTGGAGAACTGTGCTCGGGCCCCAGCACCGCGGTCTGTCACCTGGATTCCGTGACAGCCTTTCACCCCGCTATCTCCTCTCTCAGCTGCTCTAATTTATCCTGCAGGCAGCAGCCCAAGTGACCCACTGAAAAGCCAAGTCTGACCTCACCGGGCCCTTCCCAAATAACTTGACCGGGTGGCTTTCTGGATCCTTAAGAGGTGCACAGGCGTCCAGGTGCACCCTACCATTCTCTCCCTGCAGTCCTGACCTTCTCCTCGCCGCTCTGTCCAGCCACGGCCACGGATCATCTCGAATTTCATGAGAGCAACACACACCTTCCTGTCTGCTGCCTCGACCTGGAACTCTCCCACCTCCTTTAACCAGCTCCTCCTTGGAACCTTCCTCGAACCCCCAAACCACTTCCAATCCCCCACACCCCCCGATATACCTGGTCATCCTATCCCTTACATTTCCTTAAAAGGACTCATTATAACCTAAAATTAGGGAATTAGGTCTTTGATGTGCTTCAAATCAAGTATTATAATCTATAACTATATATGGATGGGTTTAGTTATTGGGTTAATTTCCAGCTCCCTCTTAAATGCAATCACCATGAGAATTAAAGCCACTCCGATGTTATTTGTACCCAATGCCTGGCACACAGAATGAACATATTCAACGCATTTTAAAAGTAAATGACCCTGGGGTGCCTGGGTGGTTCCCTTGGTTGAGCGTCTGTCTGGCTCTTGATTTCAGCTCAGGTCATGATCCCAGGGTTGTGGGATTAAGCCCCGCGTCAGGCTCCACACTGACTATGGAGCCTACTTAAGATCATCTCTCTCGGGGCGCCTGAGTGGCTCAGTCGGTTAAGCATCTGACTTCAGCTCAGGTCACGATCTCAAGGTTCAAGAGTTCGAGCCCCACGTTGGTCTCTGTGCTGACAGCTCAGAGCCTGGAGCCTGCTTCGGATTCTGTGTCTCCCTCTCTCTGCCCCTCACTCACTCACTCTCTCCCTCTCTCAAAAATAAATAAACAATAAAAAAAATTTTTTTAAAGATTCTCTCTCTCTCTGTCCCTTACCCAACTCACACACTCTCTCTCTAAAATAAGTGAATAAACAAATAAATAAATAATAAAAATGAATGACCAAACAAATGAAGGATGAGGTGCAAGCCATAAACCTGTATATGAGGCCTGCTCACACTCCTAGGAACGCTGAATAAACCCCAACCGTGATGGAGGGAGGAGGGCTGGATGACACCTTGCCCATTGGTGGAGGGTGGGGGGACCAGAGGCAGAGGGCACACATGTGGGAGGGGAGCTCAGGGGAGAGACGTTTGAAGGCCAAGGTCAGGGGCAGAGAGAAGGAAATCACGAGAGCCACAAATTCAAAGGAGTTCTTTCCCCCAGTGAGCATCATGACAGAGGGCAGGACAGCGGAGATGGCTGGGAAACACCTGGAATTCTGCAATCCAAAATTAAATTTTTTTTAAGGTTTGTTTATTTTTGATAGAGAGAGGGAGAGTGTGAGCGGAAGAGGAGCTGAGAGAGAGGGAGACACAGAATCCGAAGCAGCCTCCAGGCTCCGAGCTGTCAGCACAGAGCCAGATGCAGGGCTTGAACACACGAATCGTGAGATCACGACCTGAGCCGAAGCCGGACGCTTAATCGACTGAGCCACCCAGGCGCTCCTCTGCAATCCCAAATTAAAGCCTTGTCTTCTGACCCAGGTACGAACATGGGGATAATCTGCACGAAGGAAACCTACCACGAAATTGTAAAAAGACAAATGCCACCAACTAATCAATGAAATCATTCACTGCAGGCTTAAAATGCAAAAAGCAAACTCGTAATATTCAACAATGGAAAAAATTAATATGATGAAAAATCACTTGATTAAGTAAATGAATGCACATCAATTCAGGGGCACGTTCTGAACAGGCACACAGCCATCACAATTACAATTATGACTGCTCACTGATATGGAAAGGTGCTTGTGATGGAATGATAAAGAAGCAGTAAACCGAATGGTATCTATGATGGACCGTAAAAATACTCATGCCCAAGCACCCTAACCGGTGGAAAACCAACACAGACGGTTGGCTTCCTGGAGGAGAACGGCGACAGCAAGGACGTTCATTTCTGCCACTGCCGCGGCGGGCTGCATGGTTCCAGTGGGCGGGGGGAGGCGGTCAAGGCAGCAAGCCTATCCAGACAGGCAGCTTCATTTCACGTCTTGAGCACATGGGTAGTACCTCAAGCATCCTGGGGCAGCAGCCAAGAGGACTGTGGAGCCCCCCCGAAAGGCACTGTGGCCAGAAGAGAGATCCAGAAGCCCAGGGCTGGGCAACTGCTCTCCACACTATCAGTCTGGTAGAAGCTGGAAGCGTGGGGTCTGATACGTTCAAATCCCTCAGCCAGACTGTGGAAGTCTCTGCAGAGTCTGGAAACCACAGGCCAGAAAGCTGTGTGAGGAAATCGGAAGCACTTGGAGCTAAAGGCTTACTAAGCGCAAGTCATAAACTATTTTCTTCACCTTCCTGTGGTTCTGTTTTGCCTATTTCTTCTCTGTTGATGTGAGTCATGACTTCACTTACAAGTGTCTCGTCTTCTGCATTATCAGGAAAACTTGGGAAATCGGAATAGCCCAGAACATCGGGCATCTGGGGGCTGGGAGCCCGGGTGGAGCCAGCCCTGAAGAGAAAGCTGCCCGAGCCTGGACCCCCATGCCCTCCTCCCTCCTGCTGGTGCTGACCCAGCAGCCAGAACGTTCTCGACACTAGGTGAGCCCTGGCCACTTCCAATTCCAGGTGTTAACCCAGGGATCAAGACCATCAGCATTAAGTGGGCACCGATGAGACATGAGAAATCTTGGGTCCCCTCCCCAGAATTAGCGAGTGAGAATCTGCCTTTCAACAAGACCTCCAGGTGATGTGTGGGCGCACACTGAGGTCTGGGCTCCTGACGCCAGGTGCCCTGCCCCACCCCGCCGCCCCGCCCCGGCCCTTCCTCACCCACGTGGAGTCCACACGGACCGCCACTGTAGGTTGAACTGTGTCCCAGAAGAAGATCTGTTCCAATCTTCACCCCCAGTACCTGTGAAAGTGACCTTATCTTAGAAACAGTCTTTGCAGACAGACTCAAGTTAACACAAGGTCATGCAGAAATAGGGTAGGCCCTAAATTCAAGAGGCCTGGTGTCCCTAGAAGAAGAAAAGAGACTCAAAACCTCAGACACATAGGGGAACATGGTGTGAAGAGGGAAACAAGAGACGGGGGGGATGGGTCTAGAAGCCAGGGACTGACGACGACTGCCAGCCACCGAAGAGCTGGGAGAAGGGCACACCTCAGACTCTCTCTTAGAGCACTGTTATGTCTGAGTGTTTGTGTCCCCCCGCCCTGCCCCACATTCATATGTCTAAACCTTGCGCCCCAGTGCAATGGTATCAGGAGCTGGGACTTCGGGGAGGTGGTTGAGATGAGATGTGGCCATAAGGGTGGAGCCTCGTGACGGGATTAGTGCCCTGGTAAGAATCACCGGAGAGAAATCTTCTCTCCACCCCGTCAGGGGGAAACCAGTCTAGAATACTCCGTGACAGCTGCCCAGCCTCAGACAAGCACCAGGAGGAGCTTTGAGAGAATAAGGTTCTTATTAAGAGGCCACGTTCGCAGCACGTTGGTACATCAGCCCTAGGAGGCTGACGCTGCTTCCAGCCGTGGCTTGTCCCTGCAGCTCCTGCGTCTGGGCCCTCCCTCTCCTCTCGGGTCAGCAGGAGAACACTCTGGAAGGCTTGCCTGTCACTGATTCTCAATCAGGTCCAGCTCTTCCCTTCATGCCGGCTTCCCCTGAGCCTCAGACCCTCAGTGGCGGGTGTTCTGGTTCAACAGGGTTTCCCCCAACATGACCTGGAAGGTGGCCATTCAAACCACCCCCTCCGTGTCCACACGGGTGATGAGAGACAGACAAGCGAAGTCCTAACATGCATCGATGGGATTAGTCAACACGATCCGCGACCGCCCCTCAACCTCAAAACAGAGCAAGAAACCGTTTAACTGTTTGTAGTTGGTGCCCCATCTCCAGCCTCATCTCCCTGGCTGGTTCCCTCCGGACCCAGAACCGTCCAGGGCAAAGGAGGAGGACGACACAGCTCTCACCTCCTTGCCCGACGCGGCCACTAACCCACGACCAAGAGACAGACGCCACGGGAGCAGGTAACTTCTCAGGATGGAATGGCTCTTCAGCCACACAACTCTGAACCTGAGAGGCTGGGCCCCACCAGGTGGGCAGTAAGGTGGAATCTCAATGAACACAACCATGCAGACCAGAGGCGCACACACTCGTAATCTGGGGGCGCGTCCGCACAGCTCTGGGGACGGCTTTCACAGGACTCGGCAGCATGTGGAAATCTGGCTGCCTCCCAGCAAACCAGGGGGAACAAGGGCTTTGCGGCCCAGAGAGCGCCGGCCTCAGAGGCTTCCTAAACCACCGTAATTGGAGACGAGAGCTAGGATCAATCTCAGTTCCCAAACACGGAAAACCGAGTCCTTAAGTTATGACGTAACCGTGAGGTCACGAGCACACTGTGCACACTGTATGTTAGCCAATTTGACAATTAATTACATTAAAAAAAAAAATGTTCTTGAAAAGCACTACAGGATACAGGGAAATATACATGGAACAAAATAAAAGTTGTAAAAGTACATGTATATACACGTATATATACATACACATGAATATACACGTATATACAGATCATATATACCACATATCCTCATATATATCTGATGATGCCACGGAGAAAAAGCGCGCCATCATAAAAACAAAACCACGAACGGTGTAATTAATCTATGGGAGGCGAATGATAAACGAGTCTTATTTTTCTTAATCAACGTTTTGGCATGTTCCATTTTTCTAACAAGATCACAGTTACATTTATAACTGAGGCCAAGGACACAATAAACACCCGCATGGCTTAAGAGAACCGTTAAGACTTCACATCCTTCCGCAATCTCGAACACAGCACAAGAAGCACAAAACAGGAGGGCTCTGGAGGCAGGGGCAGAGCGGGCAGCAGCAATTTCTGTAAACGAGGCCCCTGGTAGGTCAAGAGTCACCTGTGAGCCTTGTCTCCTCACCCGCAAGGGAGCCCTATGACTTCGGATCCTTATTTGTCATCATCGCTAATACCGTGCGATCGTTTTCCTAAACTTCCAAATCTGTGGCAGGCAGTGTGGACCCCAGATGCGAGCTTAGAAACAGAAAAAAAGCAGAGCACCATGTGGTTCAGTCAGTTAAGTGTCCAGCTCTTGATTTAGGCTCAGGTCATGACCTTGCAGTTTGTGAGATCGAGCCCCATGTCGGGCTCTGTGCTGACAGTGTGGGGCCTGCTTGGGATTCTCTCTCTCTCTGCCCCTCCCCCTGCTCATGCGCGCTCTCTCTCTCTCTCTCTCAATAAATAAATCAACATTAAAACTAAAGAAATGGACAAAAAGCAACAAAATCTTCTGATAAGGAAGATTTTTCGATTAGCCATACGGCAAGTGAGTGCTGCTCATTTCAAGCCAGGATATGGTTTTTAAGGAAATGAAACAGCTTCTCAGAGGACAAAACTCACCCAAAATGGCATTTACCGCTATCACGGCGCAACTTATTCCCAACACAATCCCTTCCAGAAGCGGCCAGACAGAAACGACACTGTGAATGGTTAAAAGGAAGCCTGTACCAAGGGGGAGCCCCGGGAAGGAAGACAAAGCCCCCACATCCGTGAGCCAACCTCAGCTTGGGGGCCTCAAATTCAATTACTCTTCACCCCCCTCCAAACCACACACCATGAGGCAAAGTTGCTGGGCCGCGGGGGCCTCCAGCTTTGTGAGACAATGGGAGACACACAGAAAAGGAATCATATTCTCATGCTAAACCGAAGAGAAGGAACACCAGAAGAAACCTAAAGAATGGTGAGAAGCAGCATTTTTCAAATGTGGGGTGAGACGTGCGAGCCATTCAGGAAAAGAACTGAGTGCTTGTCAACGAGCAATTTGGTTTTTGTGTATTTGTGGGTTTTTTTAGAGAAATACATTAATTCAGAACAGACTAAAGGGTACCAGACAAGAATAGAAAATGCCAGAGGGAAGCACATAGGATAAGGGCAAGAACCTTTTCATGAAACATTTTTCAGCTTCAGACACACATACCCCCAATATCTATTTCTTACTGTGGATCACGGTCAAAGTTCCCCTCTAGAGAAAGTTCTGGAATTCGCAGCCACAGACACACAAGCAGACTATGCTGAGGAGGCAGGATATTCTTTTCTAGGATCATCCCACACAGCTAATATGTTAGTAATATTTTTGGAATTCAGGGAAAGCAGCAATTCCTGTGCTCACTCTGACTGCAAGGCCCCACCGCCCCAAGTCCAGCACCGCAATCCACGAGGGGTCGAGAAAGAGAACCACCCACCGCCAACAAAGGGGGTCCAAGCCCGAGATTCGGTCCTCCAAGAAGCCTTCATGACCAGCCCCATCAAACTCCCTTTACTCCCCTGCAGACACACCCATTTGGGGGCACGCAGTCAAAGTATTTTTAATTGCTTCACGAGTGACCATAGCATGTGTCCACTAGGATGGAAAGGCCCACCAGAAATGCTGTTCATGCCTTTATAGTCTCAAAGCCTCACAGAGCTGTTGTCCACTGCTGCGGATGGCAGGCATGGGCCCTGTTTCTGAAAATCACTGGACGGCCGGCGCTTAGCAGTGTCCTCCTGGGGAGCTGAATAGAAAAGTGTGGCTCTTGAGGGGCACCTGGGTGGCTCAGTCCGTTGAGCATCCGACTTCGGCTCAGGTCATGATCTCACGGTTCATGAGTTCAAGCCCCGCGTCAGGTTCTCTCTGCTGTCAGTGCAGAGCCCACGCCGGAGCCTCTGTCTCCATCTCTCTGCCCCTCCCCCCACTCTCAAAAATAAACAAACATTAAAAAAAAGGGGGGCGCCTGGGTGGCTCAGTCGGTTGAGCATCCAACTTTGGCTCCAGTCATGATCTCGCGGTTTGTGGGTTCGAGCCCCGCGTCGGGCTCTGTGCTAATGGCTTGGAGCCTGGAGCCTGCTTTGAATTCTGTGTCTCTGTCTCTCTCTGCCTCTCCCCTGCTCGTGTTCTCTCTCGTTCTCTCTCTCTCTCTCTCTCTGAAAAATAAATAAACATTAAAAAAAAAATTTTTTAATGGAAAAAAAAGAGAAGTGTGGCTCTTGGAACCAGACAAGCCAGACTTAAGCCATCACTGCTCCTCACACTAGCCATGTGGCCTTGGGCAAGTTAGTTACCGTCTCTGAAACCTGAAATCAATGGTAGTACCTATTTAATAGTATAACCATAGACGTCTAATAAGAGGATCCATGTCAAGCACTTAGAACAGAAAGCGATCGATGAATGTCAGCTGTGGCAATTCCAGCACGTGGAGCTCAAGATTCCATCAATCACCGGAATTAATTCGGGGAGATTTCCCAACGTCCAGATGTTTGATGTTCTCTAGGGGAGGGACTCTACTTGTGTCTCTAAGAATTAAAGGCTAGGAGGGCTGGCGGGATCGGCTATGGAGATTTCTGAATGGCGGAAACTGGAAGCTGACCCATTTCTCCGGGCAGCTGGAAAGCATCACGGCTTTCTGAGAAAAACAAGGCTGTCGCCAGATGTGAGTTTTAGGAAAACACTGAAATACAGTCAGGAAACAAGACAGGGCAGGTGCCGCACTGAGGGTGTAGGGAGTTAAGACGCTTTCTGCACAAATTTATCAAGAAAAGCTGAGGACATGAACGAACACAGATCTGTGCTACCAGAGCAAAGGTGGGCAGAGGGAAGACAAGGCCGTGGAAGAGAATGGCCATGTCAGGCTAGGCGAGGCCGCATCTGAGGGCCACTGGGTCATACTCGGGAGAGAGGCAGACCACGATCACGCAGGGGAGAGCAAAGAGCAGGACCAGAGGGCCATGGCAATGGACACAAGGACCCTCTCGTGGGACAGAAAAAAGAGGGCAGCATGATGGCAGACAAGGATCCCACCAGCACCTGCTGAGTGTTGAGAATGTCTGGCCATGATTATAGACAAGGTGAAAGGGGCCATCTGATATACACGCAGAACATTCTAGACTGAGAGGAAGGGTAAGGGACTGATCAGAACCCCAGGGGCAGGGGGGGGCGGGGAGACCTGCACAGGTAAGTTACTTTCAGGTAGCAGGATGGCAAGCGAGAAAGGAAAGGTGATGCCGGACAGATCCTGGCGGATTCACAGCAGAGCAGACAGACAGGCGCCACTTGCTGAACAGAGGTGGTGGCAGGGGGGTGAGGACGAGCCTCAAGCTTGAGAGGGTGCCACAAATAGTCGCCAAGGTAAATTCACTGAGGAATTGCAAATTTCAATTTTTTTTTTTTTTTTTTTTAGTAAAATGGTACAGTTGCTATGGAAAAGCATATGGTAATTCCTCAGAAACTTACACATAGTATTACCATACGACCGAGCATTTCCACATGTGATACATACCCGAAACAAGGGAGAGCAGGGACTTGAACAGTTATTTGTAAACTGACGTTCAGAGCGTTATTCGCCATGGCCCAAAGGTGTAAACAACCCAAGCGTCCACCGGCAGACGCATAAATAAACAAAAACGGATACACAGTCAAGAGAATACCATTCCGCCTCAAAAAGGAAGGAAATTCCGACAGCCGCTACACCGAGGATGAACCCCGAAGACGTTACCCGGGCGAAACAAGCCGGTCACGGAGGGACGAATGCTGTGTGACTCCACGTGCGTGAGGAACTTAGACTAGAAACGTTTCTAGAGACAGAACATGGGATGGTGGGTGCCAGGAGCTGGGGCAGGGAAAGAACAAGAGTCACGCTTTACCGGGGACAGAGCTCCTCCGTGGGGAGAAGAATGAAGTTCTGGAGACGGACGGTGGCAGTGGGTCCACCACCGTGAGAACGCACTTAGTGCCACACAGCCGAACCCTTGACAGCGGTTAAGATGGCGGGCGCCTGGTGGCCCAGGTGGTTAAGCATCTGACTCTTAACTTTGGCTCCGGTCACGATCTCAGGGTTGGGAGACGTGAGTCCTACCTCGGGATCTTTGCCCGGTGCAGCGACTGCTTGAGATTCTGGGGGCACCTGGGTGGCTCAGTCGGTTAAGCCTCCGACTCTTGGTTTCGGCTCGGGTCGTGATCTCATGGTTGGTGAGTTCAAGCCCCGTGTCAGGCTCTGTGCTGCCTGTTTAGGATTCTCTCTCTCTCTCTGCCCCTCCCGCGTGCTCACTCTCTCAAAATAAATAACTTTAAAAAAAAAAAAAGAAGAAGAAGAAGAGATTCTCTCTCCCTCTCTCTGCCCCTCCCCTTCCCCACTCGTGCATGCACGCGTGCTCTCTCTAAATAAATAAATAAGTTGTTAAGGTCATACATCGGTATGTTAACTACCGTAATAAAATTTTTTTCAGGACCTGGGAGCAGCCCTAAGGTTCGGGGCATTAACTGAAGGACAGCAAAGCAGCACAAAGGTGAGTCTGTCTTCAGAAACACATGGGTGCCCCAGAGCAGGACCTAGAAGTGGGGACAACCAAGGCCACCTGGCAGAGAAGTGAATGACGTTCAGTCCACACGTTGGCTGTAGTGGCCTCTCCCACTACACAAAACATACCCCAGCATTCTCGAATTTGTGCGTGTGCTTGCGTACGTGAAACGTCCCTAGTGAAAAGTCTGTCCTGGAGTCAAATGGAAGCCAGGAATGTTGACAACATCTGATGCCACATTTATCCGGCAGCTACTTATTTCCCCAAACTCCTATTTTTTTTTAATCTTTTTAATGTTTATTTATTTTTGAGAGAGAGAGGCAGAGTGCGAGCGGGAGAGGGGCAGAGAGAGAAGGAGACACAGAATCCGAAGCAGTCTCCAGGCTCTGAGCTGTCCGCACAGAGCCCGACGCGGGGCTCGAACCCACAGACTGTGAGATCATGACCTGAGCCGAAGTCGGACGCTTAACCACCTGAGCCACTCAGGCGTACCCCTCCCCAACCTCTTCTTTACACTTTCTTCCTTGAGGCATAAATGCTGGGGCTGAGTCTACAATCTGCAAGGGGGATGGGGGAGGGGGGGCAGCTGTAGCTCTGAGACGGTGACTGCAGGGTGCAGGCTCCAGCGGACAAAGCAGCCCGCCCCCCACCCCAGCCTCCAATCCCGTCAGCTTACCGCCCATGATGCCAGGAAGGCACGAGAACATGTGGTCTTCTCAGTCATAGATGAGGGCACACAGACCATCTCAAAAATCGAAACGGCCACCAAGGGCCACCCTTTGGGAGACAACATGTAACCCTTACGAAACGCCATAGTCTTCTTCATATCCTCTCTACAGAACGTGATTCACAACTGTACTTCCATTTCCACAGAGCAAAACCTAAAGAGCCAGAACAATGCAAAAACCAGGGTCCTGGGATGGAAGTCTTTAAATCTCACATGCAGAGAGAGCACCTAATGTGCAAAAACACAAGGTACAAAATTAGCAGTGAGGGAGTCAACGCTGCAAATAAAGCTCGGTCGCCGGTCTCGCAGATGGAAAGGCGGAATCCATGCATGAACATCACTGACTTCGCTCCTGTCTTAAAATAAAACACCCACCATAGGAAGGTCTTGCAAGACTCCAGTCACTAAATAACTTGACATAGAGGGAGGTGGGAAGACAAAAGTCAAGCCCAATCAAATTTAATAATGTAAGAGTACATTTAGAATCTAAAATTACTTCTGGGCTCAAACTTCTGCAATTTTTATCTATTCTTATGCCAGCCGCACCTGTTTTTCTGAAATGCCACAGGATGTAGTAGTAAATGTACTGAACACATGGCTAATTTTAACCCTGGAACAATAAGGAAGCTTTAGGCAAGATCAAGTTGCCAAAATAGTTCACCAAAAACTTCAAAATACCCACCACATTGCTTTCCCTATAGATCACTAGTCTTTTTATACCAAATTCACATAAAGATCAAGAAATTACATGGAAGAATCCAACGGCGTGGCCAGAGAGCTGCACCCCGTCTGAGATCACAGGCCCACTGTGGCTCTATCCACGTCGAGCTGCGCCGGTGCCCGTGGTCACAGCACCCGCGACACACATCTGACGCACATACGCCTTTGTTCCAGGCTCAATGGTAAACTTCAAAGTAGGGAAGTCACTTTCTAAAACACGAGTTAATCCAGAAGATTCTTGTTCTCTGAAGGAATCGGCCTGGGCAGCAAACTGCAAACCACACCTCCTTCTGCAGTAGGTCAGCCCCACGGAAACTGCCAGAACAGGGGAGCCCAAGAGTGTGCGGGCCCTGAGGCTCCTCCACGGACCCTCCCTGTGCTCTGCCTCCCGGCACCTCCACACCAGAAGCGTCCTGCAGACCAGAGGTGAAGGCATCTTTCTTCCAAAGGGCAACAAGGTGAGAGCAAGTAATTAAAGGTGGTCGGTGAGGTCCCTGGGACCTGGGACCGCGGGATTCCTCACTCTTCTATGCAAGCAAAAGACACGCTGTAGGGCGAAGACGTATCCCCATTCCCACAGCAAGGCTTGCGGTCCGACTGAGGCCTGGGACATCTACAACCTCTTCCTGGCCCCCAAGATATCCTGACAAGTGACACGCAAACATGACTCTCTTCAGCATCCCCATATTTCCATAAAGGAAATTGAGAACATCTCCTTGCCGAGGGGCAGAGAGAGAGCAATGACAGTATTTAACAGCCTCGAAAGAAGAAGGAAAAAAAAAAATGTTAACGCCCAGGGAGCAGGATTACGCGCACGACAGATGCCACCCCTGGGCCGTTACTCCCGTTCACGCTTTGCAGGAGGGACAGGAGCCGCTCTCGCCCCACCCGGGAGCCCTGCGGCTAACGGTGCCCCCTGAGGACGGCCGGTCCTCCTGCACACGAGGGCCTACCTTCACCCGGACGGTCTGGTCCGACTCGCCCCTCATCATGTCGCTGATGGATCGGAAGAGCTGTAGCAGGGACTCCATGAAGTCTGCCTCTCCTTTGTCTTCGTACAGTCTGCAAAGGAGCACACACAAGTCTGTGGGGCCTGGCAGACCGGGCCTCCCCACGGTCCGCTCCTGCCCCAACAGCCTCGACGGGTGCTGCCTGAGCGGCAGGGGAGAAAGGGAGGAACGTCCTCCACACCCGGGGAACACAGGAAGCAGTTCGGAAACGGGGTTCGTCTGCAAGACCCAGCTAGGGAGGCAAGTCTCCACGCTGAGCGAGCTGGTTTTTAACCACACCGTTTATTGCTTTTTTTTCAGTGTAACGTAAGACATCTTCTCAATCTGAAACACACAGAAATGTACGGATAGGGAGGGAAGGAGAGAAAGAGAGAGGAAGGAACAGAGGAAGGAGGAAGAGAGAAATTCCGCTTTAATTCTACCCTACAGAGAGGACACCAGTAATATGTCGGTGCGTTTCCTGCCAGTGTTTTATAAACCCACAATGTCCCATAATTAACATAAATTTAATTTCCTGAATTTAACCCGATCTCGTAACCATTTGCAAATGGCATTACGATAGTAAATTCAAAATTACTTTATTTCAGAGTGATGACACTACTACACAAATTCGTTCATCTCAGAACTGGTAATGGGAAAATGTTCAGGAGGTGGAGTATATTCAATAAATGGATAATAAAGACGTACATTGGCTACATGTATGCAAATACACGTTACTAATAATAAATAAGCTTCATCTATACATCATTGATTAGCAGTGACTTCAAATTGCTGTGTTACTAAAAAGCAACGCATCTGCATTTTAAAATGTCACCATGCAGATGTTTTCTTAACATAGACTAGTTTTCTGCCTAATTAAAAGTAGACCATACCTGAAAACTTGAGTACAAAGGGAAATTTTGTAAACTAAGTGATAATTAATTACCCTAGAGGTAATCTTATATTTAAATGAGTTCCACTGGAAAGCAACAAATTCTGTCTAAAATGGGAAACTGCAACCTGGTGTATCGGTTTTGCAAAGGATTTTATTCAATAGGAGTTTGTTTAAACGGTGTACGGCAAACAAACAAAAGTATAGAGTCGTGAACTTCTGCTAGCGGTAACACCACCAAACAACACGGCAACGTTTTAGAGAGTAGTACAAACACTTGGGGAGGCTTCAGGCGTGCAGTCACTCTCGTCCACAGGACATCTGCCAATTCCTAGAGCTGCATGGGGCAGAAGACTAAAAACCACACCGAAAACCTCTGTAGAGTTTTTATTAGCCTCCAAAGACAATGAATGACAACGACCTAGAAAATGCCAGGGGGCAGGGTCCCAGATGTCCCAGCAGACTCTCAGCCGAAAACCCTGAAGAACCAGAAGCAAAGGGAGACAGAGGATTTACCAAGGCTACACACAGCCTTGACCCCGTACAGCATGTGTAGAGTACAAGGTCATTCCCACTGTCTCTGCCTACAGAGGGAAAGGAGGAATCATGTCTGGAAGAAGAGCACATTATCCTGAGCTACATTAAAATAAAGCTTAACTAAACATAGCAAAAGAACAGATCACATGGCCAAATTAAAAAAAAAAAAAAAAAAGGGAAGAAGACAACAGAAACAGAACCACAGGGAGTCAAGATATTGCAATTAGCAGGACACCTGGGTGTCTCAGTTGATTAAGTGTCCAACCCTTGATTTCAGCTCAGGTCATGATCTCACGGTTCATGAGATCGAGGCCCATGTCGGGCTGTACACTCCACAGCACAGAGCCCGTTTGAGATTCTCTCTGGCCCCTTCCCTGCTCGTGCTCGCTCGCTCACTCTCTTAAAATAAATAAACCTAAAAAATATGTATTGCAGTTAGCTAGCAAAATGTCAACACAAATATAATTATCATATTTTAAAACAAAAAATGAAGAAAGTAAAAAGATGGAAATATGAAAAATAGAGAGATGAGAAAACAGAAGGTAAGATGGGAAAGTTTAGTACAGAAATTAATCTATAGCAAAGAATCAAATGAAAACTTTGAAATTAAAAATAGAATATCCAAAATTAAGAATTCATTATATGGGTTTAATTGAGATTAGACAAAGTAAAAGGCAGAATTAGTGAAATGGAAGATGCTCAACATGAAAATAAGCACAGAGACAAAATATAGAAAAGCATACTAGAGATTGTAGGGTATAATAAGGGGGTCTAATATATATGTAATTGAAGAACATAAACAGGTGGGTAAAAGAGGGGGGTCTGGTGGCTCAGTTAAGCATCTGACTCTTGATTTCAGTTCAGGTCATGATCTCATGGTTTCATGAGTTCAAGCCCCACATCAGGCTCCATGCTGTTAGTGCAGTGCCTGCTTGGGATTCCCTGTCTCCCTCTCTCTCTGCCCCTCCCCCACTCATCTCTCTTGCAAAACAAATAAACTTAAAAAATAATAATAAAACAGATGGATAAAAGAGAAAGTTAACAAAAAGACAGTAAATATACACCCAACATATTACTCAATTACAACATATGTAAATAAATTACCTACTCAGTTAAAAGGATTTTCATACTATAAGAAATAAAGCTATAGCTATGTGTTGTGTGCAAGACACAGACCTTAAATATAAGGACACAGAAAGGTTAAAAGTAAAAAAAAAAAAAAAAAAAAGAGGGAGGCAAGGTAGATATTCCATGCAAATAAATATTAACCAAAAGATAAAGGGAATGTTTTCATATTTATTAAGGGATACAGTTACACCTCAAAGACACTACAGGCTCAGTTTCCAGACCACCACAATAAAATAAAATAAAATAAAGAGACTCAAAGCTAAGTTTTTGGTTTCCCAGTGCATATGAAAAATAGGTTTACACTACAGTGCAGTCTGTTAAATGTGCGACAGCATCATACCTTAAATAAATGCGCATACCTTAATTTAAAAAATATTGTCGGGGCACCTGGGTGGCTCAGTCGGTTAAGCGTCCGACTTCGGCTCAGGTCATGATCTCACGGTCTGTGAGTTCAAGCCCCACGTGGGGCCCTGTGCTGACAGCTCAGAGCCCGGAGCCTGCTTCGGATTCTGTGTCTCCCTCTCTCTCTGCCCCTCCCCTGCTCATGCTCTGTCTCTCTCTCTCTCAAAAACAAATAAAAACATTAAAAAAAATTCTTTTTGAATATTGTTAAAAATGTTAATGATCATCTGGGGTTTCAGCCATTTATAACACCATAACAAATATAATAATAATGAAAAGTTTGAAATATTGCAACAATTAACAAAATGTGACACAGATATGAAGTGAGCAAATGCTTTTAGGAAAATGGCACCAATACACTTGCCTAACACAGGGTTGCCGCAAACCTTCGATTTATAAAACTCACAGTATCTGCAAAGTGCAATAAAGCAGGTTGTGCCCGTAAATCCACAGGAGAGAGATTACAATTCTGTATCTGTATGCCCCCAATAACACAGCTTCAAAATCTGGAAGGTATAATTAATGAGTCTCTATTATATTTAAAATTCTACCAGGAATCCCTCTGGTGAAAACTTAAGTATTAGTTTCTCTGCTTCCACTCAAGATGTTTAAAACACCGAAACGGTTAGTATTTTACAGCAATCCCACTGATGCATCTTTCTGTAGTGAAAGGGAGGCCTCTAGAGTCTCACCTCTGTGTTTTATGAAATAAACCAAGAAGAGTCCCTTGTATGACCCGCCTTGAGGTGGAGGAAGGGGTGAGAGGAAAGAACTCAGAGGGCTATCAGTAGATAAGCAGAAAATAGAGTTAGACCTAGTGATCATTCCTTGCTCTATTTATACGTTGTATAAGTATTCGTTATCAAGGAATGACAAAATTGTTGTCTATTAACTACATTCTATTTTTGTGACCCAGGAAATGAGAACAGAATGACAGAGAGGCAACAACTTATTCATGATCAATAACTCATTATTCACAAAGCTAACACCAGATGACAGGCAGAGCCGCCACAAAGCACCGGAAAGACAGAAGAGGAACACAGCAATAACGAGCTTTAGTAATTTGCTTCAGAAGATCTGATGCAGGATGTGTCTGTTTTCTGGCTTCCTAGTTAATGTGATCCACCCACACAGAAAACACAGACAAACAAAAACCAGCGGAGAAGTGCCCCTGGCTGTCAGGAATCCTTCTGTGGGTTCTGAACCAAATGTCTTCGGGCCAGAGTTTTAAAACGGCTGTTCTCACTTCAAAACAAAACGAGCTTTCTCAACAGAACAGAAAAAGCACAGATTCACACAGTGAGAAAGGTAGCGGGATAGTCTTCTGTATCTTCCTCTCCAAAGTTTCACCTCTTTGTTCTTTGGAAGAATAATGACTATCAATTAGCCGGGAATTTTGCAAACGTAGGACAATCCCCGAAAACACAGCCGACCGTTTTGAAAGTAGGAGAAAAATAAAGGACCCCTAACGTTTATTCCACCTGCAAAGAGAAAAACGCTCTCGTCGTCTCCAGCTGTGAGCACAACTGTCTTTCTCCCAAGGTAACAAACGTGGTGCAGGTAAGAAAATGGGAACCCTGGCTTGCTTGCTCCCCCGGCTCTGAAAACACCACACCAGAGAGCTGCTCGCATCTCGTCACGCAGCACATGCTCCCGGTATCTGCGTAGGACACGGGACTGCTTTCTCTTTAAGCGGCCTGTACAAAACAGGAATATGAAGGCCTCCTGAAAGGTACGGTGGGGTAATGGGGGTGGGGGTGGGGAGAGCGAGACCCTCCTCAAGTCCTTAGTCCCGCGGTCCACGGTTTGAAGACCGGGACCTTGTTCCTTCCCACAGAGTCTGAGTTCTCAGCAGTTTGAGACTACAGGTTTGAATCTCAGGAACCTGATCTTATCTACATAATGTGGCTACAACCGGGTTCTAAGTTTTGAAAGCAACATATTGTTGCTCTCTGCCCTCAGGGGTACGGTCAGGGCTCCAAAGCCCATTAGGTACTTACAGGAGGGAGGAGGAAAAGGCAGAGGAGGGAAGGCAGAGGAGGGAAGGCAGGAGGGAAGGACCTCGTCGTCAAAACCTTCGTGTTAGCTACAGTATTCGGATGAGGTCCGGAATGCCCAGACAAGGGCCTTGGGAGCCTTAGAAAGTCTCACGGCCTTTTGGCAACTGCCGCTGCTCGCCTTGCGACCTCTCTGCTCTTTTGTCCTGAACAGTCCCAGCTCTTCACAAACAAGTCATCCAAGCAAAGAAACGCCTTTGGGATCAGGCCTGGCCCCCTGCTGGGGCCACTCCAGGACAAAGGCCGGCAGAGGGATCACGGTCAATGCCAATACCGCGCTGCCAAGCGCCAAAACAAAGGCACTCCTAAGGATATCGAACCGAAAACCCTCCCCCGGGTCACAGGCAAGGATCTGCTGAGCATTTCGCTCCACTTGTGCAGAGACAGTAATCACATCTGCGCGTCATGCAGGGCTCCGGAGATTTAAAGCCAAGGAGGTACTAGTGACAGGAGTCTCTGAGACTGACCCCCAAACTCAAAGGGAGAACAGCTCTCAGGGGCCTAATTAAGTAGAACTCAGTAACTCAGAGTAAGTTAGGGGCGTTCTGAGCTGTCAGGCAACAGCAATTCAGGTTAAAAGCGGGAGGAAGAGAATGTTAATCACCTATCCGATATACACTTCTCCCTTACTCCTGCACTAAAACAACCCTGATTTTGTGGAAAGCATCAATAACTCCATCTGAAAATCTATTCCAGGCACACCTGGGTGGCTCCGCTAGTCAAGTGCGTGACTCTTGGTTTCGGCTCAGGTCACGATCTCACGGTTCATGACTTGGAGCCCGCATCGGGCTCTGTGCTGGAGGTGAGGAGCTTGCTTGGGATTCTCTCTCCCTCTCTCTCTGCCTCTTCTCCCACCCTCCAAATAAATAAAGACACTTAGAAAAGAAATAAAAGTCTTTTCCAACCTCCCTTGCACCTAGGGTGGTCATGTGACATAGTTCTGGCCACTCAGATGAAAGCACGTGGCACTCTGTAGGGAGTGGGAAAGTTCTTTAAAAGGGAGAGTACCGAGGGGGCTGTTTATGCCACACCTTCCCCTGTCTGCTGTTTAGAATGCAGGTCTGATGCCAGGAGGGGCAGGAGCCACCTCAGGACCACAGGACAAAGAGACAGACTCTAAGTATGGTAGAGCAGAAAGGCAAACGGAGCCAAGGACATGGGGAAACCAGGGAACAAGTGCATGAGTTCCGGAATCTTCCTCCGGGCTAGATGTTGTGTATGGAGTTAGGGAGAAGTAAAGCTCATCTGGTGAAGCCACGTGAAGCTAGGCTTTCCTGTAACACAAAGCCAATCATATCTCTAACCTCTAGGAAGACTGATCAGATTCAACACTGATGGGCCATGGTTCTAAGATATCATGCCATTTGTAGTTGGAGATTGAAAGAGATTAAGAGAAGGAACTAACTTTGCCAAAGGTTCGCTTGGGTGACCCCAATCTTTTCCAGCTGCATTATTCTGTACAAGATTACGGCACTTACTACAATAGCAGAAACACACTGATTATCAATGCACGTTCCTTTTGATTCCTAATCTCTAAATGAGAAGGAAAGTCAGCAGTGTGTTTGGGAAGGAAATGAGCATCACCAAACCCCTGACTCGATGTCATGCTGATTACAAATTGTACCAGGTTAAATTTCTTTCAAATAAAACATGACAAAACCTATACATATCACCTGCCTATTCCATTCTCTCAAGGTCATGCTCTCACCTTAGTGCAGATTTTGGTTTAGGGTAACTAATGATTTAAATTTAGTGGGCAAAAATACAAAAACGAGAGAGAGGGTGACAAGAAGTTCATTTTCATAGAATTAATTGTATTAATTTATTATATTTAATAATAAAATTAAATTAAACAAAATTAAAATAAAATAAAATAAAATAAAATAAAATAAAATAAAATAAAATAAAATAAAATAAAATAAAATGCAGGAAGACAAAGCCTACTTTACTTGGTCATCTTTCACAGCTGACGGCGGGAAAATCGTCAATGGCCTTGTCTCTTAAGAGAAAGCTCAGTCTACAGCAAGATTCATACCTACCTATAATTAGCACAAAGAGCAGGCCTTTGATATCTTAGTTGAGGATGACAGCATGATGGCCTCAAACTGTGTGTCTTCATACATTCAAATGGCAGCGTAGAGAATGTTGTCTATATCACGTCAACTCCAGAGAGAACACAAGCACAATAATCCTTAACCAATAACACAGGGGCAGTTAACCACTGATCACCACTCTAATCAATGGTGGGTCCCGCCCTGTGTATCACTTTTCCAGGTCTATGCAGTCAATAACTCGCTCCTCTGGCTTTATTTGCACCACGGTGTGCACAAGATTGGATTCGGAATACCATCCCTTTCTCCTGGGCCCTTCTGAAGGAGCCTACCTCAGGCCAACAAAGATAAAATGAAGAGAAACAGAAAGGGACTAATTTGGGTCTACAATGGTCCAATTCCCAGTTTTCAATCGTACATTCACAAAGCACTGTGCTTTTAAAAGATGGGGCGCCTGGGTGGCTCAATTGGTTAAGCGACCGACTTTGGCTCAAGTCATGATCTCATGGCTTGTGAGTTCAAGCCCCACGTTGGGCTCTGTGCTGACAGCTCAGAGCCTGGAGCCTGCTTCAGATTCTGTCTCCGTCTCCCTCTGTCCCTCCCCCACTTGCACATTCTCTCTCTCTCTCTCTCTCTCTCTCTCTCTCTCCCAAATATAAATAAACCTTAAGAAAAATTTTTTCTTAAAGGTGATGTGTGTTCTGTAAATCAAAGGAACATCAGTTTGTGAAACTCCATGTCTGAGTGTAGAACTCACAACGAGAACGTCAACCTTAAATAATCAACAGGAACCATCATCACTCACAGTAGGTCACCCAAAGCAGCCATCCTCCCAAAGAAACAAGCACAGAGAGCCCACTTCAACACTCAACGCTCAGTCTGCCCCTTTCGCAACATCTCTTCAGTCACACGGTTCCATATCGTGGGCTAACTGGGAAACTCTGGCTTGAGCACAGCTCTTAATCACAGACACTTGGAAAAAGGTTACTGCTCTCTATGAAAAAAGAAAGTCACCAACACCCCCGATCCACTCTAAGGTTCAAAAACGATGCACACTTTCATCCACAAAGTACGAGAAACAGGTCACTGACCTCAATACCTGAAAGCCCATTCACCTGGAAGTTCCACACGTGAGAATCTCTCTCCAGAAGCAAAATATTATTGTGGTTGAAGGAAAGAAAGAGCCGAAGCTCCAGTCTTCCCAAGGGAGGCAATTTAACTTGGTTTTAGCCTTCTGACGTTGTTGCTTATTTTAACTGTTTGCCCTCTTGAGCCTTTTTTTCTATCGAGAGATACACTGGCACGAACTTCGGAGCCCTTCGTGTACACCCGGCACTACCTCTGATAAACTCGGAATACATCAGCGGTCAGTATTTCACTCACACGCACACATTTCAGACTTGGGAACAGAGCTTGCTGTTCAAACCTGTGCTCGCATTTCACAGCGTGGGGAGCAGTTACCCTAAGAGTGGGCGACCCCAACCCGGCACGGCTATCTATTACTGCTCTGTCATGCTAGAAAGCAAAGAAAAGGGAGGAAGAAGGAGAGAGAAGGGAAAGAAGAGGGAAAAGAGAGAGGGGAACAGAGAAGGAGAAGAAAGGAAGTAAAAGATCGCCTAAAATTCCCTAGGAGGGCCAGCACCGGTGACACTTACTGATTGAACAGGATCCTGGAGCGCACGATGAACTTGAAGATGTACTCCAAGGCCTTCATAGCTTTGTACAGCTGGTCATTTATTCCCGGCTTTTCCGCATTGTCCACATAGTTTCTTAAAACTTTTGTCAACTTCCTATTCGTAATAGAATCACAAATCAATTAACGCGTTCAGAAAATTACAACACCTCAATTCCTAATTGGGACAGAAACACATAAGTGGGCCACTCTTCTTTTGGTTCACACTTATCCGTAGATGCCTATTTATAAAATGCATTCGAAACAGATTAAAAGTGAGCCATAAAATAACACTCAGAGGAGCGAGATCTGAACAAAAAACCAGCCTTTTTTTCTAAGTTTTAGAGGTTTTTCTAAGCATTAAATGTATTATGTAATTTAATCTTCACAAAAGCCCAATAAGGCACATATTATTTTAGGGTATAATAATAATAATTGGGTATAATAGCAGGTATATCACCCTTAACGTATAAGTGAAGAAGCCCAGGCTTAGACAGATACACTAGCTTCCCCAATGCTAAATAAAATCGAAGAGGTTTTCTTCATACCCATATATGTTTTTGTAACGCTTTTTGTAATGTTTCTTTTTTTAACACGGAGCATGCATTTATTTTCAAATGATAGAGGCAGTCGTGGCGACGGTGAATTTTTAATTCTGCCCCCAACTTCTACATTTTCTACTACTACTGGCCCATAAACGAATAATCACTGCTCACTGATCAGAAGGCTGACCCTGAAGCAATGCTTCTGAATCATAAAAGAACAGATAGCTTAACTTCAACGTGGTTTCTGGTTTTGGTGTATTGGGCCACACCATAATTCAAAAACTAGCCACAAATGTGCAGTCTGTCCAACAACCATCGGCCAAACTTCTATGAGCCCCAACTTCCCATGTCATCAACAAGAATTCACTGTGACTTTTTACTACTCATTATGCTCATAAAGATAACCTGGTAGGGCACGGCCAGCATTTCCAGCTAAGTTGTGAGCCCGTACGCACCCAGACTGTTAGTCGAGATTATTGTAAGATACCCGTAAGAGCAACTGTAACTTGCATTAAGAATGACCTCAGAATAGCCCTAAGAGTAACCACTGTCCTGATAAACCACAATAAAAAGCTTTCAAGGGGCGCCCGGGTAGCTCAGTCGGTTAAGTGGCCGATTTCGGCTCAGATCGTGATCTCATGGTTCGTGGACTCGAGCCCTGCATCAGCCTCTGCTGTCAGCACAGAGCCTTATTCACTTCCTCTCTCTCCCTCTCTCTCTGCCCCTCCCCACTCTTGCTCACGCGCTCTCTCTCTCTCTCAAAAATAAACATTTAAGGAGCGGGGAGGGGGAAGCTTTCTGGGTGACCAAGCAGATGGGAAGTCATTTCTAAGTCTCATCAGGTTGCAGAACCCTAGTAAAGAAACTTGAGAGTTTCTTCACTCTCCAAGTAGGAGAGGGGCACCCGAGCAAGGTGTTAGGAAGAATCTAGGCCGGAGAGGTCCTCTCCCCAGTGGCTCCCTGGCTCCCACGGTGGGAGGGTAGCTCACCACACGTGTCTTCCGGTGGCCCTCGAGGCACAGCAGAAGACATCTAGGGTCCTGCCAGAAAATCCGTTTCACCTGATTTAACTTACTTTTTCAAGCTTATTGGCCAGATTACCTTTTCTTATTAAACCCACTGATACCTCAGGAAATAGAAAGAGAAATTCCACAGAACACATTTTGGGAATTTTCCCAACAGATAATTAATTAATTAATTAATTAATTAATGGAATCATCTGCAAAAAGAAAGACCCAGAACCAGAAAATAAATGAGGCAGGATGTCAAAAGAGCCACATCCGCATGAGCGAGGCCATCTGTAATGGCACAAAGACGGAGCCCCCGTGGTACTCGCTGAGAGGCACAGACCAAATGGAGCATCCGCTGAGCAGAGGCAAGACCTGGGCCAGCTCCGGGAAAAGTGGCTCTGCGGCCGGAAAGAAGCTCTGCTAGTTTCCCGGAGGAACAGTCCGCCCTCATCGCCGGCGCCATCAGCATCACCGGTGACTCTGCGGGGCTCCCGCACCCAGACTACGCCCGCAGTGGAGGTGGGGCACTGAGAGGTCCTCTGCTGCAGTCACCTCTCATTTCTTGTCTTGGGGTTCTTTGCGGAGAGGGCTGAAGATCTCCACGTTACCAAAGGGAAGAGGTAAAGGAAGTATCTGGGAGAGAGTCTCAGCTCCATCTGTGCCTGCCCAGGCTTCCAGAGGGGCAGTGGCTGGGAGACCCTCCGTGAGGATACCCAGTGCCACAATTTCCCCTGGCCCAGAGACCATTAACGCAGAGACAACTTCCCATGATTTGGCTAGAACTGCGTGAATCACAGTTACCTCCTTTGGCATTTCAAGGCTTAAATTCTCAAATTCGAACTAAGAAACCACTTGGGATTGCTTCTTTACCAAAACATGGCAAGAGGGGCGCCTGGGTGGCTCGGTCGATTAAGCGACTAACTTCGGCTCCCGGTCCGTGGGTTCGAGCCCCGCGTCGGACTCTGTGCTGACAGCTCAGAGCCTGGAGCCTGCATCGGAATCTGTGACTCCCTCTCTCTCTGCCCCTACCCCACTCACACCCTCTCTGTCTCTCAAAAAATAAATAAACGCTTAAAAATCAAAAAACAAAACAAAACATAAGAACACTTATTTTCCAAAATGAATCTCCTTTTCAGCATATTACAGGGGCTGGATGGGAGGATACCGATTCTCAACTCCGTCCCATCATCTCTTAAAGATAAAATGGTACTTCTGTTTCTCCAAAGACTCCCCGACTTTCACTTGGCCTCCTATGGCAAAGGCACAGAATGGGCGATGCCAACACAAGGTCTGGAACACAGCGTGGCAAGCTCACTCACCGAGCTGATTTCCTGAAATCCCAATACAAAAGCTAATCTGAGAAGAGCCGTTTGGTCCTAATTCCACGAAGAAGCAGGAGTGTGAACGTGATGCGTGGGGAGATCCCGCCCCACGAGGAGCAGCTCATAGGCCACTTCCGCAAACCCTGCTTCGTCCGCCCTGGCAAGATGGCCCCGCTCGGTCAGCCCTCCTCACGGTCTGAAAGGGACTGCCCAAAGCACAAAATGGACAGCTCCACTAAGAGAACAAACCGTCGGAAACAAACATTTACCAGCAAGCACAAAGGACTCGTCACAGCTGGTTCTGTGTACGTGAGGATGTGGCCGCTCTCTGCCCACTTGGGGCTCCGCCCACCGCCTTGCAATAAATAGACATGCACTCACGGCAGACACGAAAGGGCCAAGGGACACAATGACTGACGTCATACAAAGAGCCAGCATCAGACCTCTGGCCTTGTGTTCATGGCTGCACGCAGGCAAGGAAACAGATACGCTCCAGACACACGAGAGCTTTGACTGAAGTTACTGGCACTAAAGACGACCATCTCTAGCGATTCCACGGTGGGGAATTTTCTTAAAGAAATTATTTAAATGTTTTTTAATTGCAACTCGCACAATTAAAAGTTTAAATAAATGCCAACAAATCCCCTGGTAAGAGAGATGGAGTAACTCCTCAGAAGTATTATAATAATAATGAAACCTAACTATTGCTTAGTGCCTTCTAAGCACCAAGGATTTCTCCAAACGTTTAACATGTAATAACTCATTGAAATTCTCAAGAAACCCTAAGATGTGCCTGTTTTACTGATGAGAAAGCTGAGGCCCAAAGAGGTTTAAGAAATTTAAACTTTCAGCACGCCAGGGTGGCTCAGTAGGTTAAGCGTCTGACTCTTGATTTCGGCTCAGGTCATGATCTCAGTTTGTGAGCTGGAGCCCGCATCAGGCTCTGCACGGAGGGTGGAGCCTGCTTGGGATTCTCTCTCCCTCTCTCTCCACCCCTCTCTCCCACTCTCTCTCTCTGCCCCTCTCCCCTCCACCTTCTCAAAATAAAGAAATAAGCTTGAAAGAAAGAAAGAAAGAAAGAAAGAAAGAAAGAAAGAAAGAAAGAAAGAAAGAAAGAAAGAAAAGAAAGAAAGAAAAAGAAAGAAGAGAATAAAGAAAAGAAAGAAAGAAAAGAAAAGAAAAGAAAAGAAAAGAAAAGAAAAGAAAGAAAAGAAAAGAAAAGAAAAGAAAAGTAAACTTGGAAGTGACAGTGCTGTGGGTTAAGCAGGGTTCCCAGACTGTGCTGGTCAACACCCAGTGAGCCACCTCTCAGGCCGGGATACCGCACATTTGCTCTGCCTGCTTACTAGGCACCCAGAGGGGCAGGTATGGGGACATGGCGGGAGGGTTAAGAGCAGCTAGGCTGGCAGTCAGAACCCAAGCCCATTACAGCGGAAGCATCTGGAACAAAAAGGAAGGCCCTCTTTAAAGAGCAAAAAGATCTACTGAGAACTGAGTTGTATGCACACTAGACAACCAATCATCTCAAACCAGGAACACATCCATTTATTCTTTTGCCAAAAGCTGGTCAGGAAGCCACGGTGAGGCAGGCACTCCGCATCCATAGATCAGTTTCATCGAACATAAACTGAAAATTTCAAAGACAAATGGAAGGTATGGAGGAGAACCAGAATTTATTCCAGAACGTTATGGTAATTTATCGCGTATCTTCTTTCAACAAGATGTTTAGGTCTGTTATAAGGGAAACAGTAATAAAAATTATCCCAGGAAATTCAGAGTTGGGGGGGGCAGGAGGAGGGGGATGTACGATCACAGACAAAAGCATATGAAAAAGACACTGAACGATAAACATAGAAAAATGAACTCACGTGTAGGCTAATGTTGCACTAAAGTGTTTCTTAATGTAGGTTTCCAGAACAGGATTAAAATGTTGAAATTTTCTATCAGCAATTAGTCCAATGATAAATACCTGTTAAATTCATCAATATTTTCATTAGCAAGATAACGTGAGCCATTCTGGAATCCTCATCTGAATTACCTGCGCTATGGTGGGAATTAAGGAACAAGAACATCTTCGGAAGTTACCTCTTCTTACTCCAGAAATGATACTGGCCTAACTATAATGTTCCACTGAAAGCTACTCCCCGCCTCTCAAACCCAATGCCTTGATGGGATTTACAACCGAAAACACTTCTCAGATCGCTGCCCTCCCCCAGCTTCAAAGGCTGCAGCATGAAAGCCTCCCTAACATCGGAATAGATGGAAAATAGAGGCTCCTTACCAGAGCGTCAAACACTAACGTATCGAAGGTCTCGCTCTCGGAGTTCTCCATCATGATGTTGAAGAGGGCATCCAAGGTGTCCTGGAGGAACTGGAGATACACCAAATGTCAGCAGACCAAGTAAACTCACGCAGCTTTCCCCCAACCTAGAATAGCTACTATCTTCGGCAATACGCAAACACCCATCTCCCGCAGAAGTCTCCAAAGAAGCGGTGCACTCCGGGGACTTTTCCGAGCCACTCAAGGCACAAGACAAAAATCTGAGATGAGTGAACTCACAGCAAAGACATGGCAGCCTGAGCCAAGCAGAGGAGGCCTGGCAACAGGGACATGCCTGACAGTCCCCACCCCTTCGGTCTTCTCTACCCCTTTTCCTGGTCTTCACCAGGCTGGTGACAAAGAACTCAACACCAGCTCTGCGAAGGCTGGGTCGGCCTCGTCCCGGACTCCGAGTGTAGGGCCGGGGCTAGGGAGGGGGCAGAAGTCACCGAGAGACACGCTTCCAGCTGAGAGTAATGAAGGACCTTCGAGAGGCCCAGATGCCCAAGGACAGAAGAGGTGTGAGACTCTAAACCTGGGGCGCCAAGAAGCGCGTCTTACTCAAGAGCAACTTGGAAATTCCTTTTATAGCCTACTAGAATTCACCAGGTAAATATCAGAGCATAGAATGACAAACCATCATCAATTAATTAAGGAAAGAAAAAAAATCGCACGATTCCAAAGTTATGTCGCACTGGACATTGTCTTCCAAGCCCATCCCCATCCTCCCCCGAGAGAAGCGTCAAACAGACCAGGAAAGGCCATCTTGGAGGTAATGAGTTCCCTGTTTGTGGAGGAGTTCAAGAACAGGCAGTGTGCCACATGACAGAATATTGGCGTAAAAGAGAATAAAATATAGATACATCATTAGTCACTAGGGGCATGCAAATCGCACTTGATCTTAGCCAAAAGGCCGAGAAGCGACGGGGACATGCAAATCGAAACCACAGGCAGCTAGCACTGCACACCCACCGAGAATGCTACCATCGAGACATGAGCGATCCTGGAAGTATGGGGCGGGCAACGAAGCGGAGGAAACAGACGCCTCGCACATCACTGGTGGCAATGTACAACAGCACGATGGGTTTGGAAAACGCTTAGACAGCGCCTCCAAGGGTTAAACGTATATTCGCCACGGGAACCTCTTCATTCGTAGGCTTGTATCCAAGTGAATGGAACACACCCGTCCACACAAAAACCTGTACACAAATATTCGCAGCAGCTTTCCTCCTAGACATCAAAATGGGGAAACCACCCGAATGTCCACCAGCTGATAACTGAGAGAACAACTGTGGCATAGCCATACGTTGGGATGGTTCTTATTCAGCCATAAGAAGGAATGAAGGGCTCAGTCGGTTAAGCGTCTGACTTCGGCTCAGGTCATGAGCTCGCAGTGTGTGGGTTCGAGCCCCGCGTCGGGCTCTGTGCTGACAGCTTGGAGACTGGAGAATGCTTCAGATGCTCTCTCTCCCCTTCTATCTGCCCCTCCCCAACTTGCTCTCTCTGTCTCTCTCAAAATAAGTAAACTTAAAAGAATGCATCGTATGGTATGTGAATTATATCTCAATGAAGCTGTTATTAAAAACCAAAGAACAGGTGAGACAGCCCCATAGCAAGGGTGTCAGAAGGATGGCTGAATGGGATGTCTGGGCCACATTCTTCCCGGATGGCTCAGCCCATGCATAGAACACACAGAACCACAAGGGCCTTCAGGTCCTCCCAGAGGGTCTCGAATGGGTTGAGCACTCAGGCTGAGGAACCCAACCACTCGGACCTGCTCCCCAAACCAGTGCCTGCCCCACTGCTCCCCCTTATGCTGTGAAACGTTGCAACAGCCCCAAACCGAACACTACATATCTCCCTCAGGAAAGGGGACATCCTCCCAAACCTAGTAAGAGATCTGAGACCCACCAGTGCATAAAGCCTCATTATATTGTGCTGTGCTGCCCCCCCAACCCCCCCACACAACGATTTCATCCCAGGAAGTGGGATGAGACGGCAGGGGAAGCAAACCACCTTGCTGCCCAAGAGGTGTTCTGGTCCAGCCATCAAAGGCTTTACCAACCCTGCAATTATGGAGGAGCCCACATCACCTCATTACTCGAGTATTATTTCCCATCATTTTCAGTTCATAAAATCTTTGCAAAGGTCAAAACTTCACGCCATCTGGTAACAGCCCAATGTTGCTGCCAATGGACTCACCAGCTCGTGAGTTCACTGTGGCTCGTCTCGGTTCACATAGCGTCCCTGCAATAGCTCTACCCATCCTACCCAGACAAATGACAGGATCAGTGGCACGGAAACGTGGCAGCAGAGAGCCGGAGTCTTGTTTTTCTGGCTGTCGAGCCGCAGAGGTACAGGGATACCAGCATCCTGAAGGAAGTCCCTCACATGGAGCCATGAACACCCTTCTTCTGACACCTACCTTTTCTCTAAGACTATCCACTGGAGGCCCCAAGTCACCATTTTCATCTCCCACCAAAATGAGCAACTGCATCTTTTAGCAAAGAAGCAAACACTGTTCTTAACCCGCCGTTCAATGTCATGTCCCTACTAGCAGTTATGAATGTGCACAAGGTGGGGGGCGGGGGGGGGGGGCTGGAATGAATGGAACGAACTCAGTCTATGACGTCCTCAAACAGAGTAAAAGGAGCCCCATGAAGGCTGGGAATCCGTCCAGCCCTGGCTCTCATTAACAGCCATGTGGGTTGGACACGTCCGTTCACCTCTCCAGGACTACAGGGTACTCAGGATGTACCAGCGATGGACGGACAGGTCACACACACAGTACCATGGTGCCAGCACACACAGGAAGGACAGGGGCTGGTGAAAACCACTTCCAGGGCTGAACACCAGGATTTGGTACTAGGTTAGGTGAGGGGAGTGAAGGACAACAAGACAAGATGGTTCTAAATCATCTCCTTATGTGTAACAATAGGCCAACAGGAACACGGCTAATTCCTGATGTGATACAGGGATTTCAAAAGGAAAAAGCACAAAATTTCATTAACTGTGTGTCTCCTCGAGTTACATTCACTTATTCACCCAGCTTCCATTTGCATCGGGGAAGTTACAAGACCCAGAGAAGTTTCAAATGCAATTAGCATTGTCCAAGCCAGAGGTAGCAGACAAAAACCTAAAAAGATGATTAAAATTGGAAGAGTGGCAAGGATATGTTTCAACGGTTATACAATGAGTTTCAGAAAGTGGTGCAGCCAAATTAATTTATAGTGAAGTTAACCATATTGCTGCTTAATTAAGGCCATTTTAAGTAATTAATTTTTACAGAGATAAGGCGGTCTCCTTCTGCAAGCACCTCTCACAGAGGGTGAAGGACTGAGCCAGGGACAGACAGACCCGGCGGCAGAGAGCTCGCTCACAGAACACCACCAGTGGGGACCAGCCGATCGTGTGCAGGCCAAATGGGGCAAACTGAACACGGAAACAGGTTTCCTTACATAAAAGGAAAAGTCACCGGGGCCAAAAAAAAGGATAGAACGCTCTAATATCAGAAGTAATAACAATTCTCTGATAAAAAAAATTATTAAAAAAAAAAAAGAATTATAGATTTGGATGACGAGCCTGGGTGTCTGAGTCTGTTAAGCGTCCAACTTCAGCTCAGGTCATGATCTCATGGTTCATGGGTTCAAGCCCCGCATCAGGCTCTGTGCTGACAGCTCAGAGCCTGGATCCTACTTCGGATTCTGTGTCTCCCTCTCTCTCTGCCCCTCCCCGGCTCACGCTCTCTCTCTCTCAAAAATAAATAAACATTAAAAAAAAGAAAAGAATTCTAGAATTGGAGCACTCCAAGGATCTCGGATCACCCTAGTCTGACTGTCCTATCTTGCAGATGAAGATTCAAGAGGGCACCTAACATTTCTCCAGAGTTCTGTGGGAGGTTAAGAAACGAGTCCAAGATCACACGGGAAGCAAACAGCCATGACAAGGCTCTCAGTGCTCTGACCTCCTGAGCCAGAACCCAAGACCGGCTTGAATCCAAAGACCGTTTCCCTTCCCGTGAAGCCAGACCACCCTACCAACCGGAACCCAAGGGGGAGTCTGTCCACGTGGAGGTGCATGGCAACATCCACCAGAAGCCACCAGACGGAGGGATTCTGACGGAATCGCATGCTACCGAGCAGGCAGTGCCTGGATCCGCCCACACATGGAAGAACACCACACCACGCCACCCCCGGGGTCTGCGTTACCTTCACCACTTCGCCACCATCGACCTTCATCAGCTGCCTCAAGTTCTGCTGCAGCAAGCTGGTGTTGGAGCGCCACTTGAGCAGCCCCAGCAGGTCCACTGGAAACAGAGAACAACGGACATCAGGTCTTCGCGGCAAGAACCTGGTCTCCCTTCGTCACGCGTCCGGTGAGGTTCTCCATAGAACTTTGAAACAGAGCGATCAGCCCTGCTTGGAAACCTCCTCCCGCTGAAAACTTCATTACTTTCTAGAACATACTTGACACCTCGAATGGCTGAATACATGACTTCCGACTACATTTACCATGAAATGATTCCAGGTCGAAGCTTAAAATTGCATTCGGCGTAGCACCTGGGTGGCTCGGTCGGTTAAGAGTCCGACTCTTGATTTCGGCTCAGGTCATGATCTCCTGGTTCATGAGTTTGAGTTCCGTGTCGGGCTCTGTGCTGACAGTGCAGAGAGCCTGCTTTGGATTCTCCCTCTCCCTCTCTCTCTGCCCCTCCCCGGCTCATGTGCTCTCTCTTTCTCTCTCTCTCAAAATAAATAAACTTAAAAAAAAAAAAAATGCATTTGGGAGCTTAAGAAAAAAGGGCTGAACTTTTCAACCTGCAAGAAGGTAGATTCAGACCAGCAGAGGGTCTGGAAGAAGGCTGCTGGCCCATCAAGTGCGGTCCTGAAATACCAAGTGGGTTTTTTCCTATCTGAGAACATGGCTTTTATATTTATTTTTTAATTAAATAACATAAAATAAGAAATGCACGTTCAGGTACAGAAACTACAAGGTGACGGGAAGCCTGGGCCAAGGGGCAACCACTGCCCTCATCGTGGCCTGACCCACCATGGCTGTTTGTCTCCTATGGTTGAATTTTATCTGGTTTGTTTTCTCATAGAAAAACCACAGACTGAATGGATGCATTTTTACAGACTAAATGCGGAAGACAATGTCCGGAGATGATTTTGTTTAAGACAGCAAGATGTTCTTTAAGGCACGAAGACAGAATCCAAAGCATCTCTAGGAAAGAACATGTGCCCACACATTCTCCACTTGAAAGTATATTAATATCCCATTACGTGAAAAAAACCACAATTAGCAAAGTGCCTCCAAGTGACTGTTTATGCTCATCGGGAAGAAACTTCAGCTACGCGAAGTATCTCCATTAAAAAAAAAAACAAAAAACCTAGTTCATAATGAAAAGAAAAATACAATTTTGGCAATATAATTTTAGCATTTCAGGGGACATAAGACACTTGCTAAGGACTAAACAACGCAAAAGGCATTCGTGTGATGATCACCAAAACATACATTCTCCTTTATTTGCCCTCCCCCCAAGGACAGCTGATTGGCGGGGGGGGGGGGGGGACAGTGACAATGAAGAGGGACGGTACCCAGGAGCACTGGGCAATGAGTAAGCTGTAGGCTCGAATGCCCGCTGGGCCACATCACCACCATATGACCTTGGGCAACTAACCTCACTCAATTTACCTATCTGAAGGATGGGTACGATGTTGCCCAGCTGGAAGGCTGGTGCCAGGATTAAATGGTGTGATGTGGAGAAAGTGCTCAGCAAGCTACCCAGCATGAAGACAGACAGCAGTGGCTGTCCATCCACAAGATGATGAGGAAGTGAAAAATTTTAGCCATTCATCGTGCAAACTAACGTGTTTTCATTTGTAAATGAAGATGGAGTATGAGAAAGGCCACATCCTGCCCAGACATGCCCTAGGTGCCAGGGTTAAGGGAGATTTCCACCTCATGAGAGTTACCAGTGTTTTTTCAATGGAAACTAGTTACTTATCTGGATTCCATTCCCGCAAAGTTAGCGGCACTTCCGGTGTGAGGGAGGCTTAGGCTGATGTCGGTATCTTAAATCTGAGAAAAGGTACAACCGGCCAGCGTAAGAACACCTCCAAGGAGGGAGAGCCTGTTTTAAGAAAACAGCTTGACCAGCCCCCCGCTAGCAGGGTCAGACCAGCGCTCCCTGTCCGAGCCCTCATCCCTGGGAGCCACCGCGGCTTGGCCGTGATCGATTCTGTGTCTTGTGACTTCTCTCCAATTACATAGGAAGCTAATTGAGGAGAGGAATCACATCCTCAACTTCCCTTTTTATCCCCCACAGCATCCAGTAATGCTGAGAACAGAGATGTTTAATACAAACCTCGATGAATAATTCAGCCGCTGCTTTTCCCTAAGTAACGGAACTTCGCAGGAACAAATCATGGCTGCAGAAAAATGACTCCCCGAATGAGACTCTGGGACTCAGTGCTCAGACGCCAAGCGGGGCAGCTCCATCTTGCACACCACCTGCCACACCACCATCCCGAAAAGAGGGATCACTGGCCGGTGTGCAGCGAAAGACAAAAGATGCCCCCTTTACTCTCAGTGAGCATCACGTCGGAATCTCCTCGTTGCCCGGCAACCGCTGCTGCCAATAGCAGGGTGCTCGCTCCCTCAGTTCCAGGGAAGGAATTACCCTGTGACTGATGACGGCCGAGGAGCCAGGAGGTGCGAGGACAGGTCAACATCACCCCCCGGGGAGATGGCTGCCACTTAACCAACACCTTGGAGAGTTCTCGTTCACAGTCCCCTTCTCCAGCCATACGTGGGTTATGAAGGATTCTGTGGGGGAGCCTCCCAACCTAACTGCTCTTCGGGACGTTGTTTGGATGGGGAAAACGTGTTCAAGTTCCAAATAACAATTTCCAAACGTGCTTCTGGAACGTGACCCAAGCATAAGGCGGCGGCGTCCTGTGTAGTGAAAATGACAATACACAGCAGCTCTCATTTTGTCCAGCACGTAATGGAAAGCTGAAGCGTCACATGCATGGGGCGGTGACTCCCCGGAGAGGCTGCCACTGCCCTGAGTTCAAGGAGGCCCTGGGCGGTGTAGCCATCAGACTAGTGAACTACCAGGGTGGTATCCAGAGAGTAACATCTGACCCGTGGGGGCATCCTTTCCATAACGCGGTCCCAAACCAGCACCTGCCTTGCTGACCATGTGCTCCCTGGGCACTAAACGCACAAGCCCCCCGTGTTTTCTGCAGCCCTCCCCATGCTTACACAGAACCCGACGCCCAGTTAAGGCCTTACAATTGCTCACGGAGATTACTGACTACCACCAGCTTAGGGCAATGCTTAGGGCAAACCGTGATGATGAAGACATTAGAGAGACGTATCCCAATGGCCTTCATGCATCCCCCAGGTTCCCCCGCACAGCTGACTCACGAGCCAAGCAGTGAGGAAGCACCTTCTAAACAGCGCAATACAACGGAGTGGAGAAGGCGGGCCCGGAAAGTTGGAACGGGGCCTGTACACCCGACTGCCCAGCCCTCTTTCCCATCCAATGCCATGGCTTCCAGAGGAGAGGGTTACTCTGTCCCCTTTGATCCGGTTAAGGTGCAAACAGTGCCTACCCCTCGGGCAAATCCGAGACTCCTGCCAAGATTTACAGACAATCCCCAGGGACACAATTCAAGATAGCAACAAACATTAATAATCAAAATCCATATTGGGTGGCTAAGAGGGCAAATTGGATTTTTCAGCTGAGTTTCAAGAGAGCATAAAGTCACCCTGCACAGCTGTGATATGCTCACATTTGGGGGATGCGATTTTTAAAGGTAGGAAGTATACAGAAGGGACTGCCGCGTCCAGTGTGCTGTGAGTAAGAAGTGCCCCTGGCCACACAGCCACGTTGCTGGGGGCTCTGCAAGCGGTGGGAACAACTCAAGGCAGCCGGCCGGCCCAGCACAGGCACCACCTGACTCTGCATTTCAGTGTGCTTCATCAGCCGGTGCCTTATCTCACCGCCAGGGGAATTAGAAAGGCCACCAAAACCAACCTTTAAAAATAAAGGTAACTGAGGGAGCCTGGGTGGCTCTGTCGGTTGAGCGTCTGACTTCAGCATAGGTCATGATCTCTCGGTTTGTGGGTTCAAGGCCTGCGTCGGGCTCTGTGCTGACAGCTCGGAGCCTGGAGCCCGCTTCGGATTATGTGTCCCCCACTCTCTCCGCCCCACCACTGCTTGTGCTCTGTCTCTCTCTGCCTTTCAAAAATGAATAAACATAAAAAGAATTTTTTTAATAAAAGAAAAAGAAAAAAAAAAAACAGAGGGTGACTCTGTAGCTTAAAAAAGCTAAAGGGGCGCCTGGGTGGCTCAGTCGGTTGAGCATCCAACTTCAGCTCAGGTCATGATTTCAGTGTTCGTGAGTTCGAGCCCCGCGTCGGGCTCTGTGCTGATAGCTCAGAGCCTGGAGCCTGCTTCCGATTCTGTGTCTCCCTCTCTCTCGGTCCCTCCCCAGCTCACACTCTGTCTCTGTCTCTCTCAAAAACAAATACATGTTAAAAAAAACAAATTAAAAAAAAAAAGGTAACTGGTAATTATCTCCGTGAGTAGCTGGGAGACGGGAAGGTACACACAGAGTGGGCACCTCAGACCCTCCAGCTCACATAACCCCCGCCAGGCCCTTTGAGACAGACGTTACACCTGCATATGTGCCTAGATGAGGAAATGAGGTTCAGGCGGTGTCAGAAGCCCCCGTTCAAGGTCACTTCCAGGATTAGCACAGGGCAAGGGCTCAGAGGCACGTCTTTGCTCTGACTCCAAGTCTCGTGTTTTCTTCCCCTTACGCCGTGCTGTGTTCCTTTGGCCAAAAACCTTTCTTTTAAAGCAAGCCCACTGGTTTCTCTCTCTTTAAGGTTAATCCTTAGACCAAAACTATAGTGACGTTTGAAGCACAATGGATGTCACGCTCCCTGCTAGTCCATGGATGCCCACACCGTCCGTCCCGCAGGATGCGTGAATGACCCACGGACAGTGATCCTGCTCCTGCCGAAGCTTCCGCTGCTGAACGGGGAGCACGAGCAGGACTCGGGAGGGGGAGGGAAACCGCGGGGTGACACGGGTCTGTCCCCAAACTCACCGTTCTGGGTAAGTTTCGTGGAACACACCAGTGTTGAGATCTGGAAGGAATCTTTGCTGATGGTGCAGCTTCCAAGACTCTGCATGCTCCTGCCCGTGGCAGAGTGCGCCTTCTCTTCCAGCTCTGCCTTCGTGGAGGGCAGGCTTAGGTACGTCGCGGCGTCCTCCAGCTTCTTTGCCTCCGCCTGTGGGTTTAATTACACGCATGTCGAACACGAGTCACAAAGGACCGACACCTAATTCTTTCCTATCCCTTGCTATCCTCAATCCTTTGAACCATCATGATATTTGCTCTTTTTCATTTGCTAAACTATTTTCATGATTTCCCTTATTCCTGTAGATTAATTCATGTTAACATTTATCGTACATCATCCTCTCTCATCAGGAACAGCCAAAACGCTGGTCATCTGCAATGTTCACTTAGATAACGAACTGTAGCCAGAGAGCAGCTTCCTCACAAAGAGAGGAAGTGTCAGCTGAGGCCAGGAAGCCCAGAGACGGGTGAAAGAGTCCATACTAGCAATATGGCACCAATAAAGTGGTATACCTTGTAGACGATGAGATCATGCTCCCCGTCCCTCAGGGTGGTCCCATCGTATCTCATCAGCTTTACAAATGCTAGTGCAAATATTTTCTCAGATTTATCCTTAGCTGCAAGAGAAACCAATCATCGTCATCAACTGCCGTCATGACAATCTAGCATCATAAAATGCTGCGAGGCCTACCTTCATGAAAACACTACAAAACCGCACTGGATTACAGTAAACACAGACAAATGGAGAAATGGACGAAGTTAACCAGAGGAAGGCGCCTCACTTGAGCTCGAATTAATCTTGTAAATTCAAAGTTATTGCGACCAAGATCTCATGCGGGCCTTTCCTCGGCAAACCTGAAGCCTGATTCCCAAGGTCAAGGGTAGCACGATGATGTTGAAGAAGGCCATGGAGGCAAGCCTGCAATCCTAGCAACCAGGAGTGACCGGGAAATGCTAACAAGGAAGATGCTGTGGCTTAATTAACATCGGGATACTCAGACCAGGGCGAACCACGGGGTCTGGAGACGCGAGGCAGATGACAGTCCAGAAAGGACAGACCGTTCCCTAGGAAAACTGGCAATCAATATGGAACAAGAGAACAGACTCCTACCCCACAGCATCCCCTAGTATAAATTCAGGTGGGGCGAACACACGGATGTGTAAATTTGTTCTCTTTGGCAACAAAGCTCCCTCCCCACGTACCTGCGCGAGACTCGTTCCCTCACTTCATTCAAATCTCTGCGGACGTACCGCCTACTCCGAGGTGACCAGCCCGTCTAACAGAGTAAATTAGAAACTGGTCACACTCTCCCCTCCCCTGATGCGTTTTTCTTCATAAGTGCTATGGACTGAATTGTGTGCCCCCCTCCACCCCAGTCTGGGGCTGGAGCCCTAGCCCTCCACCACGTGACTACAGTGGAGATGTGTCCCGTAGGCAGGTGCTTGAGGCTAGTGAGGTCACTAGGGTGAAGTGCCGATCCTCCGGCACCAGTGCCCATCAAAAAAGGAGAAAGAGACCCCAGAGCTCTCTTCCTCTGTGTGAGTTCACAACCCTGGAGAGGGTCCTCGCCAGAACCCAGGGTGCTGGCACCCTGCCCTCAGACTCCCAGCCTCCAGAACCCCATTCCTATTGTGGAAGCCCCCCAGTCTATTCTGTTACGGCTGCTGGAGCAAAGCGAGATAACAGTCCTCACCCCTGTCAGAGCTCCAGCCGTGTGTACGTGTGTGTGTGTGTGTGTGTGTGTGTGTGTGTGTGAGCTGTCGTTCAGCCTTCGTTTCATGCGCTGGCCTTTGGAAGGCAAGCGACGCTGCGTCCGCGTCACTGCTATCTCCCCAGCACCGAGCAGTGGTGCCTGCCACCTATCAGGTACTTGGTCCCCATCGTTCTACTTGGAGAGGTGACAACGAACTGGTTCTCTCACTCATTGACAGTGACGTGGGATAGGGTAATGGCGGGAACGGTCCCGATGGGCTGGGTAGTTGGAAGAGGTCTCTGAGAAGAGGGACAACACGTGAGCCAAGACGTAAACCTTCCAGAATAGACGTGGCCAAATGCACAGTCCCCAAGTGGGCCCAGGCTTGGCCATTTTGGGGACGGAAAGCCAGGGGACCGGTGAGTAGTGGGTGGTGAGGGGGGCAGGGGCCAGCACAGGAGGGACGGGTGAGGAGTCTCTGCCGATGAAACAGATTCAGCATGAGTTCTGCAAGATGCCAAGTGAGTACAGCATGGAAAACATTGAGTTTCAGAGCTATAATCTTTAAAATTATATATCCCAGATTCTCTTTTTAGAGATGAAAAGACAGAGGTCAACGAAGGAAGGAGCGCCCATCCACCCCCCTCGAGTCAGGGGCTCAAAATATTTACCCTAAGTCCCCACTGCACGAGATAGCATGCCTCATTAACCTGTGCAGTCCTGGTGTCCATCGGTTCCTGGCACACAGTAGGTGCTCAATAAATGGTATACCTAATTTGATAAATTAATGAATGACTGACCAACCAAACTAAAGGGAGGGAAGAAGGTAAAAAATATGGACCCTAGGAATCAAAAAAAATATAACTTCGTGAATGGGCATCAGAAAACGTAAAATATCTTAATATTCAGGTGAGAAAGAACAGATGCTTCTGGCCTTGAGCTGACGTGAAAACAATAAGGACATGCCTCCATGAAAGCATCCGGGGTTCACAGGGACACATGACCACCGCTGTCAGCCCACGGCTTCCCCGATCCTACCACAAAGCAGCACAAAGGAACAGTGCACACCTTTCATTAACACGCTACACCGGGACGTCAAGGCCACGGACCGCACTTATTACGTGCTCGTCAGCAGCCTTTGTGAGCAGGCAACAAACTTAAAGGACGTCGAGGGCACGGGAGGCAGGGCTGCCCCACCCGACCAGGCCCCCTACGAGCAAGGGGAACTCAGCCCCCAGCCGGCTGCACGCGGAGCTGCACAGCTGCTCACGTTCTGGTAAAACAGGAGCCAGTGCATCTGGGATTGCTAACACGTTGCTGGAGCGTAGATCACCCAACCCCCAGGGACGGGTCCCATCCTGAGAAAGCCCAGCTCTTGTTTCCTTGGCTTGCCCACGTCCAGGGAAAAGCGGGTGATAGGTGGGGGGGGGGGGGGGGGGCCGGATGGGGAGGAATTGTGGCCTCACTTCTTCCTGTCTCTGACCCCGCGTGTCCGAGATCGCGATCACGGAGGCGACAGGGACCCCCTGGCTGCCGTCACTCCCGTAGCGGACAGCTCAGGACTGCGTCGGCATCACACTCTTGATGCGCAACACGGTTCCAAAACCGCACAAGCCGTGGCGCAGAGAGCCTCATTAATTACGCAAATGTGCGGTGGCGGGTTGGGTGACAGCATCTTGTCTATAATGAGTACTTAAAACTGTCTGGAAAAATAAGGATTTTGAAAATTAAAATGCTGGGCCCTGATGTAATTTATTAACGAGAGAGAACAAGCTCGTTACGAAGAGGGAGCTTACCTCGGAGACAAGCCCCCTATGGATTCCAGAACTGGGTCCTTGCCTTCCAGCGTGCCCCCCTTGTCCCTGCGGCCCGCTCCCATCCCGGCCGATTCACTGATGCAGGGTGCTGAGCCCACGGCTCCCCGCACGCCTTGGCTGAGGACAGACCCGCCCTGGGTCCCCCATCCACGCGCCCCGGTCCGTTCACCCCGCACCCCAGCCTACGCCACAAGAGTCCCAGGATGATATTCAGAAAGAGGAGAACCTTCTCTGCGACGGGTAGACAGCAGGTGAAAAACTAAGACCAGGTGATGGACGTGGCCTCACCTCACCCCAAGGTGTGGGAGTAGGACGCTCAGGCATAGAGACTAAGTTTGAACCAGAGTCGTCCCACTGACTAACTAGGGTGACTTTGGGCCGCCGAGGGGGAGTCCGTGGGCCCCAGCTTCCTCAACCATAACGTGCAGGGCCATGGCCACAGTGACAGGACACGGGGTGATTGTGAGGACCAGTCGAAACAGTACAGCAAAACTGCTCGTGCCAGGAGCCCGGTAAAGGCACGATGCGTGTTCACAAACGTTTATTACCAGTTGTTCTTCTCCCAAAGTTCTGGCCAGCAAGGAGCGCCATGCACCCCCTGCGGCCTGCCGGTCTGGATGTGGCCCCCGGGGCAAGTATGCAACGCTTGGGCACCGCGGGCCACGCTGCCCAGCCCTCATGACCCTGCTGTTCCACCCTGCTCGAACCCCGAGCCCCCTTTCCCTGCTCGGCCCAAACACGGGGACAGGACGAGAGAGAGGACGATGCCACAGGTCACTTCCGCCCGCCCCCTCCACATAGCCGCTGACCACGACGGGCCCCGTGCTGTCTGGACCCCTTGGTTCAACTGCCTCGGCCGCCGTACCCCACGCCCCCGTGGGTCTTCCGGCTGATACGCGTGCTCTCTGCACACCAGCCCCGCGGACCACGTGAGCACGCCTTGACACTTGTGAACAGCAGCGAGGCCCTGGGTCCTCACCGGCCCCACAGAGGGGTCTACGTCCCCCCAGCTTCAGACCCTTGCGCGTGTACCCGCTCTCCTGGACCACACTCCTAGGAAAGGGACCGGGTCAGGCAGAACCCCTTACAGGAACAGTAAGGAGGATGGACACATCATCACGCAGCAGTGGCTCCTAAGGAGCACCTACCCCATGCCAGGCATTGTGCCAAGGGTTCGGCAGCCTCCATTGTGCTCGGTCTTGATGACCAAGACTTCTTATCCTCCGGATGGCTGTGAAGGCGCCCGACAGCCAGGGCTGAGGACCCACAGGGTCGTCCATGCAACACAGGGCCCCCAGACCACCCTTTCCCTCAAATCTACAGCCCACAAAATGGAGCCAATCTCACTATTTATTGTTATTTTTTTAAGTGTTTATTTTTGAGAGAGAGACGGAGACAACGTGTGAGCAGGGGAGGGGCAGAGAGAGAGGGAGACACAGAATCCAAAGCAGGCTCCAGGCTCCGAGCTGTCAGCACAGAGCCCAACACAGGGCTCGAACTCACGAACTGTGAGATCATGACCGGAGCCGAAGTTGGACCCTCACCGAATGAGCCACCCAGGCGCCCCTCTTATTGTGAATTGTTTTCCCAAATCCGAGGTCACTACCCAGTGGGTACAGACACAGGACTTATCTGCCTTTCGTAATATCTCAGTGTCTAGAACTGGGCTACATCCTTAGTAGGCACTCAACGAATGTGACAAGGTGACCTTCAGTCATCAGTAACTCTTTTGGAAGGGGAGAGATTCGAACCCCCATCCTGGCACACCTGGGTGGCTCAGTCGGTCAAGCATCTGACTCTGGCTCAGGTCACGATCTCACCGTTCATGGTTCCGAGCCCCACGTGGGGCTCTGTGCGGACAGCTCGGAGCCTGGAGCCTGCTTGGGATTCGGTGTCTCCCTCTCTCTCTCTCTCTGTCCCTCCTCAGCTTGTATGTGTGCACACTCTCTCAAAATTAAATAAATACACACACAAAAAAACCCAAGTCCCCCATTCTTTCCTCCCGGCATCTCGGCATCAGCCAGTGCTGTCCCAACATTTCCTGCGAGAGAAGCTCGGCCTGCATCCAGACACCAGGGGCCGCTCACAAAGACAAAGGGTCTCCAGGGTTTCCGTTCCAGTGCAAAGGGCATGAGGAGCCAATTTTTGAAATCCACTTGTATCTCAGTGACTTTTCTGATGGATGGAACAGCATTACGAGTCACACGGAAGAGAGGAAACAGAAAGGAAGAACAGGAAGTAGCAGCTGGAAAAACTCAAGAAAATTCATGTCTCCCTCTAATCGGCTCAAGGAAAAAGAGGCAGTGACATTTTCTGGAAACAAGTCAACATGGAAATGAGTTAGAGGATTAAGATGGCACTGTGTTGGGATAACCGAGTTCTAGATCCAGAACTTCCAGAACAATCCAGAACAAGTGACGAGTACAGCCTACTGAGCTTTGCCCCTGTTCTCCCTTGAAAACCCCACGGGCTAATGAAGGGATTACTCACAGTCCTGTGACGATCTGTGGCGGAAGGTAAACCGAAGGTGACTGCGGTTGACATCCTCAATGGGAATGGCCACCTGCAGAGTGGAAAACGGAACTTTCACACCTGTACAGTATCTTCTCACATCAATGGCCCTGTCTAACTGCAGGTATGGTGCAACCACGCACACCTCGTCACTGCAGCGATGAAAACACTGGATACCTAATCCCCCGTACGACTTTCCAAAGCAAAACGCCTTCCGAAAATTTAAACTGGATAACATTGCAAAGGACGCCAAACCAACCCTGCGAGACAGCAGAGGTTTTCGTAAACATTCAGATCCTCGCTGTTAAGGGTCTACGTGTACGAGTTGCCGTTTTCCTTGGCAGCCCTTCTTGGAGGTGCCCACACATCCTCCACAGCCGCGGGGACCTGCCCTCGGCGGCGGGAGCAAAGCTGGCTTGTCATGACTTCCAGTCCAAGGAGACCCAATGCGCGCTGCCCTTCGGCAAAGACTGTCCCTAAAAACTCTCATATCTGACATCCGTGTTGTAGAGCCAACCCTTGGCCGGGGTCTCAAGTATTCGAGCCCTTGGCACGTGGGCTGGGGGAGTGCCACGCTGGGCTGCCGGGGTGACGTCAGCGTGCCGCGTGAGGAAAGCAGAGTGTGACAGCACGGAAGGGGATTCGTCCCCCAGCGATCCCCTCCATACGCTGTCACCACTATTTTTTTCCATTTGGTGTAAAGACAGCAGGCCACACATCAAACAGACCCGAGGAGAGAAAGATAATAGCTATCTTTAAAGGACCCTGTCATTTGTCTCCATGAAAGTCCTATTTTTATGTCCAAGAGGAGATGAGAGCAAATGTATTCCAAGAAATGCCAGCGCGGTTCCTTAGCAACCTTGAACGACTTTGTTGCAAGAGCGCCTCTGCCTGTTTGGGGTGGCCGCTGGCGAGCAGCCCCGGCTTGGGCGGGAGGTGGGGACTTCCTTGGGATACAAATGAGCATTTCATCATCAACCCCGTGGGATACAATGACCATGTAAATGATACCTTAACGGTCTCAAACCAACGCGGCTGCTTGACTTGGTAGTAAATCACAGACTTGTACTCTGAAATCCCTTCGTCGCCGGCACCCGGGAAAATCACATGCTTTAAAAGAAGGCATAAAGAGTTCACATCAGACCTCATAGAGCTTGACACCGCATACATCTCCCCACCTCCTGCCCCCATTAGATGAGCTAAGCAGAGCACTACAGGAATGCCAATAAACCCGGCACGAATGGAATGTGCTCCCGGCAATGGGAGGACAGATCCATCTGGAGCCGGCGCGGCCGGTAAGATCTTGCTCTCAGCCATTTAAGCATCTTGATGGTTATCAGCACAGAGATGCTATACTGTCCTCCGTCCCCCGTCCCCTCACCCCTAACAGCCTCAACATTAAGGTCTGAAGGAAGTTGCCTGAGTCACTCAGTAGGTCTAGAATAAAGAGCTTCGGACCAAAAAGGAGATGGCGACACTCCTTCCTGTTCCGCCAACTGTCAACACTGACCACCCGACTTCGGCGGAAGTAACACCGGGGAGGCCCCAGTGGCAAGGGCAGCGCTGCCTGGCAGTGACATTGGACGTGGGCCACCCACCCCTCCCAGCACAGCTGAGCCTCAGGTGAGCACAGTGGCATTGCCCTCCGCCACGTGGGCCCAGGGGAACCCAGCCCTCCACCCATGGTCCAGAGTGGGAGGCGGCAGGGACACGTGCTCTGGGTTGGCCTCCGGTCATCCGAGGAGGCCACCGTCTCCGAGCACTGCTCCAGCTCGCGAGTCCTGCCGGCCGCTGCGACCACGCAGGAGGAGGTCTCGGGAACCACCACCACCAGCCAGCAGAGCAAGAGGTCGGATGCCCGGATCCAGACCCCAGTCCTACCTCCCGCTAGCTCTCTGACCCTGAACAAGACTTGTCTGGGCCTCAGTTTCCGCATCTCTCACACAGTGATCAGAACAGTGCCTGACCCGCTACCGTGCTGGGCAAGACCTCTGAGCCTTGGGTTTACACTGGCAAGTGAGGCATGGTGACACGGCCGGGGAACAAAGGCGGTCGGGACCCCCTGGTCGGGACTGCCAGGCCCCCGTGCACACCAGCCCTCTGTAGCGAGCTGGAGAAAGAGGGGAAAGAGTAAACTCTCATCCCTAGAAAGGGGGTCACACAGCCCCAGCCACGTCTTTTTCTATCGTGCAGCAGAGCCAAAGAGACACTTGGAAAATAAAGCTTCCACGCTACGGATTAAGCTTGGCCACAATATATACCTCCAACCGTTTTCCGTCCTCGTCATAAACAGACACGGTAACCTCCACATTCTTCGCTGTCGTTTTGCTTCCTTTATCAAAATCGCCTTGAACTAAAGTTACGTAGATATCATTTCGAACATCACCTGGGGGAGAAATTATACCTTTAAAGGCAATCCATTATTCACAATGTAACCGAGAATTCTGCACAACTGCCTTAACTTGCTACCTCTCCTAGCAGCGCATTCAAAACACTGGATTAGATGATTATGCAATATTTTCTACAAAACAGCCTCGCGTTTAAAGGCATGACAAAAGCAGTTTTCAGCATCGTCAGCATAAGATGACGAGAAAGAGGAAAATTTCAAGGCCCTTAATGATCTGCGTGGTTCTTCACCTCGGGAGGCAGCCCACACACACAGCGGCTTCAAAGCTGTCGATGGGTTTGCAATGACTGTCCCTCTCCAGAGTCTACGGCCCACTGTGACTCACATTACTATCTCGAGGCGGACCACTGGCTGCGTGCTCTGAGTCTGGGTAGCCAAAGAAAATCACAACATTAAGTGACAGCTAGCAATATTGGCTTCCTCTACATTTTTCTAAGGACTTAAATGAAAAGCTGACTGAGAACCAGAACCCCAAGCCGACGTTCTGAGCCGATGTCTGGGATCAGGGACTAGGGGTGGGTCAAGAGACAGCTTTCTGCATGGATCTTGTCTCCTCCGGTGGGCAGCGGTCAGGAACCTGAAGAAGGTCCACAGGGAGCAGAACGAAACAGATCTGTGCATTGTAAAGTGAGTCAGGCCATAAGTTGTGCAAAACAGAAGCAGGAACAAAAGACAAGACCCCACACACAACAAACGAGCTCAAAACGCTTCTTCCTACCGAGAGCACACGAGGCCCCTGGTAATGGGCCGACTGGGAAAACTTAGCAAGCTTCGTTAGCATCATGATTTAGAGCACGTAACACTACCCAGCGACTGCAACCCTGCTGTCTGTCTGGCCACCTCCCACGCCAGACCCACCTGCTCTCCCACAGGGATGTGAGGAGCAGGTTCACCACGGGCAGTGAACGGCCCACCGTGTGCAAAGAACAAGAATCCCTTAAGAAAAAAATCCCCTTGCTTTATTGTTTTGTTGTGTGTGTGTGTGTGGGGGGGGGGGAGGTTGGTTTTTTTTGGGTTTTGTTTTGTTTTTTTACTGCTCTATTCTGGCTTTTAATGTATCCAACTATTAAATTAAGCCTTCATTTAAAAGCTGTTATTATAATAATCCCAGTGGGTTGCAACCACAGCCACCGGAGCTGCTGGGAGAGGAAACATGACTGCAGTCCGTGATATCGACCGAGCGAGAAGCTAAGAGTGATGGAACGTGGGGCCAAGGGCAGGAGGCAGAGCCTCCAGGCCAACACCTGCCGCTAATCCCTGAGTGACCACGAACACGTCACTTAACCTCCCCTGCCTCATCAATAAGGCAGGGCAGTCTGAGTGATCCCTCAGCCTGTAAATTCTACCAAAGCACAAAAGCCATAATCAAAAGGGGCTACAAGAGCTTCCTACAGGCCTCATCGGCCAGACGGCCATCACACGCTGGGGGCAGGGGGGCGGTGAGTCTCACTCTCCTCTTGGCCTAGACATCCATACTCAGGGCCACCCACAAATGGGGTGTACAGGAGATAAACTCCACACATGGGCACTCACAAGCCTGCCCTCGGAGAAGGCCGCCAGGGCCACAGGGTTCTCGTTCTGGGGAGGAAGGAGCTGGAAGCAGACGTGAGTGGACTCCATGAGAACTCTCCCTTCGCCACACGCAAGCGTCTGGCCACCTTCCCAGCTCAGAGAAAAACTCTGCTCCCCGCCAGGATCCTTCGGACCAACTGCAGGTTTTCCCGAGGCTCACAAACAGGTAGAAGACCCAACAACGGCAGGCTCTCCCACTGTGCAAAGGAGACACACATCTCTGTGAAAGTATCTCCATAAGATGGGGCAAGAGGGGACAATGCACACGCTCTACCAAGCTAACGGCCAGGGATCCGAGAGAAAACACCCCATGCCATCTCTCCCTCAAGGGGCCCGGGGAAGCGCCCACGGCCCATCAGTCATTTCTCAGCCACGGAGAGAACGTGGTGACTCATTCTAGCTAGAATCCCACACGACGGGAGCCCTGACTCCCGACTTAACACACAGAACCTGCCAGAACAACAGTCACCTGTATGGCTGCCCCAAGAATCTACTAGTAGATTCTTTTCGTGGCTTAACTTTTTCAGTTGAACAATTATAAAGGGAAACATGATCAGTATGAGTTCCAAGTTTTCTGGGTCTCACTCTGAACATGAGGCCATCCTAAGATCACCCAAGATCAATGCACAACGTCATCCTAATCTATAAATTTCATCTCAAATACACATGCAGGCGATACATCCACTGTGAACTCCAAATCGATTTGCTGCTTACAGACTTGACTCGTACCCGCAGTAGGTAGTCCTCGGTTTTATAATATAGTCCTGGATGTCATATTTCCTTCCTGTACGGTGAGCCACTGTGATCCAGCTTAACCAATTTGAGATGTCTTTCACACTCATTTACCAGCTGGAGTACATAATGACCCACAACAGCCCCAAAAGACAGAGGTAGCAGAAAGAATAGGTCCCAGGGGTGCCTGGGTGGCTCAGTGAGTTAAACGCCCAACTTCAGCTCCATTCATGATCTCACAGTCTGTGAGTTCGAGCCCCGCGTCGGGCTCTGTGCTGACAGCTCAGAGCCTGGAGCCTGCTTTGGATTCTGTGTCTCCCTCTCTCTCTCTGTCATTCCCACTCACACTCTGTGTCTCTCTCAAAAACAAACATTAAGAAAGAAAGAAAGAAAGAAAGAAAGAAAGAAAGAACGAACATGTCCCTAACAGCCCTAAAATAACCAAAACAAGATCTCTGATAGCATGCACAATGAGTGGATAGCTGTCCCTGCGAATGTACAGCAAGGCCCTTTTAAAGGGACACCACAGGGAATCTTTGAATGTGAGGAGGTTTGGCCCCATTTCTACTGCTCATTAGCTATGTAACTTCAGGCTGCGGCTGAATCTTGATTCTCAATTAGCTCAACGCCAATTTGTCGGCTTTCAAGATCCTCAGATGGATCAAGCCAAATTATTAACGGGAGCATTATCTGCAAACCAAAAAAGTATCCCATGGACGTAAAGGATCTTCCCCAAGATCTCGTGAGGATCAAATCATGTTACTACTGTGAATGTTATTTGAAAACTGAAAAGTAAATGAGATTAATTTTTACACGGGAGTCCGTCATTGGTTTCGTAAGCTTAGAATCCATGACCGGGCCTGAGCAATCTTCAGTATCATGAGTAACACGTGTCATGAGTAACACGAACTAAGCAGGTGCCAGGTGTACACGTTCACGTCTGCCCCTCCTTATTCTGATCAGCTGTCTCTCCAAACATCTGTCGGGTGTTCACGTCTCCCTCACACGACCCCTCCCGTCGGAAGGAGCTGACCTCACCAAAGCTCTAGGTGGCTAAGGTGCCTGTTCCGTCACCCGGCCCATCACTGTCCGGGGGGCCGCAGAGCAGGGAACTGAGTGAGCCAGTCTGAATGCTGCTCAGAACATCACTGCTGGGAAACACTGGGTCAAAAGCATGCCATCTTCCCCAGGTCACTGGGGTCTGGGAAGAAACGGGAGCCATGGGGGCCTGCTAGAGGACGAAGTCAACATGCAAAGAGGACAACTGGCAGAGGTTGCTACGGAGGGACGGAGCCAGTGCCCGGGCTGACTCCCAGGTTCGCGCTCAGGTGCGTGAGCCAATGAATATCCTCGGGCTTCGGCCATGTGTCCTGGCCTTGTGCTTTCTGTTACTTCTGCCCTAGAGGAGCCCAACTCCCACCCGCCCTACAGGTAGGAATGATCATTACTCTCATTCTTCAGAGCCGCGGACCACAGCTGAGGGAGGTCAGGGCCTCACCCAGGGCCACAGAGCCAGGGACGAGCCGGAGCACAAAGGAAAAGCGCAGACCAGATTCCAGGTCCTGCAATCTCACTTCTGGGGCTGAAGACTGGGGTTCGAGGCTCGGGAGCACTGTGGTGAGGACACATTTAACCCACAACCTACCCCGAGGACCGGGAACACAGTAGGGTCTGTTTATCTCAATTGTGCCCCCTTAAGTTTAACACGTTCCGGCTGATTCCAAAGCTGTTGCAGGATCATCACCGTGAACCCACGTTACCATCATAAAAGGGCTACCTTCATCCTAGAGTGAACCGTGAGCCAACCACCACGATGGATCCATTGATCAGAACCCAAGGGGAATCGCGCGCGGCCCCGGAGAAAGCCCCGTGACCCGCTGCCCTTATTACACTACACGTGTTACACAACCCAGCACACGCAGTCCTTGAGGCCAGGCGGTGCGACGTCTAACCTCCATTCTTTTCACCAGATGATGTGGGGCAGAGACAAACCACAAGGCATCTGGATTAAGGGTAACACTGGAATACGGGACAGGAAAGGGTTTGCTTACAATGACGACGTTCGCTCCAGCTGGTGGTAGAGACCCATCTCAAGTTCTCAGGGCTGGGTTCTGGAAATGCTCGTTTCGCCTGCTTGTCCCTATTATGATACCGTCAGAAGTCGCTCCCCTAGCCTTCACAGGTTATTACAACCAAGAGAAGCCGCCTCCCCTCGGTCTGAACCTAGGTGGTCGGCGCTCACTCTGGCCACGGCTCCTGCCTGCGGGAATGATCCATGACCACCCTGGGGTTTACACATCACCCACCACCAGCTCAACCCTCTGCATGCCGGTCACTGTCCTCGCACTGCTCTTTGTGGCCAGCGATACAAACGCCCCAAACGCCGGCCACATCCACACTGCACCCAGAGGCACGCAAGGAACCCGTTCTTACCAGGCATGATTATCTCCGGAAACCCCGTCTTCCGAGCCACCGCTGTGGTCCTGTCCACTAAATGAGGAAATTCTTTTCTAATCTGATGGATATCTCCAGGAAGTAATTTCAATGTTACCCACAAACCTAGAAAAGCAATGGATGCGTGAGTCATGTTTTAGCTTATACATTTCTGAAAGATTTCAGGACACCAAGCACCTGGGCTTCCCAGAAGGCAGGCAGCGAGCCACCCCGCACGGCCAAGGCAGCCCGGTCCCTCCGCCTCACAACATCACAGCAAAGGACGAACAAATGCTCTGGCCACCACTTGCTCTCCCCTCCAAGGGGGGTGGGGACAGGGCAGGAAGGCTCTGAAACCCTCTGAACAGGACGGAAGGGATGCCGTGGGGAGGACAGAGTGAACTTGCTAGGGCCTGGGAGCCGAGCGTGCATGTGCCAGCCTCTCCCTCCACAAAGCTGATGCAGAGTTGCACTCTGGAGACAATACCCTCGTGCAGCAAGCGAACAGAAGGCAAAAATAAGAGGGAGTAGAGCAGACACGGGGTAATGAAATCAAAGGCAGAACACAAGTCAGTTGCGTGGCTCTCTCAGAAATTTTCAAAGACAGGGCCTTTCTCCCAAGTGGGAAAGGAGGCCGTCACCATCAGCTGTCACGTTCAGGTCTCCATCTCGGGGACCTCAGAGGCCTGGCCTGCTTGCTCCCTGGCCACTCAGCCCAGCAGGACCCAAATCCGCATCAGAATATAAAGGCATTTGCTCTCACTCATGCTACTCTTTCGTGTGTCTGTCTTTCTATCGGTCTGTCCAGCTATTCCTCCCCTAGATGCATGCTTCCAGGGAGCAGGGACAATTCATCACTGCTTAGCTCAGTACGCTGCCTTCAGTAGCAGGCAGACGGGAAAACCGAGACCCCATCCACAAATGATGTGCATTCCAGGCAGGCCCGGGAGACGCCTGGCGTTCCCACACAAGGCGTGCTCACCTGAGGCTGCTTCTACCGAGAACCGCTCGGCTTGATGAAACCCCACACCTCACACCGTTCTCCTCGGGCTTCCTGTCTGCTAGCAGCTGGCCTGGAGACATCTGTCCTCTGCAAAGATGTATGTCGCTTGTGGTTGAGAAAGCCCACAGTCACTGATGACATTCTGTTCTCTGCCAGGTGAACCCCTCTCCTCCTGCCAACTAGACGGTGTCTCTGATCTACTCAAAGCTGTCTAATAAGCACCTACTGTGTGCCCAACACACACTGGGCACTGTAGACACAGAGCAAACACTCACTATATACCCGCCAGGGACTTAGCTTCTATTCCAGGAGTCAAGCCCTAAACTCATAGCCTCGGTGAAATCTGCAACAGCAAAGAACTCTCTAAGGAAAAGTCCAGGGCACCTGGAAACTGGGTCCCCAAGGCTGCAATCCTGGGGCTCACAGAGGCTCACCTGAGGAAGAGACATCACAAGAGATCAGAAGATCTCCCCCCACCCCCACCCCGCCCCCAGGCGCCTGGAGTCCCGAGCCGCAGGGGGAGAGGCAGGAGATGAAGCGAGGAAGGGCAGCAGGGACCCTGCCAGCCATGGTGGGAACTGCCCCACCTGAAGGCGAGGGCAGGCTGGCAAGAGGGGCGAGTACCAGAACTCTGGTGGCCATGTGGGCATGGCCCACAGACAGGCGGGAGGGCGGGAGTTCAGAGCCACGTGAGGAACCCCGGCAAAGAAGCCACTGCAGGAACCCAGGACACATCCCACCACCGGCGGGAACGGAGCCACCTGCCTGAAGGTCAGACCAGAACCGGAGGGAGAAGGGGCGGCTCTGCAGAGATGGGGACAGCTGTGGGCATGGCCAATAGGAGGAGCGGGGATGCCACTCCCGGAGCCAGGAAACCCCGTATCCTGGGGACGCCCGGAAGAGGAAGGGCAGGGGCAAGAAGAGGAAGAAGATCCTCTACGACGCACAGAACTCCCGACACTTCAAGCTCACAAAGGACCTCAGAGGCCAGAGCAAGCAGGGAAAACCCAGGGGGGTAGCAGCAAGGTGGTGAGCACAAGACGCAGCCCAAGCAACAAGGGCAGTGTCCACGGTGCTGAGCACCCAGGGTGTTCCGGAGGTCCTCAGCAAGTGCACCCCTGGTGAAGACGGGAGGGGGCGACGCCGACGGGAGGGCAAGGAAGGAACACAGATGAAGGTCAGAGGGAGGAGATATAAGCCTCTCTGTTGAGAAACTCGGAGAGAGCGAGCCAATACACAGAGACAGACGTGTTTTCTAAGGTAGACTGTTCTATGCATGGTGTTTTCCTTGTCCTTCCTTTCCTGTTGTTTTCCCTTCTCTTTAAAATATAAAACTCCAAATCATGAGAGGGAAAGTTTGAAGAAAGAGGAGGAAAGCATAACCCACAAAAGGAGGTCCCTAAAGAGATGTCAGGGGGTGGCACCCACATAGGGACAGAGGTATCCTTGCTCAGGATGTGCACTGCACAAGGCCCTGGCAAAGAAAGGCAAGTGGGGAGCTACACCCAGCCCACACTCTGCTCATCAAGCTGGGTGCCCGAGCGCTGCCTGCATCTTCCGACTCACTGAGAGGATGGACGCCCTATTTCCAATTCACATAAAAGGACCACAGGTTGGTGTTCCTGTGGACCTTCGGGAGAGGTCTCTTGAAAGGAGAGCAGACAGGCCCCTGAGGGGGCCGTGTCCTCCAGTGGAGCAGAGCAAGTCAAGGGACACGTGTCTAAGTGCAAGGGGAGATCATCACTGCAGGTGACAGAGACGCGATCCCTACTGGGGACACCAAGGTGCAGCTTCGAGGCTCTCAAATCTCTGCTCCCAAAACCTCCCAAAGGCATGAGTGTCCCCAGCAGGAATCCCACTCAATGACATTCGTCAAGGACTCGCAGGACGTGGTCAGGTAATCATTTACGGAGGTCCGAGGCAGAGAAATGTTTGACGACACCATTCTCGAATCCGGCGGCCTCCCAAACACCTTTCATTCGCACAAATGCGAGCTTGCTCAAAGACCTTAGTTCATCAACTAGTTACTTAATGGCACAATTCAATTTGTTATAACACGATTTAAACACAGAGATTAAGCTTTCCTGATTACATTGGGCTTAAAGCACTTTCCTCAAAGGAGAAAATGAGGCCAATTTTCAACGAACCAGTGCCCTGGAGGTTGACTTTTGCTTAACCAGAGTGGCTAAAAACAAAAGAAATTAGCATACATTCTAACTCCTAGCTGAGGGGGGAGGGGGCTTACTGTCCACGTCAAACCCCTGCAGCCCTGGGTTCAGGGTTCAGAATAATTGGGGCTAAATATAAAAAATGTCAATCGTGACAAGTAACCGTGTGGATGCAAACCTAAAACAGGCCAAAGCCGAGGGAGGAGCCGGGGAAGGATGAGTGTGGGGAACTCTGGCTCACAAGCCTGCGGGGGCTGGAGGGACATCGCCGGGGTGCACGGGGTCACCACCACCGCCGAAAGCACGTGGCTCTACCGGGCCAACCCCACACACCTCGCAGCGAGTTCTGTGCTGCATTCCCTGGGCTGCAGCTGTCTCTGGTCTCCCTGGAATGCACTGAAGCTGGCTGGCCAGGGAGCCCAGAGAAATGGTCACTTTAGTTAGCTTCAAAGAAAAAGAAAAAAAAAAAAGCTAGCGACATTGCCCACTTCCGTGCAGGAAAAAAACAATGCTCTTTTCTCTCAGTTCTCACTGGGACCTAAAAACACCGCTCCTTCTCTATTTCACAGAATAGGGCCCCCCTGGTATCAGCCCAACGGGCCTCTGGGGACACAGATATGGGCCACGATACCAGTGAGATTGATGGAGGCAGGCCGTGGGTCCTCCTTCCGAGGAGTTTCCCGCTGGTCTAACACTAATCTCCACTTTTCCTGTGTGACTCTGGGACAGAAGTTTATCACAATCTGATGGCTCTGGAAGAGAAACTCAATCCGACAGGAGCCTGGGGTCTGGGCACTGGAGCTCCCAGTCTGAGGGTGGCTCCAATCAAAACAGCTTTAATTGGATCTCCCTGTGGTTTTCAATTAACGTGCAAATCAGAGAGCCGGTAATTGATGAGAAGGTGGGTCCCGGGTCAGCTTAAACCACTCTGTCTACAGAGGCCACGGTTCATTAACGCTTTGGGGTTGGGGTTTTTGCTTTGCTTTGCTTTGCTTTGGGGGTTGTGGTTTGCCAGGGAAGGGGCTGGCTAGTTCACGCCAAAGAAAGCCAAAGGCTTCCCATTCCTCCAGAAAACTCATCACACTCAATTCATACTCTCCTTTATAACAACGGGAAACGAATCACGAGAACTGTTTCTTAAAAGGCTGGCGACAGAGGTAACTAGACAATGAAAGAGGTCTATCCACCTAAGCTCCACGGAGTTTATGGTAAGTCTGCATCTAATCGAGGACTGAAAAGTGGGTTCTCCCACCGGTGCTAAAAGCAGCCTTAGGTAAGGGCTCTGAAGGTGACTTCCCCTTGAGCTGGAGGCGAGGCCTCAGTAAACAGCTGTTTTCTGGCAGCGGTCCTGGCCAGCCCGAGTGCCAACTGTCACCAGCCCGGGGTGATTGATTCATTGCCTCTGCCTCCAGAAGGTCAGCTGCTGGGAAACTTGTCAGCGTGGGATTAAAAACGATGAGTGCAAGGCGCGGCGTCAGGAGGAGAAGTCCCTTCCATCACAAAACTGAAGAGAAATCTGTCTGCAAAATGAAGCCACTTCCTCAGAGGGAGGAAGGGGAGCCCCAGGAAACAACGTGCCAGCAATTAGCGCGCGACACGGGCAAGGAAAACAGAGAAGAGCACACGCAGAGCTGTGTTGTGCTGAATGTCTCCACGTCTCTCTGAGCAGCAAAGGGGAAGTGAACAGCCGGTGGACAACTACTGTATTCTCTTGTGAGGTTGTTCGAGTGTTTTCAAAAATGGCTAGGATGAGAGGACAGGGCTGAAGAAGACTCAGGAAAGCAGAGTTGCTTCCAGGCTCATCAACTCTGGACTCGTTGCAAACATTTAATTGTGTCCCACTCAGCCTTCCCCACTCACCCAGGAGGCTGGCTCTTAGCAATGCTTACACGGGTGATCAGCAAGAAAACCTTCACATGCTGTACCTACACTGCGCATACATTGTATGAGCACATCCTGATCCAACACTGCCAGCGTCATCGTCAGCACTGCCATCATCACCATCATCCTCATCACCATCACCATCATCCTCATCACCAACATCACCATCACCATCATCCTCATCACCAACATCATCATCACCATCATCCTCATCACCATCACCAACACCATCATCACCATCATCACCATCATCTTCATCACCATCACCACCATCATCACCATCATCCTCATCACCATCACCACCACCATCAACATCACTACCACCACCATCCTCATTCTCATCATCACCATCATCCTCATCACCATCACCAACATCATCATCACCATCACCATCTTCATCACCATCACCGTCATCATCACCATCACCACCATCATCACCATCACCCTCATTACCATCACCATCATCATCACCACCATCATCTTCATCATCACCATGACCATCATCCTCATCACCATCACCACCATCATCATCACCATCATTCTCATCACCATCACCAACATCATCATCGCCATCACCACCATCATCACCATCACCAACATCATCATCGCCATCACCACCATCATCACCATCACCCTCATTACCATCACCATCATCATCATCACCATCATCTTCATCATCACCATCACCATCCTCATCACCATCATCTTCATCATCACCATCACCATCATCCTCATCACCATCACCACCATCATCATCACCATCATCGCCATCATCCTCATCACCATCACCACCATCACCATCACCATCACCATCATCACCATCACCATCACTATCATCACCATCATCCTCATCACCATCACCACCACCAACATCACCACCGCCATCCTCATTCCCATCATCACCACCATCATCATCATCAAACTAAAATGCAAACCATACAGCATTGTCCCAAGTTCATGTAATAAACGAACATTTGTAGAAACAAAACAACAGAATACATACCCTGGCCCTTGTGGTTGACTTCTTTGGCAGCAATGACTTTGTTTATAACAGTCTGAAGGAAGTCATTCTCCCCTGCCACCCTGGGTGAAAAACGGGATGACATGTTCAGCGGCTTGTGTCGAATGGCGTCGTCCAACGCGAGCCTGGAGGGCACGGGACGACCAAGACCACAGGAGACAAAGGGGTACAGAGACCCAGAGGTCACGGTAACAAGGGAACACAAGAGATCATCGTCACCGAGTGCGAGAGAGTCATCATGAGTCAACGCACGACAAAGGACAGGATAGGTGACAAGAGAGACAGGGAAGAGCATTGATCAGGAAAATGCTGAAACACAAGAGAAGTAAAGCAAACAAGGTCAACCCTATCCCCAGGAAATAAACATCCACCACGACTCCACTCCATTTCTAATAGATAATAAAAAAAAAAAAAAAAAAAAAGGGCGGGGGGGACTTATCTGAAAATAATGTGGATAGCATTTAATCGCAAGGAATGTTCATGACCCTTTCTTCAATTTCAGTAATGCCTGACCATAGCTTAGGTCAAGGGGCAGGTGGTTCGAAGGGAAAAGCAAAATCAAGATCAAAAAACAATCCCTACAAGCTAATTGCTTGGAGAACTTGGGTGAAAACCACCCACTCCATCGGACTGTGCACCCAGTGTAGCCTCAGATAATTAAGTGTGAAAAGAATGGCACAGTCTTTGGAGAACATAACTACCATGTCTGAAAAGCGACACTGTGATGTGATTATGAATGCAAACCATCACCATTTGGGGGTCCCGTGGATCGTGAGTTTTTAATAGAAGCTATGCTAAGACCAAGAGATAAGTACAAACAGGCAACATGTGCAAAGAGAAATACCATGTAGCACAGCAAAGCACAATATGCAATGAGCAAGAAAATATACGTCATGTACGTAATGTTTAAAATCATTTCCAGAACCAAGGACAAGTGTTATTCATCATTTGAGCCCACATTACTCAAGAGAGCCGAGGACTTTTAATTTACTTCACCAAGTTAAAAAAGACAGAGAGAGAAAGATGTACACTGTGCTTCCTTCCCTAAAACTTATCCTGTGATATAATAAATCAGTTTTAATGGAGCAAAAAACGGTTTCATTAGCATGGCATTTCCCAAAGAACTGGTTTCATTGCTTAGTTTGCTATTAAAATCATGCTGCTCTTTTGTTTCAAACACTAGAAATATTAGTCTTCCTTTAAGGGAGCAAGGAGTCACAAATTACAGCAAGAGTCGAACACGTAATAATAATTTTTAAAATGGGTGTTTTGCTCTAAGACAGAAAAAGATGGCGGCAACATGGCCGTAACACGTCCCAGTGAAATTCGGACTTGTGGGTCTTAAACTCGTAACCTCCCTAACTTTTCAAACAATGACCCACAGTTTTTTTTCCCTTGACTTTTCCCAGAAGACACTAGCAGACAACAGGTAGTTTCAACTCAGTGGTACATTAAGACATCAAGAAACTCTGAGGTCTAATATATAAAACAGCATTCAAAACAGCACTGGGCTGCATTATTTCTCATGGGCAAAAGCAGCAACTTAGTATTATCATTTTATAAGGGCATATTTTATTTATTACCTCAATATCTGCCTATGTTCAAAGATGATGTTTCCCTTGCTTACTGAGGAAACTTCCAGATTCCGCAGAACCACGCTCCCTTTGTAACTATCCTCACTGGATGTGATTCCAAGGCGGCACTACCCAACAGGACGTTCTGTAATGACGGGAATGTTCTAGACCTGTGTCGCCAAATATGGTGGCCACCAGCTACCAGTGGGACTGAACACTCTCAACGGGACTTTGGGAACTTTCAATGGGAACACTTTTAATGTGATTGAAGAAGTATTTCATTTGATTTAATCTGCACTACTTGAAACAGCCACATGTAGCTCATGGTTACCATATTGGACAGAGGAGTGACACTAACGGAATGAAGCCACAAAAGACCTTTGCCTCCAGTTGTGTGTGGTGAAAACCCATTTTAAGCTGGTTAATGCACGGTTTTCTGTTATTCTCACCCTGGGAAGACTGCAAAAACTTCCGATGAGCCATGCTTTAGGATGCTGTGTGACTAGATCACCTGCCTGCAAAGAAAACCATCATAACCCCATCTTGAACAAATGGTTCTCAAGCCCGGGGCTGAGTGAGGGGATCCGTCACGCAAGAATGGGCAGTGCAATGGCAAGCCAAACTCACAGCTCCGGCCCACCCTGCCCCCAAAGAGACTCCTTCAGCTACCTGCTGGGCATCACCAGACTCCAAACCTCCTCAGCCAACACCTGAACACAGATTTCGAAAATAAAATTTATTTCAAGCCTGGAACCACTTAAGTAAGAACAGAAATAAGGAGAAAAGGCAGAAGGCAGAACACTATGGAGGTCATTCTAACACGCCTTATGGTCTACCCTTCTAAGATTTCACACCCTCAGGAGGAAGCTGTCTCTTCTGATTAACCTAAACCACTCTAATCCCTCTTCCTTTCTCTCTCCACGGCCGTCTGAGATGGAGACGCATCCGGTGAAGTGGCCACAGATCATTATGTAGCTACTCTCTCGCTTTCATCCCCAAGGAAAGGACACCAATCCTTTCGACCTTTTCCACGGGATCTACCTTCCATTCAGAGAATCAATTTAACAAATCTCCTCCAAGTGTTTTCCAAGCTTCCCACACCTCTCCACACACTTGGCTTCAGAACTACAATAAACCCTAAGAAAGGTGAGCACAGACTCAGTCCGCCTGAAGCAGCAACAGAGACAGAAAAGCAGCAGCATGATTATTTGTTTCAAGTGTTTCACTTTACAAAAGAATTCATCACTATTTTGTTTGGTTTTCTATTTTAAAAACAGCAGCCTCCCGTGATGAATGTGGAAATGCTGCATTTTGAATATGTACAGCTACTAGAATGAATCAATTATGTAAAGGAACATTCATGCTCACGGTGGACTGGTAATTCTGCGTGTCCTATGCGACACGGCGATTCCCCCGAATCACCCGGAAAATCTTGTACATGCAAGACCACGAGGCAACTTTAACCCAAGACTCGTGGGGCTACAGAAATGCCATGCGCTACCGCCGTGACTACAGATCTTTCATTATTACAAAATAATCAATCTCTATCTGTGCTGAATTTATAAACTTAACTTTGAAGAGAATTATTACAAACACACGTTTTCCATCTTGTATCTGGCTGGGTGCTTTGCTCCATACTTACGGCTGAAAGGGGATGAAATGCTGCTTATCTTCATCATCTACTTTTCCATTTATTATATCTGTTACATCCATCACTGGGGACAAGAAAAGAACAGGGATTGTTTTAAGTGCTATAATCAGAGAAAACAAACAAACAAAGCAACATCAGATTGTCTTCCGACCAACAGCGGCATAAAACACACGGTGGCATTTTTTTTTTTTTTTTAATATTCAAGTTCAGAGCATTTTCATGTTCCAAAGACAAATGAAGTTATCTGAGAACATCGACCCAAATGGGGTTGGGGCCCAAATGGCAGAGTTCTGCTCAATAAATTCCTTTGCCTAGGATGCAAATGGACACTCTGGAGCTGCCCTGTCCAAACAAATGTTGTGTGATGATGGAATGTTCCGGAACAACAAGCACCTGAAATGTGGCAAATGTGATGGTGGTACTGAATTTTTACTTTGATTTCATTCATAAAAGCCACATGTGGCAAGGGCCGACCACGCTGATGGGCACTGCCCCGGGGTATCCATAAGTTCTTGCATTCCCCCCAAAATAAAGTAACTACCATCCATCTACCCATCCCACGCCAGCATCCGTGGACACTATTTCAAGGGGCATTCGACAGCTGATCCTCAAAGTCACCGACTGCACAACTGAGGAAATGGAGGCTCAAGGACACCAATGAATGACCTTGCCCAAAGTCAGAGAGCTAGAAAGTCTCCGATGCTCAACCTCTGACCAATGCAGCCAGAGACCCCCAACGACAGCCCTGGGCACTTTCTCTGTCTCCATTCGATCCCCACACTTCAGGTAACTGGGCAACATAGCTCGTTGATTTTCTCTTCACAATCCCTTCCCTGGGGATTACGACAATTACTGACAATGTGGACAATTACTGACAATGTGGACAATTTCGATCTCTACCACTTGCTCCTCCCCCAACAAAAAGGGGGACGACTCTGTAAGGACGAGAAGAGAAGCATCGTCACATGCTGGTTGCCTCGGTGGAGCCCACGGAGCTTCCACAGTGTGTCCTAAGGGAAAAGGACACACTCTTCTTGGAGCAAAGAGCCCACACATGTGTCCAGAGATACGGGTCAAAGCATCACAAGCGAACTAGATCATCAGGTTGTGGATGCCCCGAAGGCATATGGCCCAGACCGCAGTCTCCACCTACCAGAAGACGCCCCTAGCTTTAAGCATCCTCGGGGGCAACGGATTGGCATTAGATGCACCTATTAAGACCCTCAGATGCCCAAGACCGTACTCTCACCGCCAACCGAGAACCGTGTGGCGCTGGGTCGCAGCGGGGAGGGCCTGGGCCTCGCAGACCACCTGCCACACGCAGTCCACAAGGCACAGCCCGCCTGTGTGTCTGCAGCCCTCTCTCCTCCCACCGCTGAGTGCGTCTCCCTAGTCATACAACCTGGCCACTGCTCTGGGGCGTCCGTAAGTTCTTGCATTGCCCCCAATGATACCACAATGCCAAAACCCAGGCATCAGGCCGGGGAACACATCAGGAGCCCAGCGAAGTTTCGCAGGAAGGAAGCAAGAGAGTGAGCCATGAGACTTGCTTGTGACACCAGTCCGGTGAAGGCAGCCTTGGTCTTCCACGTCCTGGGAGTGACAGCCCTTTCAGTGGCGCCTGTCCCAAGCCCCGGAGGAGCAGGCTGTGACAGCACAGACCTTGTTCGCAAGGAATCTCCCTCACCGCCGCTCGCCAGCACGCTGGCCCGTACCACGGAGGTTCGCGCTCTGGTTGGGGCTTTGGTACAACCCCGGCTACACAGAATTATGAGTGACTTATGTTTTACTTACGCTTTTTGTCTTTTCGTAAGTTCTATATCACTTTTACACTACATTACAAAAGAAACACGACATAGTATTTCGCGTAGAAGGCTAAGAACCAGAGGCTTAAAGGTCCGTGAACACATCGCTCACCCGGGCTCTGTCGACACAAACATGCAGAAGTTATTCTGGATAAAATCTTAAAATTAGGTTCATGTGTGGGACCTAGAGTTGCACAGGTGTGAACAGAAGCAGATTACCAAAAAGGTGATCCACCTTCTCAGGTGGAGAAGTGTCCCTTCTTAACCAGAAAGAGAACAGGAGGTCAGAGGATGTCCTGAGCAGGTTAGGGGTGTGCACTAGTTTAGGACAGCGCCACTGGGGGTGCTGAATGCCATGTGACGAGGGAGGCAAGGCAGTCTGATGGCAGCGTTCCACTGGGTGCCTCACACCCGTAGTGGCTCATAGGTGATTCGGTTAAAGAAGGAATTCTCATTTAATTGGCAGGATGTGGGGCCTGGGCAAGAATGTGTACATATTTTTAAAGTTTATTTATTTATTTAGAGAGAGAGGGAGAGGGAGCGCGCATGCTGTGGGAGGGGCAGAGACGGGGGGGGGGGGGGGGGGTGGCGGGTGGAGACAGAGAGAGAGGGAGAGAATCCCAGGCTCTGTACTGTCAGCACAGAAACCCATGCAGGCCTCAAATTCACAAACCATGAGATCATGACTTGAGCCGAAATCAAGAGTCGGACACTTAACCAACCGAGCCACCCACCCAGGTGCTCAAAAATATATTTTTTAATAGTGCCCCAAACCGTTCCCAAACACAGTTAGGGCTGAGAATCACTCCATTAAAATATTTAACCTTTTGCACCAAAAAGATATGGCTATCTTCATCTCTCCCCAAAAGACAGGGGACACCCTCACCTTTCCCTAGCAGAGGTGACTAATCAGTCCCTCTTCTTGAGCTGTCACCGAAATAACAACACAAATATGGAGGACAGACGGAACCTATTCCAAGATAACTGGGTCCTCCTCATGCTCCGGTCTCCTCCTACCCCGTCATCACTTTGACTATTCACTGTGAATTTCCTCCTGAATCAATCAATCACCAACTCCAGAAACCGTGAAGCCATCCAATGACTGGCTCTCCTCCAGGCTGAGAATGTGGGTCAGGGTCTCCCTCAGGAGATGTGATCTGCTTTAAAACCAAATATATGATTTACATCGGAAACTTGCGACTGAAGCGTCGCGAGCTGCCAGTCCACAGAAACCACACAGAAAAGAGCTAAGAGATTTTTTTTCCCTCTCTCTCTCACAGAAGAGCTTATAAATCAAAGCAGTCCACCGTCCAGTATTGAGCAGCAGCTCTTACTCAGGATGAACGTGACGATCTAGAAACTCTAAGGACAGCAGAGAAATGCATTACCAGCCACTCCGAAAGGCCGCCGCAGGCCCGAGGTCAGTTTCCTGGTATTGTTGTCCCTCAGCTCCATGCGACCCACTCGTACGATCTGACAAACGAAACTGATTTTGTCCCTTTTCAGGTCTTTGCTTCCGAGGTCCTGGAAATATTAATTTCCATAAATTATTTGGGAGAACCATTACTCAATGCAGGTGCAACTGAAACAGACAGTAAAAAGATGGATTGGGACTCTCTTCTCTGACCAGTTTTCAGCATTTTAATAAGTTGTTCACATAACAAAAAGGAGCTGGATAACAATAGTCAATTAACGTTAAGCAAACTTCCGATGCAGGGTTAAGAGAGTGCTGGGGCAAATCTCTGTCATGGGGATCCTAAGGGAAGCTAGAGACCCCTGAACAGCTCTGGGAAGGTATCTTATCACTGCATTCACACGGGCTACAAGCATCCCAAGGATCCCTGCTCTAGTGTAGACACAAGTCGGAGGGCAATCATTAAAAATAATCACTGGAATGGTGAATGATTCAAATGAACCTCTTTGGTTGTACTTACAGTAAAAACAGCTCGCAAATTATGTAATCTGTCTATGTCTTTAGGCAATCCTGAACTTGACCAGCGAACCAGGTAGTTTTCACTTGGGAAGAAAGAAAAGAAAGAAAAGAAAGAAAAGAAAGAAAAGAAAGAAAGAAAGAAAGAAAGAAAGAAAGAAAGAAAGAAAGAAAAACAAATTCATTTTCTAAATTTAACAGGACACTAAATAGACACCCACATTGATTTATAATTAATACCACATAAGTCCACAATGCAGACAACTATACGAGTTCAGAAATGTCAGCCATGCCAGAGAGAACGGCTTTTCCATTAGCACATAAGTAATTTCCCACACAAGGGAATAGTCGAGAATCTCTGAAAGGCTGTAATTTTGCAATGGAACTATATGCGAACGTCATTTCAAAGTTTATTATTTTAAAAGCATTATTCGTTTATTGAGATTGACTATGATCTAAACTTCACCATTCATTCATTTACAGTATAAAAGAAATACTGCACGTCTGTCTCAGAGCCTAAAACAACCAAATACGCCATACAGACAAATGGAATCCTACGACAAGACGAAATGGAGTCCGTATCACAAATAAGGATGAAATTCATCCATTTGTTCTGTTTTCTGTCACATACCAACTTTTATAATTTTGAACAACACAAATGAAGATATTTGAGTTTTAAAGGTACGTGCATGAGCACACACACACTTCACACATAATTTAAACCATAATTTTTCCATCTGGACAAAGAGAGAGTTATACTAAGAGACAAAAGCAAGAAGGAGGGAAAAGACCACATTAGAAATGACAGGGATGACAAAGACGAGATTTATAATATTTCCTTCAACAATTGTTAATTAAGAGCCTTTATATAGCAGGCAGCCATCTAGACACTATATTCCAGCCAATCGTGTTGCAGAAATGACAATAGGTCAAAGGTCCAAAAGTGACATTCGCAAAAGACAAAAGTTTGACAACAGCAAGATTGAGACAAGAGTGACATTATCTGGGGGGGGGGGGGGGGGGGGGGGGGGGCAGTCTGGAAACATAAAACCCTATGAAGACAACACAGGAAACAATGACTTCCACCTTTGGTTGGTTGCCACGTCCACGAAACAGTTCCAAGACGAAAACTCTACATTCGAACACCCGTGTGCACGCAAGAGAGCTGACCCTGGACCAGAGCCCGGCAGTGCCATCACACCGTCCCAAACCGCCCTGGGCTCAGCTGCCGGGGGAAGTATGGCCAACTGGTCTCCCCACTGCTCTCTGAGAGACCTAGACGTCTGGTGGGCCCAGCGCCACTTTCCTAACGTTACCTGGAGAGGAAAGACAGCTGCAAGGGAACGTCACTGACCTGATGAATTTGGACTCCACAGGGTCATAAAGAGACATCAGCACTTCAGCATCTTCTCCGATTTTACAAACCACATTTTTGAGGTTGACAAACAAGGCCAGAGAAGGGGTGGAGGCAAACTTAGCTTGTCTGTTAATATCTATGTTCTGCTTTTGGGACTGTAAGTAGAAATAAAACAGAAAGTTGACAGTAGCAGGGTGCCTGGGGGGCTCAGTCAGTGAAGCGTCCTTGACCCTTGATTTCGGCTCAGGTCATGATCTCCCAGTTCATGAGCCCGAGCCCCTCATCAGGTTCTGCACAGACCATGCGGAGCCTGCTTGGGATTCTCTATCTCCCTCTCTCTGCCCTTCCCCAACTCACGCGCACACATGCTCTCACTTTCTCAAAATAAATAAATAACCTTAAAAAAGAAAGAAAGAAAGAAAGAAAGAAAGAAAGAAAGAAAGAAAGAAAGAAAAGAAAAGAAGAAGAAGAAGAAGAAGAAGAAGAAGAAGAAGAAGAAGAAGAAGAAGAAGAAGAAAGAAAGAAAGAAAGAAAGGAAGGAAGAAAGAAAGTTGACATTAGCAATACTCACCACTAACCAACGTTGCACTTTCTTTATTGATGACAGAACAGAAAACTACATGCAACCGGTTAGCCTAACACAGCAAAGCCACTCTGCAGTCACTTCCTTGTCCCACTCAACACATGCATGCACCCAGTGCAAAGGTCACAACCCCTTAACAGTTTGTACTGAACGTGGTCTTCAAATACTGCACTGTCTAAACAACGAATCACGGTGATGTTCACATGCAGAGCTGCTTAATTTCTGGTTCCCCCACTACACTAAATCCTCCGAGAACCCTTCTGTCTTATTCATCAGTACGTCCTCAGTTTGTGGTACCCAGTAGGTGCTCAATAAATACTTGCTGAATGAACGGCTGACTCAATCAGTCAACTGACTTCTTAATATCTGCTATAGAGAAGACACCATTAGAGACCAGAGAAAATGCAGAAGATCAGTAAGACACATGTTCCCTGCCCTGATCAAGCTTAGAATATGTCACTCCTCTGGCTCCTATCAGAGAGGAAATGCAGAATCCAGTATTGTTTCCCATGAGATGAAAACACAAAGTCAATGTTGTTAAGACCCTGCCTCCTAAGACGTAGCACAGTGCTTACAACCCTCCCCCCACCCCCACCAAGGGATGAAATCCTTCCTGGTCGTATGTTTTGACACTGGGTTCCTTTCCATTCATCATCGTATGAAATATACTATATTGTCGTGCCTTCTGAGTTTTCTAGTACAAATTCTGGGCCTCACTGGTGTTTTATTAATGTTGAAAACTGTTACTGAGAAAAGGTACTCTCAATGTAAATGGCACATTACAGACAGCCGAACTTACCTTTTCTTCTTGCAATCTTTCCTCCACTTGTTTAGAAGCGATTTCATGAGCTCTAAAGAGACTAATCGTGCTAGTTAGTTCTGGATCCAAAATGTTCCCGTCTTCATCTCTCACCACCAAGTCCAGATCAAGAATTCTAGAACAACAAGAATTCAGAGCTTCATGGACACGGACCAAGGGCTTTGAATTCTCTGACACAACTTCAGTCCCGACAACTAGGCGCAGTTGAAAACATCACAGAAAGTCAGGGTCATCCATAATACTAGGGGACATTAATTCTATAAGGTCACTTTCTTTAAAACACATTCCTTTGGAATTCAAAAAAATTACTCAGGGGCACCTGGCTGGCTCAGTCAGTAGAGCATGAGACTCTTGATCTTGGGGTTGTGAGTTTGAGCCCCATGTTGGGTACAGAGATTCCTTAAACACTAAAATCAGGGGTGCCTGGGTGACTTAGCTGGTTAACTGTCCGAATCCGGCTCAGGTCATGATCTTATGGTTTGTGAAATCGAGCCCCATGTTGGGCTCTGCATTGACCGGATGGAGACTGCTTGGGATTCTCTCTCTCCCTCTCTCTCTCTGTGTTCCTCCCCTGCTCCTGCTCTCTCTTTCTCTCAAAATAAATAAACTTAAAAAAACAAATAAATAAAAGTAAAATCTTTAAAACAAACTATTCAATGTTTACTTCCATTGCAGTAGTGACTTTTTCTTCAAGTGCAAAATTTTACAGATCTGCACAGCCCAAATGAAGTGTGTATTACCAATCACTATATGAACAGCATGGGCAGTTTAAAGCACACACATGCTACAGATAGTTGGGGGAGGGGTATGTATGGGGGGTATAATATACATAGATAAATAGAGTGTATATATAGGGTGTGTAGTTATGTATAGAGTGTATATACATACATACTCCTGTGTGTGTGTATGTGTGTGTGTGTGTGCGCGCGCGCGCGCGCGCGTGTGTGTGTGTGTGTGTGTATGCAGTGACATACAACCCATGCACCCATATATTTAAAATTGGTGGTGGTGACATCATCACCAAGCTGGGGAGAAGAGGTAGGAAGGAAGAGCGGGGGCAAAGGCACACCCACCATTCTATTCTCGTCAATTCTATCACACAGCTTTGCTTCTACCTACAGTCAGTTCTAATCCCGAAATTAGCTCATCAGAAGATCTTCGATAAAGATGTTCTACTGTGTTTCGACACCAAACATGTGGACGTTATCCACAATAACGTTAAGCAACTTTCTGGCCAGATGGCTAGACGTAGTAGCCAACTTAAAACATGAGCAGCATCTGTCTAATAAAGCTGTCCATCCATGTCTGGAAATGTTTTTTGGCAACCTTCTCTCTGTTTCCCCAAATCTGACGAAATTGTTAGGTGATTTTTAGCACAATTTTTATTTAAAGAATAAACAAAGACCATTATATAAAGAAAGAAACCAGGAGCTGCACCACGGCGACGTGTTCTGGCTTTCTTTTTAATAAGACATGAGAATCTTAACCACAGATGCCTTATACTTTTGCCTTTGGGATTTTCTTCCTGCTATTAACAGGTCTATGGAAGCAGGATTTTTTTTCTTTAACCATACGGCAAAATAGAGTGTGCTGACAGAAAGATAAATCTCAATTAGATAATGACTGTAACAGTTACAATTTTAAGAGGAGAGGTGACTTGGGAAGAAAGACTCCAACGAGGCAAACTCATGCCCGACTTCTCTCCCTGAAGGTCACACACCTTAAAGCTGGAAAGGAGTCTGATAACGTGTGCCAATCAGGTTTCATTTTGAGAGGATGCTGGGCCACTGCACCATTTGGAAAGCAGTCACAAAGACCTCGTGCTCCCCTCTTAATATCTACTAAGCAAATCCACTGATGGCGAAGCAGGACCCACTGGGCCAGTCGGCAACATGACGGTAAACAGGCTTTTAAACAAATACTCAGAGGCTTTTCGCTCTGCATGAAAACAGCCTAGTAGTTGCAGGGATGGTGGGGTGCCTCAAAAGGAACAGAAAGACATTTTTTTTAAAAAGCCTTTTAGTCTCTCATCAGTTGTCTCTGTAATAAGCTTCGCTAACAAAGCCCCCTCTCTCCCAAACCCTGAGCCCGCCCCTTGGGAGGAGTCAGTGCTGGTGTGGGTGGGGTCAGTTCTGGAGTGGGTGGGGCCCATGCTAATGAGGGGGGAGAGAATCCTTTCTCTTATGGGCTGCCCAGTGCTGGTGCCTGCAGAGTTACAAAGCATCTGGCTTTAGAGGACGGTGGCCAGAGGTCCCACAGGCCACACGGAACCAGGCTCCCTGAGGAGCAGAGGCCCAGGCCACGTACCAGCCTGCTGCATACACCCAGCCGTGTGCTCCTCGCCTCAGTCCTGCCAGGACGGATGGCCAGACCCGCTTCACAAAGGAAGAAACCTAAGCTCAGAGAAACATCCAGAAGAACCCTGAGCCTGGATTCTGAGCCAGAACCCTCTCATGGTAGAGTCCGTGCTTGTTCCAGAATGCCACATGGAAACTGGCACAGGAAGTGGCTTGTCAGGGTTCTCTTCATGCCAACTCTTTTGTGTGCTTTTCTGAGCAGCCAGTGCTCAGGTGGGGTCTGAACCCACAGTGAGCTTCTGCTACGAAGGTGTGTCTGAGCATAGCAGGAGGGCAAAAAACTGTCTTATTAAGGACTGTATTTCCTCTCAAAGCAGTAAATTATGTTTGGAAACACTTCCTTTCGTAACTCGATTGTTCCACGAAATAATGTACTTTCGTTGCTTACCACAGCCAAACTAAGCAGGTGGTTCGGAACATAAGCTCAAAATACAACACTCCAAGAGAAAATAGAATCAAAGCTCCAAAAAGTGTCATTTTTTTTAAGCAGGTGCTCACGAAATGGGTTTCCCTAAAACGATATCTAATATCCTATACTCAGAAGATTCTAACTTTCTGGGGCGTCTCCTGTAGCCTTTTTTCTTTAATGTTTATTTATTTTTGGGAGAGATAGAGACAGAGTATGAGCAGGGGAGGGGCAGAGAGAGAGGGAGACACAGAACCCGAAGCAGGCTCCAGGCTCCCAGCTGTCAGCACAGAGCATGATACAGGGCTCAAACCCTCGAACAGCAAGATCATGACCTGAGCCAAAATCGGATGCTTAACCAACTGGGCCACCCAGGCGCCCCTCCTGTAGCCTTAATCCAAACCCTCCATTTAACTAATAATGTTGCTAGAAACTTTTCACACTTGAAAGGATGAAATACTAGAAAACAAAATGATACTGTAATTCTGATTTGGCAGAAAGGTTGAGTTTATACCCAGGGCACCCTTCAGCTAACTGACTGGGGGCAATCCTCTCCCATTCTCTGAGCTTACCATCCTAGTGTGTAAAACGAGGGGCTTGGTCCAACCCAGAAGTTACCTGATCTGCTGTCCAGCGTGGTCCAAGTCTATTTTTAAAAACTGAAATGTCAGGCCAGCATCCCAGATATTAGAAATCAGAATCTTCAGGGGTAGGTCCCACGATTCTGTATTTTGAAAGCTCTCCAAGTGATTCTGATAAGGACCAGCATCTGAGAATCGTGTGACCAGATCATTTTTGAGGCCTCTTGCAGCTCTGACATTATAGGGACAACCAGTTACCTGGTGGGAAAGGGCGTGGCCTCCTTCCGGTTACAGACTTGGCAGACCCAGGAAGAAGCGGCTCACTGCCCCTCAGCATCAGAACCTCGAGCGAACACTAGAACACAGAGCTGTGCGGGAGGGAGCGCACGGCCGCTGAAAGCATTCAAGCACAACGGAGTGGAGGCTTGCTGTAGACGGGAACCTTTGCAAGAGCCATCCTTACAACAAAGCAAACTATTTGTTGTTTATCTGAAATTCAGATTTCGCTGGCTGTACTTTGGTTTGCCAAACCTGCCGTCCCCCCGCACTGGTGCTAAGTTTCAAGGTGACCTGTGATGTCCCTTCCAACTCTCAGAACCTGGGGGGTCCACAAAGAAACCTGGTGCTTGTTATTGCCAGGGACCCCAGGTCTGGACTCAAAGTGAAGTACTGTGAGCAGAAAATAAAAGTTCCTTCTCGGCGGGACTCACGACAAGGTCCTCTATGGAAGAGTGCAACTGAGAGACCACCCAATCCCCTGCTTCTTGGAGACAAGAATAGGTTTCAACAATGACTCTGAAAACTCCTGATTTTTAGAACCCAACAGAAAATACCCTATCCTTTTTTTTTTTTTAAATCTTTAAAGTAATCATTCCACCCAACATGGGGCTCGAACTCACTACCCCAAAATCCAGAGTCACATGCTCTACCGACTGAGCCAGCTGGGCACCCCAAAAATACCCTATCCTTTCAAAAATGAAAACTAGGGGGACGCCCAGGTGGCTCAGTCACTTGGGCATCCGACTTCAGCTCAGATCATGATCTCACAGTCTGTGAGTTCAAGCCCCACGTCCGGCTCTGTGCTGACAGCTCAGAGCCTGGAGCCTGCTTCGGATTCTGTGTCTCCCACTCTCTCTCTGCTCCTCCCCTGCTCATGTTCTGTCTCTCTCTGTCTCAAAAATAAATAAAAACATTTAAAAAAATTTAAAAAAACTAAAAAATAAATGAAAACTAGGCCCTTATTTTGATGTTAGAAATTTTTTTATAACATGATCTTAGACTCCTCAAGGCTTACGGTAATGGTATTATATTGGATAATTTAAGCATGAAATCATCTTTGAAATAAACAAACCTGTTGCCATAATCAATTTTGGCAGTGACCTTCTTCTTCAGTTCTTTGAGCTCATCCTGCGGCAGAGTTCCAGAAAGAATCTGCGATCGCCATTCGATAAGGTCATAGATCATGTGCCGCACGCTTCGAAACATCTCCCTGTTGTCTTGCTGTACGGAGGAGAGAAAAGCCACACGTAAAGCTTTTGGTATAAAAGAGCTCTGTGGAGTGTTTTCCAAACACACATGTAGTCTATGCTTTATCTGATGCGATCCAATTAATGTCAAGTTAAAAGATGTTTTTAGCATGAAACAGGAACACATCATATGGAGTCTGGTTCCTCTGAGGCACTAAAGATCGAAAGGAGAAGCCGTAATGCACAATCCTCACTATTCCACCCAAACTTCCAGAGTATATGCCTCTCAGTCAAGAGGTTCACCACAGCGGGATCGGGATGGGGAGCCTCAAAACCAGCCCACGTGCATCTAGCACGTGGCCCAGGGATGGGCAACCCCTGAACCTCCCTCAGGATCAGCGTGAGCTTGAAGATCTTGCCATCGAGTCTTCAACATTTTGAAGACGGCGCCCTGAGCGCTATTCTCGGCACCCCAGGCAACGGGACACCTGGGCCCGTCGTCAACCAGGCTGTAGGGAACAGCATCAGCCTGGGCCCCGGCGCGCTGCGCCTTATTCAGCGCACGCAGCTTCTAGAAGCAGTGAAGTCCGAATCTACAAGCAGTCAGTGCATTTACATCAAACGGAAAACACACACAAAAAAATTCACATTTTTATCACTTTATACATACTTTGAAGGGTGCTGATGGTACCAAAAAAAAGCATTTTGCATTGAGACCAAGACTACAATTCATCAAGGATGTTAGGGATTACGCCCCCGCCCCTAAAAGGAAGCGGGTGGTTCTTTCTATGAAATCTAGGAGACCTTTAATTTGATGAAATTCTAAACATGGTCCCTATAAACATTAAAACATGGCTACTACACACTTTTTTAAATAACTTCTGCTCTCCACATCTGAACCTCCCGTTCCCCGAGTTCTAGTATGTGACCTTTGTAGGAATTTCTAAGACCCTCCCCACCAACCTGTCAAAGAACGCCCTCAGAGACTATTCTGCACCCCACAAGCTACTTTTATAGCATCATCCTAACGTTAATTTCTTAACTAACAACTAAATGGTCAAAAGTAATGGTTTATTCCACAATTAGATTTGTTTCCTCTTACTAATTCATTTTTCTAAAGCCTTATCAAGTATCTAAACTTCGTAATATTTTGCTAACTTATCTACAGCCACAGGGCACAGCAAAACACAACTCGTACCAAAACGCTGTAAGGAAATTTCTACTAGCTTTGTATAAATCCAACAATGCAAGTCCACCAGAGACAAACCCACATTCATAAAAAGGAAGCTAAGGTGCCCACTAGGCATGTCTACCCCGGGCGTGAACTAGACCCAAGCCCACGAACATACCAGTCAGCATCAGCCCCTGTTTGTTTTCCTGCCATATTTTTGTTTAAAAATTGCTAAGTTGAACATGAAACACCGACTACAAAATTGCTCAGATTTACACAAAACATTCATGGCTAACTTTACGCTTTTTGGTTTCTGAGAACATTTGATGACCAATTACTGCAACTGCTTATTACTGTGCATTTACAAGAAGCCACTGTATAATCAAAAACAACAAGCCTGCCCAGAGAGCAGCTGTGGGACTTTTGCAAGTTTTCTGTGTTCCTAAGAAATCGATGCACTGACTTCCCTCCAGAGCCCTTGCTTTGTGCTGACAACATTAGCATACGAGAAATCAACACTCTGAATAGAAATACAGACTTAACAAAAGGTAATCTTCTGCAAATATGAATTTATGTGCAAAGAAATGCCCTGAGGGAATAGCAAATGGAAGATGTCAGAGTCTCAGCCTCCCTGCGTTAATAAGGCTTCTTCCGTGATCGGGAGAACTGGACAGCTGCACACAGAGCCAGAATGTAAACGACTTCCCAACCTCTGGAACAAGCACACTTAAGTCTAGAAGACTATGTAGTTTAACTCAAATGATAAGAGACAGGCAATGGCAGAAAAAATAAACAGCAATTGTTCTGTACTGCGTCTGTAAAGAAGCACCCGTTAAAGCTTAAAAGCAGATTTCAGTTTTCAGGATCTAAATATCAACGTTGAGGGTACATCGATGCAGACTGCCTAGTCCTGTCTTCCAAAGCCTTCAAGCAGCCCGTCTCCCCTTTTAGCACAATGAAGGTGAAATCCTTGGCCCTTCCCTTTACCAACGCTTTGTCACAGGGAGCATGGCATTTACAAAGCGGGTCCAAGAGGACAATGGTCCCCCAGGGTGGCCAGAATAATGGGCCACGTTGCTTTCTTTGCCCTGAGTAGGACTTAGTCCTTGGTTCTGTTTTTGAGGTTCCCAGGGAAAGGAAAATCATCCCCTTGGTACAGCAAGGTCCCACAAGACCCTTCTCTATTTTGAAGCTTAGATTCAACATCCTATTTTCTCACCACGTAGAGCTGCCTCCAGATGGTGGACCACTCTCGGAGTGTCGTGGTGACTTCCTGTATGAGCGGGAGGTCGCCCGGGATGACCGTTTCATGTTGCCTAAGGGAAAGGAGAAGAGGACAGCCAAGTTCATGGCTTCATTAAAGTCTACAAGCTATACCTTGTAAATTCCAAATCGGGTCCACAGAATTAAATATTTAAGCAAATGGAGAGAAAATATACAAATAAGACTGTGTCCACACATATGAATACATACATCTCTGAGACTGACAGGTAATATTTGTACAGAACTTGAGTGTGTTCCTACATTATCCTACATGTAAAGGCGTCTACCTCATATGTCAAGGTAAGATGAAGGAGGCAAATAATATCCCATTTAAGGTCTTCAGAACGTCAAGGTCTGAGAGTACATTCATAATATGTGTACCCATCTATCTTATAGACGGCCATAAATTATAGCCAATCTGTGTGGCATTAAAATGCAGGTTTGGGTTTAGATGATTTCTACGTTTCCATCATGCATAAAACTCACTATATGATAATACATGAAGCACTTATCCCTGTCAAAATATGAATGAGGCCACGGCTCCCCAGCGTCCAGAGGTACTCTATCTGATCCCCAAACTCTGATGCATCCTCTCCCTTTTCCCTGCACCCCGAAAGGTTAACCCTTGACTTAGTCTTAACTTGCTATCTATTTGTGTGTGTGTGTGTGTGTGTGTGTGTGTGTGTGTGTGTGTGTGTGTTTTTAAATGGTATCAACCATGGTTTTTCCAGTCGCATGCTCTGTGTCAGGCCCTGTGCTACACAGGACTCAGAATATTTGGGACTGAGTTAAGAGATGGAAGTGTGGCTCATGCAGTGAGGCCACCTCGCCCCAGACATCCTGAACGGACAAGACTGCAACCAGCATGGAATATCCCGGGATCCCAAAATATGTCCCACCTACATATCTTGAGTTGGCTGTGGCCGAGATGGGCGGGCAAGATGCTTACTTTGGCTCGCAGTTGGGGTTCAGGGCTACAATGACCTACTGATGGTGGGGCTCCCGAAGGAAAAGACAATGGTGTCCCTGAGAGAAAACCAGTATCTGCGGAGAGGTCTAGCCACGTGCACCCCTGGAGCAACAGGGACCAGATGTCCGAGGCAGGGGTGTGTCTGAGACCATCATCCACAAAACTGCTTTCAGAAATTGCCCTTTGATGGGACACGATCAGTGTCTATTTCAGAATGTGGTTTTCACAGCAGCCCGGCCGGGTCTGTCACCAAGGTTCCCGGTAAAGATGTTGATGAAAATGTGGTTCATCGCACTCTGCAGTGCCCTTCTGAGAAGGCCCCCCGGGGGGGGGGGGGGGGGGGGGGGAGTTTCTCTTCTCCCACGGGGTGAGCACATTTGGCAGCAACCTGGATGCTTCCACCTCCCAGATCCTGAGTTTCATGCTCAGTCCACTGGGCTCTTCCATTGGCTGTCAGAAGCTTGGGGCTCAACTAGAACTCACTTTCACCACACGTAGAGGGCCTCGCTCTACATACTGTGACCTGGTCTCAGTTCTGGATCCTTCCCACTTCCTCCCTCTTCGTAGGCCTGATCTGTCTCTGAACTAACGTGCCGACTGGCTTTAATGGACTCGATCTGGCTGCTCTGTAACCACCTCTTTGTAACCACCTCTTTACCCGCAAGGGGTCAGCCATGTCTGCCCCACAGGGTTGTCATTAAGACCTACAGAAAGAACATCACGCAGGGCTCATGGAAGAATGAGCGAGACACAGCAGACAGTCAGTGGGGGTGGCTCCTTAGTTGGCACTAAATGACACCAAGGGACGAGTCAGGGCTGAAGGCCCCAATCCAGGCATCACGCACAGAGAGGAAGCACAATGACACGGGCCACCCCAAACAGAGGGGCAACACAGGACTAGGAAAAGGACAAGGAGAGCACCCTGGGAGCAGCGGGCAGGGAAGGAAGTAGGTTAGACAGTATGAGAAACGGGGTATGAAAGCATCAGAACAAACGAGGAGCTTCATCCAGTGAAGGGGACAGCCACCAGTGCCCAGTGCCGCAGGAAAGCACCAGAAGAACAGCCTTGAGAAGACACTAGAAGCTTGGAAATCAGGAGGCACCGGCAGCCATATGACCATGGGACGAGGGAAAAGTGGGAACCGCCTCAGTTATGGGGTAAAGGTAGAGACCAGGTGGCAGCAGGCACGTGGCAGTGATGTGGGGATGCGGGGTGTCTGAGAGGGAATGGAGGCTGGAGTACAGAAAGAAGAAACCCGGCAAGAGAGACAGGGTGATGAACTTGGAAGCAGGGAGGCAGCAGGGGTGGGATGACAGAGTGGCCTGGGCTGGATAGGAGGAAGGACCATGGGGAGGGGAGGTCGATGTCCGCAGGTCTCCGGAAGAAAGGAGAATGGTCAAGTCTGAAGGCAGGAAGTCCTTTGCAACGAGGAAGGCACAGACAGCTGGGCTTGGGTGGGAGCAGCACAGGGCAGCACGGGGAGCGAACACAGGGAGCCCGAAAGCCTCGGCAGGAAAACCATTTCTTTGCCGTTTGTTTCCCGGGTGCACCATTCACTCGCTCACCCTGGGGCATCACACCCCGGGACCCAGTGTGTGTGTCTGTTTGTCTGCGTGGGTGTGGCTCTCCTCACCGAGAGTCAAAATAGTCTCTTGTTCGCTTTACTATAATGGTTCCTAATTACATTTTCCATACATTCTTTTGTATATACCTCGCAGTGCTTTTTTACAAAAATTAATCACAGTCTGACGCCTATACTGACTGTGATACAGATGGATATAAAATACATTAAATGCATACTTTATTTAATTATTTCCACCAGAGTCAAAACTTTCCTTTCCCCACCCCTTTCCTTTTAAAACTTTGTGCACAAAACATTTTATCTGTATTAAAAAAAAAAATACCGTATTATAGGTCGTCACCATTTATGCCTCTAAATTATTTTCTTCATTTTAATTATGCATCATGCAACCACAGAACCCGATTAGTCCTTTTCATATGTTAAAAGTACAGTGCTTGGAAAGGCAATTTTGTAATCAGCCAAAGAGATGTCATTATGCAGTAATCATATGATTAGTAATTTTATAATTTACATATTTAACAGAGGGTGAAGATGTAGCAGAGACAAAAAAGGAAAACATTTTAATGCTGCGTCTTCCAAGTTCACACCTGGCTATTCATTTGCCTTTCCTGCCTAATGGGTTCCCATTCTATAAAAGTCCTTTTAATGATCTTATACATCAGTTTTATGACCTCTAAGAAACATACATCACAATTAGACAAAATGTAAATTCACACATGTCCCAATTTACCAACTGTTGCTTTACCCTCAACTCCCTTTGCATCACAGCCTGCAAAGTCTTCCAGAAAAACGGACTCAGAGCTGGGGGGCTGGAACCTCCACCTGATGGGGTCACTCTCAGAGGAGCACAGAGCACTGGGCCCATGCTATCCCAAATCGACATCAGCTTCAAGGAACGTGACTGCAGGTACAGTGCTGACTTCAGACTTTTCAAAGGTCCAAAACCACCCCAAGTTCCCTCCCTCTCTCTAAAACTCCCATCCCATCACGGTCACTCACACCCACATTCACCCCCCACCCCCCTACAGGCACTGCCATTTGGATAAGCAGCAAAGCCAAGTACAAGCATTTCTTTGCTCGAACATCAAGACCAGACTCACCCTTTGCCTTCAACTATGGCTTCTTTAAGATGAATATACGAAGCAGGAAATATACCCTTTGGGGGAGGAAAAAAAAAACAGTAGTTTTTATTATCAACATGAATACCAACTGAAAATCAAACAACTATCCTGAAAGGGTGGAGACAGGCATGGCTGGATAACGCGAATTCTGTGAGTCTCATGGTAAATCTCACATACAACACAGCGAGGCAAACAGGAGGCATAAACTCAGTCTGCCTGTGTTTCACTGAGGCTGCAGGTGTCTCAGAAGAAAACGGAAGCGAACTGTCTGCAGGGAAAAAATTCCACAGGCCTTTCCTGTGTCTTCTCCATAGGTCGCTCCTCGCGTCCACCGCTGCCCTCGACGCGGGCAGATCCAGAGCCAAGCAATGCCTAAAAACAATCTCCGATGATGGTCTCTGACAGTTCCTTCCTTCAAAAAGCTAACGCTGCCGTCAAAAGTTGCTTTCCACCATCGGTCATCACGTATGCATGCAGGCCTGCTTACCTGACCCACGGATTTCCCATCAACCTTCAAACAGAGAAAATACAGACAGCGGACGAATTTCGCCCGATCCACACGACCGCTAGACACGGTTTCTGTTAACACCGCGCCCCGCATCCACAAAGCACGGCACGCGCCTAGCAGGACGGTGCGTGAGGGGAAGTTGTTCGCGAAGTTCACTGTTAAGCGCCGTCGGTGAAATGCCAGGAGCTTTACCAAGACGTCGGCCGCGCGTCTGAGCAAGCGAAACAGCTCCCTCACTGGTGTGAGGCAGAAGTGAGCACCCGAAAGGGAGCAATGGGGCTGGAGGCGCTGGGGCGCGGGGCAGCACAGCACAGCTAGTCAGGGTTCCTGCACTAGATCTAGCGGGTGCATCAGTAACCCACTCAGCGGCACTGGCGGTTTCCAGGCACCTGCCGTGTGAGCAGGATCGTGTTTCCCTGGCATCTGGCCCGCAAGGATTTACACGGGAGAACCAGAAACCACAACTACTAATCGTGTTTGGGAGGGGCATGGGTACCACTGATTCGTGTTCCTCCTGCCTATTAGGAAAGGCACCGAATTGCACAAAAAGAAGAATTATCACAGAGAGGGGAGCAGTCGGGCAGAAAGACAGTGGCCGAGCGACGAGGAGGACTGGATGGCCCCTCCCCCAGGCCCCAGCCATGCAGGACACCCCCAAATCTCAGGATGCCTCCAAGAGCACACATGATGTCAGCATGTGCTGTCGGATGGAGGGAGAAAAATAACAAGGCAGCCTCGCCCGTGTCCACAGGCAATGATAGCCCTCAGTCTCCGTAAACCTGGTCTCGGGCACCACGGAGCACCCCCCGGAAGGAGCAGTAGAAGGTACAGAGGGGACACACGCAGAGGCTTGAAATGAGCAAACTGCGCAGCAGGGGTCGTTCTAATCCAGCCCGAACGATCTACACCTGTGTAAACAACTATACAAAGGATGCTTCCAGAACACTTAGGAGTCAGGATTGCTAGGGGCCAAGTCCCTTCTCTGCACTGCTGGGAGGGACCCACGAAATCCTATTATCTTGCAACCGCCTCATCTTCCAGTGAGGATTTTAGATGGAAAACTAAACACAGCCCTGCCCAGCTCTCCTGTAGCAATGAGCTGTAAAGGTCGGGGCACCCCAAAGAAGGGCAGGAAGGACAGCAGTTCAGGAAGGCACTGGGGGATGGGAAGCACTGGCGAAGGTGGTACCAAACACCAAATAAGCATCAAGGGAAAGGGAACAGCTTGCCTGGGGCCTGCCCAGCACATGGCAGAGGGAGCTTCACCCCTGTTGTGTGGCTGTGGAGGGAGACGGTGGCCCATGATCCCAAGAACCCCAACTCTGTATAACAAAGTCCTCGGCTGTGGCTTTCTCCCATGAAACTAGAGTTTCATCTGTAGGAATATTCTCTGGATTGTAGGAGGGCGATCAAGTTTCCCTGGGAAATCTATCCCACCATCCACCCGCTTCGAACCCGCCATGTTCAAACGTCAAGGCACCAGGTCACTGGGTGTGTGAGACATGCAGCCCGTCTGAGTCTGGCAGGACGGGGTAGGAGGTCCCCGCTCCTTTCTGCAGACTGGCCTCACCAACAGTACTATCTACGCCAGAGGAGGCCAGCCCTGCTGTCCTCAACCCGGGCCCTTCCCGAGTCACTGCTACTAAGGACGAACAGCTCCCCACTGTCCAGCATGGCCTGTCTGCAGGGTCTCTAGGGGAAGCAGAGCAGGAATTTCCCTGCTCAAGCCGCTGGACTTGGAAAGCCTTAGTTACGGGCTCAGGACCGCTGGAGGAGCCCAGCCCAGTTAGGAGATAATGAGAGGCAAAGTTAAGAAACAGAAGTGAAATGAGCCATCTGCCAAGCGTAAGTAGATGTTAAAGTGTGTACGTTAACGTGGGCAGGGCCTAATCATAGCTTAGAATGGACGGGATTTCAAACTCGGAATAAAACAGAAGGGCCGTAATTAGGTTTTGTGAAGCTAAGAATGGAAAAGCCACAAGAGAACTGCGTGCGGGGGCGTCCACCACCAGGATCGGGGTGTGATGGCCCGTCTTCGCTTCAGAAGCTCACACTGCCACGCGAGCAGACTGCCCTGGGACACAGAAGCTCTCTCTGGCGAGCGCCTGATGCAGTTTAAGAAGAGTCACATGCAAGAGGCAAGCAAGCATGCGTGAGCTTTGCAAGTCTGTTGTCATCACGGATAACGTAAGACTGACAATTATAAGCAGTGTTTTTTTCTTTCTGAAGTCATTACACCCAGATCATTCTAGTACACCTTCCTGTGCTTCAACAGGGTGCAACATTCCACCCGGAAGAGAGGATTCCACCCTTCGTGACAGGAGGTCAGCACTGCACCTCAGCCCAGCGATTCCGTCACGGAAATGAAGCCAGCGTTTCTATAAGTGCGTGTTGTTCGAAAGGCAAACAATTCAGGGTAGCCCGCGTTTCAGCCCACACATTTTTTCAGCTCAGAGAAAGATATAGAAGGAAAACTTGTGGACACAAAAGGGGTAGGATTGATTTCCTCTCACCGGGTGATGTATGAAGGGACATGCACTGGGTTTCAGAAAGACGACTTACCTTCTTAGACTTTTTTCTCAAGGTGTAACCTCTGTACCACCCTAAACAAACAAAAGTTGAAATAGTTAGAACAAGGAGACATCCTAGGACCCTGACGATACCCTCCCGTCATACGGGATTCGTTACTTTGCAGAAGCAGGGAAATCAGTTTGCCACAAGAATCCAATAATCCCAACACCGTGGAAATATACTGGAAGGCTCCCGAGGGCGCGTCTCAAAGTCGCCAGGCTGGTGACCTTCCCGAACACACCGCCAGCTCTTTTCATCTTCATCTGCCACTCGAGACCTCGAGGGTATCACTTTGGGGTTAAGCAGCACAGTCCCATGAGGAAAAATCATCCCTTTGACCACTCATCCCTGAGCAGGCTCCTTGGGTATACACCTCCCCATTGCTTCCTCTCCCTGATTTGGACAAGGGTCACAGCCAAATGCACAAACCAGCATCCTCAGATCAAGAACTGCCCATAACAGAGAACCTATTGAGCGTTAACTTCCTCCATCCGGAGACACTGTGCCCTGAAGCAGCCGTGATCTCACAACGTACGTCTGGAGCAAAGACTCAGCCCCCAACCGGAAGCGCCAGGCCCAGGAACAAGGGCCCACCCGGCCCCTGGGGTTTGGCCTTGACTCCAGTTCCCACGGAAGCCAAAGACGGGCACACTAGGACTGTCAGCACAGGGTACAAACAGAAGAGCCCTTTCGACGGCAGCACAGCCCTGACCACACCCTTGGCACCTCTGCTCAAGCTGAGGGTGGAAATGGTCCCTGCGGATGCCTCGGTGTCCACAGCCAGTCTCCAGCCTCCCAACAGCCTCACTTCGCACGACGTCCGCGGGTATCTGCTTACCCCAAAGGCTCTGAAGTCACTCTGGCCATGTTGCTCAGGGAAAGTAAATCCAAACTCAAATTCCAACTCTGCCCCACTGGGGCAAAAGGACCCGGTCAGAGAATCACGGGAGCCCACAGAGAGTTATCCCGTAATTTTCCAGACAATAACCAAATAATGGGCTCTTACACAGTATCAGAAATCAAAGCTCAGAAACTAGCGATGTCTGAGCGAGCTCAGAATATTGCCACAATGATGGCACCCTCTTACCAAACAACAAGCATATTACCAACCAGAGGCAAGGAAGAAGATCACAGACCAGAAAGTGATGGGGTGGAAATGAGCAAAGTCCTCAAGGGATTAACGATTAACAACAGATGCTTTCTAAGCACTCACAACCAGAGATGGACATTCCCAGGATCCATGCAAAGGATTTGCTAAGACCTAGTGGTGACCGCTTTGCTTTCTTGACAAAGGGACTCACCAGATGGACTGGGGACACAGCAGACTCAAAGTGTCCAGATTTCCGCTGCACATGTGCGGGACTGTCTCCAGAAAGCCGTACTGTCTACCTCACTGGTCAGTGCGTGGCGGTCCAGAACCTGTGCCCGTCGAGGGCAGCGTTCACACACAGTGAAATGGAAAAAGAGGGGCGGTCGATGCAGTCAGCAGCCTGCGTCTAGAACCGAAGAAAGGCTCTATTGGTTCAACTTTAAGGACGGGCCTCCACCCTTTCATTGTAGCCTTCATATTTTCATTATTAACACGCCCTTTCTTTTTCTGAAACTGACCAGGGGTAAATGCCCCAGAACATATAAGGAAAATACTATAAAATGACAGGAAAAACACAGAAACTAAGCAGAACAGAGCAGCGCTTAACCACAGTGTATAGAAGAAGTCCAAGGACTTACCCCTGAGAGAAGAGAGGCTCAAACTTCATAATAATCAGACACAATTTTACTGCCCAAACTTTAGAGGTAAAAATTGTTATGCTGCACGATATGGGCAGCCCTGGGCACCGTGGGGAAGAGTACAGCCTACAGGAACCGAAGGGGAGCAACCTTTTCTACTTCTCCAAAGCATCTGTCCCCACGGCCTGCAACCGACAACCACCACCTGGGAAGGCGTCCCTGGGAAAGACACGCGCACACCCGCCCGTGCACACCCGCGGGACAGATGCAGGATACCCATGCAGCGTGATGTGGGGTGGTGTCAGTGGAGGGGATCTGAGTGCCCAGAGCTGGGAAGGCTGTCGGTAAAACACGGGGAGCGCACACACAGCAGTGGGAGCTGTGAACTAAACAGAACGCTAAAAATAAACAGGTGTGCGTCTTAAAATGTAGCGCTGGGTAAAAAAGTAAAGAACAGAATGAGAGCTATGCTCACATTTATATACATGAAAAGTACATGCATGCCAAACAGGACAAGAACAGGAACATCCACTTCAAACATGGTGAAAGGGTTTTCCACGGGAAGAGGGGAAGAAAGGGGTGAGCCATGGGGATAAAATGTAGGGAGTCTTGTCTTTTTTTAACGTTGAAACAATAGCTGGTAACAGTTTCTTAACTGCCTTCCTAAGCAAAATGAAAACCTATCATCTTCCTCCCCAGATTATTTGCATACATTATTCCTTCAACCAACTGAGCCCACACACTATGTATGTGCCAGAGACCACACTAGACAGAGCAAAACACAGAAAGAGAGACCGAATTTCTGACGTGCGTGAGCTCACAAATCGGAAGACCTCCTAAGGGAAGCAGGGGCCACACCGTGTTGCAGGACAGAGACTGTAGCTTGAAGGAGAGAAGATACCCCTGCAAAGTCTTTTTTCAAGGAAGGGAGAAGATATAAGAGAATCAGGAGCAGGAGGTCCAGGGCCAGTAGTAGTAACGGGCTGATAAACTTCTCCCAGGCAGAGCTCACGAGTGGTCTCCTCTCCGTGGAGTCAACCAACCTGCTTCAAACAAGAGACACCCACCTAAGAGACAGGCAAATATGGGCAAGACTCAGCCCCTAATCTCAGGGAGCACACAGTCCAGCACAGGAAAATGGCAGCCGAGCCAGCAAGCACCACACAGTGTTCCCAGCAGAACAACAGGAGGAACACATTCACTCAAGTCCAGGGGTGGTGCCGAGACGGGACGGTACCAGCCAGAGCAAAGGAGGTGGGAGGCAGACAGGAGGGAGCTTTTGCCCAGGCAGGACGTGCTCGGGTTGAGTCTTCAAGGACGCCCCATGGCCAGTCAGATGGAGGAGGGAGAAGGGGTGCTAGGCAGAGCAGCATGGGGAAAGGCGCCTTCACTGTGCCCTGAGAAGCCATCAGCATCAAGGACAGAACATGCATGCGGAAGAAGCTGGAGTTTCTTCAAGGGTGGGCAGGTGAGAACCACCGTCACCAAGGTTCTGGGATCGGCCCAGTGTTTAAGTAGCTGCCCGAAGATGGACAGGACATTCACTTATGTCAGGTGTATGGTGACCTGCCCCGAGTGCTGCACAAGAGAGTCAAAACCCAGATGTGATCAAATCGCGTCTGCATGGTCAGCATCCACATGCACAACGGGCATTCTGGAGAAAGCACCAACCGGCGTCCCGCTGCATGGGGGCACAGTCAGCCCTGCGGCCGAAATCTCAGCGCACAAAATAATCATCCCCCGGAAGATGGTAACCACAGCTACGGCGCTCGGCCACTGGGCCAGAGCCAGGCGGCCGGTCGCCTGGGACAACTTGCAAAGGATGTCTGCTGAGTGGAGGCTGGGCTGGACGGCTCAGTGGTCTTCTATGAGACGAGAGCCTTAGCAACGTGACTGCCTTCTCCAGTCTGCCACGGGTTAAACTGTGTCCCTCAAAATAGATGCTGAAGTCCTAACTCTATCCATAAATGTGACCTTATCTGGAAATAAGGTCTTTGCAAATGATCGAGTTAAAATGATTTCATTATACCGGGCCCTGGCGTCCTTATCAAAAGGAGAAGCAGACAGAGACACACACAAGACGCTGCCGTGTGAAGACGAAGCAGAAACCAGAGTGTTGCGTCTACGGTCTAAGAACACCAAAGACTATCGGCAAACCACAGAAGCCGGGGAGATGCACGGAATAGCTTCTCCCTCACAGCCCTCAGAAGGAACCAGCACAGCCCACATCCTGATCTCGGACTACCAGCCTCCAGCCCTGGGAGAGAACACACCTCTGCTGTCTGTTTAAGCCACCCAGTGTGTGGTACTTTGCTATAAAGGCCCCAGGAAACTCCCACTGTCTCACAAGGCCTTCGACAGACACATGCTGATGGCCCAAAAAGGAACTCATGTGTATTTGGGGAGAAAATATATTATTACCCCTGTAAAAATTTGAATATATTCAGTTCCAGGATAGTGGTTTAAACAAAAGAATAATCTCCTAATCTTTGTACACAGCCTGCAACCTCCCTGGAGTACAGCATCCAGCCCCCAACAGCCACATGGAAATGAGCAGGTGGCAGGACCGTTCACCGGAGAATCAATTAATAAACACAGGACCGTGGCTCACCTCTCCAGTCTGGTTGAGCCTGGGCACTGCTTAAAGGCAGGGGCATGCCTTCAATGAACCCTCCAAGTTCCTTCCACCTGCACAGTGACCTATAAACTGCTTTTTCTTTGCTCTAAGCTCCAGGCCCTCATGAGCCCGAGAGAGAGAAATTAACCGCAACTTAAAGTCAATTTGTTCTTTGAACCTTACTATAAAGAGTGATCATCTAGAATGTATATTCTCTGCAGAAATCCACGTCATATCCTGAAAAGGATCACACAGAAAAAGAAAATTAAATTTGACAAACAGAAATACATTTTCTTAGAGGAAATGTAGGAGGGGAGAGGAGGAAAGAAAAAAAAAAAAAAATGCCGAACTCAAATACGATCCGTGAAACTTACATAGAACAAATGGGAAGAACAGAAAAACAATTATTCCATTTTTATTTGATGAACAAAGACACCAAGTTTCCCAAAGCCAAAAGTACTTCGCCAGAAGCATTTCTCTGATCAGATTCTGATTGAAACCAAAACGACAGTTGTCACGGAAAAGGAATTTGTTTTGTGTGAAAGGGTCTTTACAAAGATTGGAGCATTTTAATCAGAATCTGGAAGACTGACTAGCCCAGAAACTGAATGCTCACTGAAGAATCCTTTACCACGATGCCTGCTAACCAATTTTTTTTTTTTTTAAGTCAAATGTACAGCAAGGATCGCTGGCTCGTCATAGGATCCCACTGTTGGAAGAGTCCATTCTTCTTATGAAGCAAAGAACAAGAGGTAGCAGTCTCTGCGTGCCCAGACTGACCGGAAATTGCTATCTCTTTAGGAATGACGTCATCGCCCAGAGTTTATTAACCAGGATTTCAACTTCAACTGAGCGGGGTCAAACATAAAAAAGATGTAAGAGCACTTTTGCCTTCAGATCAGGAAAGTGTCTGAGATGAGAGGTTTGATCCCTAACCTCTACTTAATTTCTCTCTGCTTCCTCTCCAACACTGGCAATAGATACCGAGAGCAGATACGGCAATCCGACTGTCAGCTATAAAAACTGAAAACAAGCAGAAGGCACCCATCACAACTACTCATTCACTTAAGGACACGGTCTGTTTTCACAGTTACATCTGCTTCCAGGCAGACGACACTAAAGCTGATTTTTTTCTTTCCCCTACCAGGACGATTTTAGGCTTAAAGACGCAAAGGGACCAGAATTCTAAGTCCACGTGAGTCACAAGGGCAAACCAGGGACATGGCCTCAGGGGTATTCCTAGTGGCCTGGGAGGAACACTGCAGCAAGCCACAGCCTGCCTGGTGCACAGAGGCTCACGTCTGCTTCACTCTTGTGCAAAGTGATTTCCTGAACGGAGTGTGAAGCCCAGTTCACCGATTACGACCGGGTGACTTCAATCTCCTCTCTTACCCCCACCTCCTACTGGAAGGGTTTAGCTAAACCCAATCTAAAAGCAATTTTTCTATTGAAATGATCGATTTTAATCAGTTCTTTTCATTCATCTGCTCTACGGGAGTCGCCCCTTCAAGCAGGAAATAAAGCCACCAATGCTAAAACACAATTTTACAAAAACGTCCAGATCTGAGGAGTTTCAGACGTCCGGGCCATCGTTGCTCCCCTTCTGTGTGACAGTAACCTCAGAACAAGGCGGGGGGGGGGGGGGGGGGGGCTTCTAATGATATGCATGACACTAAAGACAAAAACCAACTGTGTGTGGGGCGCCTGGGTGGCTCAGTAGGTTGAGCCTCCGACCTCGGCTCAGGTCATGATCTCGCGGTCTGAGTTCGAGCCCCGCATCCAGCTCTGTGCTGACAGCTCAGAGCTTGGAGCCTGCTCCAGATTCCGTAGTCTCCCTCTCTCTTTCTGCACCTCCCCTGCTCGCACTCTGTCTCTCTCTCTCCTCAAAGTAAATAAACATTAAAAAAAAAAAAAAAAAAAAAACTGTGTGAAAAATCAAAGACATTTAAGAACCACTGTCACAAAAGTACATTTACGGGATTTCTAATCTATTGGGTAATGATTGCTTCACTGGACCATGTCCCACAGAACTGTGACAAACTCCAGTCACCTCTAAGAAAACAGGGTCAAAGAAAAAAAAACAATCTTGGTTCCTTTGAGGATGTTGCTAACAAATCTAAATGAGAACAGAAGAAGTCTTACCGGATACATCAAATACATCAAAACAATCACTTAAACGCTAAAATATCTTAAATATTTCTTTCCATTATTTTTTCAAGTGGTCAGTTATTCATAGTCAAGATTTATATACATTTGCAAAAAAGGAAACAAAGGGTTCTGTTGTTTTTAATGAAAACAGCTATTTCCCCAGAAAACTTTAGAGTCTAAAATTCAGAATTTTTAGTTTTGGGCTCATTGTAATAAAATATCATTTAAATAACAAATAGCCTCATGACTACCCTCACCTGAAATGGCATCCATCATGCAAGAAAAGCGATCGTATGAGAAAGACTCGTGTTGACACATATTTTGGAAACACTGAAAAAGTGTGCTAGTTGCCCAAAACGGTAGGAGAAAAGACACCAGAAGCATACGCACCTTCATATGTTTCTAAGATGTGCACAGTGTCTCCTATTTGTAGAGAAAGTTCATCCGCTCCCCTGGCATCGTAGTTATAAAAAGCTGTGAAGAAAAAGGGATAAGAAGATATCAGCAGAGGTAGAAGGGACTTTGCTGCCTTGTTCCTGCTTGTGTTTCATGTTGAAACGCATCCAGTCCGTGCCTGGATCATCCTCCCTGACAGCCTCAAAAGTAGCCTTTTCTTTCAAGAGACAAATATAAAGAGTCGTCAAGTAGAAGAAACCCGTAACCCCACGCAACCATAAGCGATTTTTCTTAGTGTGGTCCTACAAATCTCTAGTGATCAACGCAGTGTGGCAGTGGCACAAAAACAGACACACAGATCGACAGAACACTGTAGACAGCCCAGAAATACACCCACACTAACACGGTCAAGAAGGAGGATGTGAAATCTGCCGTTTTGACCACTTGTAAGTTCCGATACAAGGGCGACGGCGGCGTCCGCGGTGCCGCACAATCATCACCACCAGCAACATCCACAACCTCTCCGTGGCTCCAAACACAAACTCCATACCCGGTAAGCGGTATGTCCGCGTTCCCCCTCCCCCGAGCCCCTGAGAACCTGTGGTCCTTCTCCATCCCTCAGAAGCGTGACTACGCCACCTGCCTCATACATGGAATCAACCAGGGGTGCCTGGGTGACTCAGTCGGTTGGGCGTCTGACTTCAGCGCCAGTCATGATCTCACGGTTTGTGGGTTCGAGCCCCACATCAGGCTCTGCGCTCGCAGCACAGAGCTCGCTTCTGATCCTCTGTCTCTGTCTCTCTCTGCCCCTCCCTCGCTCGCGCTCTCTTTCTCGCTCAAAAATAAATAACATTTAAAAATAAATAAATAAATAAATAAATAGAATCAAACAATACTGTCCTTTTCCTATCTGGCTTCTTCAACAGAATGTTTTAAGGCTCATGCATACTATCCCATGTATCAGAACTTTATTTCCTTTTATGGCTGAATGTTTGCAAGAGGAAGAACATTTTAATTATCATTTTAATTATCACTTGATATACTGTCTATATTTCCATTAATAGATATTTTAATTAAATAATTATTTCCTAACTATGAATCAATTACACATGGACTGAATATTCTTTAGAAACCAAACTGATTTTTTGTTTAATGTTTATTTTTGAGAGACAGAGAGAGAGAGACAGAGAGAGACAGAGCACTAGCGGGGGAGGGGCAGAGAGAAAGGGAGACACAGAATCCAAATCAGGCTCTGGGCTCCAAGCTGTCAGCACAGAGCCTGATGTGGGGCTCGAATCCACCAGCCAAGAGATCATGACTCGAGCTGAAGTCAGATGCCCAACCGACTGAGCCACCCAGGTGTCCCGCTAAACTGATTTTTTTAATTATTATATAACCAATGTTGATATTGAGCTAAAAAGTTATGTTACAATTAAACAGGCAAAAACATGTTCAACATTAAGAAGAAATTCTTAAAAGTAGTGATACTCAACAAATCTCTGAAACCGTTGTTCATCTGAACATTCAGCAGTGCCTATTTCTCTTAGAGAAGCACCTAAAAAAGTCATACCATTAAATGCAGACCACAATTTTGCTCCAGCATGATGAGGTGAAGGTAACTATCACAGTGGAAAAAGGCTATTAGAAAGTGTTAAAGACACAAAAAGTACAAAGCCCACTCTCCAAAAAAAAAAAAAAAAAAGGGAAGAAGAAGAAAGAAAACATATGGAAAGAAGTACAAAGTACCCAGATTTCAAACTATACTGCAAAACTGTAAAATCAAAACAGTATGGTTTTGGCACAAAACAGACAAATAGATCAGTAGAACAGAATAGGCAGCCCCAAAATACACCCATGCTTATACGGTCAATTAAGCAACAACAAAGGAAGCAACAATTTACAACAGGGAAAAGACAGTTTGTTCAACAAACGGCGTTGGGAGAACCTGACAGCTACGTGCAAAAGAATGAAACTGGACCACTTTCTTACACGTCACACAAAAATAAACTCAAGATGGATTAAGGACCTACATGTGAAATCTGAAACCATAAATCTCCTAGAAGAAAACACAGGCAGTAATTTCTCTGACATCATCCACTGAAATACTTTTCTAGATATGTTTCCTCAGGCAGAGACACGAAAGCGAAAATAAACTATTGAGACTGTAGCAAAATAAAAAGCTTTTGCATAGAGAAGGAAACCATCAACAAAACAAAAGGACAAACTACTGAACAGAAGAAGATATTTGCATATGATACATCTGATGAGAGGGTAGTATCCAAAATACACAATGAACGTAAACAACTCAACACCAACACAAAACAATCCAATTAAAAAATAGGTCAGGCTTTAACAAATGGTGTTGGGAAAACCGGACATCGACATGCAGAAGAATGAAACTGGACCACTTTCTTATACCATACACACAAAAATTTCAAAATGGATGAAAAAACCTAAATGGGACAGGAAACCATCAAAATCCTAAAGGAGAACACAGGCAGCAACCTCTTTGACCTCAGCCGCAGCAACTTCTTACTAGACACGTCACCATCACCGGAGGCAAGGGAAACAAAAGCAAACATAACTATCGGGACTTCATCAAGATAAAAGGCTTTTGCACAGCAAAGGAAACAATCAACAAAACTAAAAGGTAGCCTACAGAATGGGAGAAGATATTTGCAAAGGACGTTATCTGATAAAGGGTTAGTATCCAAAATATATAAAGAACTTACCAAACTCAACACCCAAAAAACAAACAACCCAGTGAAGAAATGGGCAAAAGACATAAACAGGCATTTTTCCAAAGAAGATTATCCAGATGGCTAACAGATACATGAAAAAATGTGTAAGGTCAGTCATCATCAGGGAAATACAAGTCAAAACCACAATGAGATACCACCTCACACCTATCAGAATGACTAAAAGCAACGACAAAAGAAACAACAGGTGCTGGGGATGATGCAGAGAAAGGGGAACCCTCAGGCACTATTGGTGGGAATGCAAACTGGTGCAGCCACTCTGGAGAACAGTATGGAGGTTCCTCAAAAAACTAAAAAGTGAACTACCCTACGATCCAGGATTGCACTAGTAGGTATTTACCCAAAGGATACAAAAATACAGATTCAAAGGGGTACATGCTCCCCAATATTTATAGCAGCATTATCAACAATAGCCAAATTACAGAGAGAGCCCAAATGTCCATTAGCTGATAAATGGATAAAGATGTGGCATATGTATGTGTGTGTGCATACACACACACACACACACACACACACACACACACACACACACACTGGAATATTACTCAGCCATCAAAAATGAACTCTTGCCATTTGCAATGACGTGGATGGAGCTAGAATATAATGTGCTATGAAAAATATGGCAGAGTAAGACAAATACCATATCCCACTCATATGTGGAACTTAAATAAAACAGATGAACATATGGGAAGGGGGGAAGAAAAGAAAGGGAAACAAACCACAATGCTTATTTATTTATTTATTTTGGGAGAGAGAAAGCAGAGCAGGGGTAGAGAGAGACAGGGGGAGAGAAAATCCCAAGCAGGCTCCATACTCAACACAGGGCTCAATCTCACGAACCTTAAGATCATGATCTGAGCCCAAATCAAGAGTTGGACACTCAATGGACTTAGCCACCCAGGCACCCAAGACGCAAGAGACTCTTAACGATAGAGAACAAACTGTGAGTGGAGGGAGGGAGGTAGATGGGGGATGGGCCAGATGGAGGATGGGCATGAAGGAGGGCACCTGTGATGAGCCCTGGGTGTTGTAAGTTTTGAATCACTAAAATCTACTCCTGAAACCAATATTGCACTGTATGTTCACTAACTAAAATTTAAATTTAAAACAATGGACAGAGAACTTAAATAGACACTTTCCCAAAGAGGACACACAGATGGCCAACAGACACACGAAAAGATGCTCAACATCGCTAATCACCAGGGAAGTGCAGATCAGACCCACAATTAAATAATAATCACCTCACACCTGTCAGAATGGCTCGAATCAAAAAGACAAGACATAACAAGTGCTCGCGAGGATGTGGAGAAAAAGGAACCCTCACGCACTGTTTGTGGGGATGTAAATTTAGGCAGCTACTGCGGAAAATAGTATGGAGGGTCCTCAAAAAATTTAAAATATAAATATCATATGATCCAGCAATCCCTACTGGACATTTACTCAAAGAAAGTGAAAACACTAATTCCAAAAAATATCTGCACCCCTATGTTTACTGCAGCATCATTTACAAGAGCCAAGAAATGGGAGCACCTGAGTGGCTCAATCGCTTAAGCATCTGACTCTTGATATCAGCTCAGGTTGTGATCTCGCGGCCATGGGCTCAAGTCCTGCATCGTGCTGTGTGCCAAGCAGCGTGGAGCCTGCTTGGGGTTCTCTCTCTCCCCCCTCTCTCTGCCCTTCCCCCACCTCTCAAAATAAATAAATATACATAACAAAAACAATAGCCAAGATTTGGAAGAACCCAAGTGTCCAGTGATAGACGAACGGATAAAGATGTGAGCACAACGAAACAGTGCTCATCCATAAAAGAGAAGGACACCCAGCCATTTTCAACAACATGGATGGACCCAGAGGGTATTATGCTAAGTGAAATAAGTAGGACAAAGACAAATACCGTATCATTTCACTTATATGTTGCATCTAAAAGACAGATGAACAACAACAAAAAAAAACACTAAAAAATAGACAAATACAGAGAACAAACTGGTGGGTGCCAAAGAGGAGTTGGATGCGGGATGTTGAAACAGGTAGAATTAAGAGGTACAAACTTCCAGTCACAGGTAGGAAGGACGGAAGGAAAAAAGGAAGGACAGTGATACAGTGATGTTCCTCCTTTCCAATGGATCCTACCTGAAAACATAGCAGACTAAATGTAAAAGTCATCTTCAAACTCTTGATCAATTTCTCATCCATCCATCCTGAACTCTCTGCCAGACCAGGCTATTCTCCGGTGGTATTTCACTGTGTCCATCTCTAAAATTCTCCTTGATCATATCATGTGCAAACTCTGGCAAGTATGGGAGGCCCTCCACCACCTGACCACGTCGCCTCTCCTTCCTCCAGCCACACACAGTATGGACCCCAGGAGGGGTTCCTATCCCTGCCTCTCCCTGAAAGACAGAAGCCAGCCTGTGCCACACCTGTGTGGACCAATCTGCCCTCCCCGCCACCGATGGGGTTTTCCCAGCAGGTGCACCTCTTCCAGAAGGCCAGGCCCAGTATGTTTCTCTCTCAATCCCCTCTCCAAACGTCCCCATCATGGCATACTTCCTGCTGTCCACTGCATTCCTGAGCTACCTGTAGCTGGCAAGGCCGGCCAGGCCCAGGCGGACTCCCTGGCATTCCCACCCATGGTCCCTGGAGCCAAACGAAATGCACAGGGTAACGCCTCTACCCTTGAAGACCGGGGTGACCTCCGGCAAATGACCTACCTTCTCCATATTCAGCTTTCCCCATAAAATAAGGCTCTGGAAATCCACACCTCATAGGATTACGTGTGTATTTGGGGTCTTGAAGAAAATAATGCCACAGACGGATGTGGTGATTTGAACACCGGGTGTCCTGCAGTCAACACGTAAATGATAAAGGCTCTCGTGGTGGTTGGGAGTGTTTTGTTTTTACTGCAATAAAGACTTCTATCACTTCCAGAATCCTTTTTAAAGAGCCAAAGCGAGCAGACTAACACATGATCACAAAAATCCTAAAACATCAAAAGCCATATACATGAAGAAAATTCCATGTCCGTAGGCATTTTCCTGTATTTCCACCAAAATTCATAAAGTTTAAATGTCCTCAACTGGCATAAACGGTTATTAGTAGTTATTAAGTTTATTTAGCATTTTATGGCGAATCTTAACAAGAAATAACCGCATTAGGTAAAGGGAGCTCAGAGCATATGCCCAGCCTTTCCTGGTTCTGCAGAACCATATTCCTAAGCCTTTAGGGGCCATAAATGCATTTGTCACAGCTCTTAACAGCATCCCTGCCAGCATGTCTATTCTGTTCGAAGACGTGGAAAAAATAAACACATCAAAAATAATAAAAATAAAATAAAGCGGACACGTCCACTATAAACACATTCAGGCCCGTGTGAATTTATAAGGCACACAGGCAAAAATCTTTAGGCATCTGCCCCTCCATCTCTGAAGCAGGCAGACAATAGCAGTCGTGAGAAAAGAAACTTCAAATTTAACTATGAAAGGGGCCTTAAAGACCCCTGATTTTATAGATGAAGGGGAAAAAGGACCTTTGAGCATTCATGCCTGTGGCCCCAAATGACACAGCAGAGCTAAGACCATCACAGTGGCTGCCCAGCCCTCCTGGCCTTTGTTCTTAGTATCACAGCCTAAACAATCCCATATTTAAAGGCAAATTAAAAGACTCAACTATATAGGATTATCGGGCAAGGGAGTGGGAGGGAGGGGGAAGTGTGCTGGATGGAAGGATGCCCCCCACACCCCGCCAAAGACATCAACATCTGAGTTTCTGGAACCTGTAAGGATGTTACCACCTTACATGGCAAAGGGGTCTTTGCAGGGGCATCAGGGGTGAGGATCTCCACTGGGGATGCTAATCCTGGATTATCCAGGTGGAGCCAATACGATCCGAAAGTTCCACATGAGGCAGGAGGGCCAGACTCAGAGTCAGAAGACGGGATACAGCACAGATCGGAGTCATTCAAGGAAGGAGCCACACACCCTGGAATGCAGGTGACCCCCGTCAGCCAGAAAAGGTAGGGAAGTGGACTCCCCCCCCGAGCCCCCAGAAGGAACACAGCCCACACCTCGATTTCAGGACCTCTGGCCTCCAGAGCTGTAGCATCGTAAGCAGGTGTTGTCTAAGCTACTGAGTTTGTGCCCATTGGTACAGCGGCCATAGGAAACATACAGGGAGGTATACGGACGACAACGCAAAAGGAGTGTTTTGAGGCTATTTATTTACTGCTGAAGGCGCACTGACACAGGCTCCCAACCGCAGGCATCTGAATCTGACCAGTCCGTCCGTGGCCGATGCTCCCCAATTCTTGGGCGATAGGACAATGAAGACAAGGCAATGAATTTTTCGTAACAAACCCAGAAGTATTCAATATAAGACACTATTCCTAATCTGGTGATCTGACCTTTCAGAGCCGCCCCTCTGTGAGGGGGGCGGAGAACAGCAGGAGAAAGAGCAGAAACATCTTCTCCTTTATTAAGCTGATGATGACAGATGACATCTGCAACACGTCTTTACTTGGTAGAAGCACAAAGACAGCAGCCTCTTTGCAAGCTGCCCATTTGTCTTCTTTATTTTTCTGATCTGTCAGGACCCGGGAATGACTCCGCAAGAGAAAACGGCCAACCCGTGTCCATTCGCATCTTCGGATTCACCTCCGTCTGGCTGGTGGGCTGGATGCCTAATACATTCCTCCTCCTCAAACCCATCTGCCTTTTTTAATCGCCCGGCGAAAGGCGGGTGTCGACGGCTGGGTGCACGTGCGCATTCAGCTGCCCTTCTCGACCCTGGACGGCAGCTTGCCGCGCTGCCCGTGTGAAGAGTGAAGTGAGAAGGATGCCGAGATGAACCCAGCATAAAGGTCCTTTCCCGGAATGCTGTTCGTTCTTTTCCTGGAAGAGTCGCCAGCGGCCCAGAGTGAGTAGCACGGACCTTCTTTTCCCAGAAGAAAAAATGAACAGGCCGGTCCGTGCCTCACTTAGCTTATATGCGTCAGAGACGTGAAACGGCAAAGCCATCCCCTCTGCTCGGTCTCCTGACGACCCTGCAAAGGGCTGCCGGAGGATGCAGGGAAAGAACTGGGGCTTCGGATGAGACAAGAGGGCTTCCGCTCGCCCCTCCACTCCCACCATTATTATTAATGTTAGAGGAGCTAAAGATTAAGCTGCTGCTGCTGCTGATGGTGTGATACTGGGATACCTTGGATGAGGATAACGGTCACTACGGCAATGGTGGTGGCGGTGGCGGCGATGGTGATGATGGCCGTGGGGACAGTGGTGGTAACGGTGGTGATGGCAGTGGGATGGTGGTGACACTGGTGATATGGCAGTGGGGCTACTGGCGATGGTCGTGGTGGTGATGGCTGTGGTGGCGGGGACGATGGTCACGGTGGCGGTGGGGACAGTGGTGATGGCAGTGGTGGTGACGGTGGTGGCGGTGACCGTGCCGCTGATGACAGTAGCTGACACTGGCTGGTCATACTCTGTGGGCTAGACAGTGGACGGAGCTTCACACGTTCAGACTGATTTGACCCTCACAACAGTCCTCTGAGGGTGGACACAGAATTTGTTCCAACTCCTTCCCCAGAGTTTAGAACAGCTTGGAGTCTGCCATGGCTGAGCACCCACCGGAGGGCATGTAAGGCCAAGGCTGGCCTGAGCGAAGGGCCTCAGCGCCAACCCCTTCCATAGACCCTTCCTCAAACCTTGGCCAGGGTCCACCACAGCCCTCCCTAGGCCTCAGACCACCCTGCCGGTAGCTCCCCTGCAGAGCAAACAAGCCGCCTGGACTCCCCAGACAGGCAAACACGCCTGTGCATTTCCAAAGCCCACCAACGTCTAAACATCGCGCTGATGGACTTCTCCTTCCTGACAGTGAAGAACTCAAGCTGAGGGAGTTCCAGGAATGCAAGGTTGGTGTAACATCCCAAAACCAATCAAGGTAATTCGCCACATTAACAGAGTAAAGGATGAAAAGTCATAAGACCATCCCAATTGGTACGGAAAAAGCATTTGAGGAAACGGAACTCCTATTGAGGGGAAAACAAAAAATGCCACCTTGACTACTCTGACCTTAGGGAAGAACGTACAGTAGTCCATCAGCCAATTTAACAGATGAAAACACGGAACCCTACGGAGGAGTTGTGACTTGTTCAAGGTGGCGCAAGGAGTTGATGACAGCTCCCAGGACCCCGTGGCGTCCCTTTCAGATCGTCTCCATCACCCCCCACTGAGTGACCCAAGGCTTCCCCACCTCTCACTGCAATGAAAACTAATATTTTTGCTGATCTCCTTGTATAAGCTCTCTCTTCTTCTATCCCCGGTTACCTTCCTGAAATCTTGTTCCAAAAAACTGCACTATTTCCCTGGGCTGTGCAAATAATGGGTAAAGCCTCCAGTACAGCATTCAAAGCCCTTTGGGCTGGGACTTGAACTCACCTTTCCAATCTCATCTCCCCCACACCCCTCCCGTTCTCCCCACTCCCCAGGCCTTCCGAAAGCTGTTCTGCCCCTGGAAATGCCTTCCTCCCTCCACTTCCAAAGGCCTCTTGTCTACAAGTCCATTTTTCATATCACACTCTTCTCCAGATCCTTCCTGAATTCTGACTTTCTCTTCTGCTCAAAAAAAGGTATGTGCATATCTGAATTAATTGCTTGCTCCACAACTTTTTCCTATAAACTGAAATCCCATGGCCTTGTAAGAGTGCTTATCTAAGTACCTGTCTCTCCCTTCAGACCAGATTTCCTTGAAGGAAGTAAACATTTATTAATCATTGGATTTCCCACAGTAGTTAATAGCATGCCTCGCAGGCACTCAATAAAAATTCACAGAATTAAACCAGATCACCAAGTATTCCTTCTTGTGTGGTCCGCCTCAGAGCAGAAGCAAAAACCGTATCCTATATTCCCTCCTCTCCTTCAAAATGACCCTGCCCTCTGCAGAAAAATCCAGGAGCCTGAGACTTATTCAATCAATAAGAAAGAGAGACACAACATTAGCTTTCCTATCTCTGTTTTGGGTCTCTTCCATCTAATGAGATAACCCGCTGTCAGCACACGGGTTCAAAGCCTCCGTAAAGCATCGAAGATGCGGGCTGGACCACACATTACTTCTTGAAATCTGCTCAGCTCTCCTTATCCCACACGCTGTCCCCTTGAAATATGACTTGAGGATTTCAAGTAGCAATTTAAAAGTTAATTAATTCCTTTAAGAAGTCAATTTGTGAAAATTAATTGCTCTGTTTGTGATCTCATTCCCTTTGTCTTGCCTTCAGTTGGAAAAAAAAATGTCCCACAGCATGCATCTCCTCAGGGCTGGGGGAAACGCAGACCGTGTCCTTGAGGGGACCGGGGCAAGGGCCCTGTCTGTGTCTGCTACAGGGCTCCGTTCTAAAGGGCCATCAACTGCTGTCGAGTCCATGCCGAACACATACACTCAGTATTGCCCAAGACTCTCAAGGGCTCCTGCTCTGCTCTAGTGCTGAGGGGGTGCTGGGGTTGGAATGATGCACTAGGCCCCACGCAGCCGCAGGGACCAGCCACCCCAGGGCCCGGTCCTCTAAGAAACAACCCTTTCACACACTGGACCCCTTCAGAAAATACAGTGCAGAAAGAATCAGATTATATGTATGTATGTACATATACATATATACACATATATATATATATACACACACACACACACATATATAAATATATATATATATATATATATATATATATATATATTCTTTGAACTTTACTCTGGACAGAGACCAGTCCCACACCTCCACTCTGTATTGCAGTCGGGGGCTGGGTTTCCTAAATTCTGTCTCCAAAAAGAGACTGTCAGTCACACTACCACTAGCTTCCGTGGCCCATAACCCCGTCCTTCTCCTTCTCTGATTCGGAGGCATAACACTCAGTCTCCATCCCAGAGCCCTGAGCCATACTGAATCAGAGCATGGCTTCTGCCAATAGTTTCAATCTTCCCAAGCACCTAAGAGTAACCTGGCACACAGCAGGACCTTTAAAATGGATGGATGAATAGATGGAAGGGAGGGAGGGAGGGAAGAAAGAAGGAAGGGAGGGAGGCAAGGAAAGGGAGAGGACAGGAGAGAAGAAGGAAGGAAAAAAAATTATGATCCTGATTCTCAAGATGCTACCAGAGGGGCACCGGAGTGGCTCAGCTGGTCGAGCATCCGACTCTTGATTTCGGCTCATGATCCCAGGGTCATGGAATTGAGCCCTGCATTGGGCTCCGCGCTGAACACGCAGCCTGCCTAAGATTTTCTCTTCTCTTCTCTTCTCTTCTCTTCTCTTCTCTTCTCCCTCTCTCTCCCCCTCTCCCTCTGCCCCTTTCCCCCACTCTCTCTCAAAAAAATAAATAATAAAAAATAACAAACATGCTACTACAACCGTCTCTAATATTTTTTAAAGATACAGTGAATAAAAACAACAAAATACTTCGGAATCAATTGAACCAAGGAGGCAAAAGACTTGCACACTGAACACTATAAAACACGGCCGAAAGAAATTAAAGAACTTAAACAAATGTAAGTCACCTCGTGTTCATGGACTGGAAGACTTAATACCGTTAAGATCTCAATGCTACCCAAAGAGATCTACAGATGCAGCACAATGCCCATCAAAACTGTAAAGACGCTTTTGCAGAACTAGAAAAAAAATCCATGCCAAGGGACTTCAGATAGCCAAAACAATCTTGAGAAACAACAAAGTTGAAGGCCTCATACTTTCGGGCTTCAAAACTTACTACAAAGCTACAGTAATCAAAACCGTGTGGTATATACAGACATATGCACCAACAGAAGAGAAGACAGAGCCCAGAATAAACTCTCACATATATGGATCAAATTATTTTGTCCAGAGTCCAAAACCAGTCAGTGGGGAAAGGACGGTCTTTCCAACAAATGGTGTTGGACAAAGTGGGCGTCTGTCTATAAAAGAATGAAGAATCATGCACAAAAATAAATTCAAAACAGACGAAAGACCTAAACACAAAAGCCACAACTATGAAACTCTTAGAAGAAAACATAGCAGTAAAATTTCGCGGCACTGGACTTCACAACGATTTCTTGGATGTGACGCCAGAAGCGCAAGCAACAAAAGACAAAATAGATGTTGGACTTCATCAAATTGTTAAGGGTCTTTGCATGAAAGCAAACTATCAATGGAGTGAAAAGGCAGCCCACAGAAGGGGAGAAAATAGGGATAAATCATACCTGATAAGGAACTGATCATCAAAATATATACGGAAGCCCTACAATTCAACAGCTATTACAAAAAACAAACAGCACAAGTTAAAAATGGGCAAAGGACCTGAACACACGTTGCTCCAAAGACAATCTACAAATGGCCAATAGGCACATGAAAAGATGCTCAACACCACTAGTCAAGTCAAAAACTACAATAAGATAGCACTTCACGCTCGCTGGGTGACTATTATTAAGAAGAAAGGGGGGCGCCTGGGTGGCACAGTCAGTTAAGCATCCGACTCTTGGTCAGGCCATGATCTCAAGGTTCATGAGTGTGAGCCCTACGTCGGGCTCTGTGCTGATGGTGCAGAGACTGCTTGGGATTCTGTCTCTCCTTCTCTCTGCCCCTCCTCCACTGTTCTCTCTCTCTCTCTCTCTCTCTCTCTCTCTCTCTCTCTCGGGCCCTGCATCAGGCTCCACACTGGGTGTGAAGCCTACTTAACGACAACAACAACAAAACAACACGTGCTGGCAAAGCTGTAGGAAACTGGAAACCATGTATACTGCGGGTAGGAATGTAAAATGGTAGAGCTATTAGGAAAAACAGTTTAGCTGCTTCGCAAAAACTTAAACTTAGAATTACCAGATGATCTGGCAACTACACTTAGCAGGTATGGAGCCAAAAGAACTGAAAGCAAAAACCAGAAGAGACACGTGGACACCCATGTTCACAGCAGCACTACTCACAAGAGCCAAAGTGTAGAAGCAACCCACGTGTCCACCCCGGGATGAATGGATAAGCAAATGTGGTCCATCCATACGGCGCGGATACGATTCGGTCTTAAAAAGGAAGCAAATCCTGGGGGCGCCTGGGTGGCTTAGTCAGTTAAGTGTCCGATTTCCACTCAGGTCATGATCTCATGGTTTGTGGGTTCGAGCCCCGTGTCGGGCTCTGTGCTGACAGCTCGGAGCCTGGAGCCTGCTTTGAATTCTGTGTCTCCCTCTCTCTCTGCCCCTCCCCCACTTGTGCCCTCTCTTCCTCTCAAAAATAAATAATAAAATGTTTTTTTAATTTGTTTTTAAATGAGAAGGAAATTCTGGCACCCCCTATAGCCTGGATGAACCTGGAGGGCTTACGTCAAATAAGCCAAAGCCAGCTACAGCAGGACAGATGTGGTATAATTCTACTTACGTTGTTTCCTACAGCCGTCAAATAGAAACCAGAATGGTGGTTCCCAGGGACTGGGAGGAAGGGGGGGTGGGGACATTAGTGTTAATGAGCAGAGAGTTCCGTTTGGGGAAGGCGGGAAAATTCTAGGGACGGACGGCGGGGATGGTTGCGCAACAGTGTGAAATGTACCAAAAGCCACAGAGCTGCACGACCAAAAATGGTTAAAATGGTAAATCTGGGTGATGTGTATTTTACCACGATAATTTTAAAAGATGTAAAGAATAAAAGGGAAGGCCGCCAGAGTGGGAAGGAAGACCCCCAGTGGATTCAGCATCCCCCATCACTGGCAGCTGTGAACTATTCAGCGGCCCCACATACAAGGGCCTGGCAGGTGTAGCCGCTTCCCTTACCTGTGTGACACATCAGGTTCCAACCAGAAAGAAGAGGAAATTCGGGTTGATGGACTCAAGATCCAAGAACACCTCCCGGTGTGTGTGTATGAGAGAGACAGACAGAACACCCCCATTTCTAAAAAGGAGACCATTTTCGAAGTTTCAATGTCACAAATGTACTTCATTTGGACTCCTATCTTCCTTAGGAACAGAGATGGTTTCTCGGCCAATAAACTCCCGGTGGCAGGATTTCACGCAATGTTTGAATATCAGAATCAACGAACTCATCTACATAATTACAAAACAGAGCCAGGGCACAGCAAGATAAAGGCACTGTCCTGCGTGAGCCAGTATTTCTTCTCGCCTTTTCGGATGGGGGCAGGCGGGAGGGATGGAGAAGACGTGTGAGAAGAAATGGACAAAGGAGTCTTTTCTCAAATCCTAATGGAGCCGACAGACACAATTCAAAGATACTTCTCCTGTCTTTCTTCAGAATGAAATGTCACCGTGCGCCTCGCCCGCACCCAGCCAGCGACCGTCTCGCTTCTGCCTGGCCCAGAAGGTCACGGTGCCCACAACGGGCCGGCTTCTCTGGACACACACTGGGTCGCGGAGGGGAGTTGGCTCTTGTGCTTTTCCACGACAGGAGAAGTTAAGAGTCCACTTTTCCACACTTTCGTCTTTCATAAACTCAGCGCTAGGAGAGAAAGCCACAGACTTCCTTATGGACAGTGTTTGCAAATCCACCCACAAATAAGAAAAGACTTAGACGACCTGAAAATTATTTATTTTTGCATTTCATTTTGCTCAGCAGCAAAGAGATGCAGAGACAAGAGAGGGGAAAAGACTGAATCATCCTTCTGCAAGGCAGAACGGTTATTGCCACTTAGGGAAATGTGAGCTAGGGAAACAGCCAGGCAGTTACACCCCTGGCCTGGGGGACTTCAGAGCGACCCCACCCGCCTGGGCAGGGCAAAGCGCACCGCTGGCCGTCCCCAGAGGCTCCCTGAAGACGGGCACTACAGACAGCCCGCCAGCCAAGCAGGACAGGAGCCCAGCGGACTCCACAATCAGGGGCCGGTCCCGGGGAGATTCCCGATGGGGACACGCGCAGCAGGACCCTGCCAGTGTCGGACTGGACGCAGGTCTCAGTTTCTGTGCTGTCGACCTGGCCAGACTTGCACTTCCCCCCCACGCTGCCCGACAGGGTCCACCAAAGGGCACACGGAAAACGCACCCAGGCCCAAGGACCTCAGGCATGGAGGCAAGCCCAGTCGCCACCACTGCAGAGGCAATGGGAAAAAAGGAGGAATAGAAAAAGATGGGCTAAGACCTATTTCCTTGTGATACTAAATGATAACGTCGCCTTGTCGCATGTCCTTGGCACATCCCCAGATTTTTCTTCCTGGGCTTCGGCGGAAGTCTCAGGAGATTTCCTCTGTAGAATAAGGCCACTTCTCTCCTCCTTTTTTCACTTCGTTCCGTCTAATATTAGTGGTGATAAAGAAAGAAAGGGAAGGACGTAGGGAACATTCCAGAATGCTAATTTGTTTTTCCTAATGGCAAAAAATATATATGTATCTCTGTGAGTAAATATGTATTTCATACGCATTTACAAAGTTATATATATAAATATATGCTTATATGTTATTTCATATTATATGTGAAATATATGTGAAAGTCACAAATAGGGGCACCTGATGGGCTCAATCAGTCAGGCATCCGACTTTGGCTCAGATCATGATTTTGCAGTTCATGAGATCGAGCCCCGCGTCGAGCTCTGAGCTAACAGTGCAGAGCCTGCCTGGGATTCTCTCTCTCCCTCTCTCTCTGCCCCTCCCCTCTCTGCCACGTCTCTCTCTCTCCCTCTCTCTCTGCCCCTCCCCTCTCTGCCACATCTCTCTCTCTCCCTCTCTCTGCCCCTCCCCTCTCTGCCACGTCTCTCTCTGTCTCTCTCTCTCTCTGTCTCTCTCTCTCTCTCCCTCTCAAAATAAACAAATAAACTTTTTTTTTAAAAAGTCCCAAATAGAGCTAGCAATCAGCTTGAGGGAAGCCTCTGTCATTATATAAATGTAAACAGAGGAGCTCCCACGCAATGGGACCACAGGCACCCGTGTCCCCAAGCCTCTGCCTAAAAGCTCGCTTCTGTCTGGAAATGCCCTTTCTTCCCCTCTTCGTGGGGCCTGGCTGTGCAGCTCACCCACACCTGCGTGAAGAGGCTCCGTCACTCCCACCCACCAGGCGGTTACAGGAGCACTGGGAGTCCCACGGCACCCCCTGTCCCCCTGACAAAGGGCCAGCAGAGAAGTGCCCATTCGCTACTGAATGCTGGTGGCACCCATCGCATCACAGGTCCCCCGTGTCTGGCGAATGGACCACGAAGAGGCCTCCCTCCTCTAGCCTCCCCTTCTACAACCCGTCCTAAGTCATCAGAGGCCGGTCTGCGCCTTCCGCTCTCTGCTCCCCGACCTGCCCCGCACCTCTTCCATCTCTGCACCCACGCTCCACGGCGCCCAGGGGGACACGAATGTCAACTGAGCGAATCACTTAACAAATCGACGCGGAATTCCAAGTGGCAAAACTAGTGCTTGAATCTTAAACCTGCCGGAAAACACTGCAGCTGAGGGGCGCCTCCGTGGCCGTCTGGTAAAGCATCCGATTTCGGCTCAGGCCATGGTCTCAGGGTTCATGAGTTCAAGCCCCACATCAGGCTCCACCCTGACGGTAGGCTTAGGGTTGTGGAGCCTGCTTGGGATTCAATCTCTCTCTCTCTCTCTCTCTCTCTCTCTCTGTCCCTCCCCTGCTCATTCTCTCTCACTCAAAATAAATAAATAAACTTTAAAGAAAGAAAAGAAAACCCTGCAGTCGTGTTTTCACCTACTTCCCATTAGAAACTGAAGCCCAGACCAGGGTCTCAGCAGAATCAACCCGGAAGGCACGTCCTGGAGGCCCAGACATACACCCGGAACGAAGCAGATTCACTTGGGAAAATGGTGCCGGTGATCCCACACGGGGCACCGGCACACGCTCAGCCCCATCGGCAAACCACCCAAGCGCGATGGGCCCTGAGGGGCAGCAGAGACGAGAGGTCACCTGGGCTCTAAGCAGGGTTCTGACTGGGAGAGACGCTACCTGGCCCCCCGGCCCAGGGTCTCCCTTTCCCCGCCCACTCACAGGCGACCCTGCAGGCGAAGAGATCTGATTGGAGGAGACCACAGGAGCTGAGCCTCCCCGCCCCCTGAGAATGGAAAACTACTAAAATCAGGAGGAAGTCACTGGCATCATGTGGCACATACTCCAGGGCACTAACACTCTGGTACCCAAATCACTCCAGCCTTCTAGAGAACTACTAACCACCAGCGTTTTCTAACAGGGCCCTGAATTTCCAGCCTCATCGGCCCACGCCCCATCTTCCTGTCTTGTAAGCCACCGTGATCAGTTTCCGCAGAGACGTGGAGAGACAGACACACTGTGCCAAATGTCTAAAAACAAAGCCCCAGAGTAACAACCTATAATCACCTTCAACCTGCTCTTCTGAAGCCACAGGGGTTTAAAGCCACTGGTAAAAGCAGCAACATCCCTGTGCATTGCAGGAACACAGTGGCACCTCCTGTCTCTAAACACAGGAAAAAATGAACGTAGCAAAAGCCATACGACAGGTGAGAACCGCACGTATGCTCGCCTATATCCGCACATATACCCTCACGTGCATCTACACTGAAACGAAGGTGATAAAATGCACAACATTAGGTAATCAGTTTGATGAGCATCGCTCACTCTATACCCCATAAAAACCCAGAATAGCATTTCCAGAAAGCACTCGAGCCCCTCCCAAGCCGATTTTCCTTCCACAAAACCATCTCCTGATGTGTCTCGCCATGAATGAATTCTGTCAACTCCTGGATTTAACGGAAGCCAAAATCACCAACGACTTTGGTCAATTCTTGGATGTAAGTGCAATTACACGACATGTACTTCTTTCTGCTCGCCTTCTTGGGCTCAACATTCTGAGACTGAGCCACAGCACCCTATCTGAGCTTTGTTCTGTTTCTTGGCGTATAGTCTTCCACTGCGTCAACGTATCACAACATATCAATCCGTCCTCCCGACGATGGACGTTCGGGTTTTTTATTTCCCACTTGGAGCTATTTGCAAAAAAGGCTGCAAGGAACCTCCCCCCGTGAACCTTTTGGTGACCATGTTTTCCACCAGGGGGGAATTTCAGCCTTGATTACAGGTGTCCGCACTTCGTGAGAAGCTGCACAAGGCAGAAGCATCCAGTGCCTCCGAGCGGCCAGCCACCGTGGAGGCAGGGGCCCCGTCTGTGCCGGAACTCCCAGGACAAATGCATTCAGCACCAAGGAGACATTTGGTTCCTTAGCGGTTTGTTTATTTCCTCCTCCTGAGTGTTACATTACTTAGCTTTGATAAAATATAAAATTGAAGATTAAAAAACAATCAAGCGCTCTTGGAGGAAAAACAATAAAGCTGAGCACACACAGGGTGTTCACGAAGGAACCTCCCAGGCACCTCTGCGGGGGGGGGGGAAGGGGGGAGCCCCCACAGCCCCGCATTCCCAGGCATGTGCTCTAGGGAAGAACCACCATCCGCCCCTCCCATGTAGGGGCATTCCGGGTGACAAAGCGCTGTGTCCTCACTCTGTCCTCACTGTGCGCGCTGACCTGCCCCTCCCACGAGGACGGCACAGCCAAGCAGCGCGACTGCCCCATCTCACGGATGAGAGCTGTACCTGTGTGACGTACCTGAGAAGTGGAGGGGGGGGCCCCTCCACACCTCCCGACCCATGACTCCAGCCCCGGGGCACCTCGGCCCCACTGCCCTGTTGCATAGGCCCGTCTTCGAGGCTGGCTGGTCCATCTGTGCATCAGGTCGCACTCTCTCGGCCTCTGCAGACCAGTCAGGCATTCCCTCCGAGCAGGGCAGGCAGACTCCAGGGTCGAAACACAGGCTCAACTCCAAACCAAGCTCAAACCCTTGGGCAAGTAACCCAAGTTCTCGGAGTCCCTGTTTCTCTCTCTCTCTCTCTCTCTCTCTCTCTGAAAGGGGGTGACGACAGAGAAGGCAGCACCACATAGGTGTGCGTGAGATCGTGCGCTGGAAAACTACCCAGCCCCGGGGCGAGCCCCTAGCACGTGCACAATAAATGCCAGCTTCACTTTCGAAAGGGTTCAGGTGCAAAGCGAGTATCCACTTTCCTCTGGCTGCAATGCACGTGGAGAACAAAACAAAGGCTCTCCGGCCATCCTCCAGGAGACGCCTTTGCCGTCCCCTCCTCCCTGCCCTCCCGCTCCTCTCCCGAGCCTCGCTCCTCTCACTGGATGAGCCGGGCCAGGACAGGGTCCAGTCAGCTCTGCAAGAGCACACAGAGGGGAGAGGTGCGCGTGGCCGGCAGGCCTCAGCACAAGCTGCTCGCGGGGCGTAGAGTGCAGGATCAGCACCTAATTCCTCTCCCGGGGCAGTCCCAACCTTCCAGAAATCCCCGTCAAGGGCTGCACTCCGGAAGGAAGGGAGAAGCCTGCTCGGATGTGTTTGTACACCCCGGATGCTAACTGCTAATGAGCAGTCCCTCGGCCAGGCCGCCCAGACACAGCCCTCTTGTTCCCAGAGACGAGAAGCAACACTGGGCGGCTCGGCCCGGACGCACTGGCAAGGGGAAGCAGGGAAACGGGAAGGGAGCCCGTCCCAGCGTGGCCTTCAAGGATGGAGCCACAATCCCCAGACCTGGGCCACCTGCCGGCCGTGTGTGCCTCACAAGGCGTGTGGACAAGTGTGATCCAAGGGTCTCGCCTGGCATCCCTGTCTGAACCATCTAGCACACTGCGTAAGTTCCCAGAGGACACAGACAAACCTTTCCTCAGTTAAGCTCTTGACAAACGCACCTTCCGTGGGCAGGGCCCAGAGATGGAGAGGACGGCAGGTGTTTGCTGAGAAGCGCATTTGCAGGTGGACTGCCCTTCGCGGAGCTCCGCTCACAAACATCACGGGCCACGGACACCCAGGCCTGAGCACGGACCCAAGACGAAGTGTCGAGCAATCCGACAAATGCTGACGGTCCCACCTTGCCTGCCAGTCCCCTGCTCACAACGCTACTCTGCCCAGGCGCAGGCCAGCCGGGAACGCCTTTAGGCCTGAACAGCAGGAACCTCTCTCTTCCCCATCCGGTTGCTAAACCCACGCCTGGCCAGACCTTCACGCTCCTGAATGTGGCTGGGCATCCAGAGAATACCCGGCGAGACCAAGGTAGCATCAGTCCCCAGTAGGACTGGCTACTTCATTTTTAGGGCCCGATGCAAATACAAGTGCAAAATCCTCCATTCAAAAATTATTAAAAATTTCAGGATAATCAGAACGGCCATTATTAAAAAAAAAAAAAAAAAAAAAACGGTGGAAAATAACAAGGCTGATAAGGATGTGGAAGAAGTGAACCCTCGTGCCCTGCTGATGGGAATGTGGAATGCTACAGCTGCGGTGGAAAACAGTCCGGTGGCCCCTCAAAAAGTATTAAATACATAATGAACACACAACCCAGCGATCCCACTTCTGGGTAGATACACCCGAAAGAATGGATAGCAGGAACTCAAACAGATATTTGTATAGTCACGTTCACAGCAGGAGTATTCACAGGAGCCAAGAGCGGGGAGAAATCCAAGTGCCCATGGGTAGATGAATAGATAAAAACCAAATAGGATCCAGCCGTACAATGGAACATTATTCGGCCTGAAAAAGGAAGGAAATTCTGATGCCTGCTGTAACACGATCAGCCTTGAGGACCTCATGTTAAGGGAGCTAAGCCAATCACAAAAACACACACTGGATGATTCCACTTATATGAAGTACCTAGAATAGCCAAACTCACAGAGATTAACGTGGAATCGTGGTGGCCAGAGGCCGGGGCGGGGCCCAGGGAGTTCGCGCTTCAGGGGGACAAAGTGTCAGTTTTGCACGATGAAACATGCTGGTGACGGCTGCAGAGCCCTGTGATGTACTTAATGCCACTGGATGCGCACGCAGAAAACGGCTAAAATGGCAAAGTTCACGTTCTATACATTTTACCATAGTTAAAAAAAAAAAAAAAAAAGAGGGGTGCCTGGGTGGCTCAGTGGGTTAAGCATCTGACTCCTAATTTCAGCTCAGCTCACGATCTTATGGTTCATGGGCTTGAGCCCCGCACCAGGCTCTGTGCTGCTTGGGATTCGCTCTCTCCCTCTCTCTCTCTCTCTCTCGCTCTCTGCCCTTGGCCTGCTCACATGCACGATCTCTCTCTCTCACTCTCTCTCTCAAAATAAATAAATAATCATTAAAAAAAAAAAACAAGAAGTGCAGGGTCCTGTGTGACCACACAGGTCTCAGGCCCATAACCCCGGCTCTGGCTCCCAGAAGATCTCTCTTCGCAGGCTGCCGCCCCATCTTGCAAGGGCAATGCTTCCCCAGCAGAGCTACTGTGAGCCTGACGAGCTATGTTATATTTTAATAGTCATTTCAATTGACTATAAAAATACAGCATCACATAACAAAATTGCTTTTGCACCGTGGTAGAAATACTTAGCAAGAGATGAGAAATACTTACCAAGAGGCTATAAAAACCTATTTGCTTGCTTATAGAGCTGCTGCTGAACAGGACAAAAGCCGAAGAGGATAAAGGGAAGGCAGGAGAGAATCCATCCTAGAAAATGCATGCAACAGTGTGTCCGCCATGATACTCAATAGACAAGATCCACCCGGGATTTTTTTTTAACGCGCTAAGCAAATACTGGAATATTTCTCAACTATCTGTTCCATTTTTAACTTTCAAGAGCCTGACAGCGGAAAACACTGGTTTCCCTACAATTCCCCGTTGTTCCATCTGACTTGCACACAGCACACTCTAGATGTTACTGCAGTTGACCACCAAGAAGCCACAAGAGCCTCCAACCCCAGCACATGTCGAAGGTGTTTCCTCCGCCAAACCAGTTTCCTGGGGAAAAGCCTAAGCACAAGCGAGGGATGTTCTTCTCATACTGTTCCAATGAGGCCTTTGCCACAAAGGCATTCAGTGAGGAGGAGCGGGGGCTCGCCATCACCACCCAGCGTCACCAACAAGACCGACGGCACCTCCACACCGTCGCCCTCGTCATCACCACCAACACTGTCACCATCATCACGGTAATAATCACGGCTAACTTTCATTCTGCGCCTACTAAGACCAGACACTCCCCTGAAGACTTCATGCGTTGCCTCGTTTCATCCCATACTAGCCCTATGATGTGGCTCCTAACAGCGTCCGTTCCTGCATAGAAAGCTCTGAGCAAAGACCAGGGGACGGAGGCTGAGCTGGCTGACCAGCCGCAGGCATCATGTGACCTCCGGCTGGGGGAAGAGCCCCCCCAGGCTGCTCTGCCCCTCCCAGACAAAGAGCAACTATGCTGTGCTTCACAAACGAGGGCTTCAGAGAGCCTCCTCCAGAACCAGCGTCCTGTGCTTCACAAGGGCCGTAACAATAGTGCACAGTGTCAAAGGCCCCCGATCCCTTGCTGCAGAAGGCCCTTGAGACATAATGAAGTAACAATTCCATTAATCCCATGAAAGGAACCCCCGGCTAGAGGAGAAATTGCCTTTCCGTGTCACATCTGGCCAAGCCGACCCCACAAGCAAGCGTTCGCCAGAGCCTCTAAGACCATCGGCCAATCCAGCCCAGCAAAGGAGGAACATGTGCCTCCCAAGATCCCAGGTGAGCTCGGGAGAGCAGGTGGAGACTAGGGAGGCAAGATTCCTACACCCAAGACAGTCACAGTCTCAAACGACCTGCCTCGGGCTAAAAGTGAGGGCTGGGCCACGCACCTGGGTGGCTCGGTCAGTTAAGCCTCCGACTTCAGCTCAGGCCATGCTCTTCTCATGGTTCACGAATTCAACTGCCACGTCGGGCTCTGTGCTGACAGCTCAGAGCCTGGAGCCTGTTTCAGATTCTGTGTCTCCCTCTCTTTCTACCCCTTGCCCACGTGCACTCTGTCTCTGTCTCTCTCTCAAAAGTAGATAAACATTAAAAAAATTTTTTTAAATGAGAGAGACAGATCTGATACAGATACGTGGCAAAAGGACTCTAACTGGAAGCCAGGTCTCCAAAGGACACCAGTAAAAAACCATGGACCAGTGACAGCTGCGTGCTTCTTGAGGACCAGCCAATGTAATTGTCACAAAACGTTCCCGGGGACGGATGACCTCGGAGCATTCCTGTTGCACAGGTGAAGAATGGTAAGCTGCCTGCTCGAAGTCACAGGTCTGGAAGGCAGGGACTCTCACATTTGGGAGCCAGGTGTCCTAAGAGGAGTTGCTCCAAAACACCCAGCCCCAAATTCAAAAGGAGCACCGCCCTCCACCGGCAGCTGGACTGGACGGGGCTCTTCCTCCCTGGCTCCTCTCCCTCTGGCGCTCCCTAAATGGCTCCCATAAAACCAGGCGGAAAGATGTCAAAACAAAAGTCACACAAAATATCATCTGATATCACACAAGGACTGTCACGAGCAAACCTTGTCACCAAGTCCTTTTTATGTGAAATATTCTCTACTAATACTTTTCCCCTGCAGATCCTTCCTGCATCTGTCAAACTCCCACATTTTCCTGTCTAACGTGAATTTATCGTTACTGCATGAAAAGGGCATTCAATACCCTGTGCTCCCAGAGCATGATCACACAGAGAAATCCATCCATGTCCCAGCTCTGCCCTGCTCCTCTGGAACCAAACAGGGAAATACTTATGCCCTGGGAGAGAAGGGGTTTGCAAGGATGGACCCCATCATGGAAACAACCCCCATCCACCTATGCTCAGGACTGTCATGGGCACATGGTAGGTTGCTGACTGTATAAAAAACGCTCAGGGTCAAAGGGGCAAGTAGGAGCTGAAATCCAGCCCCCACCCATCCCTGTGCTTGCCAAGCAGTATGCCCACCCCAAGGGGGCACCTTTCTGCAATTTACAGAAGTACTGCATGGCTTAGGGCCTTCCTGAAGCTCCCACCTCCCTGTCTGGAGACAGGCTTACCTGAGCCTAGGAGGGAGGGGCTGTTAACCCTGTGTCCCTAGGGCCCAGCACACGGGGCGCATGTGACCATGACTCGGGGTTCCACTGGGATTGCTCAACAAGCAACCACAGAGAAGGACCCACTCAGGTGGACCCCTGGGTTGGGAAAGCCCTCCCTCCCCATCAGGACCTACACCACCACACGGTAAAGATGGGCAGGATCCAGACGGGTGCCCAGGGCCCCAGGGGCAAAGGCTCCCCCGGTGCTCATCCTGGACCCCACCACAAGAAGGAAAGGCTCAGTCTATAGATCTCCCCATAGTTCTGAAGAATTAATAATGTAATATACCAAAACTTTGCAACTGCACACTTCCAATGAGTCAAAGGCATGGTATACGAAATAATGCTTCAGTGAAGCTCCTTGAAAACAACAGAGAGCGTGTACGTGGCGGCCCCGTCCAGCAGGCGGCCTGGCCCTCCATGCAAAGCTTTATCAGCACTGAACACCGCAGCCAAGCTCCCAAGTCCACGCATTTGACAAAATACCCAGGCGATCAAGAGACGCTGCAGGGAGTGCCTGAGGACTCCTTTGTGCTCAACCACACCAACTCTGGGCTGCCCACACCAGCCAGCCACTACTGCTTCCAACAAACTACCTCCCACAGCCAACAGAAAACAAACCACCCCCAGCAACGGAGCCCCAGTCCGCATCCGGGAGGATCTGACAAACACAGGCCTCTCAGGACCGGAAAAAAAGTTCAAGCGCAAAGGACCCAGCGCACAGCTCAGGAAGGCCGGGTCTAAGGAGTGTTTTACCCCACTACGTTCATTTTCCTAGAGAACCCAAAAAGGTACCATAATCATTTTAAATACGATCGATTTGCTATTTGAGAGTACAGCCAAAAGAAAAAAAGAAAGGAAAAATTCTTGCCTTCAAAATTAAAGAGTTCTTTTCATTTCTGATCGTATCTTTGACCCATCCTGGGAGGAACGTCCTCGGGGTTGGAGGCAAGAGGGACCTTCCAGGTCACAGGACCTTCTGCCTCATCTTCTCGTGAAGTACAAGGGGTTCCCTGGCATGCTGGGCAGGGACAAAGGGCCCTCACATGGCCATGTGGTCCCGACCCTAGGGCTCGGCATGACATATAGTGGGCAGAGCAGTGTTGGGGAGGGGGACGCACACAGCCATGTACCTGGTGAGACATCACATCCCCAGCTGTGCGGGGCACCCTTCCCCCAGGCACCGTGTTGCCATGAGATACCCAGGGGTCACGCCCAGCACGACCCACAGCCAGCGACTCACTGATACAAGGACACGGAAGGTCAGACTCCGTTCCTGGGGATGGGAACCAAATCCCAGATGCTCCTTCTACTGCAGATCTCGCGGTGGGGTCAGGCTGAGGGCCTCTTCCCTGTCCTGTGGCTTGTCACTGCCCCAGAGCTTTCTCCTGAGAGCCCCCTCGGTCCATCACTTGGACAAGGGCCCCGTCTCAGGCTCTGCTCCTTAAGCTACCAGCTTACAAACGGGAATACTCCCGACAAAGAGGAAGGTCAACGAACATCAGCAAGGAAAATCCAACTTGTACAGATTCCCAGGGCAGGAGAAACATCAGCTATGGACGGAGGGGAAGGAGAGGGATGGAGAGAGGGGAAGAGGGAGACAGCGGAGGGACAGAAGCAAGTCCACACAGGTTAAGCCACCTGTCTGAGGTCCCAGAGCTTAGAAGCAGCCATGTCAGGAAAGCAAAGCACTGACCACCACCCGTCCCCCCGTGACTCTCAAGTTCCCCCCAAAATCTCTACAAGCGCGGTGAGCAAACTGTAACGTGGATAATAGAACACAACATGAAACTATAAATGGGTATCAGTGACTGTCCGTGAAAAACATTCAAGGCATTTTATTGGCTCATTCCACAGGTCGGGAGTCAGCAGCCACAGCCTACGGGCCAATCTGGCCTGACGCCTGTTTTTCACAAATAAAGTTTTATTTAGTTACAATGTAACAGAACAGCTGAGTAGTTGCCCCAAGGTCCTCAAACCATGATTTTGAGAATATGCTCCAGGACTCCCAGAAGAGTTGACAGGCCCTGGGAACATCCCACACCTCCATCCTCAGGTGACAAGGAGTCCAGGGAGCGTCTCCACTCCTCCCCCAGCCCACCCCACCCCACACCCTTCAGGGACCTGCCCACAAGTCGGGACAGACCGCGTGCTCCAGACACACACGCCCAACTCAACCTGGAGCGAGGATGGCCTTCACCATCGCCTCACGAAGGATGAGCATTTCCCGCTCCCCAAATGTTAACTCCACTCAATACATGACAGCTTATAAAAGACAGCCTGAACTCCATGATGCAGTGTTTTCTTCTTCCAAAGGGGCATCTTTCAATCACAGCACCTATGAAATTCAGGTCAGTGTTCGCCTGCACCTCTTCGGTGAGGGTCCCCAGCAGGGAACTAATGCTTCCTGTACAATCACCATGATGCGTGAAGGGCAGGTACCGGGAGCACCCGTGACAGCCAGATGGGGTGGGGTCACCAGGACATCTCAAGGGGGAGGACACAAAACTCAAAGATCGGAGGGACAGACTTCCAAAATGGCGACCATGATCCCCGCCTCCTGGCGCCCAGGACCTGTGTGGTCCCCTCTCTTCGAGTGTGGGCTAGACCTACTGACTCATTTTCAGCCAAAAGAATACCACAGGGAATGGGATGTCACGTCCGTGATTAGGTTACATGAAGGACGGGCTCGTCTGCGTGTGCGTGTGTGTGCCTACGTCTCTCTAGGAGCTTACTCATTTTGATAAAACCAACCGCCATGTCAGGAGCGGCCCTAAGGAGAGGCGCACATGGCAAGGAAGTGCGGGTGGCCCTCAGCTAATGGCCACCGAGGAATCCTGCCAACAGGCCAACAAGCGGCCGCTGTCCCAGTTGCACGTTGACATGACCTTGCCTTAAACGCGGAGCCGGAAGCCCCAGCGAGCCATGCCCACGTTCCTGACCCACCGAAACTGTGAGGTGACAAACACCGTAAGTTTGGTGACATTAGTGACGCAGCAGGGATAACTAATACAAACAGACGGGCACAGCTGGGATTCGTTCTGGGATTTCTTCAGCCCAGCAGCCTTCCGCCTGGAGTCCCAAGGCTTCCTCCACACACACGCCTCCCTCCTGTGCTCAGCACGCTCTCTCTCTCTCTCTCTCCCTCCCACAGCCGGACCTCTGACCCCAACCCGCCCGCTCCGGCTCCAGCCCCCCTCGCCACTGAAACTGCCACACAGGATCACAGACGTCCCTGGCCAACAGACACTCAGAGTGTGGAAGCACGTCACTCTCTGCGTCTCCAAAGAGGGTGACGGCTCGTCGTTAACTGCAGTCCAGTCCTCCCGAATGTCTGCCACGGGGCAAGGCCCCGTGCCCTCACGGAGACCACCCTTCTCCTGGACTCCCCATCCCAGACTCCAGCGGCACCGCCCACCCTGTCTGGAGGCCACCCTTGCTGCTCCCCCGTCACAGCACTGCACCAGTCAGCCTCCCAACGTTCCTCAGAGGCACTGGCTTCTCCAACCCCTACGGCCATTGCTCCCACCCAGGCCCCCGGCCATCTCTTCCCCAGAGTGCCGCCAGAGCTGCCTAACCCCCCACGCCCTGTCCTTCCTCCTTCCCGCTCTCCAAACTGCCCGTGGGATCTTTCTAGAACAGAATCTGATGATGTTACTCTCCGGCTTGAAACCCTTTAGTAACTACTCCCTGAACTGAGGATAAAGTCAGATCCCTCAGTAAAGCACACGAACCAGATTAGCTATCTTACCCACCTTGCACTTGGCTCCATTCTCCACCCACCCTCAGGAGGATCCAGACTGAACTTCAACGTCCCAGGTACTCTCATGCCTCTGGGCCTTCAGATACATTTATGTTACTCCCACCTGCCTTTCTTCATCTCATTAATTCATACTAGTCTTCAAATCACCCACTCAGACGTTACCGAGTCACTCGGACGTCACTTTCTCCCAGGAAGCCTTCGGTGACCATCCTTTCTCCCTCCTCCCACTCACCACTCTGTCGTATGCTTGTCTACTTACTTGCCAACCCTCCACACCTACCTCGGTCCACACTATCCCACAGCCTGGCCCAGTGACTGGCATTTTGTAGGCACTTGGTAACTATTTCCTGAATGTAGGACTTCAGCCAAAACCCACTCAATGACTGCAAACGTCAATAACCGTTCGTAGGAGCCTACATATGCCAACTCACCTAACCATAGCCTCAACCCTATCCCAAGACCGCATTATCATCTCCATTCTACAGAGAAAGAAACTGAGGCACACACAGGCAGACTCGCCTGAGGTCACCCAGCTAGTGGTGGCAGAGCCGGGATGGGATCCTGGACAGTCTGACCACAAAATCAAGAGCTTCTCAAAGAAAATGAGGCAGTAAGGTTCAAAGGAGGTCCTACACTTTTGTTGGTTCGTTTTAACGATCATGTCCAGATGGAAAAGGAAGGAAAATCAATATTTTTTAGGATAGTAATTAAAATCACAAGTGCTCGTGAAAAGTAAAAGAGCCTATATCGAGGTGGTGAAACATGTAACCTCTTTAAGTATTTTCTGGAAAGAAACGCCTTGTAAATAAATGCCCAGCCAGAGGAATCATCAGCTGGCCCCTCCTTTCCATTACAAGCTTCCCAAAAGGACAGATCATGGTTATCTCTTCATGAATTTCTGTAATGCTGAGTGTATTTACAGTAAAGACAACCAGGATGATATTTCTCTGCTTCATCATAGGTCCCAGGTTCCCAGAGCTCGCTGATCCCTGGAGGCCGGTTCATTCCATTAAGGCAGCTTCCTGAAAATCAGAAAGGAGGAGGAGATTCATCTCTTACCCTTTGATTCTAATGTTCGTGGGGCTTTCAAGATTTATTTCCACCGTAACATCAGGAGATCTGCTCCCCAGTGAATCCAGTGCGCAGTTCCAAGTGGAAACAAAAAGTGATCTTTGCTCCACTGAGAAACTAAGGAGTGGGGCTGAGCCCACCTCTCGCTGCACCCATTACTCAGGACGCAGGAGAAACTAAGATAATGAGCAAACACCACAGAAGGCTAGCGTGCACCCAGGGACCTCCTGGCCCTCAGCTCCCCACCATGTGGGCTCACCGTCCACATCCTAGAATACTCAGAACAAGGCAGCTTAAAAGACACGCAGGCAGGAAAGAACAGGTGTCGGCAAGAATGTGGAGAAAAGGGAACCCTCATGCACTGCGGGTGGGAATGCAAAGCGGTGCAATTAAGATGGAAAAGAGTGTGAAGGTTCCTCAAAAATCTTAAATAGAACTACTGATAGAATCCAGCAGTTCCACTTATGGGTATTTATCCAAAGAAAATGAAAACACTAATTCAAAAAGATAGATGTACCCTATGTTCACTGCAGCGTTATTTACAGTAGCCAGGATATGGAAGCAATCCCAGTGTCTATCGACTGACGAATGAATAAATTAGATGTGCAGATTACACATTTTATATATATAATCATATACACATACACATACAGAATAGAATATTAGTCAGCCTAAAAAAGGAATGAGATCTTGCCATTTGCAACAACATGGATGGACCTAGAGGGTATTACACTGAGATAAGTCAGACAGAGAAAGACAAATACCGTATGACCTCACTTATACGCAGACTCTAAAAACAAAACAAATGAACAAACAAAACAGAAAGAGATTCACAGATGCACAGAACAACACAGTAGTTGCCAGAGGGGTGGGGGAGGGGGGAGATGAGCAAAAGAAGGGAAGGGAGGGGCGCCTGGGTGGCTCAGTCGGTTAAGAGGCCGACTTCGGCTCAGGTCATGATCTTGCCGTCCATGAGTTCGAGCCCCACGTCGGGCTCTGTGCTGACAGCTCAGAGCCTGGAGCCTGTTTCAGATTCTGTGTCTCCCTCTCTCTGACCCTCCCCTGTTCATGCTCTGTCTCTCCCTGTCCCAAAAATAAATAAAAACGTTAAAAAAAAATTTAAAAAAAAAGAAGGGAAGGGGATTAAAAGATATAAAATTCCAGTTACAAAATAAATAAATCACAGAGATACAATGCATAGCATAGGGAATATAGTTAATAACACCTAACAACTTTATAGAGTGACAGATGATTTATGGGGTGATCACTTGCCCATGTATACAAATGTTGAATCACTACGCTGCACACCTGAGGCTAACATAATAGTGTGTGTCAACTACACTTCAATTAAAAAAGAAAAAGGATGTACAGAGAACCACAGGCAACAATATCTTCACAAGGGATTTTGAACTCTTAGCACCCCACCTGCAAAGGCTGGGTGACAAAGGAGAACGCTCCCAGGAAAGGGTATCTATGCGTGACTCAGGTAAAATGCACAAATTCTATTTAACTATGACTTTACCAGGTTTTTGTTGTTGCATTGCTGTTGGCTGATTGATTTGCTTTGTGTTTATGTTTTAAAGGAGGACTAGAATCAAAACTGGCACCAGAGAGTGAAAAAATTCATCAGGATTTAGGTATATACAATATATCCATTAAATGCCACCTCTTCTCTTTCTTTTGGGTGGACTTCTCTAAGCCATACAGCATCTCTTTTCATAACCACAGAATGCACACCATCAAACGTTCTCTTCCTCTCTGCCCACTGAACACCTATACAAACATGAAGCCCCACACGGTTTCTGGGAGGTTGGACTGCCAACACGCCCTTTTATTAAATCTCTGGGCAGATAAATCAATCAAGCAATAGTATAAAGACTATCCTTCCAGACAATGACCCAACAGACTACTCTGGGCCAGTGGGTCCTGAAATACTGCGATGGAAAAATGTAAATGTACAACTGATAATTACTTTGGTTGCTTATCCATCTGTTTGCTTTCTCATATCTATGGTTTCATGATTATATTTAATCACCCGCAAAAGGATTATCTTGGTGAGTTCACAGAGCAACATAATAGAGTCACCATAATTCAATGGACACTTTTGATTTCCCTGATAAGATAAAGAGTCAGCAATTACTGTTTGTTATCAAAACTCCCGTTCTTGTCAATACGATTCAAATTTTACTTGACACGCTAATTAAACAAACCCTGGCCAACTACAAAAGTTGGCACTCTGAATTATTTGGAGTGATGAGTTTGTTTACTGAAATAGGTACTTTGAAAAATTATATTGAGTATGAAATGCCCCAGATTCCCTCTGTTATCTAATTTGGAAAATCACCCTGGTTTGAAAGAAGAAGCAGAATGGTTGCATGGGTCTCCTTCTCCTAGGTCGGGTTTATTCCAAATCATTCTCAAGCAACTCCCAACAAATTAACCAAAATGATAAAGCAGAGCAAGATGCTGAGTCCTCAGATGCCCCGTGGTCTGCCACCATTCATTTAAGCCATGCTTAATACACTGCATCAATTTCTTGTTGGTTACTGAAACTACACAGAAATGTATGATATTATTGCCTCTAATTTAGACGAGCAGACTTTGCAAAGGTTAGAAAGGCATTTGGGAGGAAACATAAATTGTGCCTATGTTCTTCTCTCTCTTGCCCCTCCTCCAAATCTGTCTTCACCTGGAAGACACTGCCACTCCAGCCCTGACCCCCTGCTAGACATAACCCCCAGGAGACACAGGGTTCCAATAAGGCCATCCCCTTCACTCAGGAGCACTGCGCCACCAGGAGAGGGATCTAAATACGGAACAGCCTAATACTATGAATTTTGGGTTTATGAGATGCCAAACCAAAGCATCCAGGAAGAAGGACAGCAGCTAAGCCAAATCCAGGTCCCTGAGTTCGGCTACCACAGAACACTAATCTGTAGATTAAGGGCAAATTATTACTGAATCAAGCCACTACCCGTGAGGAAAAATTAAAAGAAAACAAACATTTAAATTACAATAAATAGAGGCTCCTGGGTGGCTCAGTCGGTTAAGCATCCCACTTAGGCTGAGGTCATGATCTCACGGTTTGTGAGTTCAAACCACACATCAGGCTCCGTGTTGACATTGCAGAGCCTGCTTGGGATTCTCTCTCTCTCCCTCTCTCTCTTGTCCCTCCCACACTCCTCTCTCTCTCTCTCTCTCTCTCTCTCTCTCAAAATAAAATAAATAAATTTTAAAATTTACAATAAATAGGGGAGCCTTGGGTGGCTCAGTCGGCTGAGCGTCCGACTTCAGCTCAGGTCATGATCTCACAGTTCGTGGGTTCGAGCCCCACGTGGGGCCCTGTGTTGACAGCTCAGAGCCTGGAGCCTGCTTGGGATTCTGTGTCTCCCTCGCTCTCTGCCCCTCCCCCACTCGCACTCTGTCTCTATCTCTCAAAAGTGAATAAACGTTAAAATTTTTTTTTTAATTTGCAATAAATAAAAACATTGACGTCCTTTAAACTATCAGTGTAGGAGTCACAATGAAAGTCATCAGGTACGTGCAGAAATAGAAAACTTTATCCACAAATTTGTAAGGAATCTCGAGGCACCCAAGACAGCCAAAACAGTCTTGAAAAAGTACAAGGCTATAGGACTCACATCTCCTGATTTGAAAACCTACTACAAAGCTACAAAAATCAAAACAGTGTGGATGGGATGCCAACTGGCTTAGTCAGGAGAGTGTGCAACTCCTGATCTCGGGGTCATGAGTTCGAGCCCCACATTATGCATAAAGATTACTAAACCAAAATTTTTAAATAGTAATACTGTGATAATAATAAATTAATTAAAAACAAAAACAGTGTGAATGATGTCACCATAAAAACACAGATATAATCCCAACAGAACAGAGAGTTCGAAAATAAACCCTTACACCTACGGCCAAATGATGAAGGGAACCAAACTATTCAATGGGGAAAAGACAGCCTTTTCAACAAATGCTTCTGGAAAAAGTGGATGTCCACACACAAAACAATAAGGCTGGATCCTTACCTAACACCACATACAAAGGCTAACTCAAAATGAATCAAAGTTCCATTTACTGGGATAAAACACACATAAACCAAAATAAGTAAACAGGTATGCCAAGGAAAGTTTGGGGAATTCACTTGACCTGGTAGGTTTACTTTGATTTCACACTACTGGTTTTTAACCTTTTTAAGTGGGAATTCTGCCTCTGTCAGGAGACGATCTGAATGCAATCCTAATCTCTAGTAACCACATACACCAGAGGTCTGCAAACTGTTCACATCCCCCAGCCAAATCTCATCCACCAGCAGTTTTTCTATGGCTATGACTCCAGAATAGTTGTAGGGGGCGCCTGGCTGACTCAGTCGGTTAAGGGTCCCCACTCTTGATTTTGGCTCAGGTCACGGTCTCAGGGTCATGGGATCAAGCCCCACATTGGGCTCCGCGCTGAGCATTTTTAAACAATTGGGGAAAAATCAAAATAAGAATATTTCATGACACGCAAAGGTGATACAGAATTCAAATTTCAGGGTCCAGAAAATACAGCTCCGCTGAAATACCCCACGCTCACAGTCGATGGCTCATCTGTGGCTGCTTGGGGGCGACAACAGGACAGGTGAGAAGCTGCAACGGAGCCCGTGTAGTCCACAAAGCCTAAAATGAGTACTTTCTGGCTTTCGGCAAAAAAAAAAAAAAAAAAAGTTCGCCAACTCTTTTCTCAAACGGCGTCGATTGCAAATGTTCTGCGAGACCACTCCCACAAATTATCAAAAGGTTTCCAGAACTTGAAACATTTCGACTCCATTCGTTCGACAAATATTGACCGAGCACCAGCCTTGTGCCAAGGACAGCAGCAGACCCCAGGGACACAAAGAAGGGCTGAGAGACGAAGTCCCTGCTCTCGTGGAGTTTCTGGTTTGATGGCCCCTCAGTAACCAGAGGGTCACAACACGGCCTGCAACCTTGGACTCAGGTGCACTGGCTGTTGCGGGCAGCACACAATAGGGGCACCTTAACCGGACTGAAGGTCAGTGTCCAGGGGGCCCCTCAGCCTGAAAGAAGACCAGAGACAAATCAGGCAGAAAGTGGAGTGGAGAGGGCAGAAGGAAGGAGGAGGCTGAGAGAACAGGATACCTTTGCTCACTGATGGCTGCAAGGGCAGGGCTCGGCCTGGCCGGAAAGCAAGGGGAAGGTGTGCCAGCAGCCAAGAGGCCAGGCCGAGAGAAGCCCGGTTGGCCCTTTAAAAAGCCTGCCACCAGCCTGCATCTCCCGGCAGGTCCTTCATCTACAAGCCAGCCAGAATCCCCCGGGGCCACCCCGTCCCCATCTGCAGTAAAGCAATCACGAGCTCCAGCTTCCTGCCCTACTCCGGTGGGCTGCAGCAGCCCACCACACACTGAGAATTTTCTAGATAAGACCACATGATCACTAATTGCAGTCCAATGAAATGTATTAATATGACAACACTCTTCAAACGTCATGACGTTCTCAGTAGAAAATTCTAGATCACAATCAGAAACCTCGCAACTTTTTCCATGGCCACGGTGTAACAGTCCACATTTCAAAGGAAAAGGTTCGTGCTTTTCATAATCCTTACTGTCATCCTAGGCCTGTAAGAGCTCCACCAAGTAGACAAGACAGAAATCAAAAATAAAAACGCACAGGGGCGCCTGAGTGGCTCTGTCAGTTGAGCGTCCAAATCTTGGTTTTCGCTGAGGTCATGATCTCGCAGTTTTGTCGGGCTCTGGGCTGGCAGCGCAGAGCCTGCTTGGGATTCTCTGTCCCTCTCTCCCTCTCTGCTCCTTCCCCACTCGCGCTGTCTCTGCCTCTCTCAAAAATATATAAACTTTAAAATAAATAAATAAAAATAAAAACCCATAAATTCCAAATAGGCCACGGCTAGCCATGGTATTGCGCCACATACATGGTTTCACAGCAGGTGGGAAAATAAAGTTGACACCCATCTTTTAAGCAGGAATAAACCCCTAAAAACTGGGGTGCCCGGGTGGCTCAGTTGGTTAAGTGTCCAACTTTGGCTCAGGTCATGATCTCACAGCTTGTGGGTTCAAGCCCCACGTTGGGCTCTGTGCTGACAGCTCAGAGCCTGGAGTCCGCTTCAGAGTCTGTGTCTCTCTCTGCCCTTCTCTGCTCGTGCTCTGTCTCTCTCTCTCTCTCTCTCTCTCTCTCAGAAATAAATAAACATTAGGGTGGCTCAGTCGGTTAAGCGTCCGACTTCAACTCAGGTCATGATCCCACAGTTCGTGAGTTCAAGCCCCGCGTCGGGCTCTGTGCTGACAGCTCGGAGCCTGGAGCCTGCTTCAGATTCTGTGTCTCCTCCTCTCTCTGCCCCTCCCCTGCTCATGCTCTGTCTCTGTCTCTCAATAATAAATAAACGTTAAAAAATAAAAATTAAAAAAATAATAATAAATAAACATTAAAAAAAAGTTTAAAAAAAAAACACCTAAAAACATGCAAAGTGGGTTTAAAGTGGTTGCCCAGGCTTGCTCCAATTTATTGCAACAGCTCAGGTAATAGTGATTTTTTTTAAGATAAAATTGAAACTCATCTTTGAGGATCTGCAGAATTTATCCCGCTCGGAACCTAAGCACAAAGGAAACGATTAGAAAAAAGTGAATTAAGTAGTGTATGGCTTCCTGGAGAGGATGGGGGTGGACCACAGAGCCACCTCGGTGTGGCCGGTGACTTAGAACACACAGGAGGCCAGAGGTCACACTAAGGATCCGCAGTTGTCACACAAAGCCATTATCCTGACCTCCAATGAGGAGTGCACGTGACAAGGCCAGTACCAGGCTGTTAGTGTTGGGTTCTTGGCAGGGAAAAGCTAACTTTCATGAAGATTAAAAGATAATGGAAATGCTACCTAGAAAATAATGAATGCCACCTGTTAAGAGGAAACAACTTCAAAGTCACGTATCCAAAGACTGCTGGAGAACTCGCGTCCTAGACGTTCAAGTTGCTCCGCAGCAAATGTCTGGCACAAAATGCCGTGAAGTCTCAGAAGGAAGCGTAACGAGTAAGCACACCCTCACTTATAGCTGGATAATATCACACATCTCCCTGCATGTCCGGCTCCCTGCTCCCCCACACCCATGCAGGGCGTCCCGGTAGGGAGGGGTGCCTGCTCCAGCCCTTTAATGCCCAACCCCAGGCCAGCGCCAGGACAGGGAGCCCTAGCAAACGCCACGTGCAAAACTTAGGAGGTCCAACAGTCTTCCCAGAGCGAGCACTGTATACAATTCAATCCTTGAAACATTGAACTCAAAGTAGGCAGAAACAACACTGCTCGGGGGGACGCTGACAGTCCTCTTGCCTGCCCTTCTGACGAGGCAAAAGACAAATCTTTAAAGAATACTGTCGCTTCTGCGGCTTAGCAATGCCTACGGGAATAGTTTCGCCCAACAGGTAAGGCCTTGGCCGTGAGATGGTGTTGGTGCCGGGGTCTACGGCGGCAAGCACCAACATGAACCACTTTCATCAGCTACATTTGCTTCCCCCAAATAAAGTCACTCTCCCACTTTGACATACCTTCAAGAGCCACAAATCTCAACGCCAAGCCCCACCCCAGTATCCACCCCAACTGGGGGAAGTGGACACGAGCAGCAAGCACCTGGCACACAGGGCAACCTCCCAGAGGTCTATGCTGCCACCCACCAGTGCTATGTTGCCAAGCCCCTGGCCCCTGGGCATTCCAGTCCCCCATCCGTCCAAAGGCAAAGTCCTCACTGTCTGCCTCCACCAGCCAAAAAAAATGCCTACAGGCTCCCTCAGTATCCTGCCCGGTCAACCTATGGATAACAGATGACAGGACAGGTGTTAGGTCCTGTCATCTCACTAAAGGAGAAACGAGGGGTTGCCCATGAAAGAACGACGATATTGTAGAGCGACCTCACTCCTAGGCGCCCGCTGTTATAAAAAGGTCCCCCAAGACCGGCAGTAACTGAAATGTAGTCCCATGAGGAACAAACAGATATGACGGGGCACGCCTGGGTGGCTCAGTCGGTTAAGCATCCGAGTTCGGCTCAGGTCATGATCTCGCAGTTTGTGAGTTTGAGCCCCTCATCGGGCTCTGTGCTGACAGCTTAGAGTCTGGAGGTGGCTTCGGATTCTGTGTCTCCTTCTCTCTCTGCCCCTCCCCCACTTGTGCTCTGTCTCTATCAAAAATAAATAAAAGTTTTTAAACAATTAAAAAAAAAAAAGAAACAGACCTGATTCCATCTCCCCAGGGGCCTTCTGGGTTCACGCCCACCCCACGCATCAAAGTGTGCGCACATCCATGGCGGGTTCGCGGTACCCCAGGGGACAGTCCACCCCTTATCTGCCAGAACAGCTTCCTGGTGTTCGGCCCAGCTCTTGCTCCTTCAACCTGCATCCCCGGGCCTCGTGTCTTCTGTGGTACCACAGACCCAGGCCCCATCTGCTGCTCCCGGACAGACTCGGTGCAAGGAATCGGCCACGGATCCTCACATCTTCTCTCCTCCAAACCTTCCTTCTAGCGGTGGATTGTTCATCTGCTTCTCCAGGACTGCATGGAACGCAGGGAATTTTGCCGTGCTAACAGTCTTGTCCCCCTGTTGGTTGAGTTCACTGAGAAGCAATCTCCAGGTCTCCCTGGGAGGCTACTTTTGAAGACACCACTCTGCTATCTTGCAGTTCATCCGCCAATTTGTGCCCTAAGTGTAAGACTCCACATTTGGCCCGGTGGACGTCCACCCAATGTCTTTAGGCCTGTGGCCTTAGACAATCAAGACCTCTGTGAATACTGATCTGTCACTCAGCTTGAACTACACTGGACCTTCTAGAAGCCAACAGGGAGCATCTCCAGAGAATCACCATCTATCCATCAATACTCTAAAACTGGTCATTCCAGCCCCTAAGAATGTGCCCACACTTTTCCTCTATCTTGTTAGCAAAATTCTTAACGCCATTTTAAGATCTGACAATCCCTTGTTAACTTGTCATAACTTTCTGAAAAGGCGCATGGAGTCTGAGCTGCCTTCACCAACAGGAATGCCAGCGGTTACGTATCGGGCACCACACTGAGTACTTTCCATTCGTTCTCTCCCTGAGTCCCCCACTGGCTAGGGGAGGCAGGGTCCATGTCCGTCATGACCTGAGAGATGAACACACTTCGGTTCCTGGAGAGGAAAGGAGAGTCTTTACTCCATGGCCTGAATGCATGAATTCTGTCCTGTACCACCTCCCACTTCAGGGTGATGTCCACACACACACACACACACACACACACACACAGAAAAATACAGCCCAAGAGAACTGCAGATAATCCCATTCAACGGATGAGGAACCAGAAACAGGAGTGCCCCATTCCGGGACAAGGGCTTCTTCTCCCTTCGACTTCTATCCATGGCTTTCCAGGTTGGAGCCCAGCAGAGGCTTCCCATGAAGACATACCACTGTCCTTCCCCCCAGGGTCATGTGGAAATACACTCTCTAGATCTTATTTCTGAGCAGCTCCAATCCCTCTGGGATCCCGGGACCTTCCAGGGCCCTTATTATCAGTTCATGCCTGTCTCATCCTTGAAGTTGTTGAAATCTCTTTCCTGGAAACCTGGTTGGCTTCTTGAGCTTGTACGACCTCTGACATGAAGGGCAATGATCTCCCCGGGTCCCGGGCACACCCACTTTTGCTCTATTAGGATCCAAGTAGCTGTTCTCCCTCACCGGTTCCCCAAACATCGAGGAGCTCTGTCAGCCCAGCAAGTCAAGAGTGAGGGAAGGAAGCTCAGCAAAGGCTTCCAGCAGACGTCCAGATAAAGGAAGTCACTTGTCACTGCTCTATGCTGCCCAGGCTTGTCCCCTGGTATGCGTTAGGAAAGCGCGGTCACCAGGAAGCACATTATTCCCCCCAAGGCATCGGGGCTCGCCCAGGTCTGCAGCTTTCCACACGCTCTACAGCCCTTGGTTACATCTGTTTATTTTCAGGTAATCCTAAGTAGAAGCTGCTGTAGGTGAAATTTTATCCCCCAAAACGTATATTCAACTATCTAACGCCTGGTCCCTGTGAATGTGACCTTATAAAGGGTCTTTGCGGGTGTCATCAAGATTAGGGTAGTCCCTAATCCAATGACTAGTGTCCTTACAAGAAGAGGGAAATCTGGACACAGAGACTCAGAGACACAGAAAGCACACCAAGCCAGGGAGGAGGCAGAGATTAGAGTGTGGTGGCCACAAGTCAAGGATTCCCAGAAGCCACCTGAGGCCAAGAGAGAGGCAAAGAACAGACACTCCCTCTGAGCCTCCAGAAGGAACGAACCCGCAACACTTCGATGGCAGGCCTCCAGCCTCCAGGACCGAGGGAACACTCCGGTTGTTTTAAGCCACCCAGTTTGCTACTATGGCAGGAAGCTAAGACAAGAGCCTCCATTAATCAATCACGCTTACCGTGTGGCAGGCGATGTCCGTGTACTTCACATCCATTAGCTTACATGGTCCCTACCGTGACCCTATGAGGCAGGTTCCTAATCACACCGCCTAGAGATGAGGACACCGAGGCTTGTGCCTCGCCCAGTTACCTAGCTAGAGTATGGGGCAGGTGGGGCGCAGTCTTCCTCCCCTTCGCTGGCATCATCTTCTCTCTCTTACAGTCTGAGTGCTAGGGACACCTGCCTGGGAGACACCTGCCTCCTACCGGAAGGTGCACAGAACTCGGCTGACATACCCACTCTATGCAGCGGTGTGAAAACTGAGACCCACTACTGCCCTCATCCTTCTCCCAAGTCATTTTCCCCCTTCAACGAACCGGAAGCCACGGCCACTCCTGCCTTGCAGGGGATACCAGAGACGCTGACTCCCAGAGCACCCGGCAGAGCAGGGCTCCTGGACCACCTGCACGTGCAGGGCTCCAGCAAGACCCAAAGACCTCACTCAACAGGGTGTGTGTGCTAACTGGCCCAAGAGAACACCAAACTCCAAACCTGACCTCTGGGCTCTATGACTCCATGATGCCAGCAACGCATCCCTGCGAGAAGATCCACCTTTCTTGCTCAGCAAGCCTTCGCTGTGATGTCCCAGAACCACACAACACGGTGAAACATGGAAAGTGAAACATGGAAATTACCACATGGCCCCACAATGCCACTCCTAGGTCTGTATCCACACGAACTCAATCCGGTGTTCAAACACTCGTCCGTGAACGTTCCCAGCACCACTACCCACAATACCCCACATGTGGAAACAATCCAAATTTCCATCAACAGCTGAGCGGATAAGTAAGTTGTGTGTAGGGGCGCCTGGGTGGCTCAGTCGGTTAAGCGTCCGACTTCAGCTCAGGTCATGATCTCGCGGTCCGTGAGTTCAAGCCCCGCGTCGGGTTCTGGGCTGATGGCTCGGAGCCTGGAGCCTGCTTCCTATTCTGTGTCTCCCTCTCTCTCTGCCCCTCCCCCGTTCATGCTCTATCTCTCTCTGTCTCAAAAACAAATAAAAACGTTAAAAAAATTAAAAAAAAAAGTAAGTTGTGTGTATGTACACACGATGGAATATTATTCGGCCACAAAAAGGAGTGAAACACTGAACACATGCTACGCGTCATGGAAGAACCTGGAAGACATTATGCTGAAGCAAAAGAAGCCAGACAACAAAGGCCATATGTTGTCTGATTCCATTTATGTGAAATATCCAGAAGGGATAAATCCATGGAGACAGAACACAGACTGGCAGTTGCCAGGGCCTCCCGAGACGGAGCAGGGACAAACCACTCGATGGGTGGGGACTTTTCCTTTGCAGTGACGTCAGGGCTCTGGAAACAGATGGGGGCGGTGGCCGCGCCCGGCCGTGCGTGTACCAAATGCCACCGAATCGTCCACCGTAGAACGCGTGATTGTGCGTTGCATGCGTGTCGCCTCAAAGCTTTACTTTTTTTTAGCAAATCGTACAAACTGGTTCGTTAACTTACCAATGTGCCAGAAAATGTCCCCTGCTCCACCCTGCAGTGGCTCCTTCCTCCTGGGGCTCTCTGGACAAAGGTCCCGCTCCCTAACTGGGCCTGCGAGCTCCGAGCTCCTGGCAGTGGGGACTGTCCTCTCTCCCCACAGCAGCCCAGGCAGAGCCCCCTGGGGGCTCCTTGCCTCTCTGCTTCCTTCCCCATCCTTAGCATCCTCCCAGGCTCTCCAGGGGACTCCCTGGGGAACCCTCCCAGACAGCCCACCAGGGACAACTGAGCCAGGAACCCTGCTCAGTCCCCACACATGCACTGTGCGTCCCCAAGCCTGCAACTGTCACCCTGGAGGGTACTCTTCACCACAAGACTCTTGACGGAGGCATATAATGAATAACACGCCCTGGGTGTCGACTTCCCATTCACGGCAGCACAAAGCCACAGCAACTAGTATCCTCCACAGTTTACAGACGAGCAAACCACAGCATGGAGGATGAGGTTGATTCTAGCTACTTCACAACGTGTGAGGGATACCGTCAGGACTCCCCGGCCAAGTTCAGTGCAACTGCAAACCGTCCCTGAGCCCTCCGGGATCCAGGCCAGGGACTATCCAGCCCCTAACGGGACCTGACAACGCGCTGCAGAATCAATTCGGACGCATATAAACTTGCATGGATTTTCATCTGTACCTGATAGATCTGTATGTGGCTGCGAGCCCCGGTTCCCTCCGCCTCCCCAGGCAATGTCCCCTTTCGCGGTTAGCACATTTTCTTTGCTGCAGTCCTCCTGGACAGAGATGCTGTCCTCAAATAAGACATATGAAAATGCCTCAAGAGATTCAATGCCCATGGCCAAGCTTCTGAAAGTGACCTGATTAAATACTTAACCGTAATTCCAGTCTAGACTCAATACATCAGGCCTCTGGCTCAGGGCAACACTGCCTGTGCGGCAATTGCGCAAAATAACGCGTACAAATGGAAGCAAGAGAGCCCATTTCTCCTTAGTTTCTGCTAAATTGGGAGCCGGAGACTTAATAATGCCGGCCAAGTTTACAAGCCAGGCTGCGGGCTCTGCTGAGGCCCTCAGGGGACAGGGCCCAGCCATCAAGCAAGGACACAGCTCTCCAGAATTAATCAGGGCTGAGAGCCAGGGCGAAGCCTGCCACAGAGTGGGGCGCACCAGAGAAATGGGTCTGATGCTCCCTCGCTCTCCCTCAGCACACACCCCCCCAGGAAACCTGGAGGGCTCTCAGTCCTTCATTTCACTCTGGTTTTATATTCAGAATCCGGGGACTCCTTACTCTATGCATGTTTTATTCTTTCAGGGCCTCCTCCAATAAGCCATTCATCTGAACTCCAAACCTCAGATGCACAGTTCCCTCTACTGAGAGCCCCCCCCCCCCACACACACACACTCCCCAGGTTATTTTCTGGGAGCCCCGCAGGTGTCTATAAACGATCCTTGCTCCGAACGGCGTTCCCAGACTGGCCCATGGGCAGATAGCCCTCACCTGTATGGCAGGTGCACTCACTCTAAGAGAGCACTCACTCCGAGCAACGTAACTACCCAGTCCCACGCCTGTCTTTCCCACTGGACTGTTGGCAACCCAAGGGCACCTACCAAGTCTGCCTTGTTCTTCACTGGGGCCCCAGTGACAGGCAGAATGGGACCCAGTGACGCACCTAGGACATCAGCCACGCAGGCCTCTCTGACTCTGTGTCTGCCGGTGAATGCATGAAGGAGGGAAAGAAGTAATTCACCGATATACTCTTTGGAGGGAAAGAAAGAGACCATCTACTCATCTACGAACCACAAAGTTAACTGCACCAAGAATCTCCAATGAACATCCCACTGCCTGACCCCTTTGGAGGGATGTTAATTAAGCAGTTAATTAAGCATTTCCTGTCTACCCCTGGTTCTGGTCCATAAACTTCATATCGAATCCAAACTGAAGGAAAAGCGTGGATCAAAGAAAGACCAACATCAACTAAGATTACCACATTTCTGGCACATGATTAACCACCTCAGTCTCCAGACAGTCCTCTAAGAAGACAACACAGGTGCCTGGGTGGCTCAGTCAGTTAAGGGTCCGACTCATGATCTCGGCTCAGGTCATAATCTTGTGGTTCGTGAGTTAGAGCCCTACATGCATGGAGATTCTCTCTCTCTCTCTCTCTCTCTCTCTCTCTCTCTCCCTCTGGCCCTCCCCCTGCTTGTGCACATGCACACTCTCTCTCTCAAAATAAATAAATACACTTTAATTTAAAAAATAATAATAAGTGGAACCTGGGTGGCTCAGTCAGTTAAGCACCTGACTTCAGCTCAGGTCATGATCTCACAGTTCGTGGGTCTGAGCCCACATCAGGCTCTCTCTCCACTGGCATCACAGACCCTGCTTGGGATTGTCTCTCTCTCCCTCTCCCTCTCTGCCATTCCCCAACTCACACACTTGATCTCTCTCTCTCTCTCAAAATAAATAAACTTAAACACAGGGGTAGGATGCAGGGTCTCCTGGGCCACTAAAACCTCACAATCTTCTCTGTCCACTGGCCCTCGTCACCTGTCCCTCAAATGCGTTTCTGCCCTAATCCTCTGTCCTCGGGCTGCCATGACAAATGACTGCTAAAGTGGTGGCTTATGACAACAGAAACTTATTCCCTCCCAGTGCTGGAGGCCAGAAGTCCAAAACCAGGGCACGGGCAAGGCCATGCTCCCCAGAAAGATCCTCTAGGAGATCTTTCCTAACCTCTTCCGGCTCCCGGTAGCCACAGGTGCCCCCGGGCCTCCGTGACTCATGGCAGAGTCTTAACTTCCACCTTCTGCCTGTGTCCTGACATGGCCTCCTTCTCAGGTGCCTCCTTCCTTCTTATAAGGACAACAGTCATACTGAAGTAAAGGCCTATTCCGATCCAGTATGACCTCATCTTAACTAGTCTATCTGCAGTGTCCCTAACTATCTAATAAGGTCACATTCTGAGGCACAGGGGTTGAAAGCTATCTTTCCTAGGGGGGGAGGGGATTGTAATTGAATCCAAAACATCTCCATTCTCTATCACAAAATATTTATTAAGTGATCCAGTCAAGATTAGGTAGTCCTAAGGAACCGTGTTTCCCTTCAAGTTCATGTATAAATGTATGCAAATACTTATGCAAAAATGTTGTTTTTCAAAGTTTCATTGTTTTTTTCTTTTGTCGACTCTTCCTGGATATCTAGATTCAGACTGAGGCTCGTGAGTAATTTTGAACCTTGAGAACGAATGTCAAGTAATTTATGCGGAAATCCAATGATTTCTACTCAAAAGCGCTCTAATCTTCAGATTTTTCAACGGGAGACGGCTGTATACCACGTGGGTTGCTCTGGCACCAGGGATGGCTTTTCCGGTCCCTGCTGTGGCCAGTGGTGGCGTGCAAGGGGTGACCGGGGGTCAAACGTCACACTAAACACAGCACACAGCATGTGGTTTATTTTTGTTTATTTTTTTATTATTTATTTTGAGAGAGATGGGGGGGGGGGGAGGGACAGAGACAGAGGGAGAGACAGAACCCCCAGCAGGCTCCACACTGTCAGCACAGAGCCGGACAGACGCAGGGCTCGAACCCGTGAAAACGTGAGATCGTGACCTGAGCCGAAATCAAGAGTCAAGACACTTAACCTGCTGAGCCACCCAGGCAGGCGCCTCCTTTCATGTTGCTTAGTCTGCTGACACACGGCAGTCACCGCACCAGCCCTGAGCTGACACGCCTCGGCCACCACACCAGCCTCGGCCGGGCTGGTTCCTCAGCAGCCCTTCACAGTCCCGTGGATGCCACCGGTCACTGATGAAACAGCCACACTATTTTATGCCGGTCACAGAACTCCCCACGGGTGCCATCAGCCGGCCCGTGGCGCAGTCACCACTCGAGGGCGAAGTCGCCATCTGCGGGTGGCCAGGCCGCGCTCCTCGGGCGCCCTGCCTGCCGTGCTGAAGAGATGTTCGTTTCACTCCCCAAGAGTGCCAGTTAAGGAGGCTGATTCCATCGTCAAGGATCATCTCCACTTGACGTTCTAGGTATCCCCCTGCCTTCCTGTCTTCTCAGAGAAAGAAGCAACCGGAAGCTTCCCTGCTCTAGAGGCGTCACAGGAAAGGCTTTCTAATAGCGTGATTCCATCTGGGTCTCAGCTGTCCCCCAAGGTTAGGAATTTGTCCACACGGAGGCACCTGTGCACTCAGCAACGTGTGTACAGTGAAACCTCGGTTTGCCAGCATATTTCGTTCCGGAAACACGCTTGTAATCCAAAGCGCTCGTATGTCAAAGCGAATTTCAAGAACCTTGGGTTCAGTTGTGATTGTGCGACCTTCGGCCTCACGTCCTGCTCGTATTGCAAGACATCGCTTGTCCGTCAAGTTAAAATTTAGTAGAAATGTTTGTTCATCTTACGGAACACTCACAGAACAAGTTCCTCGCAACCTAAGTTTTACTGTATTTTTTTTTTTTACCATTTTTTTTAAGCAGGCTTCACGCCCAACATGGGGCTTGAACTCACAACTCTGAGATTATAAGAGTCGCATGCTCTACCAACTGAACCAGCCAGGAGCCCCTGCAACGTGAGTATTTTAAATTTTTTTTTTTAATGTTTTATTTATTTTTGAGACAGAGAGAGACAGAGCATGAACAGGGGAGGGGCAGAGAGAGAGGGAGACACAGAATCTGAAACAGGCTCCAGGCTCTGAGCTGTCAGCCCAGAGCCCGACGCGGGGCTCGAACTCACGGACCGCGAGATCGTGACCTGAGCCGAAGTCGGACACTTGACCGACCGAGCCACCCAGGCGCCCCCGTGTGTATTTTAGAAACATCCCCAGGCATCCCCCGAGAGGTGAGAAGAGACATCAAGAAATCCAGTGGCTGAAGTGAAGAGACGGGATCTCACCCACCTCTAACTACACGTGCACACACATACACAGAATTAAAAGCACTTTCGGACGTGAGCAGAAGGCGAATTAGGCCTGCTGCCCAGCAAGGCAGGCTGTATGGAACGAGGAACGTGAATAAACAAGGCTCCACGCCACTATCCCATTTCTTCGGGCCGGGGCTACCCTCCCAACCACGACCTGAATCATTACCAGGTCAGTGATAAAAACGGAAGCCCGGAGAAAATTCTATACGCTGCTGAAAAAGAAAGAAAAACCGTTGCAGGCTGACACGTTGAAAGAAAATCTGGGAAGCTACACCGCGCACCTGCGGGTAAGCAGCAAACTCTGCCGGGTAAATAAAACAGCGACTCAAAAAATAGGGGGTGCTAAGGCAATACTGTGTATGCCACGGTTATTAGAAGTTTGTCCTTAAGAAACACTTTCATCCAATCCTTCACGTCCAGGGACTTAGATTTTTCACTCTGAAGGCTCATTCCGCCCTAATCCCACCTTTAAGTGCCTGCCTATAATTCACAGAGATCAAAAGAGGGAAATCGTGCAGACAAATGTTAGAGCCCTTGACCACATCTGGTCCCCACTGCTGGTCAGATAAACTGCAGAATGGAAATTTTATTTTCTGTTCAACTGGAGGCAACACGGTTGAAGAGGCAGGAATCTTAAAGAGTTGGATTTCTGTTAAATCACTTTTTTTTTTTTTAACCTTTCACTGGACGTTCGCTGCCCCTCCTCCACTCCGAGCATTTCAAAGGCCTCCCAAGTTCACGAACACTCTGGACTGGGTGCCAGAGAGGGTCCCGGCTCCCACCGCCCCCAACGCCTCAATCAGAAAAGCCAGGCGGCTGAATGCCTTTTCAGCTTTAAGAGTCCATGAATCTCCCATTTTTCTGTCCACACTTGACACAGGCATAGAAATATGCTTGGAAGGGTGGATATTTCTGAGTGGTACATTATTTAGAGAAACCTAAGAGACCCTGACGTCTTCCTCCCTTTCACACAGCTTCCCTTCCTTTCTAATTAGTACATAATACTAAGACAGAATAGTCATTACTCTAAAATGAAAAGATCATAAGACTCTAAGCCAGGGGCTGGCAAACCACGGCCCGCAGACCAAATCCCACCACAGTCTGGCATTGCGCTGCCCGTAAACGAAGAATGGTTTCCACCATTTGTTTTAATGAGGTAAAACCCACGTGACGTAAAATTAACCATTTTAAAGTCTACGAATTGGTGAAAGCAATGAGTCAAAAAAAAAAAAAATGCTATGCTTCAGTCTCCGTAACAGAACTCAAAACTAGTGCTCGCTTCATAGAAATGTTGTAGGAATAAAATAAATGAATATATAAATAAAGGAAGTAAATGTACAATTTGGTAGCACTTAGTACATTTGCAACGTCGTGCAACCACCCATTCTATGGATTCCAGTGCTAAAATATTTTCATCAGCCCCCAAAAGGAAACCATCCCCATTAACCCCCACCCACCTTCCCCCAGCCCCCGACAGCCAGTACAGTAAATCTGCTCTCTGTGTCTACGGATTTGCCTCTTCTGGATGTTTCCTATACGGGGCATCAAGGGATGTATGTCCGTCTGTGACTGGCTTCTTTCACTCTGCGTCAAGTTTTCTATGTTCATCCGTATCGTACTGTGTGTCAGCGCTTTGTTCATGTTCATGGCTGAACAGCCTTCCGTTGTATGGAGGAGCCATATTTTACTTATGCAACTGTCTGCTGACGGACAGGTGGACGGTCTCCATCTTTCAGGTACTGTAAACAATACCGTTGTGAACATTTACGTACAAGGATTTGTCAGAATGCCTGTTTTCAGTTCTTTGGGGAACAGACATGGGAGTGGAATCCCTGAGTGACACGGTAGTTGTGTGTTTAAAACTTTTCGGGGGCGGGGCGCCTGGGTGGCTCAGTCGGTGAAGCGGCCGACTTCGGCTCAGGTCATGACCTCGCAGTCTGTGAGTCCGAGCCCTGCGTCGGGCTCTGTGCTGACAGCTCAGAGCCTGGAGCCTGTTTCAGATTCTGTGTCTCCCTCTCTCTGACCCTCCCCCGTTCATGCTCTGTCTCTCTCATCTCAAAAATAAATAAACGTTAAAAAAAAAAAATTAAAAAAAAAAAAAAACTCTTCGGGGTAAGGTGCCCGGGTGGAGCAGCCAGTTGAGCGTTCGACTCTCAATTCTGGCTCAGGTCATGATCCCATGTTCGAACCCCACATTGGGCTCTGTGCTGAGCATGCAGCCTGCTTGAGATTCTCTCTCTCTTTCCCTCTGCCCCTCTCCCCCACTTGTGCTCTAAAAAAAAAGGGGGGGTGCACCTGGGTGGCTCAGTCAATTAAGCATCCCTGACTCTTGATTTCGGCTCAGATCATGATCTTGCAATTCCTGAGATCAAGCCTCAAGTCGAGCTCGGTGCTGACAGCGTGGAGCCTGCTTGGGATTCTCTCGGTCTCTCTCTCTCAAATTAAATAAGCAAATGTTAAAAAAAAAAACAAAAACTTTGAGGAACTGTCAAACTGTCTTCTAATTTTTACCCTTTTGGGTGGTTCCATTGCTTTTAATGGTTATATAAATAAAAACCTATGTAGTTTCCTCTATTTTGCCTCCTGGCCTGCAAAGCCTAAGGTATTTGTATCTGGACCCCTGCAGAAAAAGGCTACAGATCTCTGTTCTAAACAAAAATGTCTCACTGTTCCTTTTGGCTGTTCACTGCTCTGTAATTACAAAGTACTTCAGTATATATGATCTACTTTGACTTCACTGGCATTTCATCACCATGTCGCAGGGCAGCAGAGACTGACGGCAAGACTGATCATCACATGACAGATGATCAGAGGCTGCCGGGAGTTCCACAACCACCAGGACCTGGAACCAGGACTGGCCCTGCCATCTCCCTTTGCAAACTGGGCTTTCCTTCCTCTTGCCTCCTGTTTACCCCAGTCCCTGCACTCAACCCCAACGGCCAGACTGAGCATCACATCAAGAAGGACTTGAGGGGCAGCTGGGTGGCTCAGTCGATTAAGCTTCTGACTCGGGATTTTGGCTCAGGTCGTGATCCCAGCGTTGTGAGACTGAGCCCTGCATCGGGCTCTGCACAGAGAGTGGAGCCCATGTGGGATTCTCTCTCTCCCTCTCTCTCTCTGCTCCTCCCCTGCTCGTGCATATGTGCGCGCACTCTCTCTCTCTCTCCCTCTCTCTAAAAATAAGTAAACAATAACAAAAAAGGAAAGACTCGAGAAGCAGCTTTGTATCAATGCTGAGAGGAGGGAAGCACGGGGGCAGGTTCTAGGAACAACAGAGTCATAAACATGCCAGCAATGACCCCAGTGACCTGAGAATACATGACCACAGGTGTCGTAAGCTACCTGGTCACCAAGCTTGTCCGCAGCACGGCACCGGACATCCACTTTTGTTCAGTTCAGAGCCCCTTTTTGGGGAGCCACCCACAGTCAGGGGTGAGGGGGCTGTAAGGCCATTTAACCCAATCGCACACCGGATCCCTGAGTGACTCTGCCACGCGTCCTGGAGGGGTCACACACCCGGGGATGGGACTGTCCACCAACAGATTTGCAGCTGTCACGTTAGCTCCCAACGCTTGGCTGAGGTGGAATCCCTCTGTCCTGCCTTCATTCACAAGGGACCACAGCAGGTGCAGGGAACAGAGAAAGGAACACAACTCAGCCCTTGTCCTCAGGGGCCCTCCGTCCAGGAGGGGACATGGGTAAGGTGCACCCACTGCTCCCGTCACTGTATGTGGCAGGACTGCAGACAGCAGCGTGGGGGAGGGCCCTCATTCAGCCTGGGTGAGTCAAGAAAGGTTCACAAGTTGAGCTGAGCCTAGGAAAGCTTGGCAGGTGGAAGGTAAACAAAGGTTATTTGCAGGCAGAGACAAAAACATATGCAAAGGCACTGTGGCACCTGCCAGAACGCACAGGGCTGACTGTATCAGAGCTTGGGTAAATACCACCAGACATCCCTTGGCCAGCCGGACTGAGTCCCATCCCTTCTGTGGGTGGGAGTCCCCGGCATGGGTCCCCATCCCCACCTCTCCCTCCTTTGGCCTCTCCAGGCTGACCCTCAAAGCAACACTCCCTAAGGACAATCTGAAGAACCGTGGCAGCCTGGCCACGGTGCCTGGGGGACCAAGATGCTTTGGTGCCTTTGAAAAATGGGCAGTGGAACACACATGACGCTAGAAGGACTTGAAAATAAATCTTGTGAAGTTAATAGAAGGACAGCAATTTGGAAGAAAAATAATCACATTTCCCTCCTGCTAAATCATGATTTGCCCCTGGAAAAGTCAATTATATTAAAGAAAATAAGTTATTATTTTCAGGGGGGAAAAGGAGTCTTGATAAGTGCCTTCATTCCAGCAAACAGAACTCTGAGAACAAATGCCTGAGTTCCCAGATTTCTGGAGGCTTCAGGGGAGCCTGAATGGTATTCCTTAGAAAAAAGGTGGGGAGAGTCCGTAACTCCCCCGTAGTCTGCACGTCTGTCCCAGGACCTGACCCCAAAACTGCTGTCTGTCTCTCAGAAAGGAGAAGAGGGCAGCTGCGAGGTTCAGTCCGTTGAGCGCCCGACTTTGGCTCAGGTCATGATCTTGCGGTTCGTGAGTTCGAGCCCTAAATCAGGCTCTGCACTGGTGGTGTAGAGTCTGCTTGGGATTCCCCCTCTCTCTCCCTGTCTCTCTCTCTCAAAATAAGTAAATACACGTTTTAAAAAGTAATAATTAAAAAAAAAGAAAGGAGCAGAAACACAACTGACCCCCATGCACCCCTACCCTAGGTTTCCTCAGCCCCCCCACCCTTCCCCAACGCACACCCTTCAGGCATCAGTCCTGCAAGTTTCCAGCCTGCCCTCCCGGGTAACACTGTCGTGAGGCCACAGCAAACAGCCAGTGGGTGTTGCCTAAGGGTCAGGCTTCACCCCTGCACTCGAACCAGTGGCTCCCACAGAAGAGTCAGCAGCTCTCTGGGTTTTCAGAACCGAGCCATCTGGCGGGCGGTGGCCAGGGATTCTGCCAAGCACCCCAACACTGCCCAGGACGGCCCCCCGCGACCGGAAGCTCTCCGACCCAGGAAGTCAGCAGTACACGGGGCCAGAAGTCCAGCTTTACATGAATCAGCTCATCTAATCCTCGAGCAGCTCCGCAAGGCAACAACTACCACTCCCCACGGCCGACCGGCGAGCCAACCGGGGCCCAGAGGGGCTGCAGAGTCCCCCAGGCATGCACCCCGACCTGGCGCTGGTCCTGGCTGTGGCGGGAGAGCCGCCACAGGAGGTCACCTCCTGGCAGTGACGTCACGGAACAGTCACAGGAAGAAGGTCCTGAGCCTCAGACAGGTCACTTCCTGGGCACCGCCAGCGCCACTGGGCAGAGCCGGGCAGGGCTCGTCCGGATTCAGGGACGGCAGCTTGGGACCCTCGCGCACTACATCGGCCCAGAATCTGCCTCGGGACGCCGGGCTAATGCCATCAGGAAGGCACAACCACAGCGCCATCAGCTCCCCTCGACCCCGACTCCCCGACCCTGGGCTGCACCTGCCCCCCCGCCCGTGCTCTCTCCACCCCCCTCCCTTACGCCCCCTTCTGCCTCAGGACTCCCAGGCCCTGGGGACGCAGGGCCATTCCCGCTGGGCCCTCAGCCCTCACACACACTTGTCCCCACAGCCCGGCTTGGGAACAGAGGGGTCGTGTCTTCTAGAAAGGGTCCGGAGGCAGAGATGATGAAGGGTCAGACCCGCAACGCGGGGGCATAAATCCTAACGAGCTAAAGCAGGAATGGGCAAATCGCAGACTGTGACCTGAGACCAGCCAGGCACCCAGCTGGATAGGAATAGAGGAGGAAACGAGGCCAGAAGGCGACGAAGGACATCTTTTTAGAGGGTTTCTGAGCAGGCAGTGGTCACCACAGTCTGAGAACTCTGACCAGAGAACCCAAGAGCCCAGGACTGATAACACGCTCTGGGAGGACAAACATTCCACATGTTGATTTAGCCATGAAAAAATCAAACACATCCGTGTCCCTGCATCTCCCAAAGCTCCAAAACACAGAGTTTTCAGTAATTCACGTAATGGCAAAAACGGAGTCTGGGTGGAGAGGGGAGGCTAACCACAGGTCGCCTCCCTCACACCGTGATGCCCACACACTCCCTACACCCTCGTCAACAGGTCTGACTGCGGGGTGTCGCCAGATCTGCCAGGGCGCGTTCCGCACACACGTTGAGCCCTGCGCAGGGGACGGTCTTCCTCTCCACACTGAGACAAACCTGAATTTTCCAAACACCGCCAGCCCCAAGAACTTCACGTAAGGGACTGCTGACTGTACCACAACATGTGCCCCAGGAGGACGGCTCCGCATCCCCAGGGTCCAGGAGCAAAGCTGGCAAGCAAACTAGGAGGGAGGAGGGAAGGAAGGAAGGAGGGAAGGAAGGAGGGAAGGGAGGAAGGAGGGAAGCAAGGGAGGAAGGAGGGAAGGAAGGGAGGGAGGAGGGAAGAAAGGGAGGAAGGAAGGAAGGGAGGAGGGAAAGAAGGGAGGAAGGAGGGAAGGAAGGGAGGAAGGAGGGGAGGAAGGAGGGAAGGAAGGAGGGAAGGGAGGAAGGAGGGAAGGAAGGGAGGGAGGAGGGAAGGGAGGGAGGAGGGAAGGGAGGGAGGAGGGAAGGGAGGAAGGAGGGAAGAAAGGGAGGAAGGAAGGAGGGAAGGAAGGAAGGAAGAAAGGAAGGAGGGAAGGGAGGGAGGAGGGAAGGAAAGGAGGAAGGAGGGAAGGAAGGAAGGGAGGAAGGCAGGAAGGAAGGAAGGGAGGGAGGAGGGAAGGAAGGGAGGAGGGAAAGAAGGGAGGAAGGAGGGAAGGAAGGGAGGAAGGAAGGAGGGAAGGAAGGAAGGAAGAAAGGAAGGAGGGAAGGGAGGGAGGAGGGAAGGAAAGGAGGAAGGAGGGAAGGAAGGAAGGGAGGAAGGCAGGAAGGAAGGAAGGGAGGGAGGAGGGAAGGAAGGGAGGAGGGAAAGAAGGGAGGAAGGAGGGAAGGAAGGGAGGAAGGAGGGAGGAAAGGAAGGGAGGAAGGAGGGAAGGAAGGAAAGGAGGGAGGGAGGGAGGGAGACTGGTTTGTTATTTGAAGGCATTGTTCTCTTTTACCTCTAACTTCTTGGTGGCTCATAAGACCGCACCGCTCCCCGATGCTGGGACACTCTCACCTTCATCACTATCCATCTCGCACATCCGTTCAACCGCCCAGCCTAGTGCTCACACAGAACCCTCAGCGGCTCACAACGTTAATTAATAACTAGACAGCCTGTCTAGTAGTAAAACAAAAACTAGAAAACTTGAGGAAAAGTAAAGCTCACGACGCCACACTGCCCTTTTCCAAGGAGAAAGCGATTAAAACCATCACCAGAAATGGCGTTTTTTTCTCTGTTAACAAGTTGACATCAATAACAAGTACCAAGTGGAACTTTCTCCTCCTGAAAGAGAAAATGACAGAAAGTAGTACTTGGTCCTCCCGAAAGTTCTGGGGCAGACATCTCCTTGCTAGCCCCCCCAGGCACAGCTAGGAGGGGAACAGAGCGCTCCTATTTCCCCATCTCCAGGGGCCTGAGGCTGGGGATGGTAGATAAGGCCCAAGAGTGGCGCCCAGGCCTGGATTCCAGGCATTCTGACTCCTAGCCCAGTGCTCTTCTACCCTCCACCATAATGGCCCCCCACCTGACTTCAAGTTACTGCAGCTATGCCTTTATAGCTTTTTTCAGTACCTGCTGAGTCATAAGGACAAGGGTTATTTCAAATTATAAACATTCCACTCTAATAAACAAAAAGCCAACACTTAGAAACAAAGACACGGTTCTTATCATTAGCAGGCTTTAGGAACCCCGCCTTCTGAGGCCAAAAGAATTCAGAAGATACAGGAATGGGGCCTGGGGGGGTGCTGCGTATGTTTTAGGATGGTGAACAGATGTGAAGAGAACTCGTTTGGAAGGCAGCCTCACTTATCCTCACGGGTCAACCTCCCCCTCCCCATCAAGAGTGCTCTCTGGGCTCGGTCCACAGTAAAGGACCTCCTGAAAGCTACAGGACGTAAATAGCAGAAAACAGGCCAAGGAAAAAGGCAGCACCTGTCGTCTTCGTGTCTCTTCGGGTCTTTGTAGGGGTCTGGACATCCGTTCTGGGACAAAACGATGTGACAACTTACAACTTTTGTCTTCGATGGCAATAATGCGAAAGGGCTCATCCTAACTCCTGACTGCTAGGACGGGGGTGTTGACAGCAGCATGTAGAGGAGATCCCCGACATGCACAACCTCTTCTTGCAGGGACAGGGACTGCATTTCCACGCCCCGTGTGCTGTTGGGTCTGGCCAGGCACCGAGCTCCAGGCACAGGAATGTAAGTGCCGGGATGGGTGCCGCCCTCCGGCCCGAGCAGGCAGGAAAAGCTCCTGTGAACTGTCCTGCATTTCTCCTGTCCCGACCCACGAGCTGAAAGGCGAGGAGACCAGGAGCCTCGTGGAGGGCAGAGCCCCAGGACAGAAGGAGCCCGAGTCCTTGGACGACTAGAGGCAGCAGAGCCCCTGAGCCCTCCCCTTCGGCCACTTGGACCGTGACACAAACGAATAACAAACTCTCGTTGTATGAAGCCAAGGAAACGTTGGGGTTGTTTGTTACAGCAGCCAGCCAACCCTAATTCGGAAAAGAAACCACAACACTTACACTTACACCTAACAGTGCGTGCACCTCACATGTGCAAGGTAGTTAAACAAAATCACTCAAGACGGCACGCAGATTGGGCATCGCACTCCTGAGCAAAGGCACACTCCGACCAGAAACAGAAAACCCCACCAGGATGAGGACTCCCAGAGACGTTTTTGGTGAGAGACTGATCCGTGTAAGCCTCAGCGGGCTCCCTTCATCTGGTCCCTCTGGGGATCAGGCGGGACTCGGACCCCTGATACGACCTCAGAGCGAACACTTCCAGGGAAGCCACTCAGCACCTCATCCCATCTTCACCCCTCCCTTACAACAAGCAGGGTCTGCAGAAGCAATACAGCCCATGTGGCTTTAGTGGCAGTCAGACTCGGGGGCTGCGGGGGAGCCTGAATAAAGCAGAGATTCAGCCTCAGGCAACACAGTCAATAAAGGGCGAAAGAAACTGTTACCGGGCACAGACCAGGGGCCAGGTCTGTGCAGGGTTATCTCTCTTTATCCCCAGAACCGCCCCAGGAGGATGGTATCATCCCCAATTCACAAGGGAGAAACTCAGGCTTACGGTAAATAACTCACCCAAGGTCACTTGGCTAGCAAGATAGGGAGCTGAGATTCAGAGATGGATCTCTATGACCCCCAGTCTGTGATGTTTTGGGCACATGCCACACGCTGAAAGAAAACACCTCGTTCTCCTGGAGGCACCCACATTTCACAAGCTGACAGATATCCGTCTGGGGAGAAACCATCTGGTTTTTAAAAAAGAAGATGGGGCGCCCGGGTGGTCGAGCGTCCGACTTCGGCTCAGGCCGTGATCTCGCAGTTTGTGAGTTCGAGCCCCGTGTCGGGCCCTGTGCTGACAGCTCGGAGCCTGTAGCCTGTTTCGGATTCCCTCTCTCTCTCTCTCTCTCTGCCCCAACCCACTCGCATTCTGTCTCGGTCTCTCTCAAAAATAAACATTAAAAAAAAACAATTAAAAAAGGAGAGAGTGCCCGTGTGTAGGTGCGTGCAGGTAACCCGACGGCTGCCGAGCGCCCCGCGAACACCGTGCTCACGGCTGATCGTCAAGAAGCGTGGCGTCTTTCATTTGTCCCCCTCCTCCCTCGGGAGTCAAAGCAGTCCCGTGACCGCCCAGGGCCTCTGCAGACTGCGCATGGCGTGCCTGGGTCGGGAGAGCCACCTGCGCGGCCTACGAAGCGAAGCGCTCCCCCTGGAGTTGTTCCCCTGGGCCAACAGCGACTATGCAATGTCGGTACGAAAGGCGCTCCTTGCCATCACCGGACAACTGGCATGCCAGACCCACAGGGAGCCTGGCCATCCTACCCACATTCCAAAACGACAAACGATGAGAAACTAGAAATCCGTCCAAGCCCATGTCTCCGCCTCGAATGCTGAAGGCAGGTGAGCGCAAGCGGGGAGAGTGGGAGGAGACAGCCCCCGAGGAAGAGCTGTCCCCCTGTTCCCCAGGTGCACTCGTGTGAATGACGACACTTGAAACCTGTTCAACTTCCCGTTCAGGTCTCAGATTACCTGATTGCATCATCCTGTCACTAATTCGATTACAAGAAATTTCCAGAGCTGAACACTGAAACCGATTCAATTCCTTCAATTAGATTCTGGGAGCCCAGGGTGGGGGGGTGTCATATTGTGAGCTCCCAACACCCACCTCCCTCCTTCCAGGCATCCCCCGAGGAACTGGGACCCACGACCTTACAGAAAAAAAACATTCAGGTGGTGGTGACCAAAACATCACGAAAATTCACAGGAAAAGCCTTACTTGTGATAATCACGTTATAGGTTATATCCCCCAAAATGCAAACACTGAAGTTCTACCCCCCTCCCCCCATAACTCAGAATGTACTTGGATGCATTTGGGATAGGGTCCTTAAAGTTTATTTATTTTGAGGTGGGGGAGGGGTAGAGAGAAAGGGAGAGAGAATCCCAAGCAGGCTCCATGTGCTGTGGGGGTTCAATCCCACAAGATCCCACCAACCCTGAGATCATGACCTGAGCCAAAATCGACTGAGCCACCGGCCTGCCCCTGGAGATGGGGTCTTTAAAGAGATGATTAAGGGGCGCCTGGGTAGCTCAGTGGGTTAAGGGTCCGACTTTGGCTTAGGTCATGATCTCACAGTCCAGGAGTTCAAGCCCCGCTTTGGGCTCTGTGGTGCTACTCTGTTAAGGCAGCAAAGTACCCCACATACGTTACATGGTGATTTGAGGGACGGTCCCAAAGCACTTCCCACCTCATTAATCAGACACCATATGTGTTCACTCTTACGTGGATCCTGAGAAACTTAACAGAAACCCATGGGGGAGGGGAAGGAAAAAAACAAAAAAAAAGAGGTTAGAGTGGGAGAGAGCCAAAGCATAAGAGACTCTTAAAAACTGAGAACAAACTGAGGGTTGATGGGGGTGGGAGGGAGGGGAGGGTGGGGGATGGGCATTGAGGAGGGCACCTGTTGGGATGAGCACTGGGTGTTGTATGGAAACCAATTTGACAATAAATTTCATATATTGAAAAAAAATCAAAGCAAACTTAGGTACAACAGCTACTGCTATTTGCATAAGCCACGTTACGAAAGGGCCTGAAGTCTTCAGCTCCTGTGAACCTCCCGAATCAGCCTGACCTTGTAGACAAGGCCAACCATTATCATCCACTTTGAAAACGTGGAACCGACTGAGAGAGGCTCAAAGACTTGCTCTGGGTCACATCAAAGATGAGTGGCCGCACCACGGCTAAGACTCCAAGTTCTGACCCTTCACCGGGTCCCATCCTCAGGGCTTACCTCCCAGATGACCTGAGGAAGAGTCTGAACGTGGTGGCCAGTGGGTCAGCCAGTGCGGTGTGGGGGGAAAAAAAATAATCCAAAAAAGATTTCATACGATTCCATTAATGTAACATTCTTGAAATGATAAAGCTACAGAAATAGAGAACAGGTTACTGGTTGCCAGGGTTTATGCAGAAGGGAGGAGTGAGGTGGGTGTGGCTCTAAAAGGAACACAGGAGAGGTCCTTGGGGTGATGGCAATGCTGTGACCTACATCCATGTCAACATCCTGGCTCCGGTAGGACACTGGAGTGTGGCCGGATGTCACCTTGAGGGAAACTGGTAATGAGTATGTGGGGTCTCTCTATATTATTTTTTTTAATTTATTTATTTTGCGGGGGGGGGTGGGGGGTGGGGGGGCATACACACAAGCAGGGCAGGGACAGGGGCAGAGAGAGAGGGGGAGAGAGAGTCCCAAGCAGGCTCTGCACTGTCCACTGCGGGGTTCAATCCCACGGACCGTGAGATCATGACCTGAGTTGAAATTAAGAGTCGGATGCTTAACCGACAGAGCCACTCAGGTACACCATCTCTGTATTGTTTCTTACAACTGTATGTGCTTATAATTACCTGAAAATACAAAGTTTAATGCAGAAATAAAGAGGAGGAAAAAATAATAAAAATAAAAAATAAACAAAAGAAATTAAAAAAGGAAATAAAGAGGAGGAAACAATAAAAATTAAAATCAAAAAATTAAATTAAATTAAAAAAAAGAAAAAAGAGGAGGAAGGAAGGACTGAAGGAGGGAAGGAAGGAAGGTAACATGTGAAGGAATTATTCACAAACCCTAAGACAATCTGATAAGACGTGATATCCTAGCAAACACTGGCACAACAATAAATTTAAAATTTTTATGTTTCCAAAGTAAAATAAGATTTGTAGAAATATAATATGCCCTAATTTGGTTTTTCTGCAACTCCAGTGAATGAAAATGTCTGCATTTCTATTTACTTACAATCAAATCTAATTTTTCTTCCCCCAAGTAGCAGCTTGCTTACTCCTCTAGATAACAAAGGAGATCTCGCTGCAACCCCGGCTCCCAAATTTATTTAATGTTACACTATTCCTAGCAATTATCATCACTCAGAACTAATCTAAATACACACAAGTCATGTTCCCCAACACCAAGCGAATGTTGCTTTCCCCCAATACAGGGGCAAAACACACCATTAAGAAATCAACTTTGGCAGAAAAGTATTCTTCTAGCCACCGTGTCTGTCAAATCCAAACAGAAAACCACTACATTTCTGAACTGCACTTTATTAAATAAAAAATAAAAGCAACACCCCATTGAGTGCTTGGCTTATCTCATACATGGTGCTGCCCCCTGCTCTGCTAACATCATCTAACAAGAACGTTCCTGGTCTTTGTGGTAGGCAGGCTTAGCTCCCGGCCCACCTTCCAGGTGGGGAAACAGAGGCTAAGGAAGGTGAGTAATTTGCCTAAGGGCCACTTATTTAACAAGAGCCGGGAGTTAGAGGTGTTTGCAGCCCGAATCCCCACATCCCCCGTGTGAGCTGTCCGTACAAGAGGCCAGAATGAAGTGCCCACACTTGGGTCCACTGGGGTTTAGTCTCCCAAACATAACACAGTTGAAGGCTTGAACGAGAACCGTACTCTCCCCAAGAGCTCTCCGCCCCACCTCCGCAAGTTTTCTGTCGCTGCCCTAGGGAACGACCCCACCCTCAGAATGGACCACGGAGATAATCTCGCAGCTTTCCAAGATCAACCCAGCGACTCGTCCAGCTGTTGGCCAGCGGGGCTCTCCTGGGAAGCTCGGGGAGGGATCTGTTTCCAGGCTCGTTCAGGGTGCTGGCAGAATCCAGGTGTGCCTACAGGCCTGAGGTCCCCGGCTCCTTGCTGGTGGCCACGTGGGGGGACGGGGCGGGGAGAGGCGCTGAGGCTGAGCTCCCGGGCTTTCTCTGGCCCTTGCAAGCGGGGCCCTACATCTCAGGGCCAGCAACTGTGCACGGAACCCTTCCCAGCCTGGGAACCTCTGACCCCGCTCTTCTGTGAGCAGCCAGGGAAAGTCCTCTGCTTTGGGGGCCCACCGCTGCAAAGCCCTTTCTGCCATGTCACACACTTACAGGTTCTGGGGATTAGGGCATGGACATTTTGGGGGGCCATTAGTCTGCCTCTCACACCGTCTTCGAGAAAGGTGAGCACACCACCCTCAGGTGTGGTTCTAGGACATGCTGCATCTTTCCACCTCATCTCAGGAACAGGGTCCATAGGAACAGCTTGACCGGCACTAAGCCTAAGACTCTGCCTAGCTGGGGCAAGATGGAAAAGTTGATCCGGCCCAACCCCTCAGTGTGACTAGGCTGGATTTCATGCCTGTGTTAATAAACCAGATCCGTGAGCACTGACCCACCAAATTCAAGCCTAGGAGGAGACCTTAACAGGCTGGTAAATTTCCTGGAGGCAACCCCAAGCCCCACTGGAATAAAAGGGGGAGGTGGGGACAAACCAGCATAGCCTGCCTTGCTGAGCAAGCAGCAGATCAGCTGTTTACTCTTTTCCCCATTTTTATAAAATAAATAAATAACCCAAGTGGCTCATTTGCAAACAATGCTTCTAACAGATTCCAAGTACTTGCAAACAATGAGCTGTGATTCATGTTTCCAAATGAGATGGAGTTTTATCATTTTCTTTCCCCTCGTGATTCATTCATCCCGCCAAGGCAGTGGCTGGAGTGAAAGCAAGGCCCACCCACGACCCGCCAGAGCCCTCCAAGGAAACACAGCCCTGTTGTTAGGCTCCCCCAAAAAACACTGTGGTTGGTAAGGGGGACGGCCAGTAATTTTCCCTTGGGAGGAAACAGCCAATTAGCTAATGGGAATGAATCCCTGCCCCGCAAGACATCTATCTTCCCTTCCCCTGGGAACCAGTGGGACCCTCCACTGCCAACCCCTGGAACAGGGGACAGCCCGGGCTGACCTGGCTGTGCGCATGCACACCCTTCCTTCTGCCCAGGATCCGGAGTTTGCCTGGAGGGGCTCTAGTTATTTAAAGCTCCTTGTAACGCGGAACAGGCTTCACCCGCTGAAACTACGGAGCGCGGCCGCTTTCTCCTCCGCCTAACGGCCATTCCCACTGTTCCTAGCATTGCCTGGCAAAACCGTCCAGGACACCTTCCTTCCCTGGCAACTTTCCAACACAGACTTTTCTTAAAATCACAGTATGAGCCAAAGGCGTGCGGACAGAAGTCACCACAGTGAGGGCTAGCTAAGCTTCTGGAAAGTGTGTGAGCTAATGGGAAGGGACACAGCCACGTTCTGGCCACCACCCCAGCGAGGAGACCCTGCTCACTCGGCCGCTGGATGCTCCCTTTGATCTTCTCCAAACTAGACAGCCTAGCAACTCAACAGGTGCCACATGTACAGTGTCCTCCCGGACACCGTGAGGTCACCCTGGTCACGCTGGGAGCCAACAAGAGGTGTCCAGGGATCTCAAAAAGTAGTGTTCCGAAGAGAAGCTCCTCCCCATCTCCTTGCGCTCGGTGGGACCACGGCGTGAACTCCAGAGCCAGGTTCCAACCCCAGATACGGCACTTACTAACGGTGCGAGCATGCATGTTCTCTCTGCCTCAGTCAGGTGGGAGTGACAGCAGAACCCCTGCCAGGACTGGGGGTGGATCACGGGTGGCGCTGTTCCCTGCCTCCACAGGGCCGTGGGTGGTCCTGCTCCCCTGCTGGCCTCCGGCCTGGCCCCAGGGCTCCAGCCCCTCCTCGATCTGTCCCCGGTGCGTTCCAGTCCTCAGTGCACTCCTCACGCACACACCCCCGGCCGGCTCTCCACAGCCAGGACCCCTACCGCCACCACCCCTGAAGCAGTTCCAGCCAGAAAGTGCACCCCACACCTCCCTCGAGAGCTGCAGGCAGACAGGGACGTTTCTATCAGGACACCTGCGAGGAAACCACCGGGAGGCACCCAGGGTGCGGTCTCCACGCTCAGGTCCCAGGGCCCTTTAGCCCACCTCTGTCGTTGACCTCTGTGCCCACGGCTGAGCCCCAGCTTCCTCTTCTCTGAAAATGGGGTGGGAAGACAGCTCAGCCACAGACAGTGGTCCTGAGGCAAGAAGGACCCCCAGCCCTGCATGTGGAACAAGACCAGTGTGGGCCAAGCGGACCTAGGACTGTCTCAGGGCTGTTCCCACCGCAGCGGTCCCCAAAGAGCTCCCCTGCCACACCACTGACATCTAGCAAAGGTGAGCCACTGGAATCACAAAAAAAGAAAGAACGGTGAGGGCTAGGGCCACCCCCTGGTCTTCCCAAAGTCAAAGGGGGAGGTCTGGAGCAGACCAGCCCTGGGAGCCGGCACCGCACTGCGAAGGCTCAGGGGCAGCAAGGGGGCCTGCGCGCTGCGGGAGCAGGAGCCCCAGGAGGGCACAACCTGGCCCGCGGGGACGAGGCCAAGGTCACAAAAGGCCTTACAAGTCAGGCAGAGCCTAGCCTGCGTGACGGAGGCGGTAAAGGCGCAGGAGGAAAATCACACTGAAAACCGGGAAGCTCCGGGGTCTGGGATCGCGGAGAGCAGCCTGGACCCAGACTCCAGCCAGAGGTGGGCAAGAGCCCGGCAGCCAGGCTGCAAAGCCCCGGAGAGCAGGGCAGCAGAGCGCAGCGGGGGCTGGGGTCCGTTGGTTCTGCCTTTAAGGAAAGCCTCGCAGTCTGGAATGTGTACTCACTCGGTCCGAAACGTAAACTTGCAACCCGACTCTCCCCACCCCACCCCGCCCCCCCCCCCCATCACCACCACACTCCCCTCAGGAAACGACAAAGAGCGGCGGAGCCAACACAGTCCCGCCCTTCGCCTCCCGCTCCCCGAGCCCGGGGACGCCGAAGCGCTCGGCCGGCCGCTCCGCTCCGAGGGTCCCGCACGCCCCGGGCCACAGGGCCACCAAGCGGCGGGCAGGGCGCCCGGCCCGGCCGGGCCGCGCGCGCGCGCGCGCGCCACTTCCCACCGGGAGAGCACAACTCTTCGCCGGGATCGCTCACGCAACTCGCAACCGCCCGGCCGCCCGCGGCTGCAGACCCCGCACCGCGCACGCAACTTCACCCCAGCGGCGGGAAGGCGCCGCAGAACAATGACCCCCGGGGCGGCCCGGCCCGCCCACCCCCAGGGCTTCGGGCCGCGGGCGGGACGCGCTCCCAGCTCGGGCGGCCCGGGAGGCTGGCAGGCTCCGCCACGGGGAGCCCGCCCGGGACCTGGATGGCGGGGCTCGGGGGGGGGGGGGGCGACCCCGCTCGCCCGCGTGTCCCCGGCCCTGCTCGGCCCCGCGCTCCGGAGTGGGGGCGGAGGGGGGGAGGGACGCCGGGCGCTCGGGCCGGGCCGGCGGCAACAGGCTCCGGCGCCCCCGCCCGCCGCGCCCCGCCGTCCCCCCCCCCCCCTCCGGAGCGCGCGGCGCGGGCAGGCCGGGGCGGGCGCGGCGCGAAGTGGGGCGCCGGAGCTCACCCACGCCGTATTTCTCCTCTCTCTTGGTGGGCACCCAGCGCGTCATGGCGCCGCCGCGAGAGCCGCCGCCGCCGGGCCAGGAAACTCCGCGCCTAGGCCGCCATTTTCCATTCCTTTCGAGCCGCGACAGGATGGGGAGGAAAAAGTTTGCGGCGGAGGCGGTGTCATGTGGGACGGGGCGGGCGGAGCGTCGCGGGCCGGATGGGAAAGGCCGAGAGCGCCGGCGGGAGGCGGGCGGGCCCCGGGCCCGAGAGCACTGCCCCTGCGCGGGGGACCCGGCTCCGCCACCGCGCGCCGCAGCCCGGCTCCCGCGGACCCCCCCCCCCACCTCCCCGCCCCCCCGGGGGCGGCGCCGCGCCCTCTCCGCGGGGGACCCCGGATCCCGGGAACCCTCGCAGGGGACCGGCTGTCACACGACTTGGGGGGGCGGGGGGGGGGGGGGCACGTGGGCCGCCCTGGGCGGAGGGGGACCCGACGCGCTTTACGAAGCTCGGGGTTGGCGCAGCGCGGCAGTTACACCGCGGGCTCGGTGCCGCCCCCGGGGCGTCCCGGAGCGGAGCAAACCCGGAGGTTCCCTGGGAGGCGCCTTCCAGAGCACGTGGTCCTTTCATTCGGGCGCCAAACATTAACTGAGCACCTAGGGCGGCCTGGCCAAACCAGCCAGAACCTGGGGGGGGGGGGGGGGGAGGAAAGTCACCAGGGGTGGCTGGCCTCGCTGGGGCTGGGGCTCCCAAGGCGGCCGGCGAGACGTGTGCGCGCTGCGGGGTCAGGGAGTGCTTCCCGGGGAGGTGGCCTCTTGCCTGGAGTGTTCGAGGAGTGCGGTTACCCAGGGAGGCCCAGAGACCTCATCCTCCTGGGGCTCCCAGAAACTTCTAGTTCAGTAGGACTCTGTGAAGGAGGGGAAGAGAGGAAGTGGGGAGAGGGGCGTGCCGGGGAAGGAGGGCTCCGTCCGGGCCCTGAGCAGGTGTGCAGGGGCTCTTGGGACTGTGGTCTGCACCCCGCAGGTGAGTTCTCAGGCTTTGAGGTTTTTCCACACCAGTAAAAGCCGGGGCTTCGGGTTTCTCCAAGGAAAAGCTAAAAACAACACACACATTATGGGGCGCCTGGGTGGCTCCGTGGATTAAGCATCGGACTCCCAATTTCAGCGTAGGTCATGCTCGCGGCGCCCCCGGTTGTGGGATGGGCGGCTCTGCTCCGAGTATGGGGCCTGCTTAAGAGTCTCTCTCTCCCTCTGCTCCCTCTGCCCCTCCGTTGCTCGCACTGTCTCTTAAAAATTAATTAAGTACGTAATCACACAACACACATCCATTTATTTTTACCATAATTTCAGAAAAGATGAAAACCAAGAAAAGGAGGAAGGAGAAATCCTCAGAATGCAGACAGCTCCGTAAGTGGAGTTAATTTGGAATATTAACCAGCCGCCTTCCTGTCTCCTGCCCCCAAGAACCAGTGACAATGGCAGTGGGCCTGGGAGCCTTCAAGGATTGGAGGAAGGGAGGTGAAATGGATGGAAAGCTTCCTTCTCAGGGGTAGGAAGAGACCTGGGAGGCAGAGCTGGGCAGGGAGCTAGTGGGGCCTGGGGAAAGCCCGGTGGGCCACCATCGTGCTGTAGGGAATGCCCTTGCCTGCCCTTGGGGCCACTCTGGGGAGGGGGGGGGGGGGGGAATCTCAGCATCCCACCCAGAATGCAGATTAAATACACTTGGGAACGTCCTAGGAGTTTTTTGGTTTGCGTGAATGAGAAGATAACGTGACCTGAGAGCTCTTGGCATATCAACCACAGGCTCATAGAAAGTTACAGTCCTTTCTCTAACTGACAAGGAAGTTAAATCTCGCAGAGGAAACGGGCCTGGGCTCTAATCACACGTGAGGGAACAGCATGTACAAAGGCCCTGGGGTGGAACACAAATCCTTCAAGGAACTGAAAGACTGAAGCATAGAGAAAACAACAAAGGGACACAACATGAGCCTGCAGACAAAGGGTCGCATTAGGAATTCACATTCTCCAAAGAAAACCTGGCAAACAAATGCTAATGATTCTTACCTTCTGTTTTAGGCCCAATTTCAGTTCTGCTCCTGTGGCTACTCATTGGGGAAGATGGGTGTTGTAGTGAAAGGCCAGGGGCTTCAGTCACGCAGAGTCAGGGGGCCTGGCCTAGCCACTGCCAGCTGTGTGGCCGGTCTCCTATTTCTGGTCATTGTTCCAGAAGTTCTGAACCTTAGGGTTCTGATCTTCGTACATATAAATTAGGGGCAATAACACCAGCCTCGTGGGCCTTCTGAGGATCACAGGAGAACATGTGGCCGCACACATAAGATGCTGGAACCATGGTTGGCTTCCTCCTCTGATGCTGCCTCCAGGCTCTTTGATAACCTCATGGTTCACAATTTCTAGAACAATTGCCACTTTCGCTCTGATAAAGGTGACCCACGGAATATATAGATTGATGTTTACATGCTTTTGTGAAACTGTCATATAAGTGAATTTCTAAATCAGACCTTTTGAACTCCAGATGGACCATGGAACCACCTGTTTGAGACACAGAGGTTTTGGTCCCATTATCGCAAAGTGTGCCCGAGCCTGGCCGCGACATTGTGCATGTGGCGAGCTCTCAGAAGGTTTGTCAGCGTTGCCTGGCTGACCCCAGTAGTGGTCTCATCTTGTGGTTCTAGATCAAGTCCATGGCCCTGGCTCCCTGCCCCGTGGTTACGTGAGCTCGGGACTGGCTACATGCCCAGAACCGGGAGCCCTGCGTGCTGGGGCCGGTTGGCATTTTTAACTCCTGAGTCCACATGTCTGGGCCACAGATCGCAGCCACACCTGCCAGGCCTCGTGCGGACTTAGGTCATGCTTGTAGGTGTAATCTACCCAAGAGCACTGGAACTCCTGGCGCCCCAGTCCTAAGCATCAGTGGAGGTTCAGACTAGTGACCTCCTCCTAAGATACGGCAGAATCTTGAGGCAGAGTCATAAAAAAGCGTAATCTGTGTTGCAGTTTTATATTTTGCAAATTAAATTGCAACTTTCTTAATTTGAAAAACGTTTCCATATTTACAGTGCAAACGCAGGAAGTTACTCAGCAAAATGATGCCTGGTGGAGACTCCAGAAGGCTCAGGGATCGGGGGGGGGGGGGGGGGGGGGGGGGGGATGTTTCTTTGCGGCAGGCAATACAGATGAGAGCAGGACCTGGATGTTGGGGGGTTTCACACACTTCCACAAGGGCTGGACCACAGACTGCTTGTCACTTGAAAGGGGAGGAACGTGGTCTTGCAGTGAGGCGTCTAGTTGCTGCCCCTTTGACCCAGTGGCAGTGAGGCGTCTAGTTGCTGCCCCTTTGACCCAGTGGCAGATCTCCGCACCGTAGTGGATGACCAGGCATGTGGTCACAGTGCACAAGGTCACGTAGCACAAAAAAGGTCTGCTCAAGACTTTACATGGAACGTTCAGTTCACAGAGAAGACAAGAAACAAGTTAAATGACACTACATGAAAGACAGTCAGGGAAAGATAGAGGGTGAGACCTTCGGGGCACCTGGGTAGCTCAGGTCACGGTCTCACAGTTTGTGAGTTCTAGCCCCGCGTTGGGCTCCCTGCTATCAATGCAGAGCCTGCTTTGGATCCTCCGTCCCCCTCTCTCTACCCCTCCCCTGCTTGTGCTCTCTCAAACAAAATATATAAAAGAAGGTGGGACCTTTTATAGGACACTGGTCTGGTGTCACCAACAAGAAACTATATGGGGAAAAGAATGGGTAGATGGGAAAGAACCATTCAAGATTTTGAAAGACTTAAATGTAATGTTCAAGGGAGCTCCCCTCTACCCCCGTAGGTAGGCTGCTGCCTGATTCATGAATTGAATACAGTCGATTAGGTCTTCAAAACAAAACAGAAATGTGACATTCACATGCAAGGGACAGTCGTCAACTGCATACTACTTTTAAAAAAACAACTCTGCGGCTCAGGTCGTGATCTCGTGGTCCATGAGTTCGAGCCCCGCGTTGGGCTCTGTGCTGACAGCTCAGAGCCTGAAGCCTGTTTCAGATTCTGTGTCTCCTTCTCTCTGACCCTCCCTTGTTCATGCTCTGTCTCTCTCTGTCTCAAAAATAAATAAACATTAAAAAAAAAAAAAACAACTCTTAAAGATGTTAAGGAAAAGACAGGATTCTAACTATGATCCCGTCTTAGATAATAGTTTTAGATTTTTATTTATTTTGTTAGATGTGATCATAGTAATATTGTGGTTGTGTTGAAAACTGCCCTTGTATTTTTGAGATGTATGCTGAAGTGTTTAGAAGTGAACTGTCAGGGGCGCCTGGGTGGCTCAGTCGGTTGAGCGTCCGACTTCTGCTGAGGTCATGATCTCGCGGTCTTTGAGTTCGAGCCCTGCGTCGGGCTCTGTGCTGACAGCTCAGAGCCTGGAGCCTGCTTTGGATTCTGTGTCTCCCTCTCCCTCTGTCCCTCCCCTGCTCATGCTCTGTCTCTCTCTGTCAAAAATAAATAAACATTAAAAAATAATTAAAAAAAAAAAGAAGTGAACTGTCATTGGGGCCCCTGGTTGACTCAGTTGGGTGTCTGACTGTTGATTTCAGCTCAGGTCATGATCCCAGGGTCATGGGATCAAGCCCTGCTTTGGGCTCTGTGCTAAATGTGAAGCCTGCTTAAGATTTTCTCTCTCTCTCTCTCTAAAATTAAAAAAAAATAAGAGAACTGTCATAGTGTTAGTCATTGACTTTAAAATACTGCAACAAAAACAAAAAAAAAAGATGAAATTGTTCAATCTCAGTGATAGGTCTCTGAGTGTTTCATCTCCACTTTTATATATATGTATGTATATATATATATATATATATATATATATATATATATACACACACACACACACACACACACATATATATACATATGAAATCTTTGGGGCGTCTGGGTGGCTCGGTTAAGCATCCAACTTCAGCTCAGGTTCTGATCTCATGGGTTCAAGCCCCACGTCGGGCTCTGTGCTGACAGCTCAGAGCCTGGAACCTGCTTCAGATTCTGTGTCTCTCTTTGTTTCTGCCCTCTCTCCCACTCGTACTCTGTCTCTCTTTCTCTCTCAAAAATAAATAATAACACATTTAAAAAAATTGTATATAAGTTTGAAATCTTTCTAAAATAAATTCAAAATGGGGGAAAGGACAGACTTGAGATTTAAAACCCTCCTTGAGAAACAGTAGCCTGGACTGGCCTTGCTCTGACAGCTCAGACTGGTTGCTCAGTCTCCCAGGTGCACTGCTCAGCATTCTGCCCGGAGATTATGAAGGCAGACCCCGGGTGTTAAACTTCAACCAGCTCCGTAGAGCAAATATGTTGTTTGGGAGAGGACGCTGCCTGCCGAACCAGTGGGCCTTGTGGGCAAATGTGACTATGAATATAAATGCACAGCAAGCAGTCCTTCCCACCCTGAGCACACAAGGAAATGAGCTCTGAAGCTGGGGGCCAGGACACCCGCAGGAGGTGGCGTGTCCTGAACTCAAAGGAGCCCTGGGTCTGGATGGCAAGGCAGTCAAGGCCTTGCCTTGGAGGCTGGATGCCCTCACAGTCCCCCCACCCCATGAACCTCAAGTTCCTCCAGCAGTATGGGATAGTGGTCACCAGACATGGCGGTCAAGACCTTGGCAGCTGTCTGACTCTGGGAAAGTTACCCGGCCATTCTAAGTTTCCTCATCTTTAAAATAGTCTGATTTTGGGGCGCCTGGGTGGCTGAGTCAGTTAAGTGTCTGACTCTGGCTCAGGTCGTGATCTCGTGGTTCGTGAGTTCACACCCCATATCAGGCTCTGTGCTGACAGCTCAGAGCCTGGAGCCTGCTTCAGATTCTGTGTCTCCTTCTCTCTCCGCCCTGCCCATGCTCAAGCTTGTTCTCTCTCTCTCTCTCCCTCCCAAAAATAAATAAACATTTAAAAAAATTTTTTTAAATAAGAAAAAAACTGAGACCATAAAGTCAGAGTAGGTACTCAGAAATGGGATCTGTTAGTATCATGGTGGCAGATATCTCTAAGGTACCTTATTCTAGCTGGGAAATTCTGGGATCCTTACAGACTCTTCCTTTTAAACTTATTCAAATGAGATCCTTCTGTCTCTGGTTCTACACATGCTCATTGCTGTGGGCATGGGGCACGGGGTGTCTCGGCCATGTGAAGAGGTGGTCGGGAATCACAGTGGGCATCAGTTGGGTTTGTCTGCCCCCCTTCCTTTTCTGGACAACATCGTGCTGGTTATCTTTTGGAGACTCACTGTTTTGGCTGAATTGTGTCTCCAAAATTCATATGTTGAAGCCCTAACCCCCAGTACCTAAGAATGTGACTGTATTTGGAGATAGTGTTTAAAAATTTTTTAATGTCTTTTTATTTATTTTGACAGAGAGAGACAGAGTGTGAGCAGGGGAGGGGCAGAGAGAGACAGACACACAGAATCTGAAGCAGGCTCCCAGGCTCTGAGCTGTTGAACCCACAAACCGCGAGATCATGACCTAAGCCCAAGTTGGATGCTTAACCCACTGAACCACCCAGTCGCCCCTGTTTGAAAGATGGTCTTTAAAGAGGTGATTGAGGGGCGCCTGGGTGGCTCAGTCGGTTAAGCGGCCGACTTCGGCTCAGGTCATGATCTCGCGGTCCATGAGTTCAAGCCCCGCGTCGGGCTCTGTGCTGACAGCTCAGAGCCTGGAGCCTGTTTCAGATTCTGTGTCTCCCTCTCTCTGACCCTCCCCCATTCATGCTCTGTCTCTCTCTGTCTCAAAAATAAATAAACGTTAAAAAAAAATTTTTTAAAAGAGGTGATTGAATCTTCAACAAATGGTGCTGAGAAGAACCAAACAACTACATGGCAAAGAATGAAACTGGGGGCACCTGGGTGGCTCAGTTGGTTGAGCATCCGACTTCGGCTCAGGTCATGATCCCGTGGTTCATGGGTTGGAGCCCTGTGTCGGGCTCTGTGCTGACAGCTCAGTCTGGAGCCTGCTTGGGATTCTGTGTCTCCCTCTCTCTCTGTCCCTCCCCTGCTCGTTCTCTCTCTCTCTCTCTCTCTCTCTCTCAAAAATAAATAAACATTAAAAAAAATTTAAAAACAAGAATGAAACTGGACCACTTTATTATACCATACACAAAAATAAACTCAAAATGGATTAAAGACCTAAATGTGAGACTTGAAACCATAAAAATCCTAGAAGAGAGCACAAGCAGTAATTTCTCTGACATCAGCCCTAGCAACATTTTTCTAGATATATCTCCTGAGGCAAGGGAAACAAAAGGAAAATTAAACTATTGGGACTACACCGAAATAAAAAGTTTTTGCTCCGCAAAGGAAGCCATCAACAACACAAAAAGACAACTTACTGAGTGGAAAAAGATATTTGCAAATGACACATCCAATAAGGAGTTAATATCCAAAATATATAAAGAACTTCTGCAACTCAACAGCAAATAAAAAAAAGAGTGAAAACAAAAACAAAAACAAAACACTTCCATTACAAATGGTCAGAGAAAGGACCTGAATAGACTTTTTTCCAAAGAAGACACACAGAGGACAGCAAACACATGAAAGGATGCTCAGTATCACTCATCATTAGGGAAATGCAAATCAAAACCACGATGAGATATCATCTCACACCTGTCAGAATGGCTAAAATCAAAAAGCCAAGAAATAACAAGTGTTGGCGAGGACGTGGAGAAAAAGAAACCCTCGTGCACTGTTGGTGGGAATGCAAACTGGTTCAGCCACTGTGGAAAACAGTGTGGAGTTTCCTCAAAAAAATTAAAAAAGGAACGACCATACTATCCAACAATTCTACTACGGGTATTTACCCAAACAAAGGGAAAACACCAATTCGAAAAGATACATGCACCCATATGTGTATTGCAGCATTATTTACAATAGCCAAGATATGGAAGCAACCCAAATGTCCATTGACTGATGAAGGGCTAAAGAAGATATGGCATATATATCCAATGGAATATTCTTCAGCCATAACCATTTGCAACATGGACGGATCTAGAGGATCTAATGCTAAGCAAAATAAATCAGAGAAAGACAAATACCGTATGATTTCATCCATACGTGGAATTTAAGAAACAAAACAAGGGAACCTGTCTAGTGCAGCTGGTGGAGTATGCGACTCTTTTTTTTTTTTTAAAGTTAATTCATTTATTTGAGAGGGACAGAGATAGCCCAACCAGGGAAGGAGCAGAGACAGAGGGAGAGAGAATCCCAAGCAGGCTCTGTACTGCCAGCACAGAGCCCTACATGGGGCTTGAACTCACAAAACTGTGAGATCATACCTGGGCAGAAACCGAGAGTCAGACGCTCAGTGGACTGAGCCACCCACGTGCCCCAGAGCATGCGACTCTTGTTCTTGGGGGTTGTAAGTTTGAGCTCCTACATTGGGTATAGATTACCTAAACATAAAAATCTTAAAACACACACACACACACACACACACACACACACACACACACACACACAAATTAAAAAAGAGACTAACAAAATACTCTTAAATACAGACAACAAACTGGTGATTGCCAGAGGGAAGATGGGTAGAGGAATGGGTGAAATACATAAAAGGGATTAAGACTATACTTCTCGGGACACCTGGGTGGCTCAGTCAGTTGGGCTTCTGACTTTGGCTCAGGTCATGATCTCACAGTTCACGGGTTTGAGCCCCGCATCGGGCTCTGTGCTGATAGCTCAGAGCCTGGAGCCTGCTTCAGATTCTGTGTCTCCCTCTCTCTTTCCCTCCCCTGCTCACACTCTGTCTCTCTTCGTCTCTCAAAAATAAATAAACATTAAACAAATTACAATAAAAAGAGTATACTCTCATGATTAACACTGAGAAATGTATAGAATTGTTGAATCACTATATTGTTCACCTGAATCTAATATAACACTGTATGTTAATTATACTCCAATCGATCAATCTATCTATGATTAAGTTAAATGAGGTCATTAGGGATGGCCCCGATCCAACCTGACTAGAGTCCTCCCAGGAGGAGGAGATCTGGACACACAGACGGACATCAGGGATGCGTGTGCACAGAGGGAAGGCCAGGAAAGTGCCCACGGAGAAAAACCAACCTGCCGACAGCTTGATCTCAGATTCGCAGGCTGCAGGACCATGAGAATAAATGTCTCATCCTTGGCTTATAGCAGTTCCCTGCACAGCAGTGGCTGAAGCTTCCTACTGACTTACATCCTCACCCAGAGTCACCCGGAAAGCCAGGGACAGGATGTGGGCCGCAGCCCTGAGGGCCGGCCCTGCTCCAAGTTCTTGTTGCCATCTGACCTTCAATCTGCAGAGGCAGCACGGCACTCTGTCTTAGGAGCCTCACAGCAGGATCCCTCGGCCCAGAGGCCCCTTCCCAGCTGCCCCGGAGGAATCTAGGTGAGCGCCAACCTGCAGAAGGCCCACCGTGGGCGGGCTCCAGGGACATCATGCCAGGGCTCAGACACACACACAAAATGCCACACTCCTGCCTCCAGAGGCTTAGCGGTGTCTGGAAGGAAGAGAGAATTGTAGTACCTGGGAGAATCAGAGAAAGCAGACAAAGAAGTAACAATCCAGGGAGAGAGTGACATAGGACGGTGACACATCCTTCCAGGCAAAAGAATCAGTGTGAGAAGGAACCCAGGCGGGGCAGGAGCTCAGCACCAAGGACAGGAGGGTGAGGGTTGTGGGGAGAGTGGTGGCAGGATATGGGGTCAGCTGGGAAGGGCTGTGACTGCCAAGCCAAGGGGCCGGCACAATCCAAACCTGTGCCTTAGGGAGCTCACTCTGGTGGCAGAGGGGACACAGACTGGGGAAGGGAGAACCCGGATCTAGGAAAGTTGGTGGAGGGGGGAAGTTGATGAGTTTGGGAAGACTCTCAGACTTCTGACATTCACAAATTAAACACATGCACGGTCACAGCCAGTTCACTGAGAATGTTCCCACTGATGCACAGAGAGCATTTAGTCCCCGCCATAACCTGTGCGTCGTGTGCTCTGGTTACCCCCATCTTACAGACGAAGAAGTTGGCGCTCCTAAAGCTCCTTGGTAACTTGCCTGGTGTTCACAGCTAAATGGCCGTAGACTCAAGACTAAACCCAATCATTTGAACATCAGACCCCAGGCTTCTACCCAACTCCGTGACCAACTAGGGCAGCAAAGCTGTGTGGCTATGGCAGGTCTCGTTCTTATGCCTGCCGTGCAGACCAGGAGGTTGACAGGGGTGCTGGGCTGCAGCCAGGCCCCCAGACTTCTAGTCCTCAGGGACCAGTGCCCCTTGGATCTCCCTGCCCCCAGGCCCTAGCAGCCCAAAGGCACACAGTGAGGCCGATGGACCCCCATCACCCAGACCACATAAGGGCCGCCTGGACCGCTAGACCCAGTGGACATCCCCTTCCTCTTAGAAGGGGTTAGACACAGTTGCATGTGTCTTTCGAGTGAGATTCAAACTGCCCGAAGATGCAATCATCAGCTTCCCGATGCCATGACTGGATGGTGATCCAGGCCCTGCCGGGGCAGCTAGCTGGCTCTTCTCGGCGCGGTGTGGCCTGGGCCGGGGACAGCCCTGCTGGGGCCGCCTCCACACCCAGATTGTACCTCCCAGTTCACCACCCACCCCACGGGCACACCCCCAGCCCGCCTGCCCCCACAGAAGCACAGTGCTAACCAGGTGCTCTCAGCGTCCACCCAAATGTCCACCTGGCTCCAACCACACCTGCTGTCTCCGGGTCCCTGGACATACACAGCCTGCTCTGCCCTCCAGCACTGATAGAGTCCCCCTAAACTGAAGCCTTCCTAGGCCAGTACCGCACCTCCCCGCATTTCCTTTTCTGGCCACGGCTAATGCCATCCCAACCCAGGTCAGAGGTCAGCCAGGTGAGGGTTTCCACCCTCCAGGCAGTTGGTCACTCCCTCCGGAGGGCACCCAGAAGCCCTTCCCTCTGAGACAGCATTTACTTGGACTGACCTGATCCTGTAATTATCAGTGACCGCCCCGCGGGCTGGGAGGGAGCCTTATGCATCCTATCTGCAAAGCCCGGCACTTGGGGCTAATAATAGTGAGAGGAGAGTAATAATAATACAAACAGACAGCCCTTATTGAGCTCATGCATTATCTCACTTAATTACAGCCTCTCGTTTGCGGAGAACTGTGAGGGAAGCATATTGGGCGTTGCCTGGAGATAGTGTGCAGTAAATGTTAGCTACTATTATTAATCACCGTTTGTTGAATGTGTGAATGAATGAATGAACGAATGAGTGAATACGTGGGCGACTCAGCCTCCCTTCTGCAAGAGTCACCTACAGCACGGACTGTCAGAGCAATACAAGCTCAGGTCCCTGGCCTGTGCACCAACCTATCTGGCTTTTGCAAGGGTACAGCTGAGTGACAGTGGGGACAGGACCAATCCCAATCAACTTTTTCTTGAACCTGCACACAACACCTGAAGCTCAGCGTCACAGAAGGCCCAGTGTCCCAGACTGTCTCCCCAGAAGAAGATAAGCCTGAGCCTGCAAACACATTCAGCACTAAGTACTCTTCCTTCCTGGGCCCTGGAACAGTCTCTGTGGGGCCCCCAGGAGAGCAGAATTCAGCGGTAGGGTGGGTAAGATCCTCTGGGACAGGGCCACAGCCAGATGCCGGCAGGCACACCCAAGGAACTTTGGCCATCACCCAAGGACCTGAACCACAATGAGGAAGTGGCTCTGGGCCCCGCCAGCTGTATCCTAGGCCCATGGGGGTCTGGGAGCACACAGGGCTCAGCTCAGGGCAGGAAGCGTGCACAGAGCACCCACTGCCTGCCAGACACAGTGCAGCTTCTGGGGACACAGCGATGGCCGAGAGAGATGTCCCCACTCGTCACAACCACACAGTCTGGAGGCTGACAGACTAGGAAACAGAGTCAAGAGAGGACGGAAACTGGGGCCGTGGGTCCTGAGATCACACCCTCTCCTGCCACCCTGATGACTTTGTCCACACCCACCACCTCTTGTGCTGTTATTTTCATAATATTTAAAAAAAAATTCTAACGTTTATTTTATTTTATTTTTTTAGATACAGAGAGACAGAGTGTGTATGGGGCAGGGGCAGAGAGACAGGGAGACACAGAATCCCAAGCAGGCTCCAGGCTCCAAGCTGTCAGCACAGAGCCCGACACGGGGCTCGAACTCATAAACTGTGAGATCATGACCTGAGTCGAAGTCGGATGCTCAACCGACTGAGCCACCCAGGTGCCCCTAATGTTTATTAATTTTTGAAAGTGAGAGACAGCATGAGCAGAGGAGGGGCAGAGAGAGAGAGAGAGAGAGAGACAGAATCCAAAACAGGCTCCAGGCTCTGAGCCATCACCAACAGAGCCCGTTGCAGGGCTCGAACTCACAAACCATGAGATTGTGACCTGAGCTGAAGTCAGACACTTAACCAACTGAACCACCCAGTTGCCCCCTTAATATTTTTTTAATCAAAAAAATGTAAGAAAAAAAAAAAGTAAGACGTTTTGGAAGAGGAGAACCAGTATTATTTGCCATAAGTAGAAAGTAACTAAAAATTGGGGCACCTGGGTAGCTCAGCCGGTTGAGTGTCCGACTTCGGCTCAAGTCATGATCTCGCAGTTTGTGGGTTCGAGCCCCGAGTTGGGATCTGTGCTGACAGCTCAGAGCCTGGAGCCTGCTTTGGCTTCTGTGTCTCCCCCTCTCTCTACCCCTCCCCTGCTCATGCTCTGTGTCTCTCAATAATAAATAAACGTTAGGAAAAAAAAAAGTACTTAAAAACAAAAGCCTAACCACCTTGAGAAAGAAGTGTTCATTCGTGTGTCCACTTCAAACCCCCTCCTGTCCCACACTCTGGGACACCCGGTGTTCCCTTCAGGAGAACTTCAGGGGAGCTTCAGCTCCTGCCCCCACCCAGAGAGGAGGCAGGGCTGATGGGCACAGGGGACAGGGGAAGGGTTTCCAGAAGCAGGAGGGGGAACCCCCTGTAGCAGAAATGGGGGCAGTGGAGGTAACAGATGAGTTAGAGAGAGCAGCTGTGGTAGGAAGAGAGGAATCTGCCAGCAGGGGAAGCAGAGGGCGCAGGGGCGGTGGGAAGCCCCTGGGGACGAGTACGGGCGTCTGTGTGAGCTAGAAAACAACCTAGGACTCCCCAAGGGGAACTGTCCTAGTCTATTCGGCCTGCTATAACAGAATACCATAGACGGAGTGGCTTGTAAACAGCAGACACTATTTCTCAAAGTTCTGGAGGCCGGCAGTCCAAGATCAAGGTGTTGGCAGACCTATCCGGGGAGGGTCTGCTTCCTGGTCCGTAGCATTGTCAGGCTGTGTCCTCACAGGGCAGAAGAGGTGCGGGAGCTCTCTGGGGTCTCTTCGTAGGGACACTAGTCCCACTAATCACCTCCTAGAGGCCCCATCTCCTAATACTATCATGTTGGGCACTAGGATTTAACAGTTAAATGGGGGGGAGGGGACACAAACATTCAGGCCCTAGCAGGAATGTTCACAGGGTGGGGGCTCTGTGGAGTCGTGCTTACCTCGAGGACGTCAGGAGGCCACCTGGGACTCGGGGATTCTGTCTTACGAACAGGTGGAGCCTGGGAGTTTTCAATGGGGGGTGGTGTGCACGATAAGGTGGGAGTTAGAGAGCCGTTCTGCTTCCCTGGGGGGCAGGACCAGAAAGCGGGGCAGACTGCATCTGAAGGAGTGGGGTTTGCCCGAGGCCGAGGCGGGGCTGCCAGCTGCCGGGCCTGCCATGCCCAGCTCTCCCGTCCTTCTCAGTACACAGAAGACAGCCAGCACCATGCTGCACCCCAGCACAACCTGGCATCTCTGGATATGGGGAGAAGACACCCTGAAGAAACAGTTGCTGGGCTCTCCTGGCCCCCAGCTCCCCCTCTGACCTGGCTGCGGGGGCCCCGGCAAGAGGCCAGTGTCCCAGATAGGAGGGAGACCAGGTAAGGTATGCTCACAGCAGGCCTTTGGGAAGGGTTCTGGCACCCACCACACTCCACTTGGACTCCAAGATGCAAAACACACCCCCCCCCCCCCACCCCGGCCACCTCCCGACCGCTGGTGGACACATGAATGTCTTCCGGGGTTGATCTGCCTGGTTTTTATCATGCCGTGTAAAAGTAAAGCTTCAGGCTATTTTAATCGTATCATATATGCATGGACTTCATATTCCGGTGAACGCAGCTTTCAAAGGCATCTCCGTTTTCTGAAGAAGACGATTCATTTGTAATCAGCAAGATAAAACCGTTTTAAGAAACAAGTGTTCCTGGGGCACCGGGGCGGGGGGGGGGGTGCTCAGTCAGTTAGGCGTCCGACTGCACCGCGGGTCATGATCTCACGGTCTGTGGGTTCAAGCCCCAAACCGGGCTCTGGGCCGACAGCGTGAAGCCTGCTTGGGGTTCTCTCTCTGCCTCTGCCCCTGCCCCGCCCTCTTGCTCTCGCGCTGTCTCTCAAAATAAACAAGTAAATAAGTAAATAAATAAATAACTTAAAGCAATAAGTTGTTAAAGGGTGCCTGTGTGGCTCAGCTGGTTCATCTTCCGACTCTTGGTTTTGGCTCAGGTCGCGATCTCGGGATTAGTGGGTGCAAGCCCCACATCGGGCACCACGCTGACAGTGCAGAGCCTGCTTGAGATTCTCTCTCTCTCTCTCTCTCTCTCTCTCTCTGTCTCTCTCCCTCTGCCCCTCCCCCGCTCACTCCTTGTCTTGCAAAATAAATAAACGTCCAACAATTTTTAAAAATAAAATAACTTGCTATTAAAAAAAGAGACAAGTGTTCTTAGCACCTCTTAGGCGTGCGCCAGTCTCTTCTTTTCTTTCCTGGAGCGCACGTAGTCATGGAGAAATCCTGCGGTCCAGCACCACTTGAAGGGGGGCCTCCTAAGGCTATAAAGTCTATAGCTGGGGCTCCCCCGCCACTTGTGAAAGGAACCGGTGAAGGAGGTGACACAGGCAGAGGCCCAGCAGGGGGAGAGGTCTCCCCCACCCCGCTCTCCATGCCACCCCGCGGTCACGGCCACGGACTCTGCGCGGCCAGCTTCTGCGGGCTTGGGGCCCCGTGGGAGGGCAGGATGGCAGCGGGCGCACCTACCCGAGAGCGACCGCACTGCGCGCTGGCTCCCACCGCCTGACCGTGGAGATGCGGCTGCGGGTTCTTCCCTGCGCGGTTCTCGCACTGTCCATTTAGGGGGCAGCGCTCAGGCCCTCTCCACAGTGCGCTGCCCCGGGGGGACTCCGGGGCAGGAAGCAGAGGCTGCTTTCAAGAGCCAGGTGACCCAACTGCAGTGGCTGTGAGTGTTGCCTGTCCCTTGGGAGCATTGCTGCCCCCTCCCCGCCCTTGTGGGAGCTCAGGAGCCGCACCCACACCAGCTGATCTGGCCTTCGTGGGTTCCAGCCCCGCCTGGCACTCTGTGCTGACAGCTCAGAGCCTGGCACCTGCTTTGGATTCTCTCCTTCTCTCTGCCCCTCTCCAGCCCTTGCTTTCTCTCTCTCTCTCTCTCAAAAGTAAATAAACGTTGAAGAAAAAAAAAAAAAAAAAAAAAGGAGGCCAGTGTCCTGGATAGGAAGGATCAAGGACAGAAGGGTGGTCCTCCAGACTGAGAAGAGACTTAGGGGCACAGAGTTACCGGCATGAGGCTGCCTGTTCTGGGACACACTGCAGGCCCTGCCGGGTGAGGAGCGCTGACCTGGACAGCATGGTGGTCCCTGACATGGTGATGGGGACACCGAAGGACGGGCACCACCCTCACCATCTGGGCCCCTGAATACTCTTGGAGTCAGGTAGCGTTCTGGATGTTCAAGATACTCGATTGACAAGGATTTGTGCTCCGAAGGGGCTTATAATTAGTGAGGGGCAGCACATAAACCAGTAAGCAAACGAATCAGGTAGGTGACAGGCTTTTGGGAAAGCCTGTGGGACAGGTTGCCTTTTGAGCCAAGACCTGAATTCTTTCTTTTTTTTGGCAGAAATCTGGGGGCAGAGTAGGTAGAATTGGGGAAACAGCAAGTAGGAAGGTCTTGAGGCGGGAACACACCTGCTGGCTGCTAGGATCCAAAAAACCATGGAGCGTGAGATTGACATCAGATGGTGGAAGGTGGGGCAGAGATGGCGGGGGAGGGGCAGGGGGCATAGTTCAGCTTTTAGTTGTTTCTTTTATGTGTGTGAGTCTTGTCAACCCAACATGCACCCCCTGCCCAGGGCAGAAGCCCTAAAATTACTAAGTGGTAGGTACGATCAGTTACTTATATGACTATATTAGCATACGTTATAAACCTAATACAATATAAATATTTTTGTGTATTGTCATTCATGAGGCCCTCTGCCACGCGGGGCTTGTGCTGCAAGCTGGGGGGCCTGGGAGTGCAAGAAACCTGGGTTTTTCCGCTATCCGGAAGCTCCTAGAACCTGGCTCCCCAGCCTTGTTGAGGGGGCATCTTAAAGGTACAGTACCACTTTCTAGAAATCTTTATAGATGTCGTAAAGTTGACGTCCACACTCACAGCAGCTGGGAAATGACTGCCCCGGCAGGTAAGGTCACCTGAAAAGGTACCACCACGTCTGCCTGGATGAGTTTAGCTCAGCACAAATGCAGAAGGGGCTATGGACCAGGCAAACCTTTATCATGCCCATCTGCTGGTTCCCTTTCCTTGAGAAAGGCACGGGGAAGCGTTCGACTTCTGCAGTGGGGTTACGGAGTCAAAGTTCAAGCCCAATATCCCAAGAGCCCCGGTGGCTGGCTTTGTTTGCTAAGTGACTGACTCTGGAATATGAACAAGGTGCCAATGAAAGTACCCAGTCTAAGGGCATGAGAGGGAGGCTCAGGCACAGCCAAGACATCCCCGGAATGCAGTCTCTGCTGGTAGCTGCCTAGGTGTTTATTCATTAGAGGCAGGGAGTCCTTGGCTAGCTCAAGTTCAAAGGGGCATGGGTGGCCATAAGTGCCCAAACCAGGCGATAGTTTTCTAAGGGAATTTTAGGATCTCAGACTGTCTCTCGGTTACTGTCGAGCAGGTAATAGAGAAGTACGTGTTTGTTCTAATGGGGAAGCGTGACTTAATCCTGTACTGGAAGCAGGAGTTGTGTGGGTCAGTTTCTCTATTCTGCAGGCTAGAAAAGCCACTCTGAGCCCGCGTGAAACTAAGCAAGAGGAAAATTCTGTGTTCGTTCAGGTACTCGGTGCAAGTTCCTGGAGAGGGTTTATTTATTTATTTATTTTTATTTTTTCAATATATGAAATTTATTGTCAAATTGATTTCCATACAACACCCAGTGCTCATCCCAAAAGGTGCCCTCCTCAATACCCATCACCCACCCTCCCTTCCCTCCCACCCCCATCAACCCTCAGTTTGTTCTCAGTTTTTAAGAGTCCCTTATGCTTTGGCTTTCTCCCACTCTAATCTCTCTCTTTTTTTTTTTTTCCTTCCCCTCCTCCCTGGGTTTCTGTTAAGTTTCTCAGGATCCACATAAGAGTGAAAACATATGGTATCTGTCTTTCTCTGTATGGCTTATTTCACTTAGCATCACACTCTCCAGTTCCATCCACGTTGCTACAAAGGGCCATATTTCGTTCTTTCTCATTGCCACGTAGTACTCCATTGTGTATATAAACCACAATTTCTTTATGCATTCATCAGTTGATGGACATTTAGGCTCTTTCCATAATTTGGCTATTGTTGAGAGTGCTGCTATAAACATTGGGGTACAAGTGCCCCTATGCATCAGTACTCCTGTATCCCTTGGGTAAATTCCTAGCAGTGCTATTGCTGGGTCATAGGGTAGGTCTATTTTTAATTTTCTGAGGAACCTCCACACTGCTTTCCAGAGTGGCTGCACCAATTTGCATTCCCACCAACAGTGCAAGAGGTTCCCATTTCTCCACATCCTCCCTGGAGAGGGTTTATACATGTCTTCGCTTTATCAAAATAGTTAGCTCTTAGGGTATAGAGAAGAGACAAGTCAGATTTTAGCTTTCAAAAAGGAACATGTCCTTATGGGCTAAGCTTCTGTCTTTGCTTTTAAAAATCCATTTATTGTAAAATAAATCACAAACACAGAAAACTTCACAAATCAAATCCTTGGCTTAACAAATTATTTCAAGGCAGATGCCATCAGGTTAAGAAATAGAACTTTGGGGGCACCTGGGTGGCTCAGCTGGTTAAGCGTTCGACTCTTAATTTTGGCTCAAGTCATGATCTCATGGTTTGTGAGATTCAGCCCTGAGTCTGGCTGAGGGTGTAGCCTGCTTGGGATTCTCTCTCTCCCTCTCTCTGCCCCTCCTGTGCTCACTCTCAAAATAAATAAATTAACTTTAAAAAAAAAAAAGAAAGAAAGAAACAGGACTTTGCCAGTAACCCCAGAAACCCCATCCAATTACCAGTCCCTGTTCTAACCACAACCCTTCCTGTGGCCCCTAAAGTGACCATTATGTGGACTGTTATGGTAGTAACTTTCTTATGCTTTTTTTTTAAAGAACTTTGTGTGTGTGTGTGTTTATTTATCTTTGAGAGACAGAGCATGAGCGGGACAGGGGCAGAGAGAGGGAGACAGAATCCGAAGCAGCTCTAGGCTCTGAGCTGTCAGCACAGAGCCCGACATGGGGCTCGAACCCACAAACTGTGAGACCATGACCTGAGACGAAGTCGGATGCTTAACCAACTGAGCCAGCCAGGCGCCCTTCTTGTGCTTTTTTAAATGGATCTTTATCACCCAAACATGCATCCCTATCCACTATTAAAGGAAAACTGGTTTTCATAATACTTCTGACATCAAATGTGTAGATTCTCCATATCAAGCTATTCTCCAATTCTCCGACTCCACCTGAGTGGCCTACAATTTAATTCAGTTCTGACCCTAATGACCCAGCGTTAGTGCCAACCTCACAGGTTGAGAGCTCGGTCCCACTAAAGTTACTCCTAACTTCAGATGCCAATTGCAAGCAGCAGGTCCCCAGGTTACCCACCCTTCTGCCTGATTGGCTCCAATTTGAGTAATTTCCTTTATCCACTCACGGAGCTCAAAGACACACTTTGTATACTGTTACCTGCTTATTATAAAGGGTTTAATGAGAGGTACAAATGAACAGCCAGAGGTACAGAGAGTGATGTCTGGGAGGGTCCCAAACACGGGAGCTGCTGTGCCCTTGGAATTTGGGATGTACCATCCTCCTGGCACATGGATGGGTCACCAAGCCAGAAGCTCTCCAAACCCCATCATTTAGGGGTTTTGTGAAGGTTCTGCTATGTAGGCACGATTGATTCAATCATTGGCCACAGTGATTGACTCACTCCCTAACCCTCCTGCCCTCCCTGGAGATTTGGTGGAGTGGTTGGGGTGGGAAGGAGGTGGGGGTTTGAAATTCCTACCCTCTAATCTGGCAACCAGCCCCCACACACTCCTAGCACTCGGGAGATTCCAAGACTCTTAGCTCTATGCCAGGAATGGGCACAGAGCAGATAACATATTTCTTGTTATGCTACAACTGTAGTCTTACATTAGGGGCACCTGGGCGGCTTAGTTGGTTAAGCATCCAGCTTCAGCTCTGGTCATGATCTCATGGTTCATGAGTTTGAGCCCGCGTTGGGCTCCGTGCTGACAGCTCAGAGCCTGGAGCCTGCTTCAGATTCTGTCTCCCTCTCTCTCTGCCCCTCTCCTGCTTTCTCTGTCTCTGTCTCTGTCTCTCTCTCTCCTTCTCCCTCTCTCTCTCTCTCTCTCCCTCTCTCTCTCTTTCTCTCTCTCTCAAATAAATAAACGCTTTAATTTTTTTTTTTTTTAAAAGTTTAGAGCACTTGGCTAGCTCTGCAGGTAGAATGTTCAACTCTTGATTTTGGGGTCGTGAGTTTGAGCCCCATGTTGGGTGTAGAGCTTATTTTAAAAAAGGTTTATCTTTAACGTCTCTTTTAATCTCTGGGTTCCTTTTCCATCCTTTTGTGCTGACAGCGTGGAGCCTGCTTGGGATTCACTCTCTCTCCCTCTTTCTTTCCCTCTCTGTTACTGCACCCACCCCCCAAAATAAAAAAAATAATAATAAAGGAAAAGAAAAGCAGTTGCCTTTATCTGTGTTGTTACAGCCCATCCTCATTACTTTGTCTGACCTCCTGCCCTTCCTCCTCACTTAGTTCTACAAGTAACAGTATATTCCAAGCTCACCACCTGTCCTTATGCTGATGACTCAATATTTGGTGGTCTGAAGTTCATTCTCTATTAAATTCCTCAGGAAGAGCTCATGAGAACATTATTCCTTGATTGCTTCTGTGTCCATAATAATTTGTGTTTATATTTGAGAGTCAGTTTAGCTGGCTATAAAATCCTCGGCTTACCATCCCTTTCCTTGAGTTTCTTAAACATATGCTCCATTTTCTTCTGGCAGGAAGTATTCCAGTTAAAAAGTCTGAAGGTGATCTAATTTTCTTTTCCTTACAAATGCCATGTCCTTTTTTCTACATGCCCAAATTGGTTTTTTTTTTTCTTTTGTTTTTATTTTTTAAGCTCAGTAATTTTACTAAGCAGTATCTCGGTGTTGGTTATTGTAGGTCAGAAGTCTCAGGTGTGCGGTATGCTCTTTCAGTATGGATTCTCATATCCTTTTTTTTTAATTTCCAGAAATTTTTGTTGAATTATGTTTTTAATATTTTTCTTCCCTTGCTTCCTTTGTCTTCTTAATGGACTCTTCCTATCTGCATGTTTAATCTTCTTTGCCTATTTTCAATGTTTGCTATTTTTTTCTCAAACCTTTTTTTTGAATTTTTTTATTTAAAGTTCTTTTTTCTTTAATCAGATATTTCTTTTCAGGCAATATTTTTGTCTATTCACTACTGTGTTCCTTCTAATTTAGACTTAATTTGATAGAAACTTTTCTTTCACTTCTAATTGTTTTGTGAAGTCTGTTATTCCATTTCTGAGTTTTCCTAAATGTTCTTTACCCATATGTTATATCATTTTAGCTTATTTTGAGATAATAGGTTAATTCTGATCTGTTCTGTTGTCACATTTTTCTGGCATGCTTTGATAGTCTTTAGGAATGTTTATTCTGCTTCTTACTCTTTTCTTTACAGTCATTTTGTATGCAATTTGACCTCAACATTTGTCTGTTAACTCTTCTTTTGTTTTCTTATGGCACACATCACAGATTTGCGTGTCTTCCTTGCACAGAGGCAATGCTAATCTTCTCTGTATCATTCCACTTTTAGTATATGTGCTGCTAAAATGAGCATGTCTGTCACTTGTTTTTAAGTGGAATTCGTTTTCCTAAACTTTCCAATTCAGGCAGTGTTCAGAAAAGCTTTTCTGGGGCACCTGGGTGGCTCAGTCGGTTGAGCTTCCGACTTTGGCTCAGGTCACGATCTCACCGTCTGTGAGTTCGAGCCCGCGTCAGGCTCTGTGCTGACAGCTCAGAGCCTGGAGCCTTCTTTGGATTCTGTGTCTCCCTCTCTCTCTAACCCTCCCCCACTCATGCTCTGTCTCTGTCTCAAAAATAAAATAAAACATTAAAAAAAATTAAAAAAAAAGAAAAGCTTTTCTAACCCCATAGAGCTCCCCACTCTGTTGTTTTTGTGTATTGTTAAAACATACAGCACCTTGCTGTGAGAAGTGAGATGATTCATTTCCAGAAATACCAAATAAAAGCTGTACCGTCTACTTAACAACAGGTTTACAACCTATTGGAAATATGTAGGAACTCCCACCCACAGTGGAGTCCCAAACCCTTGGACATTTCACTTCCTGATTCTTCTTCCCCTCTCCATTTTGGGGGCCTATTTTTTGTGGACTTTGCAAGACACCTGAAGTGTCTGCGTCACCTCAGGGAATGCACATTTGTTCCAGTCAGGCTGCTTTTTGCCTTACCTGGGCACGGAGGACTTCCGGGGAAGGCTGTAACCTCTGTAGCACTCAGCCAATGAGGGACCAGGGGAGGGACTTACCTCTGTAGTGCTCAACCAATGAGGAACCAGGAGAAGGACTAGCATGCTAGGAGATAAGTTGTCTGCTGTCATTGCCCCCAGCGTGCCTGCCCATAGGACGCCCACTCTTGCAAGAACGTTGATTAAAGCCTCCCTTCCCTGTGCTCCCAGTATCTGCGTCCCTCCTTGGGTTGGGTTCGTGGGCTTATTTCTCACGTTGCTTTCTGAGCAAACTTTCTTGGATCCAGTCCCCTTCCCCACTGTGGTCTGGATCTTCTCTTACCTTTGTCTCTATTGCCCCTGTCCTGGTCAGTTTTGATTCATTTCCTGAGGTTTCTCTTCTGTGTGTGCCCTGTTCTAGAAGCAAGCCTTGGCAGGGCCATTTTGAGAGTTCACAGGGCCCGCGCTGCTGCAGCCCCTTTTGACCTTCTTCCCCAGAGCCCCTTGCAATCATTAGCTGTTGGAAGGGGCAAAACCACTCCGGTTTCAAATGCCCTTCTCAAAATTCCCCTATACCTTTGCTTTTTGATGGCTTTTAATTATGGACCACTTCTTTCATTGTAGCCCTTCGGCTAGACATGGCAGATGTCAGACATTTTGTCACTGCGCCGCCACCTGTTATCACACTTGGAGGAAAAATGGAGATCGTACTCTAGGTGGCAGAAGCCAAGGGTGTTTGGCAACTGAACTTTCCCTAAAAATTAGTGGTTTATAATGTGGCTGAATAAATACTCTAGATAAATAGTAAGTTGACTTTGTAATTATATCATGAGTTGAAGGGAATGATAAGTGTTTTAGTATTACATCTTAATTTGGAAATTTTTGGCTTGATTATAATTTAGGTGCAATTAATATATTTTTTTTTAGTTTTTCTCAATATCAATAATAAATATTTAATTCTAAGATATTAATTGAGTAAAAAGACAAAATCTTAAATCTTGAATTAGTCTGGTAGTCTCTGTATTACAACAGAAATTAACTGAAAGATGATTTTAAATATCACTACTTTTTCAGGGGCTGGTTTAACTTTAACAATTAATCTTTTTTTTTTTTTTTTTTTTTTTTTTTTTTTTTTTTTGAGAGAGAGAATCTACATGCACATGCGAGTGGGAGAGGAACAGAGGGATATAGAGAATCTTAAGCAGGCTTCATGCCCAGTGCAGAACCTGACCCGGGGCTCAATCTCAGGACTGGGAGATGACGACCTGAGCCAAAATCAAGTCGGACACCTAACCAACGGAGCTACCCAGGTGCCCCTAAAAATTTATCTTTAAAATGAACTGAAAATTCATGTTTTGTGACAAGTGGGGAAAATCCAAGTTATGAATCACTTACAGTTCATGGTAAATTAAAACACTGGGGACAAAAAAAGAACAATCTTTTCATGGAGTGTCATTTTTATTCTCCAGCTTCAGTTCCTGGGCTGAACACTGTGGGACCAGGAGCCCAGGGCAGTGATTGAACAAAGGTCATTGGCAGATTACTCCTCAAGGGGAATAAAAAAGAATCAAGTCTCGGACAATTAGCCATTTGTAGACCAATTTAGCTGATTGTGAACGTGGCCTCGGGGGATATGAGACCTCTTCCATGGGCACGTGTGAACTCACGGGCACCCGCAGACAATTCCCAGCGCCTGACAACTTCCTACTTGGACTCTGATTTCTCTCTCCTCCCCTCTGTTCGAAGGCTTTCTTTGGCACTTGAGACATGCATGGGCGCCCACAGGCACAGCTTGGAGGTGCAGGGGATAGCCAGTGCTTCCAGGGATAAACTGTAACCAATGGAGAAAGGAATTGGTGGGTACATGCTCTACTGGGCATGCTTCACCCGCTGTCTCAGATGGACTTTAGTGGGGACCAAGGAACTGTCTTATCGTTGAGGAAACTTCATTGACTTTTCTCCCTTCCTTGGCTCACTTTCTTCATGTCTATGAAGACATGCTTCCGGGCATCACCTTCCAAAACACTATCCTCACCCAAGGCTTTGTTATGGTCTCTGCTTTTGGGAGCTCCAGACTATGACATCAACCAATTTGGGAATTATAATCCCCTATGCCTGTTCTGAGGAAGGGAGAGGGGCCAGAAGAAGTGCAGGCAGAAAGCAAAAAAAAAAAAAAGAAAAAAAAAAAAGTCCATTCAAATACAAGTTTCTGATGGGTAGGTGAGACCCTATCTTACAGTGGAGACAGGGGCATTCGTTGGTAGAGTCCCCTGGCCATAGGCTTAGGGTCACCAAACCAGCAGCCTTTGCTGGACTCTGTTCCCCAGGGCCCTTCACTTGACATTGGAGCTTCCCCTGAGTGCTCTCCCTCGAGGGAGACAGATCTAGACATGAGCATCAGACATGACTCAGCATTTTATTCCTTGCACTGCTCCCAACTATACATTCACTTCTTGGAAATTTTTGTTAACGTGAATTTTGTTCTTATGTCTGATCAACCCTAGATTCAGTTTCTGGACCTGCAAGGTTGATGTCCTGTACTTGGCACGTGGGGAGCTCAGCCAGAACATATCTGGCTCATGTCCCTTCAAGGTACAGTGGGTGCATGTGGTGGCCTCCTAGGTGATAGTTCTGGCCTGTCTTTGCTAGTGCAGCAGGGACTTGGAGACATCAGTGATTTGTTGATCCCCAGGATGGCACGAAGGCAAACTAGATGGATGGAGATTCCTCCTGTCACTCCTCCAGGGGGAAGCCCGTGCCCCCAGCTCCCAGAGATGGATGCCTGCTCAAAGCAACTGCACTGAAGTGTCTCTGCATGTCTCCTCAGCAGTCATGTGTTGAGGGAACACATTGTTCAGTTACCTCAGGCCCCCTCCTTTCATTCAGTTATTATTATGATTATTATTATTTAAGTAGGCTTCGTGCCCAGCAGAGAGCCCAACGCGGGGCTTGAATTCACAACCCTGAGATCAAGATCCCAGCTGAGATCAGGAGTCGGACACCTAACAAGTGAGCCACCCAGGTGCCCCTTCAGTTATTATGTTTAAATACCAGATTTCTTTAAATCTTGGTTCTCAAATTCCTTTTCCAATCCTTTTGTTTGCTTCCGTTCATGGTGCCTTTGAGTAAACATCCATATTGGGAAAATTGTCTACCTCGTGAAAGCCCGAGTTAGAGCCTCCCATGTTTGCATCACAAGGACAGTTTCTCCCATCAATTCATGTGGCCACCCCCATGATGGCCCTTACGATCTAATCTACCTTCCGTTTAATGTTCTGTCTCAGGCTGGGACACTGGCTTCTCTTCTGGTTCCTCTTGGCCCAGGGGACAGGTGCTGGCATTTTTTTCTTAACGTTTTATTTATTTTTGAGACAGAGAGAGACAGAGCATGAATGGGGGAGGGGCAGAGAGAGAGGGAGACACAGAATCGGAAGCAGGCTCCAGGCTCCGAGCCATCAGCCCAGAGCCCGACGCGGGGCTCGAACTCACGGACCGCGAGATCGTGACCTGAGCTGAAGTCGGACGCTTAACCGACTGAGCCACCCAGGTGCCCCAAGGTGCTGGCATTTTTAAAAAAGCTTTGGGTGAAACTAAAAGAACAGGCCCGGTCCATCCATTCAGTCCATTCATCTACTCAACATTCATTCAATTAACATTATTGAATGATTGCTATATGACAGAAAGCATCCCCCCCTTTTTTTTTGAGAGAGAGAGAGTACGTGAGCATGTGTGCAGGGGAGGGGCAGAAAGAGAGAATTCCAAGTAGGCTGTGTACTGTCAGCACAGGGCAGGACACAGGGCTCCATCCCATGAACTTCGAGATCATGACCTGAACCAAAATCAAGAGTTGGACACTTAACCAACTGAGCCACGCAGCCTCCCCTAAAAGCTCCCTGACCCTGCCCTCCAGGAGATCACAGTCAAGTGGGGCCAGTGGACCAGTAAATGGTTTATTGGAAACACATTGTATGCACTGGGGATGGTGGGCAGACCAAGGAGAGGCCAGGAGCCAAGTCTGAAGACCCAAAGGCTCACCAGCAGAGGTGACACTACCCTTTGGGGGAAAAGTAAAAGTGAGCTGGACAGGGGAGGAAACACCCTTCAAGAAGAGAAAACATGAATGTGAATAAAGCCGCTTAACCCTGAAGCTACTTGGGATCTAGCAGAGGTGGAGTGTGGAGTGAGCCAGAAGGGTGGGGGGGGGGCATGAACTAGAAAGGTGGAAGGGTAAAGGTCAGGTGGGCGAGGTGACCATTATGGCGGATTTGGTACTTCACGCTAATGGCTTCCCCTGGATGCACCTCTCCGTGTTGAGTGAGTATCGCTGTGACTCGATTTGTCCTTTAGAACAGAGGCAGGGGCTGCAGGGGGAAGGCTGGACCCAAGACGCTTGTCTGGAGGATGAGGAGTCTGGGCAGTAAAGCAGTGGAGTCTCACCAGGGGAGAAGTGCTCTAGACCTGACCCCGGGCAGGGAAGGGTAGAAGTAGAACAGATGGGAGGTGAGATAGGAGACCACGAAAGAGCTGAGGTGTCTCCACAGATCTCCCGCTGTTGACCAGTGAAGGCCCTTAGGCAGGACTCACACAGGCGGGGGAGGGAGGGTGGCTCCATTCACCCCTCACCTTTACTTCACAGAACCAACGTCTAGAAGACAATGGTATTGAGAGATTGATTAGTAGAACTTAATATAACACAGATAATGTTATTTTCCTCAGGCTTTAAGCCAACACATTATAAAATGCATTCAGATTTTAAAATCAGAATTTTAATGTGAAAGTCTAACAATATGTTATATGGGGTCTGTGAGCGCCAACTGTTCCAAAGGGCAAGACTCACCTCTGGGGGACAGAGCCCTGCATATTTCACATAATAAGCCCAGGCCTTCTTTCCTCATGATACTGTCTTCCTTTCACATCTGTGTGGACCAGGCTGGGGCCACCTGGGACAAATCCGCCATGATGACTGCTCTGTGACCTGAAGCCTTCTGGAGCCCCGACTCCTCATCTCCCCTCCTCTTTTTGTCTAACCACACCCTCAAGTACACCCTTGGGCATAACGTCCTTGACCTGCTCTGGAGATATGACTAAGACCCTGTACTCGCCAGCCTCTAGGGCCATAAAGACAGGTCTCACACAAGGTGGGGTCATGGAGATTTACTGTTTTGACCTGTCCACAACACCCTCTGTTGTCTGCGTGTCCCCTTCATAAACCGTCTTTTATCAAGCTGGACTTCTTGGCCTTTTCCTTCAGTCACATGGCTCTTTTGGTCTTCTGAGATCTTTTTGCATATACCTTCCTTTCACAGGACCACATCTAAAGAATTTGTCCATTTGGGGCACCTTTTGGCTCATTCTAACTGAGCGTCCAACTCTGGATTTCAGGTCAGGTCATGACCTCACGGTTCAGGAGTTTGATCCCAGTGTTGGTCTCTGGGCTCACAGAGTGGAACCTGCTTGGGGTTCTTTCCCTCTCTCTCTCTGGCCCTCTTCTGCTTGTGCTGTCTCTCTCTCTCTCTCTCACTCTCAAAAATAAATAAATAAATAAACAAACAAATAAATAAACAAACATTAAAAAAAAGAATTTGCACATTTGAGCAATGATAGCATTAAGGTTTTTTTTGGGGGGGATAAGACTTTTTTGCTTAACATTTTTCAATATAATTTACTGTCCACTTGGCTTCCATACAACACCCAGTGCTCATCCAACAAGTGCCCTCCTCAGTGCCCATCACCCACTTTCCCCTCCCCCCATACCCCCATAGCATTAAGTTTTGACTCTGCCCAGCTGTGGGCTGCTCTGGCTTCTAGATTTTTATCTGATAGAGGCTCACAAAACCTTTCTTGTGTGGGTGCATTTTTTAAATGTCTAAACTTAAGATCTATACTTTTGGCTTCAAACAGGTTTCTTTCCTGAAATATAATCCTGACATATAATTATAGAGAAATGACAGATCAGAATCCAAATCCCAGTGAAAGAGAACACAGGAGGTTGATCCGTGGCAGGATTATAAAGCTATTACTCACTGCACAGCACCGAGAGGCCAGCTCCAACAGTCAAGGGTGAATGTAGAAGTAACATTCTTTTGAAGTTCTGAGCCTGAGGGTCGTACAAGGGGCCCATTTCTTCTCTGTTGTTCTTGGTGTCATTGACTTACCATCAAGCTCAGGTTGACTCTAACGTAAAATGTGCTAATTGCAATGATGAGATTGATTTAGAGGAGAATTAGAAAGAAGTGTCCTTGTTTGTCCGGACTTCTGGGCATGAATTTCATTTATTGCTGGTCTTTGGGGATCTGAAGAACGGTAATCTCACTGTTCTTGTAGGACGCTTAGTTCTCAGGAGACTTCTTGAGGATGCCCATTTTTGAAAGAGACTTCACAGCCTGGTTCCTCTTCTTTGGATCAATTCAAACGTTCACTCCGTTTTAACCACTCGAGTGCTTCTCAGGACCACCGTGATCAGCGAGGGCAGAGATAGACCATGAACAGACAGAAACAAGAGAACAAGCAGATGGGTTCAGACCCTGAGGACAATGACAAGGTGGGGAGGTAAGAGAGACTGGAAGACCTTTAAGATGGGGCCCCCTGATGCCTACACGGGGGGAGCACATTCTGAGGACAGGGACTGGGGAGGGCCACGGGCCGGCGGGAAGGGTGGGCTTGGTGTGTTCAAGGAACAGGCAGCACCCTGTGGCTGGCGAAGCATCATCAACGGAGGATGGAGTAAATCAGGGCTGAAAGGGCGACGGGATGGGTTTTATTGTAAACATGGTGGCACGCCTTGTGCGTTTAGGCTGAGACTAGCAACAAATCTAGTGTGGCTGTTTGTTTGTTTGTTTGTTTAATCTGCCAGCTGCTCTGCTGGGAGTAGCTTGAAGAGGGTCCAAGAGTCAAGGCAGGAAGACCCACTAGGAGGAGCTAAAGATCTCTGGGGACCAGGTGTCCTGGCCTACGCTGGTAGTGGGGGTACGGCAGGACCCGGTAATGGGCTGCCAGTGGGGAGTGAGTGAGGAACAGAGGGGCCTCCCATGAGGACTCCTAGATTTTTTGGCTTGAAGATCTGAGTGAGGTAGGCTGGGTTATAAAGATGGGTGGGATCCTGGAAGGGAACCCCCTCATGGGAAGCAAATAGAAAATTCTGTCTGCCCTGTTAAGTCTGAGATAGCTCCGAGGCATCCAAGGAGCCGTGTCACTAAGTAGTCGGATCAAGGGGTCTGGAATTCCTTGAGGAGATGAGAGCAGGAGGTAGCGGGGCGTCAAACACACAGCACTCAGAGCCTAGAGACAAGGTGCTGTTACCTGGGACAATGTGCAGAGAGAAAGAGAAGGGGGCCCAGAGCAGACCCTGGGTATGCTGTCAGGGTAAGAGGGGGGAGGAGCCAGGAGCTGGGAAGGAGCACCAGAAAGATCCAAAGGGCACCCCAGAAAGAGTGGGGCCCTAGGAGGCAGAGGAAGGTGGTGTTTCAGCAGGAAGGAGCAGCCCGCTCTGAAGGTCACTGAGAAGCTGGTAATGGAATAAAGGAGAGCCCATTTGCATGGCCATGTGGAGCTCTGCGCGACCTTGAAACAAATAACTCTACTGAACTCTCGGGGCCTGTTTGGAGTGAGGTCAGGAACAGGAGAGAGGGCGTAGACTTTTATTTTAAGTGCAGGTTTGCAGCCTGGTGGGGAAGAAAGTGATGGAGCAGGAGAAGGGGTAGAGGAGCCCAGCCCTTACTGTAACCAGGGGGCTGGGGTCCAGAGCAGGGGGGCTCTCACTGAGTTGGGAGAGACCCCCCCCCCAGAAGGTGGCATCCTAGGAGCAGTGTGAGCAGGAGGGGGTGCATCCCGTGGGCTGGGATGCAGGATTGGATGGTTTAAGGTGGAGCCTTCGGGAATCCAGTATAACATCTGTAGGCTGGGGGGGGCGGGTGTCCCTCTCCTAGTCTGGGCACACACTCTCTGGCAGGGCCCTGTTTCAGAGCCTCCATGACTTGTCTCCACGGTACTTCGGGGGACCCAGCTCCTTCCAGAGCAACATGCTCCCAGCCGACGACGGTTAGGAAGCGAAGCACTTGGGAAGTTTACCGTGGGTTTAAGAAGGAGGAAAGCGCGTTGGTCGAATGTGTCCCAGGGGCCCCGACGTTCGTCTGGAAGATGTGCCTCATGAGCAGCATGGGCTGAAGCCCCTGACCACAGCACCCATCCTGGCCCTGGCGCCTCAGGAGGAATAAGCCCTGGGAGCCGGATCGCAGACCCCTGGGATGAGCGGGGCTCCGAGGCCCTGGTCTAAAGCTCTCTCATTTCTTCCTACGTCCATTTGCCTCTTTAGGCTGCTTCATTGTCTTCTGAAGAGCTCTGCTGATTCTGCCCTGTCCCCCTGTCTAGTTTCTTGCTCCTGTTTCTTTCCTTTTGCCTATCACGAATCATGCCACCCCTTGGCCGGGTCCGGTTTCTTGTTGCCATGCTCAAATTCTTCAGGCCCTGAAGCTGGCTGACTCAGCAGCATCCGGAGGGAATGAAAGAGTTAAGATGTGCTGTTGGAGGCATTTAGGAAGTGCCTTCCCCAGGCTGCGGAGGGAAAGAGGCAGGGACTAGGAGCTGGGGCTTTGGGACAGACACGTGGGGGTTCCACGCTGCCCACGCCTAGTAGCGGAATGCTTGGCAAGTAGCTTAACCTTGCCCAGATAGGCCTCCTGAATATGTTGCACAGGCTGCACACTGCACAACTCTAGAAGGCTCCGTCCATATAGAAGTCTGCATGAATAGCAACCCCTGGTGTGCTTGCACAACACCCACAGCCCGTAGGCAGCGGCCCTGAGTCTGTTTCCTTCTCTGTAAAACGGCTGATGATCTCCCAGCACAGTCCTCTGGGGCAATTACGAATTATACCCTCCTGGTCTGATGCAGGGCACAGGCGTGGCGATATTGTGTGATTGGATACCCAGATTGTGATTGGCCTTTGTCTTCGGGTGGGCTTATATTGTATTTATTTATTTATTTATTTATTTAATTTTTTAAGTGTTCATTCATTTGAGAGAGAGAGAGACAGAGCATGACCAGGAGAGGGGCAGAGAGGGAGGGAGACAGAATCCCAAGCAGACTCCGCACTGTCAGCACAGAGCCTGACTCGGAGCTCGAACCCACAAACTGTGAGATCATGACTGAGCCAAAATCAAGAGGCAGATGCTCAGCCGACTGAGCCACCCAGGTCCCCCGGATGGGTTTATGTTTTACCGTGAGAGGCAAGACAGACCCCCTTATGAGTAGCCACTGGGAGGCGCGCAGCCTCGGTTGGGCACTGTGAGTGTCCCGGCCATGTCCCGTCACCTTTCCGCCTCCAGTGCAGCCTGGCCAGAGTCCCAGGGCCAGCATGAGCTCTTCCCCGGCAGCCCCCGAGGGGTTCCGCTCGCCAGTGCGGCTGTCTGTCACCTCACAGGTGTGGCAGGTCCCAAGTGCCAGTGAGTGAAAGCCCTTGAGAGCGGATGCCTACATGCCCCGGCTGCCTCGTCCTCCCCAGGTGGGCCTTCTACACTGGCTCCTGTTCCCCAGCACCACGAAGCACCTTCATCCCACGGGGGGGGGGGGGGGGGTGCTGGCTGGAGAATGCACACTCCCGGGTGCTTCCCCTCCCCTGACCTGTCCCCTGCTCTCCTAGGGGCATACTTTGCACCTCCCAAGCGGCTCCTTGCTAATTCCAGCCTCAGGGTCGGCTTCCAGATGTATCCAAACCGAGTGGCAACTCCCTGCTGTGCTCCGACAGAGCCCCAAGTGCATGCCTATCGCTTCCCATCAGGGGGCTTCTCAAGACCTTGCAGCCCGACTGACCCGTCATTGCCCCTGAAAGGGCCAGGTGGGGGGGGGGGGGGCCTTGTAGGCGGAGCTCACGCCTTATTGGCCGGTGTAACCCCAGAGCCCAGCACAGCACCTGGCGCAAGCCGGATCAACTAAATGCGTGCAGAGTGGGAGACACAGTGTGGGTTTCACTCACGTGGCACATGCCCACCGCTAGAATAATCTGAGGGAGTGTCTTTCCCCTCGTATCTGCTGTGGAATGTGATTGGTCTTTTTCACGGCAAGTCCTACTGAGTGATCATGAAAAATGAAGTCTGTAATTTCAGGCAGGTCTCATTACGGATCTTGAAGGAGGGGCAGGTTGGGGATTCTGGCCAAGGGACTGCCTTCTCCTTGTCTCCGGGGATGTGGACGTCAACGAACCGCCGGGTCGGGACACCCACCATGTGTCGCCAAGATCTTGCCGGAGTGTGTGTGAGTGAACCCCCGGGGGCAGGAGCCTGCCTTCCCCACTGGCATAGCTGCTGTGTGTCATTAGGGCATCCTGTGTGCAGCCCGGGGTCTCCCTGCCCGGGACTCACTGTCTCGAGGTAGCGGCAGCCAGCCCATCTCGCTCCCACTTTCTCTACGGCCCCTTTATCGAAATATCAATCTAGCCTCTCATTAACACGAATGCTTGGCACCTGGATGGTATTTCGGTCCCAGCTTCTGACCATCTGCCTACAATCGCTGGCACATCCCCGGCATGTGTTTTTGCAGTGACCCAGCCTCCGGGTTGCAGCTCTTTATCTTGATTTATGATGGGTCCCGTCCAGTCTCCCCCTGTTTGTCCCTATCCAGACATCACACAGGTCCCAGAGCAGGTCACTTGACCTCTCAGAGCCTCACTTTCCTTAACAGGAAAGTGGAGACAATGGAATATATCCATTATCTCTGGATAGAGAATATTAGAGAATAGAGAATAATAGAGAATATCCATAGAGAATATGATACGGAATATATCCATATGTATATGGAGTTACCAGAGGACTAAATGAGATAGTCCATTTAAAACTGCATAGCTTGACATTGAGTAGGTGCTTGACACTGAGTAGGTGTTTAGCCAATGTGAGTTATTACTGTTACTGCAAATCAGCGAAACCACATACCTGTGTGTGGGTACTACCGTTTGCATTCAGACCCCTTTCAAAGCCTTTTTCCCCAGAGGTTTTGTATGAATCCTGCTGGACCCTCTGAGCAACCTTGGCTCTGAGATACTCATTTCCGATCAGCCCCAACCCCTTTACCCAGTTCCCACCCGTTCTCCTCTCAAATCTCTGGGTGTACTTCTCACACTTCCAAGGCACACCTGCCCCCATCCAGCTGGTTCCTCCTCACATCCCTAGCCTTGGATGGCGTGGAGGCAGCATAAGGATTGGGGAACTATGAAAACATCCTGGGGCCCATGTTGCACCCAATAACACCCCAAGATTGGGCCCAAAACACTAGCACTGAGAGCAGCCGACCATGTTGACACCCAATAACACCCCAATATTGGGCCCAAAACACTAGCACTGAGAGCAGCCAACTACTCAGGAGGAGGAGGAATGGCCCAGGGACAACCGCTGGCCTAGCACACCCTCAGCCCCCTCCTCCCTCCTGCCTTTGTGCCCAGATCCCAAACCCAGCCCTGTAATTAACATTCACCACGGCCTGTCTCCGGTCCATCCTTCACCGGGATGCACCCTCAAGCTTCTTCAATAGACGCTTTTATCACCGCGGCTGACATCTCTGTCACCCCTGGTCATATGCTCCTGCAATATTTATAGGCTTGTGGATTGCAGATCTCGATAAGGGGAGGAAGGCCATGGAGGTGCATTGGATGACAACAATGCAAAGTTGAGCTGGGCAGGGCTCAGCCCTCGTTAATGTCTCTGTAAATCATCCGATTGCTTCAGGATGCTCAATATTTTCTTATTCATCTCCATTTTTCAAGGGGAAAGTGTTCAATCTGTCAGGCCACTTCTTTATAAATGACTTGTCAGTTGTAGAGGCATCAGGTTGAGTCTCCATGGGCCCGTGATCACATCAAAGAGCTGGGAAGACTTGACCATCACGGTAACATCCTACTTAGGGTCCTAGTTGGATCAGCAAACACTTGCAGAGCCCCGGCCGCGTGCGGCCAACTGCGTAGGGGCTGTGGCTACAGAGACCAAAGGAATCAGGTCATCCTCTTCCTAAAAGGTCCCTCGTTTGCTGAAGGAAGCACCTCAGAAAGTAATTACATGGCGACAGTGCCTGTGCATCAATGAAGTGCGTCCAGAGGACCTTGGGCAGATACGAGAGGAAGTGGATCACCCATGCAGGGACTCAAGGAAGATTTTGCAGAGGATGGGTTTGTTTGTTTGTTGTTTCCAAATTGTGGTAAAATACACGTAACAGAAAAACTGCCATCTTAAACATTTCTCAGTATACAGTTCAGTATTAAGTATATTCACATTGTTGTGCAATCAATCTGCAGAACTTTTTCACCTTCCTACATTGAACCCATTGAACAATAACTCGCCATTCTCTCCTCCTCCCCGGTGCCTGGCAACCATTCTACCTTCTGTCTCTGTGGATTTGACTCCTCTAGGGACCTCATGGACATGGAATCATACAGTATTTGCCCTTAATGTCTGGCTTATTTCATTTAGCATAACGTCATCAACCTTCATCCATGTTGTAGCAGATGTCAGAATTTTCTTCCTTCTTAAGGCAGAATATTATTCCATTGTATGTAAGTACCACACTTTGTTTATCCACTCATCCTTGGATGGGCGTGTGCATTGTTTCCACCATTTGGCCATAGTGAATATTACTACTACAGACATGAGTGTTGATTTTTTTTTTTAAATGAGTCTTGGGATGCCTGGTTGGCTCAGTTGGTTAAGCATCTGACTCTTGATTTCAGCTCAGGTCGTGATCTCATGGTTCGTGGGATTGAGCCCCATGTCAGGCTGTGCATTGACAGTGTGGAGCCAGCTTGGGATTCTCTCTCTCTGCCCGTCCCCCATTTGTGCTTTCTCTCTCTCTCTCTCAAAATAAATAAATTAATTAAAAAAATAAAGATGAGTCTGGAAGAAGTAAGATTTCACTGGTATAGCAGAGGAAAGCAGAGACCAGGAAACATGCATGGCCTGTGCAGAGACACTATGACCATGTGGTGGGCTTAGGGATGGTGTGTGTGTGGGGGGGTCTATGTTGCTGGGGCCCAGGCAGGTCATACAAAGTACGGTGTGATGAGGCTGGATAGCTGAGTGACCTGGCATAATGACAGGCCCATATGCTATAGAAAGGGCCCCCAGCCCCAAGACGTCACATTGTGAAGGTTGTACTTTGCTGCCATCTCATTCAAGAGTAGAACACATTAAAAAGTTTTTTTGGATCTCAGTAGAGCATGCAGAAGTAAGAAATTTCTAGAGTTCCTGCTCACCAGTCATAGGGACCTAGCCAAGTGTACTCTCTGTTGGGCTGCTTATAAATCTGGTCTGGGGCTCCTGGGTGGCTCAGTCAGCTGAGTGTCCAACTCTTGATCTCTGCTCAGATCATGATCTCAGGGTTCATGAGTTCGAGCTCTGCATCGGGCCCTCTCTCTCTCTCTCTCTCTGCCCTTGCCCTGCTTGTGCCCTCTCTCTCAAAATAAATAAATTTAAAAAAAAAGCTGATCTGAAGCCAAAGGAGGATTCAACACCAAATTCCACTGTGTTGTTGGCAAAACTTTCCACAGTTGGTCAGTCCTAAGGATTCCTGCAAACTGGGATCCAGTCTAAAGCTCTGGTCTTGGGTGAGCTATTTGACTCCCCCTGGATTTCAGCGCTCTTCTTTGCTACATGAATGGGATGGATTATTTCTGAGAATCCTTAAAGGTCCCAGAAGTCTATGCATTCATAAATTCTACTAATGTTAGTGTTAAATATGCTGTTCTAACTCCCCTAACGGCCCTCGAAGAATAGATTCTACAAATCGTTACCTTAGACAAGCTGCTTAATCTCTATGTCTTTGAGTCACCATCTCTAAAAAGAAGTGTTAAAAATCATAGCTTCTGGGGCACGTGGATGGCTCAGTCAGTTAAGCATCTGACTTCGGCTCAGGTCATGGTCTCAGGGTTTGTGTGTTCAAGCCCTGCGTCGGGCTCTGTGCTGACAGCACAGAGCCTGCTTGAAATCCTTTGTCTCCCTCTCTCTCTGCCCCTCCCCAGCTTGTGCACTCTCTCTCTCCCAAAAAGAAAAAAGTTAAAAAGAAATAATGCCTACCATTTTTTTCTTGCAGGTCATTGTATGTATCCACATGGAACTTATAAAGGGAAGCATGAGAATTAGATGTTAATGTTGTTTACACAGTTTATCTCATCAGGTAAGTTTTCCCACCTCTCAGACATCCATAGTCAGTACGTATAATTTCTCTGAGCTCTTTTTGTTTTTCTTTTCTTTTTCTTTCTTTTTTTTTTTTTTTTTTTGGCACATCGTGGCTCAGCCTCAGCAGACTCTCCGTCGTCTTTAGGCATTCCCTGCCTCCTTGTCTTTGCCCGTGTCTGTCCCTTCAGGTGGAATGCCCTCCCGTCTGCGGCCACCAGTCACCCTTTCCATCCTTCACACTGCAGATAAAATTTACCTCTCCCTCCCCCCGCGGACGAGACCAACCTGACCATCCAGCAGGAAGGCACTTTTCTCTCTCCGTGTCGTGAGGATCACTCGTGCTTCGTCTTCTCATGATCTACGAAGTGGCGTTGCTTCTCTTCCGTCTTAGGTCGAGTTCTGAGAAACAGATCCTATGAAGGAGATTTGTGTGCAGCAAGTTTTGAATCCTTCAGATCAACCTCCTGCAGGGTGGGGGGGAGGAGGGCAGAGGGGAGGAAGCAAGATTTGGCAAAGGAAGGTGCTGATCTCCACCCCGGCCTCAGCCCGTCACATGGGGCGCTGGAGCTGGGTGACGCCCTCAGCTGGACCTTCGCACACCATCACCCATCACGGACGGGTCGTTGGATGCATCTGTCTCCGGCGGGGGGGGGATGCATGATCTTGATGCCTGGCGACAGCTCTTGTGATGCTTGGAGGGACTCCGCTGAGAGCCACCATCTCCAGTAGTTGGGAGAAAGGGTGACGTGGTTCCAGAGGGGGCCCGGACGGGGTACCTGGCCTCCGGCCTCCAGCCTCCGGCCTCCAGCCTCCAGCCTCTCATCTGCGAGGAGGGAGGGAGCGCGTCTACACCTGCGTGTTTGCCTGCGGGCTGCCTCCGGCAGGTGGCGCACGCTCAGTAAATAGCTGTTAAAGGAGTGAATAAATCAACAAAGGAGCAGCGCAGAGCAACTGGGTCATTCTGCGCTTTTATTTGCCAATAATTTCTTAGTCCCAACGTTTTTGTTCCCTTCTTAAAAAATATTGCGTATTAATGCGGAAAGTTATTCTAGGTCTTTGCTAGCCTCTCCACCTAGGGCTTCCTGGGACAGTCCTGGGAGGAGTACTATGTTTTTTCTTCACGACTACGATGGGGAACGCACAACATAAAATACTCCTTTAATTATGTTAAGTGTGTAGTTCAGTAGCTTCAGTCACGTTCATATGGTTTTTCAGCCATCACCACGTTCACGTTCAGAACTTTTCCACCCCCAGTTAAATCTCTGCGCCCATTAAACCATTACTCTTCCTTTTCTCTTTCCCCCCAGCTCCCGGGGACCTGTATTCTACTTTTTGTTTCTATAAATTTGCTTATTTCAGGCACAGCATACGAGCGGAATCGTGTAATATTTGTTCTTCTGTGTCTGGTTTATATTTCACCTGGCATCACAGTTTGAAGGTTCAACCAACTACATTATAGCCTGTGTCACAATTTCATTCCTGGTTAAGGCTGAATAATATTCCATTGTGTGGATAGACCACATTTTGTTCATCCGTTCATCTGTCGACAGACATTTTGATTGCTCACTTGTAACCTTTTGGCTATTGTGAAAAATGCTGTGAACACTGGTGGACAAGGCCGAGCCCTTGCTTTTAATTGTTTAAGGCAGATACCTAGGCATACTTTTTAAAAAGTTTTTTTATTAATTAAAAAAATTTTTTAGCATTTTTATTTATTTTTGAAAGACAGAGGGAGACAGAGCACAAGCAGGGGAGGGGCAGAGACAGAGAGGGAGACAGAGAATCCAAAGCAGGCTCCAGGCTCTGAGCTGTCAGCAAAGAGTCCGACGTGGGGCTCGAACCCACCAACTGTGAGATCACGACTTGAGCCGAAGTGGGACGCTTAACTGACTGAGCCACCCAGGCGCCCCATATTTTTATTAATTTTTTAGAAAGAGAGAGATGAGCTTGGGAGGGGCAGAGAGGGAGAGAGAGAACCCTAGCAGGCTCTGAGCTGTCAGCACAGAGTCCGATGTGGGGGCTTGATCTCAGGAACAGAGAGATCATGACCTGAGCTGAAATCAAGAGTCGGACGCTCAACCACCTGAGCCGCCCAGGCGCCCCTGGATCCGTTTTAGAAAAAGAGATTTCTTCCCTTCTTTTCCAGAGGTGAAAACTTTGGCCTGAGGGAATACAAGCCTTCCATTTTATATTTGCAATTTTTGCTTATGGGACACGTTAGTGGGACAAAGAACCCTTCTTGAAATCGGGTCTTTGCTTCCTGCTACACACTGGAGGAAACTGCAGCAGGCTTGACATCATGGCAGGTTCCTAATGATGGCAAATTTTTATGCGTTCGTGTTTATGTTCTTTGGGCGTGGGGGCATCCGTGCCTCTCATGGGATCTTCACCTTTGATGTCAATGGCCGGTTGAGTCTTTCCAACTTTCTGACACTGAGTCACTTATAAGGGCACTTATGACTCTAATGGGATCACCTGGATAATCCAGAATGATCTCCCTAATTTAAAATCAGCTGATTAGCAGCTTTAATTCCACCTGCAACCTAATTCCCCCTTGCCGTGAAACATAATGCCTTCGTAGGATCTGGGGACACAGACACGGACATCTTTGGGGGGGGGGGGTCTATTAATTTCCTAGAGCGGCTCTCACAAAGTACCAAAAATTGGGTGGTTTAGAACAAGAGAAATTTATTCTCTCACAGTTCCGGAGACTAGAGGGTGTCCCTAGGGCTATGCTCCCTCCAAAGTTTCTAGGGAAGAATCCTTTCCTGTTTCTTCCAGTTTGGGGCAGCTCCAACCATCTTTGCTGTTCCTTGCTTGTAGCTTTTATCCCTTCAATTTTTGCCAGTGTCTTCACGTGGCTACCCTCTCTCCTGTGTCCTTTCTTCTTATAAAGACCCCGGTCACTGGGGCACCTGGGTGGCTCAGTCAGTTAAGCCTCCATCCTACTTTTGATTTTTGGCTCAGGTCATGATCTCACGGTTCGTGGGATCGAGCCCTCCATTGGGCTCTGCACTGGCAGTGTGGAGGCTGCTTGGGAATCTCTCTCTCTCTCTGCCCGTCCTCCACTTGTGCTCCCTCTCTCTCAAAAATAAATAAATAAACATTTAAAATAAAAAAGACACCAGTCATTGGCATTAAGGACCACCTCGCCCCTGTATGATCTTATCTTAACTTCATCTGCCGAGACCCTATTTCCCAATAGTCTCATTCTGAGTTTCAGGGTACACATGGATTTTGCGGGGGTTTTATTTAACTCACTCCAGGGGCCATTATTCTGCCTGCCACAGATACGACAGGGGCCCCCAAAGTCCGAGGTGACTTAGATGTAGGATCGAAGGCTACTTAGATCATCCCACTGCCGGGCCTCAACAGCACCCACAGAGGAATTTGAGGGAAACCCTAAGAGGCTCACGTGCCCCTGCTAAGCCCACACTCCCGGCTACGATTTCTACAGGCCGTCCATCTTAGCTCCACCAAATCCCCGGGAGACTAGCCCAAGAAAGCATCTGTGATTAGAATTGGATTTCTTTGCTCTGTAGCTCTGTGGAGACTTCAGCAGCCACCTAAATGATCATCCCGACAGCTCATTCTCATGGTTCTTTACCTCCTCCTTCTCACCGTATCCACCCCTGCCACGTTCTCAGTCCTGATAGAATTGTTTGGAGAGCTTTTAAAATGTACCGATGCTGGCACCCAGAGGTTCTGATCAGTCATCTGGGGAGGACCCAGGCGTCGATATTGTCAAAACTCTCCTGAGCTGCTTTCACCGCACACCCGGGTTCCTGGCCACTTGCTGGAACTCTTCTAAATGTATATATATTTTTAAACCCCTGGTCAGTTATAGATTTGCAAACATCCAATCTGTCTCGTCTCTTAATTTTGCCCATGGCTACGGTGTTTTTCAGAAATGTTAAACTGGGATGTGCAGCTCTTCTGGAGAGTGCTCTCATTCTTTCCTCACCTGTCGGCAGCTCACTTCCCGCCCAGGACTAGTGATGCCTAGGTCCTCTGCCTGCTCTCTGGTCATCCGCAGTTCGCTTGCGCCCCTTGTTCCATGGCCGAGATTCACGGACCACTGTTACCATCCCCATCTTGTGCATCCCCTCACTGGAGAGTTTGAGCACAGGAATGACACGATTTGATGTAAAATTTTAAATCTGATTCCAGATTCTGCATGGGATACAGATTGTAAGGCAGGATTCACAGCAAGGAGACCAGTAATCCCGGTAACTTGGAGGTACCGGCAGTGACCGAGGACAGAGGGGAAGTATGAGGAGCCTTGCAGGGATGGAAGGGGTCATCCAGGGGTACGTGGGAAAGGTAGCCCATTCAGGACTGGCCGATGGACCACACGTTGGTTTTGAGGGAAAGAATAGAATCAAGACGAAGACATGCTGTTTTGTCTGAGCACCTGCGTATACTGTGCCATTAGTTGACTTGAGAATAACACATTGGGCACGAGGAGGTGGAGGGAACTTGAGTGCAGTCGTGAACTTGTCAAATTCAAGAGTTTTACTAGAATCCAAAGGGAATTGGGGCGCCTGGACGGCTCAGTCGGGTAAGCGTCTGACTTTGGCCCAGGTCATGATCTCACAGTTTGTGGGTTTGAGCCCTGTGTCAGAAGCCTGGAGCCTGTTTTGGTTTCTGTGTCTCCCTCTCTCTCTGCCCCTCCCCTGCTCTCTCTCTCTCTCTCTTTCTCAAAAATAAACATTAAAAAAAAAAAAAGAATTCAAAGGGAATTTTCTGAGTCCACAAGCTCAGAAGAGAGGTAAGACTGGGAATATAGTTTTGGGCATCATCAGTAAATAGGTAACATCCTACCACATAGGACCAAAGGAGGTCACCTGGGGAGTCAGTGCAGATAAAGATTTGTGTCCTGAGGTACACAGTGGTCAAGGGGAAGGACAGGATTTAGTTAGAGGGATTGAGAAAGGGCCACCAATAAAATAAGGGGAAAACCAAGAAATCCGGGCATCCTAAAAGCTAAAGAAGAAGTTCCACAAAGGAAAGAATGATCAGTTGGTCAGATGTATCAGAGACATCAGGGCACAGGAGGGCTGAGACTTGAGCACCAGATGTGGCACCGTGATCACAGGTGACTTAGGAGCAGGACACTTGGAGATGAAGGTCCAACTGGAGTGGGTTCTGGAAGAAAGATGCAAGATGGGGTTGGCAGGATGATGATCTTCCAAAGATGTCCACACAGGAATCCCTGGAGCCTGTGAATATGTTACCCTACAGGGCAAAATGTGCCACTGCGGATGTGATTAAGTGAAGGGTTTTTGGTTTTGTTTTTTAAATTTATTTACAGAGAGAGGACGTGAGCCGGAGCGGGGCAGAGAGAGAGAGAGAGAGAGAGAGAGAGAGAGAATCCCAAGCAGTCTCCACACTGTCAGTGAGGAGCCCGAGGCGGGGCTCAGACTTACAAACTGTGAGATCGTGACCTGAGCCGAAATCCAGAATCAGATGCTTCACCGACTGAGCCACCCAGGCGCCCAAGTTAAGGATTTTGAGATGGGGATCTTGTCCTGGCTTATCTGGGTGGGCCCACAGTAATCACAGGGTCTTTATAGGGAGAGACAAAAGGTCAGTCAGAGAGAGATTTGAACACGATACGTTGCTGGCTTTGAAGGTGGAAGAAAAGACCATGAACCAAGGAATATAAGCAGCCTGTTGAAGCTGAAAAGGGGAAGGAAACGGATTCTTCCTGGGAGCCTCCCAAGGAATGCAACTCCTGACACTTTAATCTTTACCCAGGAAAACCCATTTTGGACTTCTGATCCGGGAATTGTAAGATAATAAATTGGTGTTGCTTTAAGCCACCAAGTTCGCGGTAACTTGTCATAGCAGGCATAGAAGACGGATACAGGAAGTAAGCAGCATGTTTGCATGGGGTTGGGGTGACCTGGATCCAGTAGAGATCTGGGGGTTCAGGAGGGCAAGGGGGTTCTAGGAGCAACATCCCCGAGGAGCAGAGAGGTCAGCCCCCGAGGGGAAGGGCGGAACTTTGCCTGTTCTGATGGCTTCTGCTGGTTCAGTGGAACACCCAGGGCAGGGTACCGGCTGAGATGAAGAAGAGGAAGAAGAGAAGGAAGAAGAAAGGAGAAATTAGCAAATGATCACTTACCGAGTGGGTTTAAGATGTAGTTCTACTTCTTACAACTTTTCTAAAAGGAATGAACAGAGGCGCGTGACGTTCGACCCTTAAGAATGTCCCCGACGATATTGTTTAAAATAGCAAAGAATTGGGAACAGCCAACACGGTTGGCGAAAGGTGATTAATTGAAGAAAGATGTTCTATCCATGATGGATTGCTCTGCAGTCATCATAAACCAGGCTTTAGAAGACCATTTAATTAAATATGAAATGTGCTATCTTGTTAAGTGAGAGTGGTTACAAAACAAATATGTACAGAATGAAACCAATTTTGCAGAAATATGTATGTAAATATATGTGTTAACAAAGACTGTAAGGGAAATACATCAACATTTAAATAATAATTATATCTGGGTGAGGAAATTACAGATATTTTAATTTGCTCCTTTTATTTGTCTTCATTTTTATATTAAATGACAATTATTTTTATATTATAAGGCGTTATGTGTGTGGGAAGAATGAAAGGAAAACAGAAAGGGAGGGACTCGGGAGGTAACGTTTATCTGTTAGCCCTGACATGCCCAATATGTATATTATCTAACACTCCAAACAACCCAAGGAGTAGGCATTATGTTTACACATGATTAATGAGGAAATTAAGGCTCAAAAGTGAAGTAACTCAAGGTCACCTGTAAGAAGCATGCTGTACAATCAGTTCCGGTTCTGTGTTCTACTGTGTCACGCCTGCTGACGCACCCAGAGTTCGGCCAACTAGCTCAAGGGCCACCCACCTGGGATGTGCCACGTCTCTGTGTCGGGGGCCTGCCCTTTGGTTAACGAAGGGAAGTTTCTCCTGAACGTTAAGGGCAGACACTGGCCTGGCACCACCCCCTGTGCCACGAACAGGACACTCACATGATGGGAAAAACACTGCAGTGGAAAACACACGCGCACACACATGCAAATGAGGTCGAAGATAGTCAGAGGTGAAGCCATACCTGGCCTGGAATGTTCTACTGTGGGGAAGGGATTCTGTCCCAACGGTGGTTGGAATCTCTTATGGGTTCAATCGTGTCCCCCTCCAAAAGATACGCTGAAGTCCTGTTACCTGGGAATTAGACCTTTTTTGGGTACAAAAGATCTTTGCAGGTGAAATTAAGCTGAGGGTATACGAGTTAGGGTGGGCCCCAAACCAATTTCTCGTGTCCGTATGAGAAAAGAGAAGTTTGGACACAGAGACACAGAGAGACACAGGCAGGAGAATGCCACATGAAGGCGGGAGGTGGGAGCAGCGATCGGAGCGCTTCGGCCACAAGCCAGGGAACACGGAGGATGTGCAGAAGCTGCTGGAGGCTGGAAGGGAGGCGCGGAACGGGGTCTCCCTCTGAGCGCTCAAGACGCCAACCTTGCCGACACCTCGATTTCAAACTGCTGGCCTCCTCGAGAGAATCAGTTTCTGCTGTTTTAAGCCACCCGGTTAGTGGCGCTTTGTCAGGGCGGCGCGGGGACGTGAGGGCAAGAGCTGGGCCGTGTCTGTCGGGGTGGGCACGAGCCCTCGCGCTTGGGATGGCTTCTGAGTAAGATGCGTGGTGATGCCAGTGGAGGCTCCCCAGGCCCTCGCTGTGCAGTCAGGCCACCGCACCTGCTCTCTGCCTGCGGGGATCTGTGGGTGGTGCAGAAGAGGAGCTCAGCCCCCAGACTGGAGACTGGATGCTGGGACGGTGGCAGGACGCTTGTGACAATTGCTTTGCCTGACTGTGTGGTGGCCAAGGGGGGTCGGGCCCGCTCAGCAGGGATGGAGGGAATGGGACAGGAGTCCACACCCTGCTCTTAGCCTATGGCCCTTATCAGCGAGGCAGGAATGCAGTTTATTATAGCGATGGTTTGGGGAACAGTTTCTAAGCTAATGAATCTGCCGGGCAGGTAAACTCAGTCACATCATTGCTGATGCATATGCATGTAGGCCCCCCCTTATTTTTCATTTACATTCAAGTTAGTTAACGTACAGTATAGTCTTGGCTCCAGGAGTAGAACCCAGTGATTTCATCTCGTACATACAACACCCAGGGCTCCTGCCCACAAGTGCCCTTCATGCCCACCACCCTTCTAGCCCATCCCCCCACGCACCTCCCCTCCAGCAACCCTCAGTTTGCTTTCTGCTTTTTGCTTTTAATATTTATTTCTTTTTGAGAGAGAGAGAGAGAGAGAGCCCCGCATGCAAGGAGCAGAGAGAGAGAGAGAGAGAGAGAGAGAGACAGGGGATCTGAAACAGGCTTTGTGCTGACAGCAGAGAGCCCGATGCGGAGCTCAAATTCATGAACCTTGAGATCAAGACCTGAGCCTAAGTAAGACACTCAACTGACTGAGCCACCCAGGTGTCTCTGTTCTCTGTGTTTAAGAAGAGTCTTTTATGTGGAGAAACGGGAGCCCTCTTTGCACCGTTGGTGGGAACGCAAACTGGTGCAGCCACTCTGGAAAACAGTGTGGGGGTTCCTCAAACAATTAAAAATAGATCTACCCTATGACCCAGCAATAGCACTGCTAGGAATTTACCCAAGGATTCAGGAGTACTGATGCATAGGGGCACTTGTACCCCAATGTTTATAGCAGCACTCTCAACAATAGCCAATTTATGGAAAGAGCCTAAATGTCCATCAGCTGATGAATGGATAAAGAAATTGTGGTTTATATACACAATGGAATACTACGTGGCAATGAGAAGGAATGAAATATGGCCTTTTGTAGCAACATGGATGGAACTGGAGGGTATTATGCTAAGTGAAATAAGTCATTCAGAGAAAGATACCGTGTGTTTTCACTCTTATGTGGATCCTGAGAAACTTAACAGAAGACCATGGGGGAGGGGAAGGGGAAAAAAGTTACAGAGAGGGAGGGAGGCAAACCATAAGAGACTTAAATACTGAGGGTTGATGGGGGGTGGGAGGGAGGGGAAAGTGGGTGTGGGCATTGAGGAGGGCACCTGTTGGGATGAGCACTGGGTGTTGTATAGAAAACAATTTGACAATAAATTTCATATTAAAAAAAAAGAGTCTCTTATGGTTCGACTCTATCTCTATTTTTATCTTATTTTTCCTTCCCTTCCCCTATGTTCATCACGTAGGCCTTTTTAAGTGACAGTCAAGAGCTCAGCGTCCAGCTTGGTAGACACTAACCACTGTAGCAATTAAATCCTTAAAATTTTAATTTTAATTTTGCATATGATAAACATACTAAATGCAATGCAATGTTTTTGGTGTATGCTTCCTTTGCTTCGACAACTGCATAAAGTCAAGAGACCACAGTCAAGACCCAGAAGAGTTCGTTCATTTACAAATGTCCCCTTGGGCGGCCCCCGGGCGACTCAGTTGGTTAAGCATCCAATTCTTGATTTTAGCTCAGGTCATGATCTCAGGGTGGTGGGATCGAGCCCCATGTTGGTCTCTGTGCTGAGCGTGGAGCCTGCTTGGGATTCTCTCTCTCCCTCTCTCTCTTCCCCACCCCAGTTCACGGTCTCTCTCTCTCTCTCTCTCTCTCTCTCTCTCTCTCTCTCAAAATAAATACATGAACATTAAAAAATAAATAAAACAAGATATCCCCCCACATTGCTCCTTCATGGTCAATCTTCTCCCAATGCCTAGTCCCTGGTAACCACTGATCTGTTTTGTATTTCTCTAATTTTGCCTTTTAGAATTTAAATCAATTAAAATAAACGAAATACAAAATTCATTTGTCAGATGCACTAGCCACATTTCATGCACTCAGTAGCGGTATGTCATGGCTAATGGCTAACATTCTGGACAGTGCAGATAGAAAACATTCCCATCATTCCAGAAAGTTCTATCAGCACCAGTAAAGGTACATTTACTTAGTGGTTCTTACATGTTTGGGGATCATATTCCTTCTATCGACCCTCATCCTAGAAAAGGCACACAATATAGACATACAGAAAAAGTCTGGTACACATTTTTGGGGCATCCATTGGTCCCTCTAAGCCCCTTTCTAGGGGTTAAGACTCCCAAATTCGATGTAAACAGGAAAATCTAAAAGCGTTTTCCTCTAGTCTAGTTTTCTGCTTTGTGTCTTCAAGTTAGAAATCAGACCAAAGCATTGTCTCGTAAGCTTGCTGTTTCTCTTTAATATGCGATGCTGACAGGCAATTATTCACGGAGACTGCTGCACACACAGTGACGCCTGCTGAGTCTCCTGCTCTCGGCTGCAGGAATGAGCTTTTGGAAATCATCATTATTAGTAAATATGAATCGGGGGTGTTTGAAATGACTAAATGGAAGTTTAGCTTCTCTCACATCAAATCTTCTTTGTTAAAATGTAATGGTAAAGTAGTTTCGGAATAAGCTTAGCATTTTAAAAAAGGTGGCTTGTTCCTTAAAACAGTGTGCTCGGTAATTGTAGCCCAGATCAATTTCATTCTGAAAGTTACTTCCTTCCATTTCACAATGTAAGGGCAATAATTGTGTTGGCTTTACTGACGCTATCTTGTTCACAATTTCTGTCTGATGCTGGCTTCTGCTCAGCTCCTCCAAAGGCTTGGGAAAACCTTCCTTTATTGCCCCCATCCTTTGCTTATAAAATGCTCCGGGCAAATGGGAACAAAGGGTCTGGCTTACTGGGTGCTCATGTATAGACCCTGGATTGCTGCAACATTATTATGAGAGGAAAACATTTTATCCTCTTGCCTCCACTCGCCTTTCTTAGAGTAAATCCTAACACCTGAAGAGGGTATCCGGTCCACATTTTCATGTCTTCACCAATAACAAGACCTATTCCTTTGCAACTCACGGCCTCTAGACCCCATGACATTTGGATAATAGTGACTCAAATACCCATTTTGGGCGCCCCGGAAATCAAACGCCTGCCCTTAGATTTCTGCAAATGGTCCATGGCTTGCTTTCTCCTGAGGAAGTCAGACCAGAATTCTTGATTTCCTGCCTTAAAGAATTCTCCTTCCAGATTCTTCCTCTTGTGGTTTTTCTTTACCTGCTCCATATGCTGAGCCCAACTGTGACACCTCCTCTTCTGGATCCGTCACCCATCTTCCAACTACCATGAATATAGGCTGCTTCCATGAGGTAGAGCTTCCTCCGAATGTATTTGGGTCACAGGGAGCCTTCACTTTCCCAGAATGCAGCAAACGTTCGGAAATCTCCATCACGTCCTCTGTTCTTGAGAGCACACTGGACCCTCTGCAGGTTCACCCAGGGTAGTACCCTGACTTCTGCCCTCTTCCTGGCTCCTTTCTTTTCTTTTCTTTTCTTTTCTTTTCTTTTCTTTTCTTTTCTTTTCTTTCTCTTCTCTTTCTCTTCTCTTCTTTCTCTTCTTTCTCTTCTCTCCTCTTCCTTCTCTTCTCTTCTCTTCTCTCTCTTCTCTTCTCTTCTCTTCTCTTCTCTTCTCTTCTCTCCTCTCCTCTCCTCTCCTCTCTTCTCTTCTCTTCTCTTCTCCTCTCCTCTCCTCTTCCTTCTCTTCCCTTCTCCTCTCCTCTCCTCTCCTCTCCTCTCCTCTTCCTTAGAGGTGTGAATAGATACTGCTAATGAGTATTTCTAGTACAGAACAACTTGGCCCTGTCTTCGGTGCCCTTGGCTCTTGCTAGCACCCACATCCTGGGGACCTCATTCCTATTCCATATTCATTAGGACTTTGGGGTTGCAAACATCAGAAACTCAACTTAAATTAGCTTAAGGGAAAAAAAAAAGAGAGTATCCTCTTGACTCAAAGAACTCAGGTGGAAATAGCAGGGGAGGCTTCTCTGGAGGCTTGGAGCAAAGTTCTCTCCACGTTCTTCCTCTCAGCCTCCCACCTTCTGGGATTTTCACGAAAACCGCTTCCTTTAGGTAGTGAAGACAGGGCTTCAGGTATCATGGAGCCCTATCTTTGCCACCACAAAGGGAACAAGGGCCTTTCCCCAACACCTTCAGGTAGAACGCTCTGGGCAAAGCTCTGACTGACCTGCCTCAGGCTACACACGCAACTCCAGACCAGTCACGGTAGACGGGATAGGGGATGGCAACCTGGGCTGGGTGCCCTCCCCTGCAATTAGGGAAGCAGATTCCACATCCAGGCGCAGGGGAGAGAATGTCACTGGGATGAAAGTGACAGCTGATATACACCAGGCAGCTCACTAAAGCGCTTGCCTCCACAAAGACAGCTCTGGACAAGAAACTGGGGCTTAGAGACCCGGACGTGTTGCAGGTGCCATGATTCACCCACCATAGATGTGGGGCCAGGGCCAGATACCACCCTCCCCACCCCCCACCTTTCTGCCTCTAGGAAGGGTCTCTGCAATCCAGACAGTAAGAATGTTTTGGACGCCTAGAAATTATGCGTGCTCTTGCAAGAGGCACTTTTAGTACAACAGATCACTCTGGAAGGCATTTCAGAGAGATCACCTCCCTCGTCCTGCAGCCGCCGTTTGGACTGCTTCGAAACTGGCCTGGACCCTTAGCAGCTGGTGTCCCTGAATCATTTCCAAAAGGTGATGCTATGGTCTCTCCACAGCCAGTATTTAATAACCTTATGCATCTGGAAATCCTTCCTTATTTTCCAACCTAAATCCTTCCTGATGCAACTGAAAGTCATTTCCTCTCCGTGCTCAGGAAACGGAAACCAGATGGTCGGTATCCCATATGAAATAACTTTTAATAAACTTGCCGGAATTAGTGACCCATCATGTAGTCTGTTTCTTTCCTGGGTTAAATTGTCCTAATCCCATCAACTGTTTTCCTCTTAGGTCGTATTTTCTAGCGCTGAAATTACCCGAGCTTCTTTTCTCCAGAAGAGACTCAAGCTCTTGCGTTTATTCAATGCGTGCTAATGTGGGGGATAGTATTAAATACTAGTTAGGCAGGAAAAAATCGGCAAAGAAATTTCCAGGGCTAAAAGAACCCAACACCAGAGTTGGGTTTTTAAATTTAAAAGGTTTTAATTTTTAAACTTAAATTCAACTTAGTTAACATCTAGTGTAGTATTGGTTTCGGGAGTAGAATTCAGTGATTCATCACTTACATACATCACCCAGTGCTCATCCCAACAAGTGCCCTCCTCCATGCCCACCCCCCATTTAGCGCGTCACCCCAGCCAACTCCCTCCATCTACCCCCGGTTTGTTCTCTGTACTTAAGAGTCTCTTATAGTTTGCCTCCCTCTCAGTTTTTACCTTATTTTATTTTTCCTTCCCTTCCCCTATGTTCATCTGTTGTGTTTCTTAAATTCCACATGAGTGGGATCATATGATAGCCGTCTTTCTCTGACTTATTTCGCTTACCGTTATACTCTCTAGATCCATCCACATCATTGCAAATGGTGAGATTTCCTTCTTTTTGGTCACCAAGTAATACTCCATTGTATTGTATGTTCCACATCTTCTTTATCCAGTCATCAGTCGATGAACATTTGGGCTCTTTCCATAATTTAGCTATTGTTGGTAGTGCTGTTATACACATTGGGGTACATGTGCTCCTTTGAATCAGCATTTTTGTATCCTTTAGATAAATATTTAGTAGTATAACTGTTGGGTCATAGGGTCATTCTACTTTTATTTTTAAAAAAATTTTTAATGTTTATTTATTTTTGAGACACAGCAAGAGGCAGAGCATGAGTGGGAGAGGGGCAGAGAGAGGAGACACAGAATCCAACGCAGGCTCCAGGCTCTGAGCTGTCAGCACAGAGCCTGATGCAGGGATTGAACCCATGAGTCGTGAGATTATGATCTGAGCCGAAGTCAGAGGATGCTCAACCGACCGAGCCACCCAGGCACCCCGGGTCATTTTACTTTTGACTTTTTTTTTAAATGTTTTTATTTATTTTTGAGAGAGAGAGAAAGAGAGAGAGAGAGAGACAGAGTGCTAGTGGAGGAGGGGCAGAGAGAAGGGGAGACACAGAATCCGAAGCAGGCTCCAGGCTCTGAGCTGTCAGCACAGAGCCCAACGTGGGACTCGAACTCCCCAACTGGGAGATCATGACCTGAGCCAAAGTCGGATGCTCAACTGACTGAGCCACCCAGGCCCCCCCCTCCGTTTTTAACTTTTTGAGGAACCTTGACACTGTTCTCCAGAGTGGCTGCACCAGTTGGCATTCCCACCAACTGTACAAAAGGGTTCCTCTTTCTTTGCATCCTTGCCAACATCTGTTTTCAGAGTTGTCAATTTTAGCCACTCTGACAGGTGTGAGGTGGTATCTCATTGTGGTTTTGATTTGTATTTCCCTGATGAGGAGTGATGTGGAGAATCTTTTCATGTGTCTGTTGGCCTCCGGACGTCTTCTTTGGAAAAGTGTCTATTCATGTCTTTTGCCCATGTCTTCTCTGGATTATTCGGGTTTTTTTGGGTATTGAGTTTGTAAGTTCTTTATAGATTTTGGATAATAACCCTTTATCTGATATGTCATTTGCAAATATCTTCTTCAAGGAGATATTCTAAGTATTGCAAACTTTGGTAGCTCCAGAGTCTATCCATACCCAAGTGGACAGTTTAAAAGCCATAACAGGTGCCAACTCATTGCTTATTCATTTCTATTTTATTTGTGAGAGGTTTTTTTTGTCAGCTCTAATCATTTGTTGGAATGAAATTGCTTTTTCTGGGCCTAAAATGGGAGCACGCTTCATGGAGCTGTTCTAGCTTATTAGCCTGAACAGCTCTCGAGAAACCATTTCACGTTCTCCTGGGTAGAGTTAGTAACCCATCGCACATGATAGGGGAGGGGCTGGTTGAGCCTTTTCTCAAATACAAATCCCAAACTGGCAAAAATAACCTTCCTGGTTGTTAGAAGGCAACACAGGTTCCAACTCACAAGCCCTGGGGTCAAAGAAAGATGCACCCAGGGGCAGGAACACGGGATGAAAAACCTTCGGCTTGCTGGGGAGGTCATGGATCCCTGAGTGAGAGCAGGCCTAGGGGTTGTGATCTCTGATAGATGCTGGAATGTACCCGAATCCCTGGGGGATGCACAACTTTAAGAGCTGAATGAATAAACAAGTGAATGAGTGAATGAAAGAATCGAAGGTGGTTCTGATCGCTAAAGAGTCCTTTTCCTTTTTTTAATAATTGGAAGTTTGTACCTTCTTTCCTTTTTTTTTTTTTGAGAGAGAAAGTGTGCAAGTGGGAGAGGGAGCACAGGGAGAGAGAGAGAGAGAGAGAGGGAGAGAGAGAGAGAGGGAGAGAGAGAGAGAGAGAGAGAGAATCTTAAGCAGACTCCATGCCCAGTGGGAAGCCAATGTGATGCTCAATCCCACGACCCTGGGATCATGACTTGAGCCAAAATCAAGAGTCGGACGCTCAACCTGAACCACACAGGTGCCCTGGAAGTAACTTCCTTCACTCATTTCACACCCTGCTTCCTGCCTCTGACAACACCAATTGTTCTCTCTATCTGTGAGGTTTTTTTAAATTTATTTTTTAATGTTTATTTTTGAGACAGAGAGAGACAGAGCGTGACTGGGGGAGGGACAGAGAGAGAGGGAGACACAGAATCCGAAGCAGGCTCCAGGCCTTGAGCTGTCAGCACCGAGCCCGATGTGGGGCTCGAACTCACAGACCGCAGATCATGACCTGGTCCGAAGTCAGCCGCTTAACCGACTGAGCCACCCAGGCACCCTGTGTTTTGGGTTTTTTTTTTTTTTGTAAAACTCTACACACAAGTGAGATCATATGGTATTTGTCTTTCTCTGTCTGCCTTATTTCATGCAGCATAATGCCCTCAAGGCCCATTCATGTTGTTGCAAATAGCAAGAGTTTATTCTTTTTCATAGCTGAATAATATTCCAGTGTGTGTGTGTGTGTGTGTGTGTGTGTGTGTGTGTGTATACATATGTATATATACAACTTCTGTATCTATTCATCCATCAATGGACACTCAGGCTGTTTCAGTTTCTTGGCATTGTAAATAATGCTGCAGTGAACATGGGGTGCGTATACCTTTTAGTGTCAGTGTTTTTGGTTTCCTCAGAATTATACCCAGAGATAGGATTGCTGGATCATATGACAGTCTTATTTTTTAATTTTTTGAGGAATGTCCATACTGTTTTCCATAGAGGCTGCACCAATTTATAGTCCCACCAAGAGTGCACAAGAGTTTAGAGATTTTTATTTTTGTTTGAAATAGGAATTCAAGTTTGCTTTCCTTCTTGGCTGTGTTCTTCAGGGGCACACAGGTGGATTCTGCTTCTCCCTCAAGGTGACGTCTCATGAACTTGCAGCTGTATGGGCTGTGCACTATGAAGCTCCCGGAGTACCTTTTATGTCACTGCTTATGTCGGAGGGGGTCTCCTGCAATTGTTCAGTACACAACCTACATGGCTGCCCATGGCAGCCCCAGCAGTCTCAAGTCCCATAGACCCTCTCATCAAATCATTTTACCCATCTGTGAGTGGGCTCAATGCCACCCACTACACAAACAGTGGCTATGTGCAGGGGAGTGCTTCTCTGAGTGTAATATACAAAATACAAATTTTGACAGAGTTCTGTTAAATTTCTGTTGGTATTTGTAGACATCTACTGCCTCATAAACTTTGTTTTCAATTATGTATGCTCACAAGCTGTTCCAGTTTTGATATATTTAGGAAAAGTTCAGTCACATTTTCCGAATTGTAATGATTTCCCATAAAACATCTGATTCTGAAAATTTGTATCTATACAGTACAAATAACATAATGGCAAGCAAATCATGCTACATAGTACCTTCCTTTATGCTGTAGTTAAAGTTATTATAGCTTTCCAAACAGTTTGCTTTTCAATATCGTAAATAAAGATCCTTGGGTACCGGCTTTTAAAAAAATATGCGTAACTTGGAGACCCCGTATCTACTTATCTTTCCAATGCACTGTCGTTCGGTTTCTTCAATGATATTTGTATGAAGATGAAATTAACCAAATGCTGTCTCACCCAGGGGTCTAGTTCGCCTGGAAAAGGTGGGCAGATCTGGGGTGAACTCACAGTACAGAGGCTTAGCTGGCAGAGAACTGTGTGCATCTCCGTGGACCCCGCTTTGATGAGCCAAAGCAATATGGGTTTCTACTTATCTAAAGGAGTGTGGTCAAGGAGGAGTGAATGAGGAAGGTTTGACATGACTAGGGTCTTCTGTTCTAATAATCTTTGCAAAAGTTGGTGGTAGAGAAGGCCTCTATCCTTAGGAATAAGATGGGGGGAGCCTGGGTGGCTCAGTCAGTTAAAGGTCCGACTCTTGGTTTAGACTCAGGTCATGACCTCACAGTTCGTGAGTTTGAGCCCCGCATGGGGCTCCACGCTGACAGTACGTAGCCTACTTGGGATTTTCTCTCTCCCTTGGCCTGCGCCCCTCCCTCACTTGCTCTCTCTGCCTTTCAAAATATATAAATAAACTTCAAAACAAAAAACGTTTTAAAAGGAATATGATTAGGAGGACGAAGAGGGTGTGGAGGGAGAATGCCAGAAGGCCGGCTGCAAGAGGCAGGTGCCCAGTGACATGTGGGCAGGAGTCCCAGAGTCACCTTCATATCATTTTCTTTGAATGCTGGAGGTTTCCAGGGCCGTGGCCAGCTGTGGTCCCTACGGGCTGCGGGAGCAGCAGGACGGTGAAAGCTGGCCTTCCTTCAAGCATTTGTTCGTGCCTTCATTTGTTCATTATCCGTACATTCATCTAATTGCTTTGCCACCAACAACTTGTCCAGAATCTTTTTTGAAATAAGGCAGGTTTGAAATCAGGCAGAGAGATAGGCAGCGGAGATAGTATGCATCCCAACAGCACCTGGGGAACGTACATCTGGCACGAACCTGGTCTGCAAGATGCCGACAGATGGCGGGAAGGGGAGACTCAGGAGGACAGAGACGCTGAGCCACAAGGTTGAAAGGAATCTTCCTAAACAGAGAATGGAAGAAACAAGGAGGGGTCTGGAAGGGGGCAATCTGACTTCCAGCTGGACGGTGGGGTGGGTTTTTTTTCCCAGCTCTAATCTTTCTTGCAAGACCTTCAGAGACCAAATCTCTGACCATCTCACGCCTATGCTTAGAAACCATCAATGGCTCCCTATTGCCTTCAGAATGCAGTACTTGCGCCTTGGCGATGCATTTGAGGGTGTTCAGAAGTGACCCCGTTCTCTTTGTAGAATGACATCACACCCTCTCCCTCCTACAGTTTCTTCCCCGACCTCGTGGTCTCACTGTCCATTTCCTGAACATTAGCGTTCTCTTCCTCTCCTCTTCCCAGAAACTGGCATGGGGACACCCTTGTCGCGAAACACCAGTAGAGGAGGGATGACGTACTGGGTCCGCACGGGGAATCTTGGGAGCCAATGGGTCCGAGAAGACAGAGAACCAAGACGTCCAGAGGACACGGCCCCCGGCATCATCTGGGGACACAAGAGGAGGTGCCATCAGAGCAGAGTGTACAGGATGGTGGGATTTAGGTGAAGAGAAGACTCAACGACCCAGACCATGTGTGTGGCCACTTATTCAAGCAAGTTTGATTGCTGGCTTTCAGAAATATCAAAGAATCAGGGCGCCTGGGTGGCTCAGTTGGTTAAGCATCCCGCTCTTGATTTCAGCTCAGGTCATGATCTCACGGTTCGTGGGTTGGAGTCCCGCGTCGGGCTCGGCACTGAGCGTGGAATCTGCATGGGATCCTCTCTCTCCCTCTCTCTCTGACTCCCCCGCTCTCATGCTCTCTCTCTCTCTCTCTCTCAAAATAAATGAATAAACTTAAAAAAGAGAGAGAGAGAAATACCAATGAACCAAAGGAAATGTGTCGTGAAAATTTGGGGGTTGATGGATTCCAGTGCCTTCATAGCTAAATGGTACTGTGATAAAAATTGTTATCATGTCTTTGTGAACTCAAATGACAAATGTTTCAATAAGCAATTTAAAAAGGGATTGTGGCCCCATGACAGCAATGCTTTAGATGCTTTTAAATTTTTTTTTTTCAACATTTATTTATTTTTGGGACAGAGAGAGACAGAGCATGAACGGGGGAGGGGCAGAGAGAGAGGGAGACACAGAATCGGAAACAGGCTCCAGGCTCCGAGCCATCAGCCCAGAGCCTGACGCGGGGCTCGAACTCACGGACCGCGAGATCGTGACCTGGCTGAAGTTGGACGCCCAACCGACTGCGCCACCCAGGCGCCCCTAGATGCTTTTAAATAAAACCTTAAAGATTTGTATATGCAAATGGTACATTAGAGGAAGTATGTGAATGTATGCTGGTTTCCCTGGGCACACAATATATGTCAATGCTGGGGGGGGGGGGCACAATAATGTCCACATGCCATTGCCACTTCTAATAGGCCCCCTGAAAAATCCTTCCTACACACACTTTCACACACAATTACCAACGGTCACCAGAATCCCTAAAGTGAATTCATACGTGGTAGAGTGAGAAATTTCCTAGTGAGACCCCAGCCGGTCCCTCCCTCCCCTGTGACTGCAGTGGCTTAGCTCTTGGGACCTGGGACTTTCTGCCCAACCGCCTTCCTCTTTCCCTGCACCAGTGGTATCTACAGACCCAACTCACCCTCAAGCCCCGGTCATTTCCTCCCGGGAGCCCCCACCCAGAGCCGAATCTGGCATCAGTCAGTCCTGGCTTAAACCAGGTTGCATTTTAATGAGATGAAAAATACCACCTAACAATTTCTTAGAGGACTGTGTATAAATTAGTTATTGATTTTAAAGCACCTTGGAAGTGTAATGCGGGAGGCAGTGCGGCATATGGGCCTGAATAATTAACAAGAAAAGAAGAGGTGGGAGCTCTGGTTCCATTCCTCTACCAACCCTGTTATCTGGAAACTCAGTCCTTAATCCCCAGAAAGGGAGGCTGCAGGGAGGCGTGGGGCCTTGGACTCCTTTGAGGCACAGACCCCAAGGCCCTTCAGGTTTGGGAAAGCCTCCTGGCCACACAGATGTCCCCAGAACCCTCTTTTCAGGAAAGCCAGACATAGCAATCTAAGCTGGCTGTGGGCAGAGAGGTGACTGGAGATCCCCTTCACTTAGAGTAAAAAAGCTTTGTGATTTCTTTATACAATAAAAGTGTTATTATATGCTCACTATAGAAAATCTCTGGCCAAAATGAACAAATCAGGAGACTATAGATGCTGGAGAGGATGTGGAGAAACGGGAACCCTCTTGCACTGTTGGTGGGAATGCAAACTGGTGCAGCCGCTCTGGAAAACAGTGTGGAGGTTCCTCAGAAAATTAAAAATAGACCTACTCTATGACTCAGCAATAGCACTGCTAGGAATTTACCCAAGGGATACAGGAGTACTGATGCATAGGGGCACTTGTACCCCAATGTTTATAGCAGCACTCTCAACAATAGCCAATTTATGGAAAGAGCCTAAATGTCCATCAACTGACGAATGGATAAAGAAATTGTGGTTTATATACACAATGGAGTACTACGTGGTAATGAGAAAGAATGAAATATGGCCCTTTGTAGCAACGTGGATGGAACTGGAGAGTGTGATGCTAAGTGAAATAAGCCATACAGAGAAAGACAGATACCATATGTTTTCACTCTTATGTGGATCCTGAGAAACTTAACAGAAACCCATGGGGGAGGGGAAGGAAAAAAAAAAGAGGTTAGAGTGGGAGAGAGCCAAAGCATAAGGGACTCTTAAAAACTGAGAACAAACTGAGGGTTGATGGGGGGTGGGAGGGAGGGGAAGGTGGGTGATGGGTATCGAGGAGGGCGCCTTTTGGGATGAGCACTGGGTGTTGTATGGAAACCAATTTGACAATAAATTTCATATATTGAAAAAAAATAAAATCAAATATGTTTTGATAAAAAAAAAAAAGAAAGAAAATCTCGTAAGTATGGATAGGAATGCAAACTGGTGCAGCCACTCTGGAAAACAGTGTGGAGGTTCCTCAAAAAATTAAAAATAGAACTACCCTATGGCCCAGCAATTGCACTACTAGGCATTTATCGAAAGGATACAGGAGTGCTAATGAGAAGGGACACATGCACCCCCATGTTTATAGCAGCACAATCAACAATAGCCAAAGTATGGAAAGAGCCCAAATGTCCATCGACTGATGGACGGATAAAGAAGATGTGCTCTCTGTATACGATGGAGTATTACTCGACGATGAAAAAGAATGAAATCTTGCCATTTGCAGCAACGTGGATAGACCTAGAGTGTCCTATGCTAAGTGAACTAAGTCAGTGAGAGAAAGACAACTATCATACGATTTCACTCATAGGTGGAATTCAAGACAAAAAACAGATGAACATAAGGGAAGGGAAACAAAAATAATATAGAAAGGGAGAGGGAGACAAACCATAAGAGACTCCTAAATACAGAGAACAAAGTGAGGGTTGCTGGAGGGGTGTTGGGTGGGGGATGGGCTGAAGGGGTGAGAGGCATTAAGGAGGGCACTGGTCAGAATTAGCACTGGATGTTCTATGTAGAAGCAGAAAGGGGGAGGAAGCATCATAAACTCATCGCCCATTCCTTCCATTTTTGTCTGGTATCATATTAGAATTCTCTGATTTAAAAAAAATGCATTTGCCATAATAGTCCTCGTATAACATTATATGGCACAGACTATTTTGTTTCCTATTAATATCAGATCACAAACCATTTCTCGTGTTATCGTAAGGGCCGTATAAACATCATTTTAAATAGTAACTTCGTGCCCTGCAGTTCTGTTATTTCCTCAACTGTCTCTCAATTGCTGGACATTTAAGCTACAGGTCATTTGTTTTTGACAATAACAAGCGAGTCAATGAACAGAACCCCCAGATGATGCGCTTAAGAAATTAACACACGGCCCGCAACAGGAAAGGCCCTTCTCTTCTCAGCCTCCAGGGGGAGCGGCTCGGGCGCCAGGATGGTTTCCACGTGGCCAATCACAGCCTGGCGTCATGGGTCAATATTAATCCACGTGCCTCGTGAGGCCACAGAGGAGGGCCTACAAGCATCTGTTAAATTGTCACTCATTCATTCATTCCACAGTGATTGTGCACATCTTTGCACTGAGCAGTGTGCAGCTTTGAGGATACTCTGGCCCAGGGAGGGAGAGGGCCAGAGGGAGGCTGAGGGAGGCTGGTCACCCAGCGCCATGCTGGCTTTCGAGCTGGTGATGGCCAATGGGCAGCTGGAAGTTCCCGGGTAGGGGGCCTGATGTCCTGGGGAGGTCCCCAGGTCCTGCAGGATGGGGGGCAGGTGGTCAGCACATCCCCTCCCCAGCCTTGTTCGGGGATTAGACGAACAGGAACTGTGGCAAATGGACCCGTGCGTGTGGCTGATGCACAATGCTGTCACTCCAAGGTGTAATTAAAGAGATGTATGCTAATTTTTAGCTTGGTTAAGGGATATTAACTCAGACAAATGAACCTCTCCTTTCCCAATAATTAGATATCCAAACAAACACACACTTTTCCCCCCAATTAAATGAATGGAAACTTTAAACTATGGAGCCCGATTTCAATATGCCCTATTTGTTACTGGTTTCCACTTCGCTGCTTTCTTTAACTTCACAAAAGCAAACGACACTATAAAGTGGCATAATAAAATCATAACAGCAAAAATATCCTTTTGATTTTTGCAGGACATAAAATGCTCATTCACAATTGGAAAAAAAAAAAGGCACTGTGTGCATCTCAAATGTCATGTTGTTTCCAAGACAATATAGTTTAAAGGGCTTAGGGGAGGGTGGCATCCAGGTGGCACATTTCAAAATTATATTTAATTTAAAGCAGTAATGTCAATCCCTTTGGTCTATAAAGGACGGATCGTACCAAGCAAAGTTGATTACTTTTTTTTTATTAAATTACAAAATTAGGAGAAGCAACGTTTTTAGGTTGCATGAAGACGAGTACCTTTTATTCCTCACGTCGGAGGCGGTTAACGCACGTGTGAGGAGAGCTGGCCGCTCCTGGCGTCACAGACGACGAACAGGATGAGAACAGGGACCCAGACACTTTGGCCCCTGTTCCCAAGGTTTTGGAGTTGAGAGAAATTCCCAGCATGAGAGTCGCTGAGCTTGGGACTGGTCACCTCCCTACTGTCCAGGACTCAACACGGGATGGACAGGGCTGCAATGTGCCATGAAGTCCAGGGCCAGTGAATCTACTCAAGTAAAAACAAAGTGAGAAGTCAAAAAAAAAAAAACAAAAAAAAAAAACCAGGTATATTTAGGGGTGTGTGGGTGGCTCCGTCAGTTAAGCGTCCAACTTCAGCTCCGGTCGTAATCTCACAGTTCATGGGTTCGAGCCCGTCGTCGGGCTCTGTGCTGACAGCTCACAGCCTGGAGCCTGCTTCAGATTCTGTGTGTCCCTCGTCTCTGTCCCTCTCTGCTCGTGTTCTCTCTCTCTCTCTCTCTTTGTCAGTCCACGTGGAATTACGATGGTGAGCATCTATCTACGTGTGCAGCTTACCAGGAGCTGCGGTAAGAATCCTGCTCAGAGTCAGAACCTGGTCTGCAGAAACCGTGCTCTTGGACGGAACCCTACCTATAAGCGGAGCCCCTAAAGGACAAGCCCAGTGGCCCTCAGGCCTGTGTCTCAGATTCCACCGCTAGTTATCGTCCGAATTCAGACAGCAGAGGCCCCGCCGGGTGAAGAAGTGTAAATGTGCCCACCGGGAGGCTTACGGAAGCGACACAGGGCTCCGCGGGGTCATGCTGGTGCTCCAACGTGTGAAAACCAGGACCCCGGACGGGTAGAGGGTGATGGGGGAGGGTGCAGGGCATTTTGGCCAGGAGAGCAGAGGCCCACCTGGAAGCAAAGTGGGATAAGATGGGCGGTTCAGCAGAAGCAGAAACACTGAGTGACCTGACCGTTGGATGCCTCGTCCTCCAAAACGGTTCCGGTTTTCTTGGGCCCTGGGAGCCCCCGCCCACCGCAGCGGGGCACTACGGCCCAGGAGACTTTCGGGTGGATCCGAAAGGCCAACGATGGGTCCCCCCGGGAGGGGACCCGATGTTGTGATGACAAGTCACACGACAGATTCCGAGTCGGGCCGCACGAGGTGGTTCATGACGATGGCGGAGTCAGGGCTCCCTTTCCGTGGCCGGGGGTGCGGGATGCTGCAGGAGTTCACCCGGCACCGTTAACGAAACCCAACCCAGCCCGAGCACAGAACGTCTTTTGCGTAGGGCCGGAATGCTCTCGATCATCCAATCCTTCCCAGACGAGATAGGGATGCTGTCACTCCTGTTTCATATATGGGGACCCCGAGGCCCTGAGAGGTTCAAAGAAAGACGTGTCTGAACAGGTGCCAGTGGAAGGGGGCTTCAGCCTCCGGGTCCCGCCCCGGCCTGCCAGCCGGCCTTCGGCAACAGTGACAGGGGGCAGAGAAAAGGCCGGCGTGGCTGGGAGACGCTGGCACGGAAGCCGTTGTGAGGTCTCCCCCAACTTCTGGGTCCCTGTGCCGGTGTCTCCCTTCTCTACACGGTGCTGGGCTTCAACAGGAGCACCACAACACAATACACACGGCATCACGCTCGAGGGAGTGGCAGGCAGACCGGGGCAGGATTCCAGAAGGTGCTCTTTACTCTGCGACTGTGGGCACACGGTCCACTTGTCTGCTCCTTGCTTTCCATGTGGAAATTAAAACTCTTCCCCTGCCCCGCGAGAACCCGGACGACCAAATGTTCTGAGGTGCAGGTGCCGGGGAAGCGCCTCCTTCCGTACAAATCAGCTCCTGCGCCCCATGAGGTCAGCAGAGTTAGTTGTCTGTTTCTCCGGGTGGACCCCTTGAGGACGGGGCCAGGCTGTGCATTCCTCTGCCTAACTCAGCTGCTGGGCTGGTGTGACCCTGGCCTCGAGACCTAAGTGGACCCCAACCCCCTATCCTACATCCAGGCTGTTTTTGCCATTTCCCAGCAGCCTCTGGGTCCCTGGCCTTGCCAGGCGCCCCACCCCCTTCCTGCATCTCTTCCGGAAACACTCACAAGAGACAGATCTACTCGAGGTCTGTCCAGGGACGAGGGAGTTGGTGGCACAAAGGGAACGGCACAGCGTTGACGTGTTGAGACATCTTTGTCCTTCAGAGCCTGCTGGCCACGGTGCCCTGGACGCGCCCCATTAGCCTCCACTGTCTGTCCTCCCAGCTCGGCCTCCCCTGCCGCGCCCCCTCTGCCCGACCGATCTGCTTTTCTAGAGCGTGGTTGGCAACTTCTCTGTTCTGCTGCCTCTTCCTAAACCAGAGATCACAGGCTGGTGGCCTGCAGGCCAGACGTGTTCAGCAGACACGGGTGCTTTGTTTGGACCACAGCATTTAAAATTTTTGATTAAGAGTCCAATATTCAACGAGTGGCACACTGCCAAAATTTTAGTTTCTTTTGAAAACTTGGACAATCAGGCAAAATGGGGACCCTTCCTGGGTAAAGCAGTCTGTCCCTTGAAGGGGGTCCTTGCTGTTCAGTTGGCTAGAGTGCTGTCACCCTGCCACCTTGCAGGAGCCAGCTAGAGAATCCCCTGCAGGCTGACCCTGTGGCCTTTGGAACTCACCTTGCACAACCCAACAGGCTAATCCAATTATCCTCCTAAGACAGGGTGGTTCTGATGGCAGCTGTCAGTGTCTAACCATCTATCTATCATCTATCTATCTATCTATCTATCCCTCAATCTGTTTATTATCTAGCCGTCCACTATTATCTATCTATCCCTCTATTTATTATTTAGTCATCCAAATATCATCTATCTATCCATCCCTCAACCTATTTATTATGTAGCCATCCAACTATTATCTACCTATTTGCCAATCTATTTATTATCTCGCCATCCAACTATTATCTGTGTATATATCTGTCTACCTATCCATCTAGCTAGCTATCTACCTATCTACAAATCCATCATCCATATATATTTTTTGCCTCTACTACATTTGTTTCTATAGCACTTAGAACCGTACTTCGTACCTAGTGGATATTCAATAAATATTTGTCAAACCAACTAACAAATATAGGATACATGATGCAGCCAAGGCTCAAAGGGACTGAGTTACCGGGTTGTCACAGGGCTCACAGAGGGCAGAGCCAAACCCTGTTGCCAACTTCTCTGGAGACTCCTTGGCTCTCTCACCTCTGGGTCAGGTTTGGGTTAGGGCTTGTCCTGGCCACTCTAGGCCCTCTCTTCCCTTGCCCTACTTTCCGGCGTGTCCCAGGTAGCTGCTGGATGCTTTAGTGTGGCTTCCTGGTGACCCCTGTGTAGGCACGTCACCGGCCACAAAGCCCCTGCTGTTGGGGCACCACAGAGAGACCCCACTCTCCTCTGAAGAGTCCATATTCTCATTGGTGTTTAATAAATGGGGGCCTATTTCCTGACTGCAGCATCTTGGTCTTACCTGAACTTGGCTTCCATTGGCTTAATTAACTAGGCAGGCCTCATACCCAACGTGGGGCTCAAACTCATGACCCTGAGATCATGAATCGCGTGCTCTACCGACTGAGCCAGCCAGGTGCCCCTCCATTAGATGTGACGACAACAATAACCACCGCCATTTATTGGTCACTTACTAAGGCAGAGACTTTGTGTCCTTTCGTCTCCCCTTGGCGGCCGCCCTTTGAGGCAGGCAGGGAGAGGTTAAATGGGCCGGTTAATACCACACAGTCAGACACACAGCCAGGACTTGACCTCAACCTTGTGCTTGACCTCTAGATGAGGTCAGACAATGGCCCCTGGGCCAAATCCAGCTTGCCGCCTGTTTCCTGTTTTTTTGTATGGCCTATGCGATAAGAACTTCTACATTTTGAGATGGTTGGAAAAAATCCAAAGAGGAACGATATTTTGTAATACATGAAAACTATATGAAATTCAAATTTCAGTGCCCAGAAATAAAGTCTTGTTGGAATGTGGCCATGCCTATTGGCTTACATATTGTCTATGGCTGGTTTTAAGCAACTTGGGTTAAGAAGTTGCACAACCGAGACTGTGTGGCCCACAGTCTAAAATATTAACCATGTGGCCCTTTACTGAAAAAGCTTGTCCATTCCTTCTCTACACTGTGACCCCAACATCCAGGTTCCAGGGGCTAAGCATCAGCACCAAGGCATTTCCAGAGAGAAGTGGGGGGTCAGGAGAGTCTGGGGCAAGAAGGCTGTGCTCAGCATGGCCATTGGGGGTGAGGGAGGCTAGGTGTGGAGGTGGAGGGGGTAGGATTGGGGAGGGCTTACGGTTATTACAGCACAAACAGGTGCTTCATGTCTTGGCCAGCGACCCTTCTGTCAACCCACCAGCATCTATTGGCCTAGACCACGCTGTGGCGGGACCAAGGAGCCAGGACAGTTGTCACCTTGCCCTCAGGCACAGGGTCAGGGTGCATCTCAAGGTCAGACAGCGGTTGTCATGGTGTTATGATTGGTGCAGCCAGCTCAGGGCTAAATTACGAGCTTTATACTTGCACCCGCTGGTTACCTGGGAGGGCGGATGAAAAACCTTACATTATTCGGTATGTTTCCAAGGGGAGAGGGAGTGGGAAGTCAGCCAGGGGCTAAAAGTAAACCACAGCCTCCCTTTCCCACAACAAACACCTGTGCCCCAGCAGGCGGAAGCACACGCACCCCAGGGACCAAAAGTGCCTTAAATATCACGCAGCATGGTGCTTTTCAAACTTTCACCAGCACTCGAACCACCTGGAGAATCTCGTTAAATTGCGGATCCTGAATCAACAGGTCTGGGGCGGGTCTGAGAGTCTGCCTTTCTAACAGGGCCCCAGGTGGACCCGCCCGTGCGGCTTGGCTCCCGCGCGGTGCTCTCCGCGCGTGGGTCCTGGGCTCTCCGCGCGTGGGTTCTGGGCCGGCAGCAGCACCTGGGGACTCATTAGAACCGCAGATACTCAGGCCCCCTGGCACATCCTCAGGTCACGGTCGCTGGGGGGTGCAGGCCTGCCGTCTGTGATCAGAGTATCTCACCGCTGATTGGGATGTTACCTTAAGTCTGAGAACTGAGGTTCTAGTCCCTTCTCCAAGGCTTCTTCCCCTGTCCCGAATCTCTTCCCATCTGCGCAGAGGGCAGCCGGGCTTCCTGCCATGACTTGAGAGAATCATTAACTATCCTCTGGTACCTAAATCCCTGAGGCCTGTCACCCGAAGCAGGTGATGTCACGTTTACCTCGGGAGAAGCGGCTTGATTAGGAGCGAGTGTCCCCAATCTGGAGCGTCTGCCTGGGTACGTTTGCATTCGGGGGCTCATTTTTGAAACTACCGCTTGCTTTCCCCGTCTACGGTGCCTCTGTATGCGGGGCTTGGGGCTCCCTTGGGTGAGGATCACGTGGGACGTGCTGGGGGGCCGGTCTCAGCTGCACCGGGACTCCTGCCAGGTTCTTTGAGGTGCACCCACCAGGGGCCCCCAGAAGCATTGCATAAGCCGGACCCTTGTATTTTATCTTCTGCGGTCCCAAACCTCTCCTCCCAATTTTGTAATAATCTGTTCAAGCGTTTTTGTGTGATGCAGCAGAGAGAGAAATATAATTTAATCTTTAATAAAAGCACAAATTACATGTTTTGATGAGTAGAAAATTATCGCAGAGATAAAGTGTTTTCCAGGAACCTAGCTGAAAAGCCTCTTTCCATAGAGTGAGAAAGTTAACCTAAACCCACTGAAGTTTATATATTTGTGCTGTTGATTCCTATTATAAGAAGAGTAAATTTTTATTTTCATGATAGGTCTTAGTTTATAAAACTGCCCTTGCATTAGCAGGAGGAGCTCTGGGGTTCTGGGGGCCTTATTTTGACTTTTTGGCTTTTAAATAAATGAAGCTTTAAAAATGTTGAGAGTGATACTCGAATAGAATGTAGTTAGATTTCACAGTGACTCTAATGGTGATTACAATTATATGACTGTAATGATACAAAAGACACATTATCTTTATAATTTATGATCCTCCTGGACCAAACGCAACTTCTTAAAAATGCAACATTTCAGTACCATCTGGGAGATTTGCCCAACAAAATTATGTATAAACAAAGTTCTTTATTGACTCACTGAGATCCAAGTGGAATCAATTATACATTATTGTTGTCTTTGTCGGCACTGCAAAGTGTAAGACAGCTAAAGACCCACGTTCTATAAATCACCCAAGTGTAATTTCCCGAGGGGCTACGTTTTGTGTGGAAACAAGGCATCGTTGGTGTTTTCTGTTTAGACTTTTTGACCATATTCAGAGCGCGAGTCTCTCCATTTCCCTTGAGATCCCCAGTGAATTTTGTCAGTTCAGCAAACTTGGCATTGAGTCCCGCTCCGGAGGCTCAGATCCCTGGAGCACGTGGTGGGCGTGTGGAGAAGGGGAGGTAGGTTCAGGGGATTGCAGGTAAAGCTGTGGCCTTTGCATCATTTTCACTTGTGGTGAACGCTCCACATCAAAATTCTGAGAGGTCCATGTTTTGTGGTCTCAGTGAGAAAGACTGTACTGAACTATAAGCCACTGAAGGGAAAGTCACTTGGTTTCGTAAATGTGGCCAAAAAGCAAAAGCCAAAACCAACCTCAAATCCTGGGGGCCCAGAATATGTATTATATTGTCCTACGGGTGGTTATTTCAGACCTCATGAGGAAGGAGCCTCTGAAATACACAGTGTACCTACATGGAAAATATGAGCGCTGTATTCGTCTCAAAGGAAGTAGTTGGACGTGTTTTGCCTCATGTGCAGGGATTTTCCACCCTGCAGACTGGGTCTCCCCATCCTTTGCTGTAAAATGTAGTTTCACGTCCTCAAGGTAATCTACCCAGCCTCCAGCACTCTCCTTGCTCCCTCCCCTGGGATGCAGACCAGGGCCCCTGCTCTCTAGGTCCTGGGATGGGGGGAGGAAAGGTCTGGCTTCTCCAGGGCCGTGGCCCCGTTTTCTTCAAGACCATGAATGTCAGGGCCCCTGGGTGGCTCAGTCGGCTAAGCGTCCGACTCTCGATTTTGACTCAGGTCGTGATCCCAGGGTCTTGGGATCAAGCCCCGTGTTGGGTTCCATGCTGAGCATGGAACCTTCTTAAGATTCTCCCTCTTTCCCTCTGCTCCTCTCCCCTGCTCAAACTCTCTCTCTTTCTCTCTCTAAAATTAGAAGAAAAATTAAGACCATGACTGTCCAGAATTGTTCCTTGGCTTGTAGAAAGCACTCGGTAAATGTTTGCTGTTATGTTTATTACATGCTTTTATCAATGATAATGTTATTAGGCCTATCATAGGTGCCCAGTACACATTTGCTGAATATTTGAGCATTCTCAAATGAGGATTGTGCTAATTGTGATAAATTGTGGTTTAATAATTTCCTTTGGGACGAGGAAGTGTTTTAGTTAGGGATTTTTCTCTTTGTGAACTACTCTGTCTTAGTAAAGATGTTCATCTCTTTCTAGCTTGTCAAATGAGACAATTATAAGAAACCATGTATCCTGGATTCTCTGCCCTTTGAGTAGGTGAAACTGACACCTGATGAAGAATGTTCTCTCTCTCTCTTTCTCTCTCTGTTTTGTGCCATGCGGAGGGCCGACAGATAATGAAGTCACGCTCTGATATTGAGAAATTCTCAAGCCCGAGAAAGGCTTTGCAACGAGCAGGAAATTCAGCTGCCAGGAAATCCTTCACTTAGTGACAAGCTGATATTATGTTCTCAACTTTTTTCAAGCGTCACTGTGAGAATCGTTCCCCAAAAGAAGGTCTCTGTTCCTTCCAAGATAGCCCCAAACGTACCATTCATTAGGAGATTGTTGGTCTCCTGTGTGTATCAGCAAGGCATATTCCCCCGAGGACAGAGTTTCTTTCCGAAAGAAACGTTAAGCTTTCTCTTATTAAATATATAAATTGTGGTTCTCCCTTGTGACTAGATATCCAGGAAGCTCAGAGCTATGCCTGGTGGACAGCGGCGATGGTGAAGTGCCAAGAATTGTGACTCACATCGTGTTTCTTTCATGTTTATAGCAGGCACCTTGTGCATTCAGTTTCCAACTGGGTTCTTTTAACATTGCGGCAAGGGCAATGCTAGCATTACCCCCACTTTACAGATGAGACATAGAGGCTGGGACGAATTTATTGGGTCCTCTACGATCCCACAGCTGGTGAATGATAATGCTGACTGAGAATCCTGGAATCATCCTCTCCTCCTTTCTCTGCTTGCTTCTTCATGCTGGTAGCTCCAGAGACACCAGGGCAGGGTGACGTGCCCTTAATAACTAAGAACAGCGTAGGAAAACTAGTAAATAACAATAGGAACTATGCCTGGAAGTGTTGCTTACAATATACACTGGAATCCTTACAACCAATACATATTTATGTAAACGCAGCTCCTGCTAAAGATTTAGATGTTCTTTGCAAAGGCTGTTCCTAAAAGTTAATAACTCTGAATAATTCTTATTGCATTAAAACTGTGTATTAGGAGATCCAGGCCGAATAGACCAGGGAAATCTAAGTATTTACTCTGTGCTCTGGGGGAGATGTGCGTTACAGTTTGACAGGTCGTCGTAGAGACCCTACTGTGTGTTGGGCTGAGCAGGAAGCACATGATCAATAACACATGGTCCATGGCATGGTCCAAGGTCCATTCACCTTAACCAGGTAGCAAGAGAAATGCCAGCTCACCATCGGGGGTGGGGGCCAGCTAAGAGGGCTGCTGTATGGAGAGAGGGAGAGGAATCAGGGGATTATCACAGGTCATCCAACCAAACCCTCATGGGAAGTCTTCCAAGTGGGGGTGGCTGTCTCTATTTTACAGAAGGGAAATTAAGGAGCTTATCCAAGGTCATGTAGCGAATGGAAAGCAGAGCTGGGATTCAAAGTCTGGTGGGAAAATCCAGGCACTTTCTAGGACACCATGGGCCTCCATATACCCTTCTGGTGTCATTAGGAGAGGTGCCAGGTATAATATGTGTGGAAAGGCAGATACGGGCACAGTTTAGGGAGACTGAGGGGTGTGGGGATGGGGCGGGAGTGCAGCAGTGTCTTGGGGAAGAGATATGTGGCCTGTGAGCGTTATTTTGAAGGAGGATTGGCTGTCCACAGACTGAGGGGGCGTGGCATTTTTGCTGAGAGAACCACAGAAACAACAAGATGGAGGCAGGGAAGTGTGGGATGCTGCTAGGAAGTGAGATGTAATAACAGGAAGTGGGGCTAAGCGGCGGCTCTTGGGTGGAGGTGAAGGTCGCCATGTTGGAATCAGAGCAGCTTGGGTCTGACTGCCGGCTCTGGCACTAGTGATGACTGTGGCCGGGTGGTAGGAGCCATGCCAGAGAAGCACTTAGCACCGTGGCTACCTAGCACCCAACAAGCTCTCAGTGAACAGTAACCATGTGGTGCTAGACACGTGTCAAGAAATGGGAAGCGTTTGGGGGTTTTGGAGACAAGGAGGGGCGTGACCTATGCTGTTGGGGTCCTCAGTTTCAGGAACCTGTTGGTTCTGAGCCTTGAGGGAGCTAACCTATATTTTTTTTAAGTATTAATCCATTTTATTTTTGCTTACAAGGCCTCCTTCTCGTCCACTGTGAGTGAGAGCTGGCCATAGTGACTCCGTAAAAAAACACGGAAAATGATCTTTAATTCTTTAGGATTGTTGCCTCCAAACTGGTGCACTTTTCGATCTTTCAAAAAAAAAAAAAGTGGGCAGAAATTGTTGGGTTTTCTTTTTTCATTGTTTTAGATGTTAACTTATCTAAAGAGAGGTCGCCTGTTACAATCATGATGGTCGTGGACTTGAACCAAATACCTGACTTTCCCCTTGGCTTCCGTTGGGGTATCACCATTTTGTTACTATCTCCAAGAATGTTCACGCCTTCCAAAATGCCCCATTTGCACTAACAATGATTATAACCAGCAATTACCTCTCTTTCCTTCTTTCCAAGTGTTTATTTACTTTAATTTTATTTATTTTCTTTTTCAGATTTTTATTTAAATTCGAGTTAGTTAACATACAGTGCATTATTGGTTTCTGGAGTAGATTCAGTGATTCATCACTTGCATACAACACCCAGTGCTCATCCCAACAAGTGCCCTCCTCAATGGCCATCACCCATTTAGCCCATCCCCCACCCGCCTCCCCCCAGCAACCCTCAGTTTGTTCTCTGTCTTTAAGAGTCTCTCATGGTGGGGCGCCTGGGTGGCTCAGTCAGTTGAGCGACCGACTTCAGCTCAGGTCATGATCTCATGATTTGTGAGTTCGAGCCCCGCATCGGGCTCTGTGCTGACAGCTCGGAGCCTGGAGCCTGCTTGGGATTCTGTGTCTCCCTCTCTCTCTGCCCCTCCCCCGCTCGTGCTCTGTCTCTCTCTGTCTCAGCAATAAATAAACATTAAAAAAAAAGAGCCTCTCATGGTTTGTTTCCTTCTCTCTCCCCCCCCCATATGTTCATCTGTTTCGTTTCTTAAATGGCACATATGAGTGAAATCATATGGTGTTTGTCTTTCTCTGACTTATTTCACTTAGCATAATACACTCTTGTTCCATCCACTTCATTGCAAATGACAAGATTTCATTCTTTTTGATGGCTGGGTAATATTCCATGTATCTGTGTGTGTATAGATATATAGACCACATCTTCTTTACCCATTCAGCAGATGATGGACATTTGGACTCTCTCCATAGCTTGGCTATTGATGATAATGTGTTTATTTAATTTTACAAAATTAAGGGAAGGGGGATGGAAGGGGCCATCATGCATTATTCTAAAGCAGTATTTTTAGGTTGTTTCCTGGGCACTAGCTTGGGCTGAGGACTTTAGGTGCTACAGAAAGTGTAACAAAGTTCCGAGCCCTGAGGTTGGGCATTCTTGGGATCAAATCTCCACCCTTTACTGCCCTAAGCCTTATGTAGAGAGATGGATGACAATACACGTAAGGAGACCGCTAGCTTTCACTGAGTGATTCTGCTGCACCAGCCATGGCGAAATGCTCATACACGTTCCCCATTTTGTTTTTTTTTTTTTGTTTTTTTTTTTTTTAATTTTTTTTTTCAACGTTTTTTATTTATTTTTGGGACAGAGAGAGACAGAGCATGAACGGGGGAGGGGCAGAGAGAGAGGGAGACACAGAATCGGAAACAGGCTCCAGGCTCCGAGCCATCAGCCCAGAGCCTGACGCGGGGCTCGAACTCACGGACCGTGAGATCGTGACCTGGCTGAAGTCGGACGCTTAACCGACTGCGCCACCCAGGCGCCCCTCCCCATTTTGTTTTTAACACCTCTAATAAGTATGTGACATTATTATTCGCATTTCGTAGAAGAAACTGGGGCTTGTCCAAGGTCACACGGCTAAGTTAATATTTGTCTTGTAGCATTTTCTTTCTTTATGAATATTTTTAAAATATAATTTATTGGCAAGTTAGCTAACAGACAGTGTATACAGTGTGCTCTTGGTTTTGGGGGTAGATTCCCGTAATTCATCGCTTACCTACAACACCCAGTGCTCATCCCAACAACTGCCCTCCTCAATGCCCATCCCCCATTTTCCCGTCTCCCCCACCCTCCCCCCATCAACCCTCAGTTTGTTCTCTATATTTCAGAGTCTCTTATGGTTTGCCTTTCTCTGTGTTTGAAACTATTTTTTCTCCTTCTCTTCCCCCATGGTCCTCTGTTAAGTTTCTCAAGATCCACATAGGAATGAAAATATGATATGTGTCTTTCTCTGACTGACTTAGTTCACTTAGCATAATACCCTCCAGTTCCATCCATGTTGTTGCAAATGGCAGGAGTTCATCCTTTCTCATTGCCAAGTAGTATTCCATCATATATATAAACCACATCTTCTTTATCCATTCATCAGTTGATGGACATTTAGGCTCTTTCCATAATTTGGCTATTGTTGAAAGCGCTGCTATAAACATTGGGGTGCATGTGCCCCTATGCATCAGCACTCCTGTATCCTTTGGATAAATTCCTAGCAGTGCTATTGCTGGGTCATAGGGTAGATCTATTTTTAATTTTTTGAGGAACCTCCACACTGTTTTCCAGAGTGGCTGAACCAGTTTGCATTCCCACCAACAGTGCAAGAGGGTTCCCCTTTCTCCACATCCCCACCAACATCTGTTGTTTCCTGAGTTGTTAATTTTAGCCACTCTGACCAGTGTGGCTTGTATCATTTTAGATCAATCTCTTGTGAACAGAGCACAGATATTTGAGTTAACGAATGAGTCAGGGTTGTCTCAGAAAAATATATTTTTCTGATTCTTAGAAGTGAAGCCATGTAGACACATTTGAAAGTCATGAGATCAGCTGGATTTCAGAAAGCTCCAGAGCGTCCTTCTACTCTTTGTACTCATTACAGAAAAAGACATTTCAAAAATAGTGTTACAATTCATGGAAAGATCCCCAGTCGATTGGTATTTAATGGGAAAGATGTATCTGTGGGAGCAAATAACAATTCTGGCAAAGCCCCACGGAAGAGCAGACCCATCCATTATGTAACAGTACTTGTCTCGACTTGGATTTACACATGCCACCAGGCAACACGTCTTGCAAACCTTAACCACATGTTCTAAAGTCTGGCTTTGCCCTTGTCAAGAATTCAGGCTGTGTTTAAGGACATATCATTGAGTGGCCAAGGGAGGACCATGTCTTGTCAGAAGCGGGTTGGAGGCGGGGGAGGGGGGCGTGTGGGGATCCAAAAGCAAAGCTTGGAGCTAAAGAGAACTAGCTGGAAGAAACCCAGCAGTCAGCATGAGGCCTGGAACAGGAAGCTACTCAATAGCTCTTGGAAAAGGTGATGAGCAAAGTGGTTGGGTTTTAGAGATTGGATAATGAGACTGTATTACAGTAAAGGGAAGCCCCTGCATCCGGAGGAGGAAGGTTCCAGAATAAAAGTGGGGCTACATGGTCCACCCAGACCCGTCAGTGACAGAAGCCCAGGCAGCTGGAACCTGCCATGGTGGGAGGCTGCATGTCAACCTTCTGAGCTGGCTTCAGCCTTGTTCTTTGACCTCCGTCGCTGAGTAGATGGCCTGGAACTAGAGCCCCCGGTGGACCAGCTTTCCAGTGGTTGGTCAGTGGATCTCCTGCTCCCCTCCTGCTCACTCCCTTTCCCATGCCCCAGAGCAGAAAGGAGTATGGTGGAGCCACTCCTCAAAGTCTCAGGGCCTTGCTCGGAGCCAGTCACCCCCTTCTGGTAGAATCACCACATTCAGCCCTTTCTCCCAGGCCCATGGGAAGTTACAGATCCAAGACTTCTGTTTTTTTATTTTATTTTATTTTATTTTATTTTATTTTATTTTATTTTATTTTATTTTATTTTTATTTTTATTTTAGAGGGAGAGAGAGAGAGCATGCAAGCAAGAGGGAGGGGCAGAGGGAGAGGGAGAGAGAATCTTAAGCAGGCTCCATGCCAAGCACGGAGCCTGACTCAGGGCTCAATCTCGTGACCATGATGAGATCATGACCTGATCTGAAATCGAGAGTCGGTCACTGAACTGACTGAGCCACCCGGGTGCCCCCAAGACTTTTATTTTAATAGCTTTATTGTCACAGATGTCACATACCACATTTCACGTTCACCCATCCAAAGCCCTTGTATAACTCAGTGGCTGTTAGCATGTTTCTGAGTTGTGCTGCCGTCACCAGAGTCAATTTAGAACGCTCCCATCACCCCACAAAGAAACTTCCACACCCTTTGCCATCACCCTCCCCTGTAGTCCCCTCATTCCCTCAGCCCCTGGAAACCACTAGTCTGCTTTCTATCTTGCTGTTTTCAGGGTTCACCCATGTTGTAGCACGTATCAGCATTTTGTTCCATTCTATGGCCACATAATATTCCAATATATGGAGATACCACATTTGGCTTATCTGCACTGTTTCCGCTTTCTTTTTAAAAATATTTTTTAACATTTATTTATTTTTTTGAGACAGAGAGAGACAGAGCATGAACGGGGGAGGGTCAGAGAGAGGGAGACACAGAATCTGAAACAGGCTCCAGGCTCTGAGCTGTCAGCACAGAGCCCGACGCGGGGCTCGAACCCACAGACCACGAGATCATGACCTGAGCCGAAGTCGGCCGCTTAACCGGCTGAGCCACCCAGGCGCCCCTGTTTCCGCTTTCTGACCATGATAAGGCTGCTAACTCACGTGCAAGTTTTTGTGTGAACAAAAGTTTTCATTTCTTGCTGGTGTAACGTAGGAGTGGAATTGCTGGGTCAAATTGTAGCTGCATATTTAACCTGCTGCTGTTTTCCAAAGCGGCCATACTACATTTTGGGGCGCCTGGCTGGCTCAGTCAGAAGAATGCGCAATTCTTGATCTTGGGGGTTGTGAGTTCGAGCCCCACTTTGGACGCGGAGGTTACTTAAATAAAAACGTAAAGAAATGAAAACAAAGTAGCTGTACCATTTTAAGTTCACACCGCTATTTTGTTTGTTTAAAGAAACCCCCGTGGGCATTGCCTACACTTAATGAATGTTATCTTCAGAGGAGCAGATATTTAAAGGTTGAACTGTGCTGCAGCAGATGTGGGTTCTCAGCCCAGCTCTGCTCTAACTGCCTCCGAGACTTTGGACAGATGACTGAAATTCCTGAGTTCCAGTTGCCTTATTCTTTACCTCAAGTCAATGGGTTTGTTCTAGAATATTCTGTAAGTTCTTCCAGCTAAACTGTTTGTGACAAAATTCACTCAACTTTTAAAACTTGTGAAAATAGAACATACGTCGAATAAGAAAAACAATTAAAGAGAGTTTGCGACGAGAAGTCTCTATTCTACATTGATCGTAGCCCCCATTCCCCCAAAGTAACCAGTTTGTTACAGGTATACTTTTCTATATATCCTGGTGGAATATACATATATATCTATATATCTATATATCTATATATCTATATATCTATATCTATATCTATATCTATATCTATATCTATATCTATATCTATCTATCTATCTATATATAGTGTGTGTATGAAATCATTTTATATATTCCAGAATATGCAAACATGAGATATTTTATATAATCATATATATATATCTTAATCATATACATGTATATCTTTTCTTTTTTATTCAAGAATGATTATATCCTAAAAACGGCCTCCACTTTGCTTTTCTTCAGTTAATAATATATCTGGGGGATCTTTGCATAGTGTTCCATTTTACGTCTGTTTTGTAATTTATTTAACCATTCTCCTATTGTAAAGTGATTTCTAGTTGTGTTTTAATTAGTTTCGCGCTTCAGTGACTCTCCGTCCGCATTCACTCTGCAGCTGTGGGAGTATCAGCAGGACAGCGTCAGGAGCCGATTCTGGACGTGTGGCTGTCCTCGCTGTCATCTCCACGGAGGCTCGGCAGAGCCTTTGGACACAGTGCTCCGTGCTTCGGGTTCCACGAACCTGTGCCTGAGTAGGGAGGGATGGTGAAGGTCCATCTCAGGAAAGCCCTCCTCAGCAGCTTGTCCTCCTGAGACCAAAGTCAGCCTGTCATCTACCGTGTTCTACAGCGCCCCTTGCTGGTCAGGCCCAGCGAGTGATAGTTTATAATCCAAGAGGTACTGGCCTCCCTTCTTCCTTAAATTGGGCTGGAATTAGATTCCTCCCGGGAGGTTGGTTGGAGACAATGATACTCAATGGGTCAAGTACCCTTAAGGGTCTCGTGGCAACTGGCTGACTCAGTCGGTAGAGTGTGTGACTCTTGAGTTCGAGCCCCACGTTGCGTGTAGAGATTCCTTTAAAAAAAGAAATTCCCGGGGCGCCTGGGTGGCGCAGTCGGTTGAGCGTCCGACTTCAGCCAGGTCACGATCTCGCGGTCCGTGAGTTCGAGCCCCGCGTCGGGCTCTGGGCTGATGGCTCGGAGCCTGGAGCCTGTTTCCGATTCTGTGTCTCCCTCTCTCTCTGCCCCTCCCCCGTTCATGCTCTGTCTCTCTCTGTCCCCAAAATAAATAAAAAAACGTTGAAAAAAAAAAAATTAAAAAAAGAAATTCCCTCAGGGGTCTAAGGTGTGCCAGGTGGCGCATTAAATTATATGATGGATAAAAAGATGAATGATTTGGGGGGGACATAGGTCTTCATATTCAGGAATCTTGGCTCATGTGCTAGTAGGGGAAATAGAATCCATTTAAGGGAAAAGTTACATCATGAGGTCCAATGCATTGTATTTAGCCAATACCTATGTGCACAAACGGCCTGAACTGGGTAATATTATAAGGGTTGTTAGAAGGGTTACTGCCCAATGAGCACTCTAGCAAAACGGAGGAGAAAATGTGAAAAAGACCCTTTGGACAAAGAAAGATTTCAGTACCATTCCCTACCGCTTGTTATGGGATGTGGCTTAAAGTGATGGGCTGAAAAAGGAAAACATCAGAGTGGGTTTGTCCTTTCTCCATTTAAATCTATCGATGTTTGCTTCATATGATGGAAGCTTTGTTTTTCTTTTTCTGTTTCTTTTTTTTATTTGAGAGAGAGAGAGAGAGAAAGAGAGAGAGAGAGAGAGAGAGAGAGGGAGAGATCGATCATGCTTGCGAGCCGGTGAGAGGGACAGAGGGGGAGAGAGAGGGAATCTTAAGCAGGCTCCGCGCTCAGCTCAGAGCCTGACACAGGGCTCAATCCTACAATTTTGGGATCACGACCTGAGCCAAAATCAAGAGTTGGACGCTCAACTGAATGAACCACCCAGGCGCCCCTTAAGCTTCGTTTTTAAGTGCATACAGTTTTTCAGATTGTTATGGCTTTTTGATGAATTGGCTTCTTTAAGATTTTGAAATGTCTCTCTCTGTCTCTGGTTATCCTTCTTGGTTTGAGGTCCGCCATTAATAGAGCTCTGCCGCCTTTCATATATGTAACGTATGCCTGGATGTTTTCCCACCCTCTTACTTTCAATCTCTGTGTTTTTATGTTTAAAGTTGGGAGGAAAAATAGTTTCAAACAGAGAGGGAGGCAAACCATAAGAGACTATTAAATATAAAGAACAAACTGAGGGTTGATGGGGGGGGGCGAGGAAGAGCGGAAAATGGGTGATGGGCATTGAGGAGGACACCTTTTGGGATGAGCACGGGGTGTTATATGTAAGCGATGAATCATGGGAATCTACTCCCAAAGCCAAGACCACACCGTATACGCTGTCTGTTAGCTAACTTGACAATAAATTATATATAAAAAAAATAAAGTTCATCTCTTATAACATATTGTGGAGTCTTGCTTTGTGATCAGTCTAATAATCTGCTTTTTACTTAGAACACTTAGTGTTTAATGTGTTAATTGATATGATTGAGTTTAAATCTACAAATTATCTACTTATTTTCTATTTGTTGATTCTGTTCTTTCCACTTTAGTTCCTCTTTACCATCTTTTTTTTTTTTTTTTGGTATTTATAGAGCGTTCATTAAAATTCTACCTCGTTCTATTGGCTTTTCAGCTATTCCTCTATCTAGAAAAGTGTGGTTTTGTGTGGTTGTTCTAGGAAATACCATATGCAATGTTAACTGACCATAGCACTTCAGATATAATGGAAGAACCTCAAAACAGTATAATTATATAACAGTATTAATCTTTTTGTATACTGAGATAATATGGTCATTTATTTTACTTCTACCTATGTTAAAAATCCCCCAATGCATTATTTTAATTTTTGTTATAAACACTAAATTAACTTTTAAATAATTGAAGGAAAATACAAAAAGAGTCTTCCATAGTTGCCTATGTAATACTGCCTCCTGTAGTCTGTATTCCTGACTAAAGTTCTGAATTTCTCTCTGGTTTCGTTTCCTTTTAGTCTCTTTATTTAGTATTTCTGGGAGGTATGCTATTGACAAGTTTCCTCAATTTTTCCTCATCTGAAAAAGTTTTTATATTAACCTTCATCTCAAAATTTTTTTTAATGTTTATTTATTTTTGACAGAGAGAGGGAGAGACAGAACATGAGCAGGGGAGGGGCAGAGAGAAAGGGAGACACAGAATCCGAAGCAGGCTACAGGCTCTGAGCCATCAGCACAGAGCCTGATGCGGGGCTCGAACTCACGAACCATGAGATCATGAGCCGAAGTCAGACGCTCAACCGACTGAGCCACCCAGGCACCCCTTAACCTTCATTTCAGAAGGATATTTCCACTGGACATAGAATTCTAGTTTGAGAGTTTGTTTTTCCTATCAGCTCTTTAAAGATGTCATTCCAATGTATTCCGGCCTCCATTAATTCTGAAAAGCTGTCATTGTTACCATTTTCCCCCTGCATATAATAGGTCTTTTTTCTTTACCTTCTCTTAAGATTAAAAAAAAAATTAGGGGTGCCTGGGTGGCTCGGTTGGTTGACTATCCAACTCTTGATTTTGGCTCAGGTTGTGATCTTGAGGTTTGTGATTCAAGCCTGAGTCGAATCCCCTGCCTGGGATATTTTCTCTCCCTCTCTCTGCCCTTCCCTCCCTCACTCTCTCTCTCTACCTACACTCCCTCCCCCCATCTCTCTCAAAAATAAATAAATAAACTTTGAAAAAAAACCCTTGGAGATTCAAAACATTTTTATTTATGGTTTTCAGTAGTTTGTGACTTTGCTTAAGAGTAGTTTTCTTTGTATTCACTGTGTTTGGGATTCACTGAATTTCCTGGATTGGCAAATTGCTGTTTTTGATCAGACCTGGAAAAATTTCAGTGAGTATGGTCCTAACCCACGGGTCACTGAAGCTCTGGTCATTTTTTGCAATTTTGTTCTCTCTTTGTGTTTTAGGTTAGGTGATCTTATTCTCCATATCTAAATTTACGGATACTTTTAAGTATATACTGTCATATCCTGTTTATATATAAAAACCCCTGTTTCTAGGTATGTAAAATATAAATTATGTAGAAACATACTTATCCTAGCTTTTTTGAGCCCCTTTTCTGCTAATTCCAACCTTTGAGCTTTTGTGCAGTTTTTTAAAAATGTTTATTTATTTAATTTGAGAGAGAGAGAGGGACAGGGAGCGCCAAGTGAGAGAATGTATGAGCCGGGGAGGAGCAGACAGAGAAGGGGAGAGGGAATCCCAAGCAACCTCCACACTTAGCACGGAGCTGGACTTGGGGCTCGAATTCACGACTGTGAGATCATGCTCTGAGCCAATACCAAGGGTCGGACGCTCAACCACCTGTGGCGCCCGGATGCCCCATGTGCAGATTCTATTCACTGATTTTTTTCTCTTCTGACTGTGAACCACATTTCTTGTACCTATGCACGTCTACTAAATTTTTATTCACATTGGACACCGTGATTTGCATGTTACAGAGAGGCTGGGTTCTCCTATCTTTCTCTGAAGGGTGCTGGCTGTTGCGACAGCAGGCAGTTAGATTTCTGACAGACCACCTGGAACTTGTACAGGCTTGATTTTAGATTTTGTTAGAGCAAATCATTTCAGTTTTACCCTTAGTCTAAGAGCAAATCTCTTAGTCCTGGGATAAGGACTTTATCCTCCCGGGGGGAGGGGGGGGTCTTTCTGGGGTTTCAGTGGAAAGCCAGGTGGTTACAGTCTTCCTAACTTGGTGACTCCAGTTCCAAGCTGTCTCCCTGAGGGATGGTGGCAGCAGAAACCTCTGCTCTGCTCTTTGGAGTCCTGTTGTCCCCCTCAACTTCCTTGGCGCGTTACTGGTTGTTCAGGGCCAGTCAGTGATTTGGAGGGGAGATTAGTCACAGATGCCAGGGCTCCTTCCTTGTGCCTCCCTCCTTTATTGAATTTCCTCCTTAATTTCTAGTCACCCTGGCAGCCCCCAATTTCTCCTCTGATTCCTTCTGCCAATAGGACCGCCTCTCCTCGAGATCTACGTGACCCTCACCATGCCTAGCGGAGTGTTCTAGGAGGAAAAGCAATTAAGCAGGGATTACACCTGGCGATTCCTTTCTTTCAAGGGTTGAATTACCTCCAGTTTCTGCTTGAATTTGGTTGTGCTCCAATGCCCTCGAACATTATTTCTTAAAGATTTTGTCCAGAGTTCATAATTCCTATAACCAGCATGAGGCTTGGTTTGACAAGTTTACAGCTCGACTTTTTGCATTTTGTTTTGCCCCTGCTATGTTTCTGAACAATAATTTTGGTTGTTTCCGGTACATTTGAATGATTAAATGCTTTTAAAAGGGTTTTTCTTAGATCTTGCAATTTGCTTATCTTTTTCTGATGCCTTAGTGTATCTGTTTTGAATCTTTGCGTCTCTTTTTGGAACTCTTTTCAGGTTGCCTATTGTTCTAGTCCACTTGGGCTGCCATTACAAAAATACCATAGACTGGGTGGTTTATAGGCAACAAACACCTATTTCTGACAGTTTTGGAGGCCGGGAGTCCAAGATCATGGTGGGGCAGTTCAGTGAGGGGGCAAACCCACTTTCTGGGTCACTGATGGTGACTTCTCCCGTGTCCTCATGTGGTGAAAGGAACTTGCGGGCTCCCTGGGGCCTCTTTTATAAAAACATTAATTCCCCCTTGTGAGGGTTCCATCCTTATGTCCCCAGCATCTCCCAAAGGCCCCACCTGCTGATCCCACTACCTTAGGGATTAGACGTCAACACCTGAATTCGGCTGGGGGAAGGGGGGGACAGAAACACTCGGTTCATTGCAGCTGTGATATATTTGAGATGAAGGAAGAATAATGTCTAAATTGTCAGCAGCCAAAAAATCAGCAGAGTTTTTATAAAGTCCTCAGTCCTCGCCTCTGTTTTGTGACCTGGCCATGGCTTCCTCCCCTTCCCCTTTTTCTCTGGCAATTGACCTCTTCTGATCATTGATCAGCTTGCTTCTCACACGGCCTGTCCTATTCACACATCTAATCAAAGGCTGATGACCGGAGTGGCCTTTCAGGCCCGTGACACTAACCATTATGGACATCTGTGACTAGCTTCACATCTAAAGATAGGTCTTATTATCTCTTGGCAGTTTCCCTCTTCTGCACCACGTTTCACAGATACTTTGGAGTTATGGCTCTTTTTCTGTCCCTTTGAGGATGAGGTTTTCCTTCCATTTTCCTGTGATTGGGGTAGCTTTGAAAGAGCGACAGAAGAAGGCTTACTCACCTGCCTTCAATCAGACAGAAAGCAACGGCTCCCAATTCTAAGGAGCCATAAATCAGTAAGCAGGAAAGCAGACATCCTTGATTTTGCGTGGCCCCACCTGCATGTACTTCAATTACACGGCACCACACAAAGCGAGGACTGCCCGTACGTTCTGGGAAGTTTTTAAAATGAAAACGGTAAGTGTATTCCGTATTTTCCCTTACATTTTGTATCTTTTTTTAAGGCGTGAAGGGATCCCAGTAAAAATGCCTCTTTCTGGGGTGCCTCGGTGGCTCAGTGGGTTGAGCATCCAACTCTTGACCTCAGCTCAGGTCTTGAGCTCAGGTTTGTGAGTTCAAGCCCCACGCTGAGCTCCGCGCTGGGCGTGAAGCCTCCTTAAAAAAAAACAATGTTTCTGCGGCGCCTGGGTGGCTCAGTAGGTTAAGTGTCTGGCTCTCGATTTCGGCTCAGGTCACGATCTCACGGTTCATGGAATCGAGCCCCACGTCAGGCCCTGGGCTGACTGCACAGAGCCTGCTTGGGATTCTCTCTCTTCTTTTCTCTCTCTCCCTCCCCCACTTGTGTGAGCACTCTCTCCCTTTATCAAAATAAATAAATAAACTCAAAGACATTTTTTAAAAATGTTTCTTTCTTTCTCTGGGTACTATTATTGTTGTTTCCAAAAGCTAAGCGGAAGCTGAAGACCATCCATGAAAGAAGGGCGCTCTCCAAATATGTTTGGAAAAGCCTGATGCGTAGGTCAGCTTCAGAAGTTAGAGTGATCAGTATTTTATGATCCCATGTGGAATGTTTTATATTATCAGAAAAGAAATGGGGCTTCAAACTGTTTCGACCAAAGCTTAGCTGTCCCAGAAAGTAGAAGGGGAAACTCGGAAATGGAAAGCAAGGATGGGAACTCTGAGACACGTCCTGGCCATCTCTTTCCTGCTCTTTCCCCCCACCCCCCACAACCATTGAGGGCACCCCCCTCCATTCCCTAGCTGTGGCGTGGGCACTTTCACTACAGCGGGAGGGCTAACCTAGGGGAAGCAGTAGCTTCCTGTTCCTCGTTAACCCCTACATGGCAACCTCCCCCCTGCAGTATCGATGGAAGGGAGCTATCTTGGCCTAAGGGTGTGCCTTCCCCGGTGTGTTTGCCAAAACAAAACTCCACCTTTCTACCCAGAATGTGGAGATTCTGACAATTTTTAGTTTGTGTCCATTTTTTGAACAACTACATTTCATGTTTGAACTATTAGATTTGATGAAGAAAGTTAAGTCTGCTGGATAATATATGCTGTCAGGTGAGTGTCATGGAAAGTTAAGGGCAACAACCCCGCAGGGTGAAGTGGGCTGAGTGGGTGGAGAAGTCCCTGGGGGGGCAGTACGATGGCATCAGTCAAGGTGGCCTTCAACCACGTGGAGGAGAAGGGGAGATTGGGGGAATGATACGGAGAATCCTATGGAAGTGGCCTTGCACTTGGTGTGCCTAGAGAGTGAGAAGGTCTGAAGAGACACACAGAACAATAAAGGCGTGTGCCACTGTTCCCTGGACGTGCTATTGCTGTGGAACCACCATCAGAGACAGTGTGTGTGTGTGTGTGTGTGTGTGTGTGTGTGTGTGTGTGTGAAGTTAAAAAAATTGTCCATAGGAGTGCCTGGGTGGCTCAGTTGGGTAAGCCTCCGACTTCAGCTCAGGTCATGACCTCACGGTCCGGTCCGTGAGTCTGAGTCCCGGGTCAGGCTCTGCACTGATAGCTTGGAGCCTGGAGCCTGCTTCGGATTCTGTGTCTCCCTCTCTCTCTGCCCCTTCCCTGCTCTCTCTCTAAAAAATAAATAAACATTAAAAAATTCTTTTTCATTGTCCATGAAAGACCATATATCCTAACCTAAACTTACATTTTAGCTTTTACTATGCTAAATTTTAAATGCATACAGAGTACACAGAACTGTGGCGTGAACCAGCCATATACCTATCCATCACCTGGTTTCAACGATTGTGAACATTCATCCATAATTGTTCTCATTAGTAGTTCCACTCACTCTCCATCACCCCACTCTCCTCTCACTTATTTTTACAATTTTCTTCTGAGGTAAAATTTATAAACTTTGCAGCACACAAATCTTCACTGTGTGATTTGGCCAAGGGATAGACCAATAATGGCAGCATGCCTAACACGATGTCGAATATTTCTGTCTGCCTGGAAAATTCCCCTGGGCCCCTTCCCAGTCAGTTCCTCTCCTGCCCCCCCAGAGACAGCTGTGTTCTGATTTATTTCCCCACCTTAAATTACTTTTGCCTCTTGTATAACTTCCTAAAGATGGACTCGTGTATGTAATCTTTTGTACCTAGTTTCTTTCTGTCAACATAATGTAGGACAGATTCACATACCTTGTTTTATGTCAGTAGTTTGTTCTTTCTTATTGCCGAATAGTATTCCATTATGTGACTAAACCACCATAGTATAATATACAATTTATAATTATAATGAGTGTTATATCCCCAATGATTTTATTATTTGTTAAATTATTATACTTACAATTGTCATATAATATAGTAACAAAATTACTACGCTATATGATTATATATAACAATATCAGGGCACCTTGGTGGCCAGTCGGTTAAGTGTCTGACTTCAGCCAAGGACGTGCTCTCACAGTTCATGAGTTTGAGCCCCGCATCGGGCTCTGTGCTGACAGCTCGGAGCCTGGAGCCTGCTTCGGATTCTTTGTCTCCCTCTCTCTCTGTTCCTTCCCTGCTCACATTCTGTGTCTCTCTCTCTCTCTCAAAAATAAAGATAAAAAACCCCCACAATATTACATATACCATAATTATATTACACATATGAATTCCAACATATGATTATTATGATAATATCTACATAGTCTATATTTATATTTGTAATTACATATCATCATTATATTACATGCTATCTTGTATAGCAATATACAATGATATGTATGTTTACTTTGATTTGCTAATATTTTATTAAGAATTCTTGCCTCTATGTTTGTGAGGAAATTGTGCTATAAATTTCTTTTCTTACGATGTCTTTGTTAGGGTTCAGAATCAAAGTTATGCTTATCTTACTAAGTGAATTGGAAAGTGGGCCACCTGGGTGGCTCAGTTGGTTGAGCGTCTGACTTTGGCTCAGGTATTGATCTCACAGTTCATGAGTTCGAGCCCTGAGTCAGGCTCTGTGCTGACAGCTCAGGGCCTGGAGCCTGCTTTGGATTCTGTGTCTCTCTCTCTTTGCCCCTTCCCTGTTTGCACTCTGTCTCTCTCTCTCTCTCTCAAAAAGAAAAAAAAAAAAAAAAGAAAGTGTACCTTATTTTTGTATTTTCTGAAAGAGCGTATGTGAAATTGGTATTATTTCATCTTTAATGTTTGGTGGAATTCACCAGTGAAAACATCCGGGCAAACATTTTCTTTTTGGTGAGTGTTGAAAGAAACGAATGTAATTTTGACTAGATAAAAGCTAATCACTGTTTTGAAACAGAGAAAGTGGATGCTGTTATTATTTGTTGTTATATCTGTTTTCCACAGTAGAGATAAACTTTTAGTATCGTATTTGGCCTAGAGTAGATATTCAGTAAATAATTATTGAATGAAAAAAAGCTAATCACATTTTATGTTTCATGTAATTTCAGTTCTAATCAATTCTGTTTTTCAAGGAATTTTCCCATTTCTTCTAAGCTGTTAAATTTATTGATATAATTTGTTCACACCTTCTTATTGCCCTTTTGTTGTCCTTAGGAGTCACAGTGATATCATTTCTTTTATTTCTGTTGCCCGTGATTGGCTTTCTCTCTTTTTTCTCTCTGTAGTCTTACTAGGGATTTATCAACCTAATATGTCTTTTCAAAGAACCAAGTTTTGACTTTAAAAATTTCCCCGTTGTTTTCTCTCTCTCTCTCTCTCTCTCTCTCTCTCTCTCTCTCTTTTAATGTTTATTTATTTTTGAGAAAGACAGAGACGGAGTGTGAATGGGGAAGGGGCAGAGAGAGAGGGAGACACAGAATCCAAAGCAGGCTCCAGGCTCCGAGCCGTCAGCGCAGAGCCTGACGTGGGGCTCGAACTCACAAACTGAGAGATCATGACCTGAGCCGAAGTTGGATGCTTAGCCAACTGAGCCACCCAGGTGCCCCTGTTTTTTCTCTTTTATTGGATTTTACTTTTCTTTGTTATGTCCTTTGTCTACTTACTTTGGGTTTACTCATCTTAAGTGAAAACTTAAGTAATTAATATAAGCATTCTGGTTTATTATCAGATTAGTAGTTTGTTTAGAAGTTTATTGTTTAATTTCCTACACTTGGAACTTATGTACGTATCTTATTGATTTATAATTTACTTCAATTTGGCTGGGACACATACTCTCTAAGATTACCATTTTTTTTTTTTTTTTTTTTTTTTTTTTACCATTTAGGGAGACTTGTTTTACAGCCAGCATATGGTCTACAGCATGAACATTCCATGTACCTCTAAAAAGGATGCGTGTTCTGTAGCTATTAGCTGCTGTATTCTGTAAACATCCATTAGGTTAGGGGTTTTATGGTGTCATTCAATTCTTCTGTATCATTGCTCATTGCTAATTTTTTTCTAAGTGTTCTATCCATTATTTCGAGAAGGGTATTAAAATCTCCAGCTCTGTGGCTTTGTGTATTTCCCCTTTATTTCTATCAGTTTTTGCCTCATGGATTTTGAAGCTCTATTATTAGGGACACAGTTATAAATATGTCATGCCTCCCTGCATGTTGACTTTGTTTTATCATCATAAAATGTCTCGTTCTATCTTTGGTAATACTTTTTGTCCTAAAATCGATTTTGTTGGATTTTAATGTGGCCACTCTAGTTTTATTATGATTAGTGTTTGCATGGTATATCCTTTTTCATTTTTTTCTTTTCTCTTTTTCTTTAATGTTTATTTATTTATTTTGAGGGAGAGAGAGAGAGCAGGGGAGGGGCAAAGAGAGAAGAGAGAGAGTCCCAAGCAGGCTCCTTGCTGTCAACACAGAGTCCGACGCAGGGCTCGGTTCCACCAACCATGAGATCATGATGTGATCCCAAACTGAGAGTCAGATGCTTAACAGACAGGGCCACCCAGGTGCCCTGTCATCTTTTTATTTTCGACCTATTTGTATCTTTTTAAAATATTAAATTTACTCTTTGTAGACAGCATATACTTGGGTCTCAGCTTTTTTTTTTTTAATTCAGTCTGAAAGTCTATGTTTTTTGATTAGAGTCTTTAGTTCATTTAATAATCATGTTTGTATCAGCGTAATAATTACTGATACGTTTGGATTTAGCTGTGCCATTTTGCTGTTGTTTTCTCTGTGTCTCATCTGCTTTTGGTTTCTCTGTTTCTCCTTTCTTGCCTTCTTGTGAGTTAGTTCAATATTTCCTTTGGTGCTTCCTTAGGCTTTTTTTGTAATCTATTTGAGTTATTTTTTTAGTGGTTCCTGTAGGGATTGCATTATGTGTCTTTAACTTACCATAGTCAACTTCGACTTAACATTTTACTACCTTACATATAACACAGGAACGTTATAACAGTATCCTAGTTCCATGAATCTACTGTTCTATGGCTGCAAGCTATAGCTTACCTTTCCTTTTTTCCTCTTTTAAATCAGACAGTAAAATTCGTTGTTTTTCTTTGGTGTCGGCTTTTATGAGTTTTGACGTGTGCATATCTTCTAGTGACCACTGGCACAATCGGGATATGGAACAGTCCCATTACCCACCAAGTGCCCTAATGCCGTCCTTCCATGGTGACACCGTCCCCTCATCTGTCTTTCCTGGCAACCACTCATCTGTTTCCCACAACTATAGTATCATCTTTTTGAGAATGTTGAAGAAATGGAATTGTATGTTAGCCTTTGGGGGTGGCTTCCTTTGCTCAGCGTGTCGCAATCCATCCGAGCTGTTCCATGTATAAGTAAGTTCTTCCTTTTCTTCCTTTTTACTGATAAGCGATAGTCCCTTGTATGGATGTACCACACTTTATTTATCAGTTCACTTACTGAACGATATTTGGACTGTTTCCAGCATTTGGCTGTCACATAAAAAGCTATTATGAATATTTGTGCACAGGTTCTTTTTTTAAAATTTGTATTTATTTTGAGAGAGAGCACGAGTTGGTGAGGGGCAGAGAAAGAGGGGGAGAGAGAATCCCAAGCAGGGGCTCGATCCCACGACCCTGGGATCATGGCCCGAGCAGGAGTCGAGAGTCGGGTGCCCAACAGACTGAGCCACCCAGTGCCCCTTGTGTACAAGCTTTTATGTGACTCTAAGTTTGCTTTCTCTCTTTTTTTTCCCTAGGACAAATACCCAGGAATGGGATTGCTGGGTCATATGATAAGTGAATATTTAACTTGATAACAAATTGCCTAACTGGTTTCCAAAGTGCCCATACCTATCTGTATTCCTATTGTCAATATATGAGAGTTTGAGTTGTTCTACATCTTGGGCAGCTTTTGGTATGGTCAGCATTTAAAAATTTTTCAGTTATACTAATAGGCTTATAGTGGTATTTTATCATGTTTTTAATTTGCATTTCCCCCAAAGGCTAATGATGTTAAATATCTGTTCATGGCTTATTTACCATCCTCCTATAGTCTCTGGTGAAGCATCTCTTCAAATGCTTTTCTCATTGGACAACTCGGGTCCTTGCTTTCTTATTGTTGAGTTTTGAGAGTTCTTTATATATTCTGGATACAAGTCCTTTATCAAATATGTGATTTGTAAATATTTTCTTCTAATTTGTAGCTTGTCTCTTTATTCTCTTGATAGCATCCTTGGATGAGCAACAGCCTTAAATTTTAGTGAAATCCAACTTGCTAATTTTTTAAAATTTTTCTCTGTGGATTCCTGCCAAATTATTGTTGCTCAGGGTGATAAGGGCGTGAGACCTCCAATTCCAGCATCTGCTGTTGTCCTATCAATTGGTTTTTTAACAGATCATGCTTTGGGATATTTCTAGAAACTGTCTGTCTAATGCAGGCTTTGATGGTTTTCCTCTAAAAAGTGTTATCATCTGTATTTTATATTTACCTCTCTGGTTCATTTTGCATTAATCTTTATATAGGTCAAGTTTTATTTTTTTGCGTACGGATGCAAAATTGTTCTAACGTCATTTATAGGAACATCCTTCTCTTTTAAAAAATGTAAATCTCTCTCTCTAAAAAGAATATCATGGTTCTGCAAAAATGTACAGACTATGCAGTAAAAAAGCATATCTCTTTCACCATAGTACCCTAGTTCTCTAGTTACCTCCCTAGAGAAAACACCTGTTACATATTTCTAGTGGGTTCTTCCTGTGAAATTGTGTGCACCTGTAAGTACAAGGCTGTGTGTCTCCTTTCACGAAAGCCTCCACACACTGCAGCGCCCTCTACCCACTCTTCATGGTCCTGCATCTTTCAGTTAATAATAGTTGTATCGGAGAACGTTCTGGATCAATCTCGGAACCGCCTCCTTCTTTTAGATAGCTTTGTGGCAAATGCCATCATTTGTGTAGCCAGTTCACGCTGATACATCCTTATGAGGTCTCGATTCATTCGCTCTTCGGTTGTGTCCTTCTAATTACCTTATTCCGCGGACTTTCTGGTCCCTAGGAAAGTCCAAAGCGAGAGATGGCATCCCCCATGTGTAGAAAGAACGGCACACCATGGCCAGGCTTCTGGCCTGCTCTTCTTTCAATGAAGAACAAAGAAACATCCTGCAAGTGCAAAAGAATTATCTCCAAAGAAAATTTAGACGGAAATACATCAAGAATGTCTCTCACAATGAAGCCCCCCCCACCCCCTCCCCGCCACCTCTCCCCCACCACCACCTCCCCCCCTCCCCCGCCACCTCCCCTCCCCCCACCAAGAGCAGGAAGGCAGTAACTCTTACAGTGGAGCCTAACTAACAATGGGATTAAATGGCCTCATTTTTTTCCACAAAGCGCCCTGCTTGAAGCTATTTCCGACAAGGGCCTCTGTTTCTATCTTCTGGCTGTGAGTGCCGCTCACATGTCAAGCAGACCTATAAACGTGGACACGGAGACCTTCTTAAAGTCGCAGATTTACCTGTTCTGTCCCAGCTGATGCAGAGCAGGAAAGGACAGGACGGTGGCAGCCTGTTGGAGCTCAGGGAGGGGCCGCACCCATGATTGCCGTGGATCCCTGTGGCGGGATAATTCGACTACTTGCCCAAATGTCGGACATACAAGAATGATGAAAATGCATGATGCAATTCGGGCACCTTGTCATTTTACCCCAGGTTACAAGAACCTGAGACTAAATATTTAAAATTAGAGCAGAGACACTGATGTCAAGGGCAGAAAGCGCCATCCTTCCTTACCATCCGTGCAGTGTGGTTCTAGGGCAGGGAAGGTTAATTAATAATGCCTCGTAATTATTATCACCCTGTGACTGAACTCCGAGGAGATCCTTTTCTCCCTGAATTCAAAGTATTTGGCCCAATATATCTGAAATCTTCCAAGCTACGAGCTCTGTAAAGGTGAACACATATTGTCTTGGGTCACGGCTGTGCCATGATTTTTAGGTTTAGACCCCACAGTGTGAGGGACAAGGGCTTCTAGAGAGGAGATTCGTTGTCTTGATTAAGCTGGCTGGGTCGTGAGGTCTCTATTACGCTCGTAGAAATCAGCTATGGTAGAAAGCAAACCCTTGTGTTTATGGCCTGAGAACTCTTTCAGCTAAATGGAAATGAGGATATTAGTACAGTGACACAATTACCCTATTTGGTTCTGGGAGCAAATATGGAATTGGTCCCTAACGTGTTTTAATTGCTTATGCAACTTTACGGAATTTTTAAGAGTCGGTAGTAGTTATACACATTCCTTGCTGCACAGATAAGCTTGTCTACCATTTTCTACCATTACCATTCCCTGGTTATTTGACTGCTGCTTGGGGTAGAGCGTCAGTCTATTCCGAATTCTTTGTTCTTCGCATAATTTGAAACTTTCTATTCTGAAGTGTAGTTAGAGGCAGCGACAAAGGTTCCAGATGCCAACGGTACGAATGACAGTTACCATTTCTTATGCACTTACTATATGCCTGGGCTTCATTATAGGCACAATAATAAGCAATCAACATTTGTTAGCATCTACTGAATACATGCTTTGTGCTACACCACTATTCTGAATGCTTTACATAACATTATCCCTTTAATCCTCACGAAAGCCCTGTGAAGTATGGCTTATTTTTATCCTCCTTTTACAAAGAGGACAGAGGAGTTAGGTAAATGCCTACGCAATTCAGCTTGTTAGTGATGGGGAAAGGAAGTGAACCCAGGTTATGTAGCTTACGACCTCAGCCACTCTGATAACCGACTTCCTAGACGGTACAAGTGCCTGGACACACAGGTGTTCCCCGGGCCCCCTCCCTGGGGAGGCCCCTGGGCTGGTTGTGCCATGACATGTGAAACCAGGCGTGTGCCGCTGTGTCCGCCACTGTGGAGCTGGGTGGTTTCACTCACTCAACAGATAATTGTTGGGCTCCATGCCCATCTGGGACACTAAACACACAGTCAGCTGCTGAAAAATCTAAGCATTCGGGAATACGACAAACTGGGTGTTACAGGAGTTAGAAGGAGACACAATGGCTTCCGATGACTTTGAAGGCTCCCGAAAGACTGTGTGGCGTGGGCGGGGGTTGAGCAGACCCCTGGAGAATGTATCAGACCAGGGCATTCAAGGTGGGGAGGGAGGGGATTTCCGCGGAAGGGGAACGATGACCGTAAGCGAGCCACTTGAATACGTTGTCCCTTGGTTCCTTTTTAGGAAAACCACGGGCAAATGAGAAAGTTAAATTTGATGACTCTAAGGTCGCTTCTATCTTTGAAATTCTGTGATTCTCTTGACCTAAGCCTCATGGGCACCGATTCACGAACCTGACAGTATACTCAAGAATTCGACAAGAAATGTATTTAATTGTATCTTAGCTACATTCACTCCAGAAAATCATCTGCCAGCTGTCATCTGCTAGGAGACAGCTCTTAAGCTTTTTCTTTCCATGGATCCCCTCCCCAAGTCTCTAACTCATTTGCTCGCTCACAAGTCCACAAAACATTCCCCAAAGTGTAGTACTTCTGCCGGGGCAGATCATTTAATGTCTTCAAACGTCCATTAAATGTTCCACATATTAGACACTCATTGTGACTAATTAATGGACACTTAAACATATTTAGTCTTCTTAATTAATCAATTAACAATAAACCTTTGTTGCATACCTATTAGGCCTTGAGAACTGTGCTAATAACAGGGAATATAGCAGCGAGCAAATCGATCTCAGTTGCTGGTGTCTTGGAGCTTATACCTTAGTGTATTACAGCATTACCGTAGAATCAGAACTCAGATGCCCATCCTGGCCCCATCACTTGTGAGCTACGTGAGTCTGAGCAAGTTACTTAGCCTCTCTGGGTATCTGTTTCCTCCCAGGTAAATGGAGGATGATAAAAGAGCTGACCTCATAGGATTGTTAAGAGGATTCAATAGTTATTTGTGAAGGCTTGGGACATACTCGACCCAGGAAGATATCAAGTAAATAAATTACTTAACTGATGGCTACATGCTTTCTCTGCATGTTGACACAGCATGTCTCACTGTCCTTCCAAACATCGCTGAAGTTTTCTCTTTAGCTCAGTGTATAACCTCTGCAGTGGCATGACTGCTCGTGGAATCGACTCCAGAATTGCTTTTCCAGACAGACTAAAACCATGAGGCTGAAATCATGACAGGCAGAGATACAAAGCTCTGCCATTTTTGACATTTCACTCCCTAATCCACCCCAAACCTCCAATTTCTGGCCAAGAACCATCATTGCTTAGATGCTTTACTCCCATCACCAGTGTTGATGTTCCTTCTGGTGTTATTTTCCCCCAAAGAAACAATATTTAAAAAGGATAACGTTCGGAGAGCCGCTGCCTGAGAGATGGCCTGTAGGGAAGAGGAAAGCTCTGTGGGTGTAAGACTCCTAGGCTCAGGGTGAAGGTGCTCAGCATGTCCAAGCTCCGGGTGGGTTTGGCCGGATGCTCCGGGCAGAGGAGATAGCGCGAGGGCCTGGGGTGAAAGACAGCAGGCACGTGTGCCTGTCACGTGGCAGGAGGGAAGTACGAACGCAGCCAAGGAGATAAACAGCTTCCAGATCTTAAAGAGGTTCGCGAAGGTTTGGTGGTACCATGAGGGCCGTGGAGGACCAGTGAGGAATTCGGTAGGGCCGTGTAGTATAGAATTTAACCCTGCCCACGGGGCCCCTGGGTGGCTCAGTCAGTTAAGCGTCCGACTTCGGCTCAGGTCATGATCTCGCGGTTCATGAGTTCAAGCCCCGTGTCAGGCTCAGAGCCTGGAGCCTGTTTCCGATTCTGTGTCTCCCTCTCTCTCTGACCCTCCCCCATTCATGCCCCATCTCTCTCTGTCTCAAAAATAAATAAGCGTTAAAAAATTTTTTTTTGAATTCAACCCTGCCCCAAAGGAGGTCTGGCCTTTGTTCTCAACTTCCGGGAGGTAATCTCTAAGCCCTGGGGATGTCCTGCCTGATGGGAGTGTCTTTGTTTTCCCGGGGAGGGGGTGCCTTGGGCCAAGCAGGATGGTAACAATGCAGTGGAAGGTGGGGACTCAGGGTCACATGGTATCAGTTGGCCCCTGGAGGGGCTGGTGACCAGTCAGCTCCAACTGCTGTCAATCACGGCTACCTCGTGGCGCCCCAGCACAAGCTTGGACACTGAGACTCTGGTGGGCGTCCCTTGTTGGCAACACTGTGCTTACTGTCACACGCTGATGCGGGGAAAGCCATGCTGTCCGCAGGGGGAGGACCACGGAAGCTCTCCATTTGGTATCTTCCTGGATTCTGCTCACAAGCCTCTTCCCGTGGCTGATGTTAATTTGCATCCTTTCCTTGTAATAAACCGTAACCTGGAGTATGAGTTTTCAGTGAGTCCTGTGAATCATCCTAGTGAGTTATCAGACCTGAAGGTGGTTTGGGGAACTCGCCCCACTGGACTTGCGGTCGGTGTCAGAAGCGAGGGCAGACAGTGCGCCCTCCAATCTGGCAGCTGGCTAGTCCTTCCAGGAGTGGTTAAAATTTTCATTGGACGACACCCTCAAAAAGAAAGTCGAGTGGTTATAAATGTAATAGTATTCATTGTTAAAATCACAGAGAGTTTAAAATGTATGAAAGTGAAAATCACCCATGACCACAGTTCTCTCTCATAGCAAGCACGCACAAGCACACACACAGAGTTGTTATTTTTTCTTCTAGCCCAGGTACCTAGCTTATTTCCTAAGGCTTTCCTGGGAATGGCAACCACAGGGAAGCACCAATAAAGGAAAGGGAAGGAGACAGAGAAGGAGAAAAACCAAACATCAAGTAGTGCATTTTTAAACTTTTTAAAAATGTTTCTTTATTTTTGAGAGAGAGAAAGCATGAGCAGGGGAGGGGCAGAGAGAGAGGGAGACACAGAATTCCAAGCAGGCTCCAGGCTCTGAGCTGTCAGCACAGAGCCTGACACAGGGCTTGAACTCACAAACCATGAGATCATGACCTGAGTCAAAGTGGGACACTCAACCAAGTGAGCCACCCAGGCGCCCCTTACTGAGCTATCATATCAAGAGCTTCCTAAGAAAACAAAGCTGGCTGTCTGCCGTGTCGCAGAAGAATCTGTTAGGTTTGGAAGGGAGAGGCGTTTAATTGAGGGCTCCTTCTAGTCTCTTGCCCCCCACCGGGGAAATTATGCCCCATGGGACATCAACTTCCCGGCATCTCTGTGCTTTTTTACCAGGCTCTACAGGTAGCCATTGGAGAAAGCAAGTCCCACCCCACAGCTCAGGGCCTGGCAGTGGCGGGAGATGCGATGGCCCACGTGGGTTTTTGATTTGGACCCGGAGGCTAGAGCAACGGGGCCATAGTCCAAGCCCATGCCCAGCTCTGGCCTGGGGAGACTGAGGCAGGCAGGGTCAGGAGAATAAGTCATAGTGGCAGCAGCCAAAGTCCCAAGGGTGAAGGGAGATCAGGGGACCAAGTAAATGGGGTCCATTGCAAGCTGATGTTTAATTTTCTCACCAAACTATATGCCATGAATAGGTTAGTAAACAAATATCTGCTTAGAGCGTACACACAATTTTTAAAGACTATATAGTTTCTCACTGTTAATTATATATTAATGCTGTATTGCTAGACATTTATATTGTTACCAAGTTTTTGGTATTAAATCAGTGCCATGATGAATAGTATACAATTTTTTTTTTTTTTTTTGGACCACGTTTCCTTGGGATATGTTTCTAGAAATAGAAAAGTGAGGTCAGAGGAAAATTGTGCTTTCAAAGTTACATAAATGAGGTTTCTGAGTCTTGGGCTCTTGAATGTGTCTCTTGATCACCTGAAGGGTTCTCTTGGTCTGGGAGGCAGACTTGGGGCCAAGCCCCGCCCCCCGAAGAACAGCTGAAGTCTCCAGTTGGCCACTGACACTGTGTCACAGAGAAGTCACTGGTCAAAGAGGCGGGAGACCTGATTGAAGTCACAGAATAAAGTGTCCACGGGATCCAGCTGACCCCTGAGGGAATCTGGCGGGGATGAGTCAGTGGGCGGTGATCAAAAGGCGGACAACGCATTTTTGAAAAAATTTTAACGTTTATTCAGTTTTGAGAGAGAGAGAGAGAGAGAGAGAGAGAGAGAGAGCATGAGTGGGGGGAGGGGCAGAGAGAGAGGGAGACACAGAATCCGAAGCAGGCTCCAGGCTTTGAACTGTCAGCACAGAGCCTGACACGGGGCTTGAACTCACAGACCGGGAGATCATGACCCGAGCTGAAGTTGGAGGCTTAACCGACTGAGCCACCCAGAGGCCCCCAGACAATGTATTTTTGAATGGCCAGCTCCCCCCAACTGAAAGCAAACCAAAAACAAGATTTGTGTGGAGGGCCAAGAAAATGACCTGACCCATGGTTCTTGCCCCTCAACGTGGCACCCGCCCCCCACCCCAACATTCTCAGGGCCTCAGCCACAGGACATCTTCCAGGACTTTTCCTCCCCACTTTGGGAAAGACTTTGCGGACAAAGCACATGTATTAAATAGCAGGTCAATACCACCACAAGGAGTTGTTAGGAAACCAACCAAAGCCATTTTAAAAATGAGTATTTTAATGAGTGACTGTAGCCTTAACCAGAGAAGCACGCGGGAAACAGACCAGACCTCTATTACCACCTTGTCCGACTCCGGCCCAGCGGGAACCGCTAGGTGGGAAGCGCCGGGAGCCCAGAGGTGTCTGCGGCTTTGCATTTATTTGGTGACCATAGGGAGCCTGGCTTCTGGGAGCTGCCCTGGCTGGTTTCCTCTCTCCAGCAGTAAACTAGCCCCGCAGTGATTCTGCCCCGTCCACCGCTCAGCAGGGCAAGACGGCTGCGCCCCGCCGGTGAGGTGGACCTCGGGTGCTGGAGCGGGGTCGGGGCGCACGCGCTGCGTGTATGCCGGCTTTGGCTTCCACCGCCTGGGCGCCCCGCCTGCGCTGCACCCCCCAGCCCCGCCCTGGGGAGGGAAGAATCTTCAACAGCTTTGCCAGAGTTGCAAACTCAGCTCAGGGAGGCGAAGGAATCTGCCCGAGGCCGTGTGGCTACTGCAGAAATGCAAGGATCTGAAGCCGGGCTGGCAGACGCCATCCGCTTTCCGGTGGATGTCGGGCAGAGTCCGGGAAGGCTCCATGGAGGAGGTGTGAGAGGTGCGTGGGACTTTCCCAAGTCACCAAGGAGAGAGCGGGGAGACTGAGCGGGCGTGCCTGAGGCGGGAGTTGGCAGCGTCGGATAAAAATGGATCTGGATTTAGGTTTGGGGAAGCTTTGCTTGAAAGGATTACTGCGATGGGGGCGGGGAGGGGGCCATGGCTGTAAAGGAGAACACTGGACCCTGAGATCTGCAAGCTTTCCAAGGTCCCTGTGAAAAGACTTTCCTTTCGGAGGGACGAGGAAACAGGCTGGAAACGACAGGACTCAGAGGAGAGGGGGTCCAGACAGTGGATCAGGGGATAGTTTTTTCTCCTTGAGGTCGGCTGATGCTCAGGAGGGGCCCCTGAGTAGCTGTGCATTGTCCCAATGCTCAGGGACAAATGCAGGAGCCTAGGGAAGGGGAGAGCCTGATGGGAGTTCGGTCAAGTCAGGTTAGCAGGTGTTTTTGTCCAGATTGGTCCCTGCGGGGAATAGTTGGGCCAATCATGTAGGAGGCAAAGAAGAGGAATTGAGGGGGAGGAGAGGGGTCAGCAGCTGGCCTTGTTGTAGGTAACAAAGGGTCTTCTGGGAGTTGTGAATATTAATAAGGGGAGCCCTCACCGTCCTCAATTGCAAACCCAAGAGGGAGAGAGGGGCCTTGCACTTGGTGACAAGTTTACCTTCTCAGCAGCAAAGGAAGGCTTTCTCCCCGCCTCCCAACTGCCCAGCCAATGAGAGACTTTGCAACTCAGCCAATGAAAAGCCACCATACTTGGAACTCCCAGTTTACCCCGGGGGATTCGTTGTTTAGGGACAGCCCACCCAACCCTCCCCACATCCCGTTTTCCTCTAGAAGGGAGCCTGCCTCTCTGTTGTAGGAAGCTGCCTATGGTTTTGCCTGTTCCAGATTGCAATTCTCTGCTATTCCCGAATAAACCCATATTCCGGACTGAAAATACCATTTTTGCTGGTAAAAGAGCTGCAGTTTTATTCTGAAGGTTATTTAAGCCCCTCTGGGGGTTCTCTGGTCGGAATTCTCTGGTGGTTCTCTGCAGGAAGCCACTCTGCGAACACAGAAGGGTGGCGGGAGCCGGATGGAACCATCGCTGTCTTGCAGAACGCAGGGCTCAGGAACATTCCGCCGCGAGCAGACACAGGGAAAGCGCTGCAGCGGGGAAGGGCCGGCCGTGAACCTGGGCTGGAGGACTTAGCCAGCCGCGCACCAGGTAAGCGGCAGGTCGTCGGTGGGTGTTGTGGTCTTGCTGTCCTGTCACCTGTGCACGTGGCTTCGGTGACCGGACCTCTGCTGTCTGGAGCCCTTCTCTCCAGAACCGTGGTCCTAGGCCCAGTATCGTCCGAGAACAAAGCAAGAAGGCGTGGTACTCGAAGGAAAGCCCCAAAGTTAGGCAGATAGGATCACCTTGCGGCTCGCTTAGGGGTCCTTCAGCTGTCCGGTTACCGCATTTCATGGTGACAGTCGAACCTGCAGCTGCGGGCTTGGGCACAGATCAGGTGGAAATGCTCGGTCTGTTTGGTTAAGTCGCAGGTTTCAATGAGAAGCACGTGCTTAAGTATAATGTTCTGACTCACCGGTTGGTCTTTGCCTTGAAAGAGCCGCTTAATTATCTTTGCTTAAGACCTACAGGGTGTAAACAGAAGCATCTGTAGAGGAAGACTACTAAAAAAAAAAATAATAACACGTTTTGGGCAAAAAACGAATTTGCTTCCTTTTTTGGTTGACCAAGAAATATTTCACGGGTGCTCTTGGATGCAGGCCGGCTGAGAATGTGGTTGCGAGGTTCCCGGAATACCTTGGGGTGCCTTTGGAGAGGAGCCCTGGGAGGCTCGTGGCTGGTAGCGGTGGTGATAGTTGTGGGTGCACCTGCTTCCGGGGCTGGGCTAGTTCTTGCCTGTTCAGCCCTGGGGGGACGTCCAGGGACATGGCAGGGAGGCTCCGATGCCCTGCTCTCTATTTGTCAAGCTCCAGGCTCAGGGGAATGTTTCTTTTACCGTGGGACAATCATTGAATTCAATATAGAACTTTATTCGGACTTCCTGTAACTCTGTAAGGGAGGCACTGGTGTTACCCACAGTTTATAGACGCCACTGGAATAAAAACTCGGTGAGGGCAGGGGGTTTTGTCTGTGTTATCCACTTTCAGATCCTTCGCCCCCCAAATACCTGCTGGCGCTGGGTAATGTGCCTGAGAACAGAGCCAGAGTTTAGAGCCGGCAGTGCCTTGTCTTTCTGTTGGTCACTTTATAGAACTGCCAGGAACGTTTCCACCTTCTGCGGGAGTAGCTATGTGGCTGCATTAGAAGGCCCCCCTCCAGGTGGATTCTAGGGCCCCGTGAAGAATCACATCTAAGGTGGAATTATTTTTGCTCTGATTTTTGCATAGGCTCTTTTGCACAGCGGGCCCCGGAGGCTGGGGAAGGTACTTCCTACCTTTCCCTCGAACTGACCTGACGTTTCTGGCACATCCTGACTGCCCTTGTCTCACTGAAAGGCGGCTCAGGAGCAGAACCCACCTGGGTACCTGGCAAGGGTCCTTAGCTCGGAGTAGATAGGTGTGCCTGCTCCGACCTGGCCTCTCCCCGCTTTTCTGATGCTCCTTTGGCCTGGACGGTGCTGTCTGTGACCTTCTGTCCTCCACCCTCTCCCAAACCTCCCCGCGGCGGTTCTGATTCAGGCTCTGGGCTGCTCCCTGACGTTCCCCAAGTGGAACCCCATCCATACCTTTGATCCAGGCCTACCTAGAGCTCAGGTGGCCAAGTCTCGCTGCTGCTTGCGGCCTTCTCACCGACCCTCTAGCTCACGTGACCTCTTGGGTTTTCATTTCCTTCTTTGTTTTTCTCTTACTGTCTGGACCCAATTACTTTCGCCTCCTTCTACTGATCCTATTTTCTATCGTGTCTCTCCATGTTTACGTGGACACAAAATCCTCTCGTCTTGGTGAGGCCATCCCCTACTTCCCTACTTCTGTACAGAGAGCTCCCTCTCACTATTTGTTGACCAGGTGGCCCCTGCCAGACTGATTTTCTTGCAGCAGGTGCAATATATCGCTTTTCTTGATTGTGCAGGTGTCAGACTAGCGCTGGGCACATACAACATGCTTGAATCAATGTTTCTGGTGGGGTGCAGGGACTTGCCACCTTCAGCGGAGACTCTCCCAGCAAGGAGGCTGTTCCCAGGACCCCTTCGAGCACTGGACTGATGTCCAAGAAAGATGAGCCGAAATGTCCCCTGACTGGTGGAGCCCCCTCTCTGGAGCAGAGAGCAGCCAACCGGATTGGGGGAGTGGCGGCACTCATTTGGCTGTGTGCCAAGCCTGGTACCTGACGGAATCTGGGAGAGAAGGGAAAGACTCTTCACTGGAAGAGTCAGACAAATGGAAATCAAAATGTCATGTTTCCCGATGATAAAGAGTAAGAGGACAGGCTCAGGCGTGCGGCCACAGGGAGATCCCCACGTCTGCTGTATGGACATCGTCTGGTCTTCTCTCCACCCCAGGGCTAGCGCTGCTCTGTCACACTTGTTGAGAGAGCAGAGCAAAGGAGACCGGAAGACTGCCCCTCCCCTGCTCTGCCCCAGGGACTTCCCGATCCTGGAACACGCTGTCTGCAGCCCAACAATAACTCAGGTCTTTAGACCCCTCCCTGTGGGGCTTTGTATGTAGTGGGGCTCACTTTGGAACACTTACTCAACAGGGGACAACCTCTTTGGATGGTTGGGAGCACAGGCTCGGGAACCGTGCAGCTCGGGGTAGGGTCCTGGCTTTGCCATCGGCTGCCTGGGGGCCTCAAGAAAGTGCCTTAAGTTCTTTGATCATCCCCTTCCTCATCTGTAAAGTGGGGGTAATACCGATTCCTCCCTTGGAGGGTGTCGTGGGGACTAAATGAGACCATGCATCAAAGAAGCTTATCATGGTAAGCCCTCAAGAAATGCTGTTGGTTATTTTTATTTTTTGAAAATAATGGTGTTAAGGGGCACCTGGGTGGCTTAGTCGGTTGAGCGTCCGATGTTGGCTCAGGTCATAATCTCACTGGCTGGTGGGTTCGAGCCCCGCGTCGGGCTCTGTGCCTGGAGCCTGCTTCGGACTCTGTGTCTCCCTCGCTCTCTGCCCCTCCCCTGCTCATGCTCTGTCTGTCTCTCTCTCTCTCTCAAAAATAAAACCTAAGAAAATTGAAAAAGAAAGTAATGGTGTTAAGCTATGTCACCTACCAGTGACCTCTGGTGCTCCAGTCATCATGAGTCATAAAATTTTCTGACATCGGGTTTCATGAGACCTTTCCAACTCTCGTGTTCTGTGGCTTGCTTTGTGCGTGCTCAGTTATGAAAACCACCTTCTCATTTGGCAAGAATTTTAAGAGACTGGAATCCCTTAGCTCCCTGTTCTTTGGGAAAAGCCGGCCCCACATCCATGCCTCCCCAGCTTCCCGGAGGACCAGAGAGTTGACCTTCCAGAGGAGGAGAGCCACTGACTTGTCGCACCTGTATACCCAGAAGAGGCACATGCTCTCTGTTTAACACACCATGTTCATATCGCATTTGATCTTTCACTGCTTGATTTCTTTTGGCATTTTTAAGCATCTCGTTCCCTGCGACTTTATCTGGGTTTGGGATTATTTTTCGCAGATGCTTTACCTGGCATTTATCCAGCTGGAATCTCATTTTCTTATTTTCTGGCTCTGTTTATAATCTCCTTAGGGCCATTTTTATTATTTGTCTTTCTTCCCTGGTGCTCTTCAAACTGCCCAATTTAGTTATAAGGATGCCACAAATGAGCAAGCACAGTGTTTGAGATTCCGTTTGCCCATCTCTGTGTGGATTTAGCCAGCATGCAGGTCTGGTTTTTCATGCTCTGATTTAGCATTTTAAAAAATAAGCCACTCATTCTATTAAGATATTATCCCCAGCCCATCCGACTCTTGAATAGTTTGGTAGGTATCTGAATCTTGCCTATAATTGGATATAATTCGATTAGCGTAGCCCAGAACCGAGTTAGATTAACCAATGATATTGTTATGATGGACATTTTGGTAGACTTTAAATTATTTTTTTCCAAATAGGTGCCTGGATTTCAGAGTTTTGAGAGTGTTTTCAACTTTGATCTCTGCTTCCTATCCCTTTGATTCTTTTAGAAATCAGCTTTTATAGTAAGTTTTAGATTTATAGAATTATTGCCAGAACAGTGCAGAGAATTCCCAAATACCCATGGCAGTACCCCCCCGTTGTTGATAATGTGGCATCTTAGTACGGGATATTTGTCACAATTCCTGCACCAATGCTGCTACATTATTATTGGTTAAAGGTCATAGTTTATTAGGTTTCCTTAGTGTTTACCTAATGCCCTTCCCTTGCTCCAGGATTCCCTCCGTGACCCCATGTCACGTCTAGTCATTCTCCGGCTTCGGGTTCCTCTTGGCTCTGGCTGTTTCTCAGACTTCCGTTGTTTTCGATGACCTTCACGGCTTTGAGGAGTACTGTCTGTATGTTTCTCAGAATGTCCTTGGATTGGGATTTGTATGATATTTTTCTGATGATCAGACCGGGGCCATGGGTTTGTGGGAGGAAGACTGCAGAGGTGAAGTGCTGTTCTCATCATGTCATATCGAGGGTACACGCTCTCCGCAGGACTCGTCGCTGTGGATGTTGACCTTGACCACCTGGCTGAGGTCATGCTGGCTGTCTCTGCACTGTAAAGTTAGGTTCTATTTCTCCCTTTCCCTACTGTGCTCTTCGGAAGAAAGTCACCATACGCAGCCCACACTTGGGGTGGGGGGGCTGTGCTCCCCCTTCTTAAAGGTGAAATAGTTACATGAACTATTTGCAATTCTTTTGCATGGAAGATTTGTCTACTTTTTATTTACTCATTTACTAATTTGTTTTTATCAATATGGACTCCACATATTTATCTTCTACTTCTGGTTATAATCTAATACTACTTTATTTCGTCGCTCAGATTTTTCCAGTTTGGGCCTTTGGGAATTCTTTCAGTTGGCTCCTGTATCCCTTTGACGTGCTCCATCATTTCTTTATTTTGTTTCAATTAAAAAACATTTTTTTAATTTTAAAAATTGTTATTTGTTGACTTACATCCAAGTCAGTTTGCATAGAGTGAGTGCCATGATGATTTCAGCAGTAGAATCAGTGATTCATCCCCTAAGTATAATGCCCAGTGCTCATCCCAACAAGTGTCCTCCTTAATGCCCTTCGCCCATTTAGTCCATTCCCCCAGCCACAACCCCTCCAGCAACCCTCAATTTGTTCTCTAGCTTTAAGAGTCTCTTATGTTTTGTCCCCCCCGCCGCTTTTATATTATTTTTGCTTCCCTTCCCTTATGTTCATCTTTTTGTATCTTAAATTACACATGAATGAAGTCATATATTTGTCTTTCTCTAATTTTGCTTAGCATAACACCCTCTAATTCCATCCACATGGTTGCACATGGCGAGATTTTATTCTTTCTGATTGCCAGGTAATACTCCATTGTGTATATATACCACATCTTCTTTTTTTAAATGTTTATTTATGTTTGAGAGACAGAGAGAGAGTGTGAGTGGGTGAGGGACAAAGAGAGAGGGAGACACAGAATCCGAAGCAGGCTCCAGGCTCCGAGCTGTCAGCACAGAGCCCGACGTGGGGCTCGAACTCAAGAACTGTGAGATCACAACCTGAGTGAAGTCGGACGCTTAACCGGCTGAGCCACCCAGGCGCCCCTACCACATCTTCTTTATCCATTCATCTGTCAGTGACACTTGGGCTCTTCCATACTTTGGCTGTTGTCGATACGGCTGCTGTAAACATCGGCGTGCACATGTCTCTTCAAAACGGCACACCTGTATCCTTTGGATAACTACCTGGTAATACAATGACTGGTTTCCGGAGTGGCCACACCAGTTCGCATTTCCACCAGCCGTTTCCTCATTCTCCGCATCCTCGCCTGCGTTTGTTGTTAGCTGAGGTGTTAATTTTAGCCATCGTTTCTAGAAAGGAAAGCACTTCCTTGCACTACCGTATTCTCCAGGCTCAAGTGGTCGATTTCCTGTCCCAGCCCAAGAATCAGCCATCTCTCTAAGGAGCCCTGTGTTCTTTTATTGGAGAATGGTTTTAGAAACCAACATCTGGGTGCTAGGTGTGCTCGTTGCTGCTGGGCTTTCTTTTAGATCCTCCCAGCGGCCAGAGCAGCAGATAGAAGTGTGTATGCTAACCCATGCCCACACACACAGCAATAAATATCTCTCTGTGTAACTGTCTGCATCAAGCTGAACGCCTGTCTCCAGCCTTAATTATTCCCACAGGGACAGTGTGGCCGCCTTTCCTTGCTCACCTGTAGCCCCCACCTCCACTCCCACTTGAGAAACCTGACTCCTGCCGCTTGTTAACTGCTTATGCAAATGTGTAATGGGATTGTTCACACACACCTTCATGGCAAACAGCTTTATCAGCTTAGGTGCTTATGTGTGGTTGCCTTTGTCTTTGGTCTTCAGCCTCTACTCATTTCCAGGCTTTTCTAGATCCATACCTTATTGCTCACCCCATTCAGTGAGCTTGTTTCGTGTATATTTTTAAATGCTTATTTTTTTATTTTGAGGGGGGAGGGGCAGAGAGAGAGGGAGAATCCCACCAAGCAGGCTCTGAACTGTCAGCACAGAGTCCGACGCGGAGCTCAACCTCACGAACTGTGAGATCACAACCCGAGCTGAAATCAAGAGTCGGATGCTCGGGGCGCCTGGGTGGCTCAGTCGGTTGAGCATCCGACTTCAGCTCAGGTCACGATCTCGCGGTCCGTGAGTTCGAGCCCCGCGTCGGGCTCTGGGCTGATGGCTCAGAGCCTGGAGCCTGCTTCCGATTCTGTGTCCCCCTCTCTCTCTGCCCCTCCCCTATTCATGCTCTGTCTCTGTCTCAAAAATAAATAAACGTTAAAAAAAATTAAAAAAAAAAAGAGTTGGATGCTCAACCGACTGAGCCACCCAGGCGCCCCGCATTTCATATATTTTTAATACATTTAGATTCTTCAGTCACATTCTGCCTTCCATCTCGGATACCCCAACATCCTGTGATTTTTTTTTTTTTTATAATTTTGCCCAATTGCATACATTAAGGTTTACTCTTTGTGCTGTCCAGTTTATGGGTTTGGCAAGTGTTTATTGTCTTGTACTCCCCATGACAGTGTCAGACAGCATAGTTTTGCTGCCATAAAAACCCTGTGTTGTTCTATCTTCTCAACCCTCGCACCCCCACCCGGCACCCCTGGCAACCATAGATCTCTTTAGTGTGTCTATAGTTTGCCTTTTCCAGAATATCATAGAATTGGAATCATATAGAATGTAGCCTTTTCAGCTTAGCGTCTTTCACTTAGCAGTATGCATTTGGAATGAATTCATGTCTTTTCATGATTCGATAGGTCTGAATAATATTCCATTGCATGGACGTACCACAGTGTGTTTATCCATGTACCTATTAGTGGACTTTTTGGTTACTTTCTGTTTTTGGCAATTGTGAGTGAACCTGCCGTAAGCACATGTCTGCAGTTTTTTTGTTCGAACACAAGTTTTCAGAACATTCGGGTAAATACTTATGAGTGCAGTTGTTAGGTGTTCTGGCAAGACAATGTTTAGTTTGTAAGAAACTGCCTTCCAGAGGGTGGTACCATTCTGCACTTCCAACAGCAAGGAGTGAGAGTTCCTGTTGTCCTGAATTGTTTCCGGTAGTTGGTCTTGTCATTTTTTTTTTTTTTTTTTTTTGGATTTTAGCCATTCAAATAGGTATGCACATAGGTTATTGTTTTACCTTGCAATTCCCTGAGGACAGATGATATTGAGCACCTATTTATACACTCATCTGCTATCTGTATATCATTTTTGTTGAGGTGTCAGTTCAGATCTTTGGCCCAATTTTATTTTATTTTATTTTTTAATGTTTTATTTATTTTTGAGACAGAGAGAGACAGAGCATGAGCAGGGGAGGGGCAGAGAGAGAGGGAGACATAGAATCCGAAGCAGGCTCCAGGCTCTAGGCTCTGAGCCATCAGCACAGAGCCTGACGTGGGGCTTGAACTCCTAAACCGCAAGATCATGACCTGAGCTGAAGTCGGACGGTTAACCGACTGAGCCACCCAGACGCCCCTATTTGGCCCAATTTTAATTGGGTTGTTTGTTTTCTTAGTGTTGGGTTTCACCAGTTCTTTGCATATTTGGATACAAATCCTCTATCAGATGTGTGTTTTGAAAATAATTCCTCCCAGTCGGTGGCTTGATCTTTTCACTCTCTTAACAGTGTCCTCTGCAGAGCATGTTTTAATTAAAATAAAGTCCAACTTACCACTTTTTCTATTGCGCAGATCATTCCCCTGGTGTTGTGTTTAAAAACTCAGCACCAGACCCAAAGTCATGTAGATGTTCTCCTATGTGTTCTCAAGAAGTTGAATTAGTTCTGCATTTTGTGTTTAGGTCCATGATGCATTTTTAGTTCATTTTTGTGTAAAGTGTAAGGTCTGTGTCTGGGTTATTATTTTTGCATACAGTATTGAAAATACCATGTTTTTCCACTAAATTGTCTCTGCTTCTTTGTCAAAGATCAGTTTGACTCTATTTGTGTGGGTCTGTCTCTGGGCTTTTTCTTTTTAATGTTTATGTATTTTTGAGACAGAGAGAGAGAGAGAGAGAGAGAGAGAGAGAGAGAATATGAGTGGGGGAGGGGCAGAGAGAAAGAGAGGGAGACACAGAATCTGAAGTAGGGTCCAGGCTCTGAGCTGTCAGCAGAGATCCCAATATGGGACTCAAACTCACGAGCCTTGAGATTGTGGCCTGAGCCAAAGTCGGACGCTCAACCGACTGAGCCACCCTGGCGCCCTGCTGGGCTTTTAATTTTGTTCTGCTGATCATATATGCCTGTTTGTTCACCAATACCACGCTGTCTTGATTACTGTAGCTGTAAAGTAGCTCTTGAAATCAGGTAGTGTGACTCTTCCAACTTTGTGCTTCTTCACTATTGTGTATGCTATTCTAGGTCTTTTGCTTTTTTCTATAAACTGTACGATTATTTTGTTGATATCTACAAACTCGCTTGCTGATATTTTGATTGGGATTAAGCAGAATCTGTAGATCCCGTTGGGAAGAATTTACGTCGTAACAATGCTAGGTCTTCCTTTTCACGAATGTGGAATCTCTCTAATTGGATAGATCTTTGATTTTCATCACAAAATCTGTAGGTTTCCACATATCGATCCTACACATATTTTGTTAGATTTATACCTAACTTTTCCATTCTGGGGATGCTATTGTAAATTATCTTGCTTTTCATCTCGAATTCCAATTGTTTGTTGCTGGTATAAGGAGAGGAATTGACTTTGGTATATTAACCTTGTGTCTTGTAATGTTGCCGTACTCTCTTATTCATGCGAAGAGTTGTTTGGTTTTGTTTGTTTTGTTTTGTTTGTTTAGTTGTTTGGCATTTTCTACTGAGAACAGACAGTTTTATTTCTTCCTTTCTAATCTGCATACCATTTGCTTCCTTCTCTTATTTCATTTTGCCAGTTTGTACTTCCAGTGTGATGTTGAATAGGAATGGTGAGAGAGAACATCCTTGTCTTATTCCTGGTTTAGAGAGAAATTGGTCCGTTTCACAACATTAAGTATGATATTAACTGTAGGGTTTTTGTAGATGTTCTTTACCAGACTGAGGAACTTTCCTACTATTCCTCATTTGCCGAGAGGTTGTTGTTGTTGTTGTTGAATCACGAATGTGTTTTGGATTTTGTTAAATGCATTATTGGTGTCAATTGATAAAATGATATGATTTTTCTCCTTTAGTTTGTTAATGTGGTGGATTACATTGACTGAGTTTCAGATGTTGAACCAGCTTTGCATTCCTGTGATAAATACCACGGGATGGTGGAATAGAACACTTTTATGCCTTGTTTGGTCTGATTTTCTAGTGTTTTTTGAGGATTTTTGAGTCTATGTTTAAGAAAGATATTAGTCTGTAATTCTCCTTTCTTGTAATGTCTTTATTTGATTTTGCTATTAGGGTAATGCTGGTCTCATAAAATGAACTTGGGGATGTTTCCACCACCTTTATTTTCTGGAAGATATTGTGCAGAAGTGGCATTAGTTCTTACCTAAATATTTAGTAAAGTTCACCCATAAAGCTATGTGGACCTGATGCTTCTTTTTTGGAAGGGTATTAATTATTAATTCAATTTCTTTAAAAGATATAAGACTATTCAGGTTGTTTATATTCCTTGTGTGAGTTTGTGTCTTTCAAGGGATTGCCACATTTTATCTAAATTATCAAATTTGTAGGCATATAGAGTCTTTTATTTCTTCTTTTATTTTAATGTCTATGGGATCAGTAGTGATAAATCTTTTAAATACATTATACTGATAATTTGTATTTTCTCTTTGTTCCTTGATTAGCTTGCCTAGAGCTTGAGCAATTTTATTTTATATTTTATTTTATTTTATTTTATTTTATTTTATTTTATTTTATTTTATGTATTTATTTATTTTTTTTTCAGTAGAAACCATTGAAGTTTATTGGCGGTCACAATGCTTACACTGTATGCAGCAAACACCCTTACAAGTCTATCCGCAACCTGATCACGCAAGAAAGGATTCACCACACAGTCGCCAGAGGAGAAGGAAAAACAAATTTAACAGGCTTGTTTCTGGGGGTAGAGGAGAGAAATAAAGATTAAACCTAATTGATGCGCGTCCCATGGGCAAGAGCTGAACTAGAGATGCATACAACTTAAAGCAGCAGCAGCAACTGTGGAAACAGAACAAGGCAAATCGCTTTCTCCATTAATTTTCTTCTGTAGGTTAATTTTTTTAATATTCAAAACATTTATTATGGTTTTTATTTTATAAAAATGTATATTTTTATTTTTTTTAATTTTTTTTATTTCTTAATTTTTAATGTTTATTTTTGAGAGACAGAGAGAGACAGCATGAGCAGGGGAAGGGCAGAGAGAGAGGGAGACACAGACTATGAAGCAGGCTCCAGGCTCCGAGCCATCAGCACAGAGCCCGACGCAGGGCTCGAACTCACAAACCGCGAGATCATGACCTGAGCCGAAGACGGACGCTTCACTGACTGAGCCACCCAGGGGCCACCTAAAAGCGTATATTTTTAAAGGGTGAGAGATTGTTAAATGCTTCATGCGAGGCAGACCTTGTTATTAAGAACCCCTTCTCCAGTTCATACATTCACGAGTGCAGGGTACATATATAAATATCCACGCACACACATCCACACACACTGCCTCAAGAGCTGGGGAAGACTCAAAGTTATGGGCCATACAATCAGGCCTCTGGTGGACTCATCCAAATCGCTCAACAGGAGAGCAACTGGCTCAGTTCCTTCTCTCTGGTCTCTACCTTTACAGAGACTGAGAACCCTAAATCATAGAGTTACATCCGACTTATAAAAAAAAGCAAGAGGCATCTGTCTGAGGATGAGGATGAGCAAAGTGGGAAAAAGGATGAAGCTAAGAACACCAAACACTTTTAGCTGGAGTTGTCTGTCACTGCAAGAGGCCAACGGACCTAGGGCAGCATCTACGGTTGAAGGGGAAGGATGGTGGTCCACATGGCTTAGAGTTCCTAATAACAAGGGTAATACAGTAACAGGAAGTGATAATTTTGGGGGCAAGGAAAGGGCACTAAGAAAAAATATATATTTGGAATTTTTGCCTTTTTTTCGCCTCTCTACACTGTGTCACTAAATGTATCTCTGCACGTTCACACATCCTCGTCCAGTAAAGCTTCAGGCCACCAGAATACACACTTTTTTCTCACTCGCATACACAACCCCTCACATCAGTACTGGTGCACTAGACCCTGTAAAAATGTTTCAGTCACACTTTTTGTTTTTAAACTTGAGTCAATATGAACCTTGTTGAAAACGTTATGAAAAAATGTACATGCTTATACGAGGCAGGTTGTGGCAGGACACTGGGGGTTCCTCCCCCACCCCCTGGGGTGGCCCCGGGAGGAGGGGCTGGAGTCTCACACATTTGCGTCTCTATCTCCTTCCACCACCATTCCCCCCCAACCCCGCCCCCCCCAACCAGCAGCACCCTGCCCCCTAGTGAGTGCACTCACATCCCTATTCCCTGGGGAAGTAGCCAGTTGACCTTTGCCATTTTCCCCACGCCCCTAGAGGAGGGGGCCAGGAAAGCTTGAGCAATTTTATTGGTCTTTTGGTTTATAGATTTTTTTCTCTTATTTTTCTGTTTTCAATTTTATGGATTTCTGCCCTATTTTTTATTTTTTCTTTTCTTTTCCTGCTTTAGGATTAACTAGCTCTTCATTTTCTGGGTTGTTTTTTTTTTTTTTACTTTATTATTATTTTTTATTTTAGAGAGAGAGCATGTGAGCAGGGGAGAGGGGCAGAGGGAGAGAGAGAGAGAATCCCAAATAGACTCCATGCTCAGCGCGGAGGCCTATATGGGGCTCGATCCTATGACCCTGGGATCACGACCTGAGCCGAAGTCAAGAGTTGAATGCTCAACTGACTGAGCCACCCAAGCGCCCCCTCTAGTTTTTTTTTTTTTTTTTTTTTTTTTTAGGATGAATGGATAGATTATTGCTATTATGGTTTTCTTCTTTTCCAATAAGTACAGTTCAGGGCTGTGTATTTTTCTCTAAGCACTGATTTCACTGTATCCCACAAATATCGATAAATTGTATTGTCAATTCAGTTCAAAATATTTTTACATTTAGGGGCGCCTGGGTGGCTCAGTCAGTCGGGCAGCCGACTACAGCTGAGGTCATGATCTCGCGGTCTGTGAGTTCGAGCCCCGCGTCAGGCTCTGTCCTGAGCGCTCAGAGCCTAGAGCCTGTTCCGATACTGTGTCTCCCTGTCTCTCTCTCTCTGCCCCTTCCCTGCTTGCTCTCTGTCTCTCTGTCTCTCTCTCTCTCAAAAATAAGAAACAATAAAAACATTAAAAAAATATTTTTACATTTCTCTTGACATTTCTTCTGGGATGCATTTATTATTTAAAAGTGTGTTGCTTAAATTTCAAATTTTTGAGAATCTCCAGTTATATTTGTTATTGATTTCCAGTTAAACTCCTTTGTGGCCTGTGATTTTTATTCTTTTAAGTTTATTAAGATGTGTTTGGTGGCCCGGAATGTGGTCCACCTTGCTGAATATTCTCCACAACCTTGGGAAGAGTGTCCATACTGCTGTTGTGGGATATAAATGGCAATTAGATCAAGTTGATTGATGGTATTAGTCAGGTCTATTATATCCTTATTGATTTTATGTCTGCTTTGGTCTATCAGTTACTGACAGGGAAGTGTTTAGCTCTAACTTTAACAGTGGATTTGTGTGTTTCTCCGTTCAGTTGTTTCAAATGTTGCCTCATGTATTTTGATGCTGTTAAGTGCATAAATCTTTAGGACTGTTGTGTCTTCTTAGAGAATTAACTCCTATGTCATTATGTAGTTCCCCTGGTAATTTTCCTTGTTTTAAAATCTGCTTTGTTTGAAATTAATATAGCTATTAACTTGAATTAATATAGCTTTTTTTAGAATAGTTGTTTCTTTTTTTTTTTTTTTTTAATATTTTGTTTTAGAGAGAGCACAGTGGAGGAGAGGGGCCAAGGGGGAGAGAGAAATAATCTTAAGTAGGGTCCACACTCACCACAGAGCCCAAAGTGGGGCTCAGTCCCATGATCCTGGGATTATGACCTGAGCTGAAATCAGGAGTTGGACACTCAATGGACTGAGCCACCAGGCACCCCTAGAATAGTGATTAATGTGGTCTTTTTATCCATTCTTTTCCATTGAACTTTATAGTTAGTTTCACATGTATTTGGGTCTTATTTTCCTCTGACAATCTCTGTCTTCAATTATAGTATTTAAACAATTCATATTTAATGTGATTATTGATGTATTTGGATTCATATTAATATCTACTGTGTTTGTAACTGTTTCCCACTCATTGTCACAGCCTTTTTGTCTTATCTGAGCATTTCAAGTCCTTATATTTTATCTACTCTCTTAGTGTATCAATTATACTTCTCTGAAAAATTTTAATGGTTGGGGCACCTGGGTGGCTCAGTTGGTTGAGCGTCCACCTTTGGGCCAGGTCATGATCTCGTGGTTTGTCGGTTCGAGCCCCGCATCAGGCTCATTGCTGTCAGCACAGAGCCCACTTCAGATCCTCTGTCCCCCTCTCTCTGCCCCTCCCCAACTTGTGCTCTCTGTCTCAAAAATAAACATTAAATTTTTTTTAATGGTTGCTTTAAGAGGTTACAGTCTTCTCTCTTTTTTTAATACAGCATTTGTTGTTAAACAATTTAAGTCTACCTACAAGTAACATTATTCCACTTTATGTATATTGAGGTTATTTTATAAAAGGGAATTCCCAGTATCTCCCTCTCATCCTGTGACATCGCTGTCACCCGTTTTACTTATCCATTTGTGGTAATCACCCTACTTCAAGCAAATAGTTGTCTCTTAGATCAATTAAGAATAATAAAAAAGATTTTGCTTTACCTTCATTTATTCCTTCTCCAGTGCACTTCTGTATGTAGATACATGTTTTTGACCTACGTCATTTTCTTCTGTGTGAGAAATCTCTTAACGGGTTTTACTGGACAGGTGATGAATTTCCTGTTTATGCTGATCTGAGAAGATCTTTCACTTTACTTTTGAGGAGTAATTTCTCTGAATACAGAATTCCAGATTGGTGTCTTTTGTTCTTTTAACAGAAAATGTTTCACTTCATTGTCTCATTCTTGCATGGATTCTGATGAAATGTCTGCTCAAATTCTTCGTTTTGGCCATCTGTAGGTGAGGTGGTTGTTTCTCTTCCTCTGGATTCTTCCAAGAGTTTTCTCTTTCATTGGTTTTCTCCAGTTTGAATATGACATGACTACTTATGTGTAGATTTTTTAGTGTTTATTCTACGCAATGTTCTCTGAAATTCTGGAACCGTGATTTGGTATCTGTTATTAATTTTGGTAAGTTCTTCGCCATCATTATTCAAATGTTCTATTCCGTCCCCTCTTTCTGAGGATGTTTTAATTACACGTATGTTACGCCTTTTGAAATTGTGCTGTCACTCTTGGATGTTGTGTTTATCTCATTCTGCATTTTAGTTTGGAAAGCTACTGACCTGTTTTTTTTAAGATTGTTTTTAAATTTATTTATTTTGAGAGAGAGAGAGAGAGAGAGAGAGAGCAGGGGAAGGGCAGAGAGAGAGAGAAAGAGAGAGAGAGAGAGAGAATATTCCCAAGCAGGCTCTACACTGTCAGTGCAGAGCTGGATGTGGGGCTTGAACTCATGAACCATGAGATCATGACCTGAGTGGAAACCAAGAGTTGAATGCTTAACCAACTGAGCCACCCAGGCACCCCATTACTGACCTATTTTTCAGCTCACTGATTCTTTCCTTGGCCACGTCCATTCTGCTGATGAACCCATCAAAGACATTCTTCATTTCTGTTACAATTTTTGATTTCTTATATCACCTTTCAATTTTTCTCAGAATTTCTATTTCGCTGCTTACATTTCCCATCTGTGCTTGTATGTTGTCCAGTTTTTCCCTTAGAACCCTTAAATATTAATGGTAACTGCTTTACATTCTCTGCTAACTCCAGCTTCTGTGTTACACCTGAATCTGGTTCTGATACTTGCTTTTTCTCTTCAGGCTGTGTTTTTTTCTTGGTGTTGTCTTTGCCTTGTAATTTTTTTTCAAGTGTAACCATTTTAAAGCGTATAATTCAGCGGCAGGACATGCGTTCATGATGTTGTGCGGCCATCACTGGGTACGGACAGGGTGGCATTTGCAGGATACTGGACAAAGGTGACATAAGCAAGGCAGGAGTGAGCCCGGTGGGCTCCACGCCGCATCTCAGGGCCCAGCAGAGTCCAACGGAGTGGTAGCCAACTGAGTCTTGAGTGAATAAATGGAGAGAAGCACACCTGGTTTGCTTTTCTTCGTTGGAGGAGGCTGTATTTGGCTTTAACTTTTTCCAGACTAGCGCCGTGAGCCTTGTTACTTAGCCTAGGGCATCTCGAACGTCAGCGAGCATCGGAGTCTTTGGAGTTGTGAAAACTGATTGTGCCTGTCTGGAGTGGATTCGGAGACTCTACATTTATTTATTTATTTTATTTTTTTAAGTTTATTTATTTTGCGAGGGAGAGAGACAGTGCGAGTGGGGGAGGTGCGGAGAGAGGGGGAGACGGAGAATCCCAAGCAGGCTCTGTGCTGTCAGTGCAGAGCCCGACGTGGGGCTCGAACTCACAAAACTGTGAGATCATGAGCTGAGCTGGAACCAAGACGTTGGATGCTCAACTGACTGAGCCACCCAGGTGCCCCTGAGACCCTGTGTTTCCAACTACCGCCCAGGCGATACTGATGCTGGCCTGCACTTGGCATGGCTCCGACTACGCCCGTTCTCCAGCTTTGTATTTAATGCCCTTAAGAACTGGTTGGTTTCCTGGGTGAAGCAGCAGCCTGGTGTCTGGTGAGTAAGCTTTTCCGGGTACAGGTGTGTTGCAGCTGGAGTGGCAGGAGGACAAGGCATGTATCCCCTTTGGGCCACAGTGGCTCCCTTAGGCCCCCCCAGGGGTTGTTAAAACCACATGTGTAAGTGACTGGCACCCCTGAGGGGGCTTACACTGTGAGTCAGGTCTCCCCAAGGTCAGGATAATATAAAGCCAGATGAGGACATCTGTGAGGCTGTGACTGTCTCCACGCCCCAGAAGGACCAGCAAAGGGACAGTCACTCTGTGGACTTTGGAACCTATGTTGTCCTAAGAAGCAGCCTAGAGTCAGGGCATCATATTTTCACACTTCTTCTTCCGAAAATCTCCCTCAACACAAATCTTCCAAAAGGAAGATGTCTATTTTAGTTTATTAGTCTCAGAGGTTCGGTATCAGCCTCTCTTCCTGGTACAGACAGGGACCTGGAAATGGCATTTGGTGCCAAAGAGTCTTCTGGGTGAGAAGTTCCGCTTCCCGTAAGTTATTATTTGAATAGAACGCAGCCATTATCATCAGATGCTGATACCTGTAGATCTTTTTAGAGCAGGATGTGAGCCGGGAGCTGTAGCATTAGTTATCCTCAGCTCTTTGCCCCTGGCACAATCACAGTTGGTGCTCGGAAGACTTAATATTCAGAACGATGCTGCTGGCTGCATCCATTTTCTTCCCTGGGTGAGAGGCCAAAGCGTCACACGTGTTGGCGAGAGGAATTCCGATCGGGAGCACAAGTCCCTGGGGCTGAAAATGCGTTTGGAAAATTAGACCAGCCTCCCTTCTGTCAAACGTGGCCATTGCATCCAATGTGGACTTGGGACTTTTGCTCCCATTGTCATCGTATGAATGTTCGGACAGATGCAATTCTCCGTCTATTCACGGTGGTCTTACAAGTGGTGAAAACCTTCACGCCCTAAGATCTTATGCTCCAAAGAAAGAATTGCAACTCCTAACATATATTTTGTTAACCTCAGAAATAGAGCATGTGAACTTGTAGACTCCAGGCATTTATTGGACACATCGGTGAGTTCTTATATATAGTCCCAAAGAGGAATGAAACCTGATATTTCACCTGGGCGCCAGCTTCCTCCCCATCCTGTACAGGTGGGTGGAGACCATTAATACAGGCTGTGCAGAGAATTCCAAGGGTGGGACCGACTGGGGCCACTGGTCTTCTGTGATAGAGGAGTTTCCATGCAGCTCTAGGATGCCTCACCTGTCCCAGATTCTCCTCTCCAGCTGCAGCCTGGAGTCCCCCCGGGTGTCTGGCAGGGGGTGATGGTCTCATTCCTATTTGGGAGGGCCACAGGCTCACCACCACACAGGGTCTGAAAGTCCCTTCATCTTTCCCAAGAGCCCATGGGACTCCCAGTTCCAAATGCTTTTGCCTAGAAAGATCATGATTCACCTGAATGCCTCTTCCCTGGAGTCCAGCGGCCCTAGGACCCCAGGCTTCAGTTTATTCTAGAAGATTTAAAATGTCACAGCTCTTCTTCACGGGATTGAAAATCATTTTATGTTTGAGTCAGGTTCAGAAACTTGCTCTGTTTTAGAAAGCTGACGACCCTTCTGGTCCTCAGCCTTGAGCTGTTAAATTTACCGTCTCCTTTCCTGTAGGTGTCAAGGAATACATTAACATACAGCTCTCTACTAATTGCTTGATTCCAGCTAATCCCCTTTGGGTGTCTGAGCACTGTCTTTTATGTTTGAAAGATTGATGGTGGAAACAAATGGGGTGGCTGTTTGGTATTTAAAAAAACACTCCTTGGTGCCGTGGGGGTCCAGAAATACCCTATTGCTGTCCATCAGCGTGGACCATCACTGAGTCGCTGGGGTTCTACGTTTAGGAAACCTAATGTGATTGGTTGTCTAGTATACTGTGGGGATGTCCTATCCAATATGGAACCCAGCAGTCGTGTGTGGCTGTCAGCACTGGAAATGAGGCTACTCCCCTCCCCATAGCTGGGCTGTAAGTATAAAATATACTCCAGATTTAAAAGACTTAGTAGGAAAAGAATTTAAAAATATGTCATTAAGATTGCTTATGTTGATTATATGCTTTAAGAATAACACTTTGGATATGATGGGTGAAAAACAGTATATCATTAAAATTAACTTGCCCTGTTTCTTATTATTGTTAAGTGTGGCTACCCGAAAATTTATAACTGTGTGACTGAGATTACTTCTGTTGAACAGGGATGGTCTAGACTATTCAGGTCATTGTTCGATTCAAGCAACACTATACAATCTTCAGAACCGATGTCAAATCATCCTGGGGCTTGCTCACACTTCTCGTTGTCCACCGCGTAGGGAAGCTTCCATGCTGCAGCCATTTACTTGAAACTCTTTTTAATGCCTAGCCTGTAATGCTGTTTGAAGAGTTCTAGCATTTTACAAAAGACCTCTGGGACTTTTTTTTTAATGTTTGTTTATTTTTGAGAGAGAGTGTGCGTGTGCATGTGCGAGCAGGGGAAGGGCAGAGAAAGAGGGGGACAGAGGATCCAAAGAGGGCTCTGTGCTGACGCGGGGCTTGAACTCACGAACTGTACCATCATGACCTGAGCCGGAGTCGGATGCTTAACTGACTGAGCCATCCAGGCGCCCCAGAATAACATTTTTAAATACATATTTATTACCTGGGAAAAACTGGCCAAGTTTCAAAAATGTAGAAAATCTACATTAGAAAAGATAATAAAATTAAGATCAGGGAAGTATTAATGTGGAAATAAGAAAGTGTTAAGGGGGTTCTGATCGTAATTTATAAAATCAATGAGTTCTGTACGGACTGTAATTGCAGTAGCAAACCTCTCTGAGGGCATCATTGTAGGACATTAGCTCCCTCAAAGTACTTTCCCTTCCAGATGCCGTGAAACTACTTCTGTGAGTTCCTCAAGGGTTTTTAGATTTAGCGAATGAAAACACAGGCTGCCCAGTTAAATGTGAATATCAGATAAACAATGAATAATTTTTAGCGTAAGTGTGTTCCATGAAACATTTGGGTTTTGCCTTTACTAAAAATGATTTGTTGTTAATCTGAAAGAAAGAATGTTGGGGAGCCCTCCCTGACCTTCCACCCCTGGTCTCCTGCAACTTGGGGTCCCGCTGCCCCCACCCCTGGTGGCGCTGTACCCGCGAGTGGGCTCCTAAGCTGGGCAGAGAGCTGCTGCTGTTTACTCAGGTCCCGGGAAGAAGGCTGTGGTCGGCTGAATGGTGCCCCTAAGGCTCGTGCTGCCTTCGTCCCTGGAACCTGGGAACATGTTCTCTTACGTGGCAAAAGGGACTTTGCTGATGTGATTAAGTTGCTTTCTGTGGGGGCACCCGTTGGCTCGGTTGATTAAACATCGGACCGTAGCTCAGGTCACGATCTCACCGTCGGTGGGTCTGAGCCCTGCATCGGGCAGTGTCCGCTTGGGATCCCCTGTCTGCATTACTCTCTGCCCCTCCCCTGCTTGTGCTCTCTGTCAAAACTAAATAAAAACACAAGAAAGACTCAACCATGGGGAGCTTCCCCTGGAGAAACCGGGTGGGCTTAGTGTACTCACAAGGGAAGTCCAGAATGGGTCTTAGGGAACTAAAATCCAGGCTGGTGCTTCTTCCGGAGGCTCAGCGGGGGCGGTGGGGGGGGGGGGGGCGGGGAATCTGTTTCATCACCTTTTCTACCTTCTAGAAGGCTCCTTGGCTGCATCACATCTGCTTCTCTGACCTTCAGGTTCTGTGTCTACCTCTCTCTCTGCCCCTCCCCTGCTCACACTCTGTCTCTCTCTCAAAAAGGAATAAATATTTTAAAAAAAGAGAATATTCCATAGGATTCCATAGGGCTGGGACATCTGACACCTTGTAGTTCATACTGAGAAAGTGAGAGAAACACCTGACAGAAGAAGCAGGGACTTCATTGTTCGTTCTTTATGTGCCTTGCCCAAAGCAAAGCCTTTCAGGGGACAAGGTAGGGATCGTGGCGGGGGGGGGGGGGGGGGGTGGTTAGCGAGATGCTTTGTTGAGAGTCATGGCAAATCTCCCAAATGAGGAAAAAATTTGTATGGGAAAAACCTCCGAGGGAAAAGAAGTTTCTTTTTGAAAATTAATGGTGGGGCACTTGAGTGGCTCAATTGGTTAAGCGTCCAGCTTCAGCTCAGGTCATGATCTCATGGTTCATGCATTTGAGCCTGGCATCAGGTTCTCTGCTGTCAGCCCAGAACCTGCTTCGGACCCTCTGTCCTGCCCCCCACCTCTCTTTCTGCCCCTCCCCCACTTGTGCCCACTGGCTGTCTTTCTAAGAAACAAACATTTAAAAAAAAAAAAAAAAACAAGAAAAAGAAAACTAATGGTCATGCCAAAAAAGAGGCTTAAATTTTTTCATGTTTATTTACTTTTGAGAAAAAGAGAGACAGAGCGTGAGTGGGGCAGGGCAGAGAGGGAGACACAGAATCGGAAGCAGGCTCCAGGCTCCAAGCTGTCAGCACAGAGCCCCATGCGGGGCTTGAACTCACGAACCATGAGATCATGACCTGAGCTGACGTCGGACACTTAACTGACTCAGCCACCCAGGCACCCCCAAAATAGAGGCTCGTAAATGAAGCGCATCCCCAGGTGCCACCAAGGGGACCACCATGCTCCCTCTTATAGTGCACCCGTGATTTGGGTAAATTCCTGCTGGGAACATTCAGCTTCTGCTTCTGTCAGACCCACGGTCTGTCTGCCACCCTGAGTGGATAGCTGCCCCTTCCCTTGGTTTCTGCACATGAGGCATTTGTGTGGGCGGTGGGCTTGAAGGCAGGTGGAG